>NC_139034.1:55710570-56376976 GCF_964662115.1 Mustela nivalis | reverse complement strand
AACAGGAACTTTTAAACTTCAGGGTTCGTCTGCAGTGGTATTTCTAGTGCCTTGGAGGGATGAAGTCAGAAGGGCGAAACCAAAAAAGACAAGGAGAGCTAAGCTCCAGATGCTGTCGTCATCAGGCAGAACATATAACATGGTCTTGTAAAATGTAGTGAAGGCAAGATTAAATGAGCCAACAGAACATTACACAAGCCCATAGTTTGTAATTTCTGTTCATTTTTTGGACAAAGCCATATATCAGTCTACTTATTTGGAGTTGTACCGATGCAGAAGCCTTGGTCACCTGACTTCATCTTATAATAACTTTTATTAATGTCTTATAGGTAAAATAATTCCACACCAACCAAGTTAAGATTTAGTTCCATCCCAATATTAAGACTATAAATAAAAACCTGAAGAAAAAAATTTATTACCTCGTGCAAGGATTAGGATCAGATTTCCAGAGTCATTAGTGAATTAGGATGGGAAGGACAAGCAGAGAATTTTTTAACTTTCAGTATAAATGAGGTCTTATACACAGTGAGCACTTTTACCTTTGCCTATAAACAACTTAGATGAACAACACAGTTTGCTTTTTTTTAAAAAAGTTATAAGGAAACCACCATGGTGTGCAGAAAACAAAACCAAAAACAAACAAACAAAAAACCTGGTATCTAATGTATACAGAGGAAGCAAAGTTTATATGGCAATGAAACTATTTGAAAGTCTTTTTTCTTTTTTTTTTTTTTTTAGATTTTATTGATTTATTTGACAGACAGATCACATGTAGGCAGACAGGCAGGCAGAGAGAGGGGAGAGGGAGAAGCAGGCTCCCTGCTGAGCAGAGAGCCCGATGTGGGGCTTGATCCCAGGACCCTGGGATCATGACCTGAGCCGAAGGTAGAGGCTTAACCCACTGAGCTACCCAGGTGCCCCTTGAAAATCTTTTCATATGGAACAATAATTCTACACAAAAAAACTAGAAAATGAAATTCTCTTGACCTTCAAACTGTAATTAGAACTGTATTATCCATTTTTTTGTATTAATTTATTTCCTTAGATTTATAAATCAGGAGAGCTTTGTGTTTGTGTTTGATTACATTGGTTGAAGGTTTTGGGCCTCTCTCATATTAAAAATAAGCACGAAATGTATCTTGCTAATTAGATGAAAGCAATTATTTTACTGCTTTAAACATTTAGGAAGTTTTAGTTGTTTATTTGTTTGTTTATTTATTCTCTCTAGAAAATAGGATTTAATGATTATGTGTGGATGCCAAAATACAGCCATGAAAATGAAATCTATGGCTTTGTAAATAATAGTTTGTAAATCCTGAGTTGTAAAAATGGAATAATTTCCCCTAATATACCTTACATTTTCAAAGCTGCATTCTCTTAATTTCTGTTTAATTTTCACTTGGCAGTGACTCCTGAAATTTGACTTTTGTTATCGCTAGAGAGCATGTTCAGTAATTAATGATTATAAATAGGTACATAAAAAGAGTTCTAATCTATTTTAGACATGAACTTTTTTAGGGTATCCGCCTTGCTAAAAATTGGGTTCATACTTTATTTTTTAGCATTGTAAAATATCTGTTTGCCAATACCATCAAGCCTATTCTTTTGAAAGGCAGAAGGTCTTTATAGATTTTTTTTTTCTTTAAATAGGTCAAGGTACAGTTTTCCATTCCATAATAGGTCAGTTAATTGTACTAGGTTTCTGATTCAAGAAAAACACCATTAAGAACACAGCCAAGAATCTGGAATTTAGAAAAATTGTCTTTGGAAGAGCAGCCCTGTTCATGCACCTGTGAAAAAATCCCACAGGTCCTTAAAAGTCTATTTATTCTAATTTTAGACACTAGTTTTAGCACATGTTTGTTTTGTTTTCCAGCTCTAAAAGTAGTTTTGAAGCAGCAAATTAGGAAGGGAATGGGTGAGTCATGGCCACAGGCATATGGAAGCAGCTGGAAGTGGCAGAGCAAACCTCCATCACAGGTTGGGGGTAATTCCTCATAAGGACCAAAGACCCTACATTTATTTTTTATTAGAGTAATTCTTTATGTGTTTTTTCTTAAACTTACGGCATGTAGTCCGTTTACCATGCTGACTGCAATGTGAGACAATGAACTGAATTTGAATTTCCTTCTCCCTCACTTAGCTCTCTTCTTAGAGTTAGTCTGGGTGTAACACCAAGTCTGCAAGTTGAAAAGCTTAGTATTTGTTCATTTGGAGAAGAAATGCCAAGTCCATAAGACATTTCCTCTTCTCAGCAAATCTAACATTTAATAGAGGTGGCCAGAAAAGAAATAATTACAATCAAGAGAGCTGTGTGTGTATGTGTGAGGCTCCAGTCATCTATGAGTTGCTGTGGACCCAAGAAGGGTCTCTGTACACCCTCGACAGAGAGGAGCATTTCATTAGACAGATGGCCCGAGCAGGGTTTTAAAGGAGCAAAGAGTTGAGCAGGGTAGAGGAGGTGGGGAGCGCCGCTCCAGGTAGAAGGAACAGCATCCATAAGGAACATGATTTATTTGAGAATCTCAAGTGTTAAGAAGCTTCTGGAGAAGTAGGGTAGGCCAGGGGTCAGCAGACCTTTTCTGGAAAGAACCACATAATAAAGATTTTAGATTCTGCAAGCCTTAAGGATCATATGGTCTGAAGTCATAGCTTCACTCTGCTGTTGTCCTGCAAGTGCAACCACAGACAGGATGTAAATGAGTAGACGTGGCTGTGTTCCATACTTACGGTTTTCAAAAATGGTCTTCTGGGATTTGGCCCAGACGCTCCAGCTTGCCAGACCCCTGGTGTAGAGCTTGGGTAAGTCACGACCCTCTACCTCTTTAAATAATTTTCTTGTTGTTTTGTTGATATCTTTGTAGGATTGATCTAGAATGGCAGTGTCGATGGAATTACAGAAAACTTTGATATACTTCCTCTTCAAAATATTTTATTTCTGTGTGTTATGTATTGTGGTTTTACTGTGTACTTTCATATCTAATATTTGCTTCTATGGAAATTCCAACATTTATTTGCATAGAGTTTTAGTAATTGCCTACAGTGTCCCATTATCTTCATATCCCTTGCTCTGTTTTCTTTTTATTCCCAAGGTTGTGTCACATTCAATGTGTCACGTCAAAAGAGTAGCAGGAAAAATATTGAATATCACAGGATCATGGAGGTAGGGTTACGAACCAGTAACATTTGAGCTCACCCTTGAGGGATAAGTAGAATTTTGCCAAGCAAGGAAAAAAAGAAATGGTATTTTGGTATAAGAAATACCATCAGCAAAGATAAAATGGTGTGAATGGTGGAGCAGTACTCACTGAGCAGCAGGTAGTCCAGACTCTGAGAAAACCTGGAGGATTTAGGTCTGTCCTCTGTTTTAATGCCTTGATTGACATTCTCAGTGGTTTGGATTTTTCCTACAGTCTGTGGAAAGTTCTTGCTCCTCTGCAGAGTCTGTTATCCTCATCACAGCCAAGATGGTCCTTTTAAACATAACTTAGACCATATCACACCTCTATTCAAAGACTTCTCAAAAAAAAAAAAAAAAAAATCACTGCCATTTCCTAAAAGATACTATGTGACCTGATTCCTTACTCCCCTGTCGGAATCATTTTCTCTCGTGTTTTCCGCTCTCCCTCCACTGGCCTCCTTAAAACTTCTCAAATATACTTAGCCCACTGCCTGCTCATGGATCACTCTTCACGGAGTAGCTCCCTTATTTTACCGAGGTTTCCAGTCCAGTTTCACTTTATCAGCCTTCCATGACCCACCCCATCCAAATAGAAGCTTCTCCATTGACACTCTCTGGCCTCTTCTCCATCTTACTTTTTCTGGTTAGAAAAATGTCCCTTTTTTTGAAAGTTAAATCTGATGTCAGTGGAGAAGTTGGGCTGCAACATAGGAAAGAGCTGTGGGTCAGAGAAGAGAAGGACAGCCTCGCCCGAGGAGTTACGAGAAGTAGACAGCGCAGAGTAGTTCAGTCCGGGAATATTTGGAAATCATTAATAGGAGTTTTGCATCCTCTTCATGTTTTTATTGTTCTTCATTCCTCTTTTAATTTTGCTTCCTTAGAATAGTCCCATAGCATGTCCAAATGAGAAAGTACTTTTATGTAAGAAACATCAAATTTCTAAGGTTAAATTTTATGTCTGCTAACCCCTATAGGAGCATGAAAAAAAGTTTTTTCCCTTTTTATTAGCATCTGTATAATTTTATGTGATTATCCATATAGACTGTAATTTTCCATTGTGACTAGACGTTGTGGAGCAGGTAATTTAATTAAATTTACTTTGAGTTTATGTTTTTCCAGAACCAGGTGTAAGGTCAGTGTAAGTCTTAAGATCCATGAGGAGTCTAAGATTCCTGAGAGATCCCCATTAACACCTTTGCAGAATGAAGGTCAAGAGAAAATGCCAGTAGAGTTATGACTCTTTTATCATGAAGTCCTTTATGATAGCTAAAACACTAAGAAAATCAACAACTAAATTGCATAATGAGGATTTATTAACTAGATAAACATCTGTTTGAGAAAAGTACTCAGATCCAAGAAAGGATATCTTGAACAACTATTTTATATCAAGTAAGCACTTATGTGTACCTGCTGACACTCCCTAACTGCTTCTCTAACACAGGGTAAGGTATGAGAATACCTAGATGAAGCTTAGGAAGTGGTGAATAAATATAGGAGTATTTACCGTCATTTTTGGTTGAGCAAACTTTTTTTTTAATCTTTATGTCCAGCCATATATATGAACAATGAACCATGATAGGGAAACATTTGAGGGAGAATACTTCAGCAGCACATTACTGAATATAAAGTAGTGATCCACCCCTCCACTTTTGTTACGTGAATTACATCATTTTGCCTAAAGGAAATTTTGCCTATGATCATTTTGATATTGTGTGCAACGGTTGCTTTGAGGACCTATCTAGTTCTATCAGGCTGGTGAGACTCAGTATGCTGGGTCAACTCGGTTTTATAATAGGCATGCCCTTTATTCAAAATTGGGAAATAACTTAGCATTATGGGAAATTGTATTACATATGGCGCAAGTTGTAGTAATGAAAAAATCTCTGGGAGTAATGTAGGGAATAACTTCTAGAAAAAAACCCATGGTTAATAAAAATGACTTGATGAATTGTTCCTTGTGGACAGTGCTACTTCTAGTAGTACAGTGGACGGGGAACTCTGAAGAGACATCCTGCTACCAAACAATTAGAGAAGAGAACGAATAAGGGAGATCTCCAGGTCCTTCTACCATTCCCAGTTGTTCCCTTGCCGGTCAACACAAAGACAAATGCATGTGTGCATATACACACACATGTTAAAACATGTTGAGGCCATGAACTAGAATTAACATGAGAACAGTGTCTGTATTAGAACTAAGGCTGACCAAGATCCTGAACCAAATAGAATTTTTAAAAATAAATAATATGTAAGTGATTCCATGGATAGGCTACACTTAAACTTCAAAAATGAGGGGTGCCTGGGTGGCTCAGTAGGTTAAGCCTCTGCCTTCAGCTCAGGTCGTGGTCTTAGGGTTCTGGGATCAAGCCCTGCTTTGGGCTCTCTGCTCAGCAGGAAGCCTGCTTCCCCCACCTCTCTCTCTCTGCCTGCCTCACTGCCTACTTGTGATCTCTGCCTGTCAAATAAATAAATAAAATCTTAAAAAAAAAAAACTCTAAAAATGAAAAAAACCCTGAAAAGTGACAGAGACAAAGAAATTCACAAAAATAGCAGGATAAAGATGTCACTTTACAAAGAAAAGACCAATAGACTGACATCCAACTTCTCGATATTAACAATGGCAGCTATGAGAAAATGGGGTAACATTTTCAAAATGCTGAGAGAACATGTCAACATAAAGCTGTGTAGTCACTCAGTATAATTCTGTGAAACATCTTTCAAATATATGAGCAAAAACAAGGATATTTTTGGTGAACAAAAACTGAGTACCTAAGTAATGGAAATTCTAAAATATTCAGCTGAAAGATTTTGATATATTAATTCAGGTGGAAATCAGATTCTGAAAGGATTACCTGAAATGTAAAAAACATTGGTGACCAAAGAAATTTGTAAATGTTTCATAAATATACACTTTCCTTCTTAAAGTAATACTATTAATATTTGATTTGTATGGTTGTTATTAAGTGAGAGAACTGAAATATTGAAGTACAGTAACAGTTAAGTTTGGAGAGAAAATTGGGAGTTAGTTTGATGTTATTTGTCTATGACCTTGTTTATTATGCTTGGTAAGAATTCAGGAGTAGCTACTGAAAGAATAGAGGTACAGTACACAATTTCCCAAACTAGTAGAATGGGGAAAAATTGTATAAGACAACAGCAAACAAAAAAGTGTGTAAGCATCTCTCTTTCTTATACTATACATTTTTTGACATTGAATGAGAACAAATAAAGACAGGACAAATAAAAAGCAAAAAACTAAGATGATTTTTTAAAAAGCCAAATATCACTAATCATAATAAGTGTAAATGAGTGTGGTAGGCTGAATTCTGGCTGGCCTCCCAAGATTTTCTGTCTACCCCACCCTAAGGTACATGCTAGTTGAACCTGTAAATGAAGGTATAAGCTACTGAAGCCTTGATTTTAGCCTACGATACCCCATGCAGAGCACCCAGCTAAAATTTGCTAGGTTCTCAACCCACAGAAACTGCAGGATAATACAATTCTTTTGTTTTGAGCCATGGAATTTTTGATGAATTGTTAAGCAGCACAAGAAAACAGATGCAGTGGACTAAACACAAAACCAAAAGATGGAGATTGTTGGTTTGGATTTAAAGGCACAATTATATGTGGTTTGTAATAAACACACCTAAACCTAAAAACAAGGATTGGAAGTAAAGGAATCATGACAGATTTACCATGGAGATTTATCCATTTTATTTAAGACCATTTAGACTTTAGTACAGGAAATATAATTAGGCAGAGATAGAGTTTCACTACATATTTTATCAGGATGATTTAACAGTTCTAAACTTGTAAGCAACTAAAAAAGCAGCATGAAAATATATAAAGCAAAACTGATTAAATGTAAAAAATTGAAAAACCCTCTATGATATGGGGGGAGATTTCATTATACCTTTGTCAGTTGTTTTAATGTCACATAAAAAAACTAATAAAGGTAATGATTTATGTAACATAGCTCTTAAGGTAAATGGAGTAAACAGAGATTCCTCCATCAACAATTTTAGAAAATAAGCCTTTATTCAAAAAATCTCAAAACTGCAAAAATGTACCAAAAATAGGGAATAAAACCAAGCCTAATTAGATTTCTAAAAATTCCTATCACACTGACTATTGCATTTATTAGAAGTTGTAAGGTAAAAATATAAATTTTGAAATTTAATATCTTAATAAATAACTCCTGAATCAGACAAGAAATCATAAGGGAAACTAAAAAAATATTTAGAATTGTATAATAATGGGAATACTGTATATTGAGATAATGTAGGATGCTGTAAAACTGTTATTTGTAACCCCTACTGGAATAAACGCTCGTATTAGAAAAGAAAAAAGCTGATGATGGGTGTCTACTTTATTATGCTTTATAGAGATTTATTTATTGAAATGTTTAATTAAATAAATTATTATTTACATATTATGCTTACCTATATTGTATTTTTTGCACAGGTTAAGTATTATAAAAGTAAATGTGATAAGAAAAAATTCTTTAATATTGAGTAGTTGGTGGACTAATTAGTCAATAGTTACTGTGTTCTCTTTAAATAAGTATTCTTTTACATATGATATATGAAAATTAAGATGGACAACTGTTGAGATAGTGGTAGTTTTGGAACAGTAGTTAGTAAATAATACTCACTGTTACTAATCATGTTTTTATTGTATATTTCATCCTTGAAATCCTTAACCAAAATCTGACATTTAGCAATAGCTCTAGATATTAGCAACGTGATAAGGGCAAAGAGCTATAGCTCTTAAAAGTTTTTTAATTTAATATTTAATCCAGGACATTTTTGTGAGGTTTTACTTAAAGCCATCGCTGTAAACTTTAGAACTAATGCCTGCTACTAAAGAAAATAATATAACTATTAAATTGTGATGGTCAGTTGTTCCACATGAGTAACTCGAACTGGTAGCAGTAAATGGTTTTACTCAGAGTAAGCCATTTGCCAAGTTGGTGTGTGGTATGATAGGGTGTTCCTGTCTGCTTCCCAAGTTTCACAAGTACTTTGCTTCTGTATAAAGTCAGTGCTCTGTGCTAAAGAAACAAGCCCATTATCGTGCAGATGATAATTCAGAATAGACTGGCATTGCTGCAGTTACATTTTCCTAAATAACTGAATTTATCGGTACTAAATTTTATTATAAAAAGGGCATCATGTCATTATATATGACTGTACTGCTTCTAGGAAGATTGATTAATTGATTTATAATCTATTCTAATTTACTGTAGTGCATAATTGCTTAAACTTATTGAATAGGCATGAAATGTTTCACAGGGGATACCCCCCTTTTCTCTTTTGATAATCTGAATGATTTACCTTTATAGAACTGCCTATTTTCCTCCCATAAAAAGCAATATATCTAGTATCCATAAAATGGTCCCAAGGTCAAATATTCAGACAATTCATAAATACCTTATCTGATATCATCATGGTGTGAAGCAAAGCTCAGTAATAAAAATTCAGAACTGCTGCTTCCTTAATAAGTAGTCCACAGCTCTGGAGGCTGCACTTGACCTCATCAGAATTCTCCCCTGTGAACAGTCTTCAACCTTGCCTTTTTCTCTGCTATAGTAGCCTTTGGTTCCCTGATGTGACTTTTCTAACCAAGTTCACTTGTGTTCATTTGCATTTTTAATGAATTATTTGCTTCAATGCCTTTTTTGAGTGGTGCCATGTGTTTACTATTCACATTATAAATTCTGAATATTTTCTTAATTTAAATGCTATAGTAGGGGTTTTGAATACGTAGTGTGAATTATTTCTAGACATTTTGAAACATATTACTGACATTCCATAACCCTACATTTTCTTTCCTCTAAGAATAATGTATTAAATCTTTTCATTTCACATATTTTTACTTGGACCAGAAATAGAACATATTCAAGCTCATGTTTTTTTTTTTTTTTTTTTAAATAAAATGGTGCACTAAAGAGTTCAGACTGAGCAAAGGTTTATATAGTTCTTAGAAACTATCTACAAAACAAATGTGAGCATAGAGAAAGAATGATCAATAGGGTTTTTAGTAACTCGAAATTTCCAGGTGCTTTGATCACATAACATTTTGGTCAGAGCCTTACACTGACTTTAAGCTGTGTAATAGGTAGTTAATTTCTAAATAGTCAAAACACAACAACCACAACAAAACTAAAGCAAAAGAAAATTTGACAAGTATTTTGAGAATTGCCATCTATTTTAAAATTAGGCTAGTAATAAAATGATAGAAATCTCAGACCATATTTAGTAAAGCTTTATTAGGAAGTTGCTCCTCAGTATCTGACAGAGGATTCTCTTGGCTCATTTCATGTTTAGGCTTATTCTCCCTTTTGTTTATTTTTAGAGGTTGAATCTACTAAAGTGAGTTCTCTCTCTATTGAAGTTCTCACTTAACAGGGAAGCAGAGATGAGAGCAAAATAGGTCAAATTGATCATTAATTAGATTGTTTTAGCAAGCTGTTATCAACTGGCCAAAACTAATAAAGATCACTCATTTAGATCAATTGCTGAATGCATTAGAATGTTCTATAGTAAAACTATGTGATGAGTTTTCACCTTTCATTTTAACATGATTCAACTTACATCTGTTATTACACACATGTGTGCACAATGCACACATACATAAACACACAGATTTGACATAATGCAAATTCTTGCTTTAGGCTTAAAACCATGAAAATATGATAGGTACAGAGGTCAATTCAGTAACCAAAGGAGATAATCAAGAAAGAAATAAGCAAATAGGACAAAGAGAAGCATGTAACAACAGCAGTTTCATTTTGTTTATGTATTCAGCAAACATTCTGGATATGGGGGATGTAACCGTGAAGGAAATAAAAATATCTACTGTGATGAAGTTTCATTCATTTCTTTGCCTCTGTTTTGATTTTCACAGTAGAGCCTTTGAGAACTTTGACTCCTAAAGACTTGACTGTTTCCCAGAATGTTTCAAAAATTTATCAGACAATGCTTTTTAAATTCCATTTTTTTTTTTTTTTTAAGAGAGAGAGGGAAAACAAAAAAACACAACCAGGGGGAGGGGCAGAGAGAAAGGGAGAGAGAGAGAGAGTCTCAAGCAGCTTCCCTGCTTAGCATGGAGCCTGATGCAGGGCTTGATCTCACGACCCTGAGATCATGACCTGAGCTGAAATCAACTAAGCCACCCAGGCATATCTATTAGACAATGCTTTAAATTTTTATTTTTATTTTTTTTATTTTTTTATTTTTTTAGTATAGTTGACCCCCAGTGTTGTGTTAGTTTCAGGTGTACAACAAGTGATTCAACAACTCAATACATTATGCTGTTCTCACCACAAATGCAATGACCATCTGCCACCATACAGTGGTATTACAATATCATTTTCTATGTCCTCTGTGTTGTACCTTTTATTCCCATGACTTACTCATTCCATAATTGGAAGCCTGTATACCCCACTCCCCTTCACACATTTTGCCCTTCCCCCATCCCCCTTTCCCTCCAGCAACCATCTGTTTGTTCTCTGTATTTATAGGTCTTAGTCTATTCTTTGTTTATTCACTTGTTTTTATTTATTTTTTTTAATTTTAATTTTTATTTTTTTTAAGATTTTATTTATTTATTTGACAGAGAGAGATCACAAGTAGGCAGAGAGGCAGGCAGAGAGAGAGAGGAGGAAGCAGGCTCCCTGCTGAGCAGAGAGCCCGATGCGGGGCTCGATCCCAGGACCCTGGGATCATGACCTGAGCCGAAGGCAGCGGCTTAACCCACAGAGCCACCCAGGTGCCCCTCACTTGTTTTTAGATTCCGTTTATGAGTGAAATCATATGGCATCTGTCTTTTTTGGTCTGACTTATTTCACTTAGCATTATACTCTCTGGGTCCATCCGTGTCTCAAATGGCAAGATCTCATTCTTTTCATCCTTTTTTTACGGCTGTGTAGTATTTCATTTTGTGTGGGTTTGTGTGCAGGATGTGTTTAAGTCACATTTTATTTATCTATTTACTGATGGGCAATTGGGTTGCTTCCATTTCTTGGCTATTATAAATAATGCTGCAGTAAACATATGGGTGCATATATCTTCTTAAATTAGTGTTTTTGTTTTCCTTGGGTAAACACCCAATAGTGGAATTATTGGATCATATGGTATTTCTGTTTTTAATTTTTTGACTAACCTCCACACTGTTTTCTCAGTGGCTGTGCCAATTTACACTCCCGCCAGGAGTGCACAACACTTTGTTTTCTCCAACTTCTTGTCAACGCCTGATATTTCTTGTCTTTTTGATTTTAGACATTCTATCAGAAAACACTTCCTTCTTTTCCTCATTCCAGGTAGTTCTCCCATACCTACTTCTTAAGGATATCTTGGCCAAGTGGGGTATCCAGTAATGGTTCATGACTTCCTACAGTAATTCCAGATTTATAGATTTATATCCATTTTTTTAGTTGGTGGAGGCTGACCCATATTCTGTGTTCTATCTTGGACACTGGTCCAGGTTCCTGCCAGGGTCTAATCTCATTATCTCCCCACTGCCAGTTCTGTCAAGAGTAATTGCCCCCTGCTTTATTATACTCGGTCTTCATGTAAGGCACTGAGGAGTCTTGGTAATCCAGAAACTGTCTGCAAAAACTTGAGTGTTTAGAATATTGAACAGATAACAACTTTAATCTTCTAGATAACAACCTTAATCTTCAGATAATGTGCACATGCTTTTGTTTAAAGGATCTGCAGAAAGGTCAAAACTAAGGGGTTGGCTCATGCATTTATTTCTTTTAGCTAACTTTCATTTTTTAAGTTGATATTATTACATTCACACAGAAAAGTGCCTGAATTTTAAGTGTGCTGTTTGTGAAATTTTCACAGAGTGAACACAGACATGTAATTGCCACCCACATAAACAAATAGGAATTTATATGTCCCATTCATATCCCATCATTGTCCAATTTAAAGAATCATGACCATCCAGACTTCTAAAATGGTAGTTTAGTTTTGCCTGTTTTGCCTGTTTTTGAATTTTGGCAGGTTTTGATAGCAAGTATGCCAATCTCATAAAATCACTTAGAAATGTGTTCTTTCTTTTTTTATTCTTGGGAAGATTTTGTTTAAGATATGGGTTATTTCTTAATTACTCCATAATAATAGGTTTGAAATAATTAATTCATAAAATAAATCTGGGCCTAGAGATTCTTTACTC
Organism: Mustela nivalis; assembly: GCF_964662115.1. Classification (NCBI taxonomy): domain Eukaryota; kingdom Metazoa; phylum Chordata; class Mammalia; order Carnivora; family Mustelidae; genus Mustela; species Mustela nivalis. The sequence goes on along the minus strand of NC_139034.1, from coordinate 56,364,612 downwards.
AGAAGGTTAAGTTGATTTCTGCAATAGATACAGGAAACTTCAGGTTTTGCTTTTTTTCTTTTATCAGTTTTGGTCACTTGTTCCAAACAATTTCTCTATTTCATCAGAATTTTAAAATTTGTTAACATTACCCTGTTTATAACTCTATTTATAACATTCTCTAATTATGTTCTTAATGCCTGTGGGCTTAAATCCTGACATTGTTAATGGCTGCTTTCTTAATTTTTTTAAAATAAGTTTTGTTGCAAGTGTATGAATTTATTAGTTTGGGGTTTTGTTGAGGTTCTCTGTTATATATTTCTTTCTGTTTAAGTAGTTTTGCTGTTATGTTTATTATTTTCTTCCTGTTTTTATTTAGAATTAATTTGCTTTTCTTTTTCTAACTTCTTTAGTTCTTTAGATCATTGATTGTCCTCCTGTCTGCTTTTCTGATATATGGTTTTTTTTTTTTTAAGATTTTATTTATTTATTTGACAGAGATCACAAGTAAGCCCAGAGGCAGGCAGAGAGAGAGGTGGGGAAGGAGGCTCCCTGCTGAGCAGAGAACATGATGCGGGGCTCGATTCCTGGACCCTGGGATCATGGCCTGAGCTGAAGTCAAAGGCTTAACCCAGTGAGCCACCCAGGCGCCACCCTGATACATGTTTTAAGGGCAAAAAGTTTGATCTAATCACACCTTTAATTATATCCCAGTTTCACATATCCCATTTTTATTTTATTTTTTTAAAATATTTTATTTATTTGACACACAGAGAGAACTAGCTAGGGAGAGAGAGAGCACAAGCAGGGGGAGCAGGAGGCAGAGGCAGAGGGAAAAGCAAGCTCCCCTCTGAGCCAGGAGCCCCATGCGGGGCTCTATCTTAGGACCCTGGGATCCTGACCTGAGTGGAAGGCGGATGCTTAACTGATTGAGCCACCCAGGAGCTTCCCTATTTTTTTCAATATTTGTTGTAATTTCAGCCCATGGACTGACTTCAAGTTGTACCCCTTGATTTCTAAGTACTCTGGAATATACTACTTATTTTTTGGTAATTAGTGTTTAGCCTAATTCTACTGTGGCAGAGAACAGATGCTGAATAATGATAACTCTTAGGATTTGCTAAGACTTACTTTATAGCTCATGGTATGTTCAAATTCTGATAAGTAGTTCATGAGTACTTGAAAAACACTTTATTGGGAAGATCTTAAGCACATGTTCTAAAAGATCAAATAAAATAAGTTTATTAATTGTATTATCTTTATTAATTTTTATGTTCATACTCATTTTTTGTCCCTTGTCTTATCAGTTGTTGAGAGAAATGTGTTAAAATTCCATACTTATTTATAAATTTGTCTATTTTTCATTTCAGTCTTTTATATTTTTGCTTTTGGTGGGTATTTTTTAGGTGGATCCAAACTGAGAATTATTATATATAGAAAGAGGTCAATTTGTGACCTCTTAGTTTATATTAATTATTCTAGTTTAGTATCCATCTAGTTTACTATTATCCATCTTAGTTTGTATTAATTATTCTAGTTTAGTATCAACTTTTTTCCTAGTGTTTGTATAGCTGTACCAGCCTTTCGTGGCTTAGTGTTTTCCTAATTTTCATCCTTTTAGTTTCAACTTTTATATTCTAACATTCAAGATTTGCTACTTGTAGGTTGTTAAAAAATTTAAACTATAAAGATATGTAAAAACCCTAAAAAAGCTAGACTACTAAACTGCAGAATGTGGAGTATTTCACATTTAAATATACCATCTTACTCTGTGTTTTTTATTTCCTTGTAATATTTTTTTACCCATCCCTGTGTTCTCTTGTTAATCAAGAAACTTTCTTTTATTTTCCCTTTTATTATTAAACTTTGTAGCTTATCAGTATAAATATTATTTTATTACTTTTAATGCCATTTCCTAGGGATTGCATTGTCCCTTTGACTTCTTAATGTCCACCATAGACATTTTTCTTCTTTCTAGATAACACAAAGATGTTGAGACATTTTAACTCTCTATATCCCTCTTCTTCTTTGTCCTACATTTTGATAAAATTATTGATACAGAGTCATTATTCAGTTAGATTTACCTACCTATTTACCTTTTTATTTTTCTTAATACTCTTTATTCTTTTTCTTCCATATTTTTTATGGAAGGAAATTATATGAGATAATTTTCCTCAGGGCTGAAGAATTCTCTTTAGTATACCTTTTGGTATTATTCTCCTGGCTGTGAATTCTCAGTTTTTGTCTAAAAGGTCTTTATTTTGCTTTGACTTTTTTATGACAGGTTATCAGTTAGTTCATTATTTTTTCTTTTAGCAATTTAAAGATACCCTTCCGTTATCTTTTTGCTTTCACTATTTTTTTTTAAAAGTAGCTCTCTAGTCCTGTAGTAACTTCCTTGTCGGTCATTCTTTCACTGACTATTCTTGAGTATTTTCCCTTGGACTTAATATGGCTTGTGATCATAGAGATTGTTGAATTTACAACTTAATATCTTTCCTCAGGTTAGAAAATTCTTGGCCATTATGTTTTTCAGTGTTACTTCTGCCCTGTTTCCTATTCTCTCTCTCCTCTTTCTGGGCCTTCAGTCACATGCACATAGGATATATCCCATTATTTCTTATTCTTTTTAAGATATCATACTATCTGGGGTGCCTGGGTGGCTCTGTCAGTTAAGTGACTGCCTTTGGCTCAGGTCATGATCCTAGCGTCCCAGGATTGAGTCCCACATCGGGCTCACTGCTCGTGGGGAGTCTGCTCCATCCTCTGACCCCCTCCCCCATGCTCGCTCTCTCTCTGTGTCAAATAAATAAAGTCTTAAAAAGAAAAAGATATCCTACTATCTTACCTAATTCCCCATTCCAGTCTTCATTCTGGCACATTTCTTCTCACTTATGCTTCAGTTCATAATCCTTTCTTCTGCGGTGTCTGTTCTGCTGTTAAACACAGGTATCAAGTTTTCAATGTCAGGTATTACATTTCTTTTTCTTCTAGAATTTATATTAGGTTTCTGTGTGTATGTGTAGATTCCAATTTTGGAGTAATATTTTCTCCTTTTCTGTTTTCTGTTGTCTCCTAGTAGGACAGTTGATCTTAAAAAAAACTTTTTTTTCTTGTGGTGGGGAAGAGTGAGGGGTAGAGGGAGAAAGAGAATCTTAGGCAGGCTCCACGACCAACACAGGGCTCAATGTGGGGCTCAATCTCACAACCCTGAGATCATGACCAGAGTCAAAATCAAGAGCTGGATGCCTAACTGACTGAGCCACCCAGGTGCCCCAGGAGAGCTGATCTTGTACAAAGTACTCTGCCTTAGAAGAAATGAAATTTACCCCTTTCTTCTCACTCATTTTGTCTGCTATAAATTGTCTAGATCACTTTAGATTATTTTTTATCTTATTGCCTTAGCTCTTACCCATAAAGCCCTTCATGAAAAAGTTTTTCAATTTAATACATGCTTTGAACCAGTGGTGAAAATGTGTCCAGTCCCTTTTGAGATAATCTGTGGAGCTGCTCATATGTTACTTTTTTAGTCTAACAACAAGTACAAAGTCGTATTTAAAATTCACCTATTGAATTGACCATAACATTTGCTTTATTTATACATTCCTCTTTTTTTTTCTTGCCTTTATTCTCATTTTTAATTATTATAACAGCCTCTATGTCTGTCATCCTGTATTTTCTATTAGGGTTTCCCTGTGCTTGAACTTGGACAAATGAAGCCTTTAAACTTGTTGATTCTTATTACTCCTTAATGTTAGATTGAATTGAAAACTGTCATTCTCAACCAACCTTATGCAGAGTTGTCAACATTGTCTTCTTTGAAATCCTTGTATTTATGATCTTTTTTTATATACCACTTGTATGACACATATATTCCATCATTCCTCTGTGAACTTCTCATGCCAGAAAATTTACCACAGCCTGAAGGACGGACTTTTGTGTTGACTGATGTTCCTTTTGAACAGAATTTTTAGCAAGTCTTGCCTTGGCAGTCAGACTAACTTCTGAACTTCTTTGTAATCAAAGACCCTTCTGATTGGATATATTGGATTTATAGTCAGTAATGTTTTCCTCTACTCACAATAAGAATATTCATGTATCGGTGAACAGGATAAACCCTTTCCTTTAATCTTTTATAAATATACATCAAAATGTCATCTTTGTACTTAATCTCAGGGTATATTTGTATTTGTGAGAAAATATAGCATGAGTCAGGTTTTCTCCCCCCCCCCCCCGCTAAGAACCAGCCCCTTTTCCTATCATTGCTCATATTCTGCCTCATCTATTGACCAGTGAAAGCATCACAAAATTAATAGCTTATTAAAACTCAAATCTGATAATTCAGCTCATCAGTAATGTATGGCTTTGAAAGAAATGAATTCCTAATTGAAACACAAGGGGAAAGGGACAGTGCCATCTGTATGTCACCCTTCTACAAATCAGCAGATCTGCTGGATCCTTTATAAAATTATGGAGCAATTATTTAAGCCTGATTTACTGTTCAGAGTTGCATTGACAAGAAATTATCCAGGACCATCTTGTGCAAACCAAGAAAAGGATTTGTTTTAGTCTTCAATTACCTTTCCCCAATTGGTAATATTCCAGTCTCACAATCTCTTGTTCATAATTCTGAAATCCTTTAAAGTACTGAAAAATTAACATTTTAAAAACTCATTTAGAATTAAAGCCTGGAGTAAACTGATGTGTAGATCTCCATAGTCTCCATGTATAACACAGTGTAAATGCTTAGTTGTTTTACTGCAAAAATACTCAACTCTACCTCAAACCTGGAGGTTTGGAGGTGTGCTGTTACCTTCCTAAAATCCTAAACATATGAATTCAGAAACATATATGGCCCCAGTGGGGTTAAAACAAGAAATTGTGCATCTCTAATGTTTTCCAGTTAGTTTTGATAGTTATAATACATTATAATCCCCAGATGTTTTCTGCTGGAACAGATGATGGACAGATTTTAACATTTGACCCTACAATGTGTTATATTTGATTCATTGAATAATAAAGGCCATGTCATTTTACGGAAGGTAGATGGACATAAGCTGTCAGATGTAAGTAATCTCTAGTTTTAGCACTAGAGTAAAATAGATAATAGCTAGAACAACCACCAAAAAATACAGCCGCAACTAACTCTGTCAGGCAGTGTGCATTCAATAATTTAACCTTCCAAATTCCCTTCAAATGGTACAAATAGATACAGATATTAGCGTAATTTTTAAGTGAAGTACTGACGTTTAGAAAGATAAGCAACTTGCTTGTGGTCACAGAACTAGTCTGCTAACATCCACAACCTATGCCCTTTGCCCCTCTGCTATAATGTTGTACTATATCTTTTCAAAATGAATCATATAAGACATTTAACAAATGTGAAATACGATTTCGTTGATCAGCTCTTGATTAGCTCCATGTTGATTACAGGAAAAATGCTAATAGCGAATCAACTTCCTTTTGTCATTCAGCGTTTATCTGGGATCCTCCCTTCTGCTGTCACTTGGCTTGTGCTCAGGAAATACAAATGAATTTTAATACGAGCCTGAGAAAAAGAATATAATTATGGCGGTAAATCTGCTGGAATCATATAATGAATTTAAAACCCAGCATAAATGCTTTTGGGATTATCTGTCATTTGGGATTATTATTCTGTGATCCCTTGTAAGACTGTAGATAATTGAATGTTGGCTATTTTACTGCAACTGAAAGCACTGATGCTAAGAAGAGAATGAACCATGTGAATGTGAGCTCGCTTATTTATTTAATAATTAATTTGGGATTTCATCACAGGAATCATTTAAAGCCAAAAAATACCACAGAGTAACTTTATCTCATGGGAATCAAAGTTCTATTATTTGGATCAAAGAAGTGATTAATGTACCTGATTTTTTTCTTTTTTTTAATATATATTCAATAAATAATTGAGTGATGTACAGTTAGTGTTTTCTTAGAGATATTATAAGGAGAACTAATAGAGGAAAAATAATTCTGCTAATATACGTTCATGAAGTCCATGAAAGCTTCCATTTAACCTTTTTGACTTTCTCCTTTATGAAATGATAGTCTTTAAATTGCACAAAATGAAAGGAAAAAGTTTTAAGGGGGGTAATTACAGTGATTTTGGTCTTTCCTGATCTCCTGTAGGCAGACATGATCAAATCAGTCATGGGAATGAGTACTGCGTTACCTCCGAGGTCGGGCGGGGGTTGGGGGGGGGTTGTTGTCTCAAATGGCTAACGATTCTCTGCCTGTTGCCACTCAGCACCTGTAGAGCCTCTGGCACATTTCTTAACCCTCCTCAGCTTCTGTTTTTCTTCTGTAAAATTGGTTAATAATAATTTCCTTTATTGGGATGTTGTGAGGATTAAATGAATATACCATAACGCACATACACACGTCTGTATGAGATACAAATGACTTCAAGCCCTTATATCTGGTGAGGGTGATTCAGATCTGAGGCTTAGATTTAGCTGGCAGGAGCCATTGTTTGGCTGAGACCCAGATCCTTGCCGGAAAGGCAGATGCTTAATGGAGTTGGGACCATCAGTTGCATTTGTGATTTCAGCTCTCTGACCCAACCCCAAGCCCCCTTGGCCTTTACAAATACAAATATAGCTGAATTCTTCTTTTCTCTGTAGCACAAGTATGAAAGCCAAACAATTAAATATTTAAAAAGGAAAGCATATGAGCTCACACATATACAAGCATCTAATCTCTAGATCGTAAACTCCTCAAATTAATTTTTGTGTATATGCACTGCATGCTCACACTCCCATGATTTTTTTTTTTTTAAAGATTTTACTTATTTATTTGACAGACAGAGATCACAAGTAGGCAGATAGGCAGGCAGAGAGAGAGGAAGGGAAGCAGGCTCCCCACTGAGCAGAGAGCCCAATGTGGGGCTTGATCCCAGGACCCTGGGATCATGGCCTGAGCCGAAGGCAGCGGCTTTAACCCACTGAGCCACCCAGGCGCCCATGATTTTTAAGTGTACTACACACTAGGAAGTCCTGGGAATGTGGACATGCTAATGAGCATCCGTACCAATACCTTAACCACGCCCACCGAGATGCACATGCTGATGTTTGGACTGTACAGGTACATTTACATGGTAAATACATATGAGGGAATTTGAGGAGGAAAAAATGAGAAGAAAACAAAAGAATCCAAAAAAGGGGAAAACAGGATGGTAGAAGGAAAAAAAAAAAGATTGGAAAGAAATGATAGTTTAGTGTAGGGTTTCTCAACCTTGGCACTCCTGATCTTTTGTCTTTGTTGTAATCTGTCCTGTCACCCTTGCTCTCGATTGTGATCATCAAAAATATCTTCAGACCCCGGGGCCACAATTATCCTGGCTGAGAACTGCTCCTTTAGTGTAAGAACGAACGAACGTCAGGTCAGATACGAAGATGAAATTGGCGAACATGGAATGGAGCTAGGCCAAAGATCTTATCTTCTAAAATTAACATAAGGGAACTGAGCACAGTCAGCAAATAGGGGAAGAGGAGAAAGGGAAGGAGAATAAGATGTGTGGACAATGTGCCGTAGAGTTTGGAGGGAAGAAGGAGCGAGTCAGAGCTGGTGGTGTAGGACATCTCCCCTGAAGGGCTTAGAGTAGCCTTTTTTATTAATTACTGCAGGATGGAAAATTAACCAGGTCAGATATTTACATTTATCATCGTATCTCATTATAAAACTTATAATCTCCCTTTCATGTATTATTTCCTGATTGACAGAAAAAATACATACAAGAGCAGAACTAGCTTTGTGGAATTTGATAGACATAAAACTAAATTTTAGAAACAGAGAGAACATTATCCTTTAACTGTTATGGTAATCTACCTAGCAATTCTATCTGTGCATTTTCCAGTTGTCAAAAACAAAAGCCCCCAAAGGAATATACTTCAAATGAACAGAAACAGGAAGTGAGACTCGGGCTTTATTAGGTTTTAGGCCCCCTGGAAGAGTGCATCTTTAAACCCCTCTTTTAAAAATTATTTTGCAGTATCCCGAAACTAGTCCCTTAAAGTTCTATAGTGAGAGGAATTAATAAAATGGCAATTAATAAATTAAATTATTTTTAAATGAAGGAATGAGCCAAGAGAAATGTTCAACTCTAATATTTGTATATGATATAATTAAGTTAATGTATTTACTGTTTGTTAAGTTTTAGACATGGGGTAATTTCATAGATTTATTCAATTTTAGAGTTAATAAGGGCTTTAGAGAGCAACTGGAGCTTTACTAATGAGCTTTAATTAAGAGCTTACTGTGGACCAGCGACTGTGATTCAGGACTGCCAAAGAACTAGAAGAAATGGCGTCTTCATGGGCACCCAGGCTGGTTCGAGAAGGATACTTGAAGCTCCGAGTGTTTGGCAGAGGGAGGGCAGGATCTGGTTCAGGACAAGTGGAATCGGGTAGGGCTGGAGGACAGAAGAGGCCTAGGAAGCGGGCAGAAGCATACTCAGAGTCATTTTCATTAGAAATTAAGGGAAGAGAGACAATAAGTAGAATGGAACCTAAGCTAGAACTCAGGCAAGTGTGCTTTTTATAAAACCCCACTGCCTCTCACTTACTGTTGTTCTATTTACAAAAGTTACACCTTATTCCACTGCTTTTATCAGGAGATGTGCATCATTGGTCAAAAATATAATAATGTGTTTTTTTTTTTTAAATTTCTGAGTATTTGGCTTTAAAGTAAAGGGACAGAAGAAATTCAGTAAACAGCTGATTTATCCACTTAACATTCCCAGTTGTGCTACGTACAAGTCTTTTTAGGATTTATGATTTTCCATTTTATTCTGTCATGTTTTCTTATTTCTTTCAAACTTACATAATGTATAGTGTGGCCAGGGCACAAACTGTTGGATGCTGTTCCTGTTAAGAAAGATGTTTCTAGTTGCTGTTATTCTGAGGCTTACTGTGAAAACAAACAGGAACTAAACAAGAAATAAACACTGTGATGTGGGTAACTGATAGCCGCCTTATGCCATTAAGCTTGTTATGTGCCAAGGATATAGGGAAAGTGAGCGAATGCTTATTACTACACAGGTGTCCAAGCAGTGCTCATTTTTATCCTTTCTTCTTCAGTTGGATATTGCCACATACTGATTTCGCATGAACTGCCTTAAAAAATTTCTCCAGCGAAGACATGAGCGCGCGCGTTCTCTCTCTCTCTCTCCTTCCCTGTTCCAGGGCTGATAAGGGCAGTCCTGGGGAGGAAATTTAGCCTAGGAATTCCTTTTGGGTTTATATCATACGTCCATATATGGGGCCTCAGGTGATTCTTTCAACTTCTGTGACACTGTATTTTTTCATCTGTAGAACTGAAGGAGAAAATTCTGCCAGATAACACTGTACTAAATATTACATAAATGTTTATTTTTTTCTGCATTTTAAAAAAAATTTAAGTTTAATTTATGGTTATAAGGTCTCATACTTCTTTGAAGGTGTACTTGTTTTGTATATACACTGTGAAGAAGTTGATTTAAAGAGCACAGTTTTGTTTCCTCAGATTCACTTTTAATGACCTCCATTTTTTAAAGCACAATGTTGAAATAGTCCCTCTGCACATATATTTCATGTTTTCTGAATGCAATTCACTAAAAAGTGATGAAATGTCATTAAAGCTCTGGGGTTAGGGTTGGGGGAGCAGCTTCTCCCAGGACAGACATTAAAATCCTTCTGTGGAGGTTCTAGGTGGCTAAGTGGGTTAAAGCCTCTGTCTTCCGCTCAGGTCATGATCCCAGGGTCCTGGGATCGAGCCCCGCATCGGACTCTCTGCTTAGCAGGGAGCCTGCTTCCTCCTCTCTCTCTGCCTGCCTCTCTGCCTACTTGTGATCTCTGTCTGTCAAATAAATAAATAAAATCTTTAAAAAATAAAAAAAAATCCTTCTGTGGCGTCCTCCCATTTCTCAGACCGCGGTGCTAATTATATACTGATGTTCACTAAATACATATTGATTGAGGGAAAGCTTTTCATCAAAAACCTAAAAAGCTTTGTAGTTCCCATGCATTGGTATATAATTGTTTTCAGTAACTTCTCAAATATGAAAATGTTTTCCCGGTAAACTGTAATGCAGCAGCTTGGAGTTTCCAGAGAAATCCACAGTGTAAACCCCCTGGGTTACTGCCCTCACATACCTTTAGTTTCTGATTGTATTTAGCTCTTGTCTTTAGTTTCATTCCAGTTACATAGGTAGAGACCTGGTTACGTAGGTAGAGACATTAATTTGTGCAAAATAGCTGTGCCGCCCATCTTTTCAAAACTGATGGGAGGAACGCTCTTGGCAGATGGAGACTGCAGTAGAATTTGTGATTTTCTTCCAAGGACATAATGGCTCAGTGGAATCTAGGGAAAGCCAGATTAAAAATTAGAAATGCCTCTGTTCCTTTTTTCAAATATTTTTTCCTGAAAATATATTTTGTACCCTCCTTATAGGTGTATCTTGAAACATAGCACAGTTCTTTTTGTTTTTTAAAAGTACCACAGGTTCACTGTAGAAAATAAAGAAAACTTGGATTTAAAAAAAAAAAAAAAAGGAAATCTAGATCACCCACGAATTCACCAAGTGGAGAAACTATTATTAACGTTTCCACAGTTGTCTTCTAGCCTTTTTCTTATTTTCATATGGAAGTAAAAATGCTGGTGGAGGCAACAAAATTAAGCTTATTCTTTTATGTAGTTTTGTATCCTAACATTTTTTTAGCTTAACATCATAGAGATAGTATCCTCCGTGCCACTGAATATTGTTTCTCAAAGCTGGCTCGTCACTGGAGTCCCGTGTGATGCTTTTAAAACTACCGGCACCAGCGCCGGATCCCAGACTCACCGCATCGCTTACCTTTGAAATGTTGCCTGGATGATTCTGTTTTTAGCCAGGGCTAAAGCCGTTGTTTCAAACTTTCTTCCGTTTTTATGCCCAATCTGTAGTTTCTAATGTTTACTCCTACAAAGATAAAAATGAGTATCTGTGTATACCTGTTTGCCAAAATCCCTGATTACTATCTTTGTCTAACTACAAGTCCCTGCGTTGTTATCCTGTTTCCCCAGGAAGAAACTTTTGTACCCACCTCGAATATATAAGCTCATAAATAGTTTAACTTTAGCAGTTATCATATCTTCATGTATTGAATTAGTGATAAAACAAACCACACTTCATATGAACTAGTGTATACATTTTAGAAAATATTGAACTTTTCCAACTCCCCAGTTGTCTGTGATTTCATTCAGTATCTTTACATGCAGGTTCGACAGCAGTGCTGGTGTCCTCAGGAGGACCAGTTTTAAGTCGTCATTAACTCAAACACCTCATCTCGACCGCTTGACACACAGCACTGTTTACATCAGTGGTGATGCTGCGTCTGGGGTTTTTCTCCAAAGCCATCTAAGGTGCTTATGGCCTGAACTTGAGATGGTTGGCATGTATGTAATCTTCCAAACAGAACAACCGTCTTTTGAAAGCTTCTTTGTAGTACCAGCGCTTAAAATCGTGAAGTCATTCCACATCCACATTCCACAGGAATCATGACTAAGTGTGCTGAATTTCTTTCCCTCCTCCTGGCTTAAAGCATACATATTCTCTCTGGTGATTTCTGAAGGCCAACAAGGCAACACTGGTATTGATTGAAGATTTTGATTCCAAATATTATTCTGTTTGTCCCAAAATACAGTAATTAGAGGTAAGCCTGGAATGCATCCTGAATATAAGGTCACTCCCTCTCAGCTTGGGAGGGCGATGTGTTTGTGTGTGTGTATATACATGCATATGTATTGGGGGGGAAGAGGAGAGGGTGATGGCAATGCCCTAGATTCTTAAAAATGTTATATTTGTTTTAAGGTATTTAAGACTCTTGAGGCGTAGTTCAACAGCATTCCCGTAAATGTGTACCCAATTACCCTACTAGCCATAAAGTGTCTATTTTACTACATCCTTGACAGCATTACTATTAAGGTTTTTTTTTTTTTTTTTCAGTCCTTCTCTCATAAATAAATATCTCAGTTCATCTCCCAACTGAGGTGTCACCCATTGTCATTATAAGTATCTCCTGATTAGCAGGGGTCCTGGGTGGCCGGCAGGTTCTCTTTTTCTGTTGCATGTCTTTGTGCTTTCCTGTTCCCGTCTTTGTCATCTCTGGGCCTCCAGTCTGACCCTTCTCCCCTTTTCCTTATATGCATTTCCTGGTAGGTATCATCAACAGGGGCTTGAAGGACCCGCCGTTGTCCACATGCACGTGGTAATCATGTACACCTGTGTGTGCCCCGTGGCGATTGCAGTTAAATGGGAGAAACACTTATAAAACCCGTGGTCACTTTCATCGTCCTTAGACCTGTGTGCATCGAAACCTCATTTAATGGGAAGCCGAAAGATGAGGCTAAAAGTGTGGGTTTGTATGAGAGCATTTTAGTGACTTTGTAGTGAGCTGAGATAGAATTAAATCATGAGTAAGTTTTGGGGCATTTCAACTCTCTTACCTGTCTGCTTGTGCCATTTTCCCACTGCAGCCGCCTCTGATTCCAGGGTACATGGGAAAAGGTCGATTTCCATCGTCTTTGCCATTAGACTCGTTTTGGCCTTGTTGGTGAATTCTCTTCATAGGCATTTTCTCTAAGAAGGGGAGGATATGAGGCTATTCTTGCCCATTAGCTTGCTGTAAAGACCCACATTTTGTAAATATACCCCCTTTTCCATGAAAAGATGGCATTTTAGCTTGATGTGTTTGTAATGTGTTAGGGTTTCTAGGTGTATTGTTTGGCTTTCTCATCCTCTTCAGGTCAAGTTTTCTTGTGTCGGAAATTCGGTGCACTCCACCACTGTGAGGTATCATTATGAAATAATGACTAGCAAGGTCCAACTGGTAGAGGAGAAGACTGATCTATTTGAGAATGGGAAAGTTCATGCGTATTTTAAAATCCGCAGTGAGCACAGGGACGTTTGCCTCAGTACCGGGCGTGAGTCTGTAGTCTAGGGTAAAGATTCCAATGAACGTTTTTTCCCCCCAAGAGTCTATCACACATGTTTTTCTTTAATGCATTGTGAATGTGAAACTTTACTAATGTAAATCAGTCACTGCATAAAACCAAAGACCAAAAAGAATTCTAGCCATGAGGTAGAAAACATAAGCCTGAAACAGTGACTTCTTCTTCTTTTTTTTTTTTAGATTTACTAATGCTGTGATAATACTTTTGGTTTACTAATTTTTGTGAAGAATGATAAAATATAGACAAAACTGGGTCTCATCAACAGCATTAATATTGAATTCAGTTTCCTACAAATAATGAGGGGGATTTTTTGTTTGTTTGTTTAGTGCAAATTTAGAATTACAGAATAATTGGGCACATTGTACCCAAACATGCCATATTCCTACCTCAGTCCCACCCCTAGTATGAAGTCTTGTGTTAGTGCAGCACACTGGGGACAGTGAATGACTTAATTTACCTGTATTGATGACGTTAGTACTGTCACTGCATTGAGGCTGTTCACTCTATGCAGTTCTGTGGGTTTTGACAAATGCAGGGCAGCACGTGTCCATCCGCCACCGTTAAGGTTATGTTATGTTGTGTTATGTTATGTTGTGTTACTGCAGTAACGTACGGATGAGTTTCACTGCCCTCAACACCCTTTCCTTACTCGTCCCTCCCCTGCCTTCCTCCAAGCCCCTGGCCACCACTGATCTTTTTACTGCATCTATAGTTTTGTCTTTTCCAAAATGACATATAGTTTGAATCGTACGATTTATTTTTAAGACATCTTTGCATGCTTTGTAAGGCTCAGTGTGACAGCAGTTGTTTAAAATTTAAAAAAAGGGGGGGGCAAAACTGACTTCCTAGACTTCATTTTGACCTTTGTTTTAGGGACACTGCTTCTTTTAGATCATTTGGCCAGGGAAATAGGATTTATGTGGCTTAGTATCCTCCGCACTATATTCGTGCCTAGCAAATGTGATGAGTGTTCACTGATTATGTTATGTGGTAAAACAAAATGTTATTTATTTGCTCAATATCGGTATGTTTACATGTAACACATAACACATTATGTTCATGTCCAGACATTTCTGTCAGTCTTTTCGTTGCTTCATTTCATTGTCTGCTATTTAAAAAAAAAAAAAAAAATGCGTTCACTGCATCTCCTCTATCCTTCCCCACCCTATGGCAAAGGAAGCCTCCCCACCTCCTCCCACCCCAACTTCCCAGCACACACGTGCCCAGCTGGAGTTTCAGTTTGGCGGTCCACGGTTCACATAGCTTCTGATTGCTTTGGATAAATATTATGAAAGTCCTGGGAAATAAATAGGTCATAGAAAAGCATGACAACTAAGAAATAGGAACATTTGAGATGAATGTAAATGTGTATTGAATCCTTTTTTAAAGGTTTCCATTTTATGGGTGGTGTGTCTGAAGGAGGGTACTTGTTACAATGAACACTGGGCGTTAAGTGACGAATCACTAAATTCTACTGAAACCGGTATTAAAGCAGAAGTAAAATTTTGAAAAAAATTTTATCTACCTATTTATTTATTTATTTTAAAGATTTGATTTATTTATTTGACAGAGAGAGAGACGCAGCCAGAGAGGGAACACAAGCAGGGGGCATGGGAGAGGGAGAAGCAGGCTTCCCGACGAGTAGCGAACCCGTTGTGGGGCTCAATCCCCGGACCCCAGGATCATGACCTGAGCCGAAGGCAGTTAATGACGGAGCCACCCAGGCACCCCTGAAAATATATTTAGAAAGAAAAAAAATAAAAAATAAAAAAGACTATCCTTTTCAATTCAAATGCAAAAGCCCCCAAAACGTAAATGTAATAGCACATAGTCTATTATGTTATGTGTATGTTCTGAATTTTCTGAAAGAACCAATCACATCTTAAACTAACACTTGAGATACTGAGGTAACACAGTCAATATTCCTTCAGCTTACCCTCCCCCTTCTTGCAGTGGATAGCTCATTTGATACTTTCTGAGCCTAGGTACATATCGTCATGGTAGAATATTTCCAGTTATTTCCTTTTATTCTCTCATCTGTAGTTTTAGAGGGTTGAGAGTTTATCTCTCCTTTTCTTTAGTATACTTCGCTTTCATTTTTTTGGAGGGTGGCGAGTCTTATAAATACACACTTTGGGGCATCTGCGTGGTTCAATGCAGTAAGCCTCAAACTCTTGATTTCAGCTCAGGTCCTGCTCACACAGCCCTGGGACCATGCCCCACTTTAGGCTCTGCTCTTATGGGGAGTCAGCTTGAGTTTCTCCTCTCCTTCTGGCCCTACCCCTGTTCCTCCCCGCAAGAAACACATATTTATGTAGGTGACCACACACACATGCTCTCTCTTTCTCTCCAAAATAAGTCTTAAAAAAAAAAAAAAGACACAAATCTATAGTATTTGCATTTAAGAGTTTGCCCTTGAACAGGTGGACTGAAACAGGGTGATCACTGGGCCGAAAGCAAGACAAACGATGACCAAAAGGGCATGTGTAAGATGAATCTTGGGGGGAAAAAAAAAGGCTTTCCTTTTTAGGGTGGCTGGGTTACTCAGTCGGTTAAGCATCTGCCTTAGGTTCAGATCATGATCCCAGAGTCCTGGGATGGAGCCTCCTTCTCTGCTCAGTGGGGAGCCTGCTTCTCCCTCTCCCTCTGCCTCCTGCTCCCCCTGCTTGTGTGTGTGTGTGTGTGTGTGTGTGTGTGTGTGCGCGCGCGCTCTCTCTCTCTCTCTCTCTCTCTCTGTTTCTGTCAATAAATTAAAAAAACTTGAAAAAAAAAAAAAAGAAAAATAGGCTTTCCTTTTTAGTAAAATAAAACAGAGAAGAAAGTACAGTGTATACCCTGTTCACAAGTGGTTGTTTGGTGACATATACACTCAGAGCAAAAATGGCCAGAGGTGTTTCTTGCTTGCCTTCAGCATTGTGCTTTGTGTAAAAAAAAGAATGTAGCTCCTTAATTAAATGTATTTCCATCTAAAATAATGCTGTATAACTTAAAACTTCCATGATCAAGGATATAGAATCATAGATAGAGCTTATTTCCTTTTTTACATGAAGTACACAGTACATTTCCTTAATTACTTCCTGTAAAAAAAAATGTTGAATTTAATTAATCACCAAGTCAGAGAATGAAACTGACATAAACTTTGAGACACAAGAAGAAAATAATGTTGTGCTGTTTCATTCCTTGGTAAGACTGGTGAGCATCTCAAAATAATTAACATAACTATATATTGTCAGAAAACTGAACTGTGGATTGGTGTAAATCATTTATATTGTGGAATTAACAAATGAAACCAGTTAATTAGAATGTAGTCCACTTTACAGATCATCCTATGGGTCAATCTAGTTAAGCACAAAAATAGAAAATTTTAAGATTTTATTTATTTCTTTGACAGAGAGAGATCACAAGTAGGCAGAGAGGCAGACAGAGAGAGAGGAGGAAACAGGCTCCCTGCTGAACAGAGAGCCCAATGTGGGACTCGATCCCAGGACCCTGAGATCATGACCTGAGCCGAAGGCAGCGGCTTAACCCACTGAGCCACCCAGGCGCCCCAAAAATAGAAAATTTAAAAAAACAGAACAGTGTCGCATGACTGTCTTCTATATTTTAAGAGATGTGTTTGTTTAAAATCACGTGGACCCTAAAAGTCCTGTACTATTTTGACTTATTTAGCTACTTTTGTAGTGTATATATCTGTTTGGTTGATTAGTGAACACTGTACCTGTGCAATATAGTGGTTGCATTTCTGCAATCCCGCATCAGAATATCTTTTGTGCGGTGCATCGAGTCAAGTTACTTCTGAGAGTCAGAGTCATAGATTAGGTTGTGTTGGGATTTTTAGTTCTGGTTTTTTTGGGTTTTTTAAATTTTTTTTAGATTTATTTATTTATTTTAGAGATAGAGCTAAGGGAGCAGGAGAGGGAGAGAGAAAGAGAAGCAGGCACCCCACTGAGCACCCCGAGGCTGGAATCAAGAGTTGGCGGCTCACCTGACTGAGCCACCCAGGCCCCCCTGGAATATTTAGTTCTGAGAGGGGGAGCTCGTTTGTTCCTGTCCCACCCTAACCGGTATTACTTAAAAACACTTAATACCCTTAATACAATCTATAAAACAATTATATGAGTTTGGAATTATATTGCTCTTTTGTAGGTAGATAAACTCACACCTAGAGAATTTTAATGATGATATACCAAGATGGCACAGCTAGTAAGTGACAGGGTAAGTCCTGAATTCTTTTGTGTCTAAATCGAATTTTCTTTCTTATAAAAACCACACTGCATGCTTATAAAGCAAAGGTGATCCTAGCAGTTAAACCATGAGCTATGTAATGTTAGGTGACTTTTATAATCTTTTTTCTGAAAACTACCATGAGATTATTTCTCAACAAGTTTATAAAGATAAGATGAGATATAATTTGTTTAAATGCTGGCTGGCTGGGTGAGTAGATGAGTGACTAGATTAAGTGGGTAGTTGGGACACACTGTGTGTGTGTGTGTGTGCGCGCGCGCGCGTGCGCAGCACATGTGTGTAAATGCTCTGCTTCTCTAAAAATCCCCGGGGCCATTAAAGATGAAACAGACGGCATGTAAATCTTGGATAACACTTAACAGAATACTGTCTAAGCAGCCCTCAACCATGACTACACATAACAATCTCTGGCGGGTTTTCCAAAGATGAGATTGTGTCCAGACATTTTTTCCTCTCTTGTTAAGATTACCAAGTGTTTAAAAGACATGACCAATATTGAAAGCACTTTTTAGTCGTTGCCAGAGCATAATAAGATTCAGCTGCTGATAACGGCTGACTATAGGAGACACATCCAGTACTATGGGTACCGGCATTAGGAAATTTTAGATTCATTTTTATATTCACTCAACGAAACGCCTAAAGCTTAAGTTACCTTTTAAAATATTTGTTCGGGAAAAACTTTATCTTGTTAGGAAAGCTCACGTGTAATCCCCAGATCACTGAAAGGAATATGTTCACTAGACTATTATGTATAATATTTTATTGAGTGGATATTATGATTAAAATTGGCTTTCGGAGTTTTGAAGAAAAGACTATGTGACCATATAATCCTGTTTGTATTTATCTTTATAGATTTTCACATGAATATTTTATTAAGTATATTGTTACATTTATCTTGTTCCAGTTGGTGTATATTTAGGCAGTAATTTGTTAAGACATTTTATTAAAAAATTTCCGTCATTACCCTTTCAAGGAATAATATGTAATCCTTTGGAAAGATCATATGTATATAATGATTTACATTATGAAGTATTTCTACAGTGATGAATTACACCCCAGCCCTTGGTTTGTAAACCTATGTAGGAATCTGGATAGGTAGGAGAGAGAAATCTGTGGTGTAAGTAGTCACTGTTTCTAAAATTAGAACTCTAGATATATCTAATACAGGAAAAAAAAAAAAAGAAAGAAAAAAGAAAAAAGAAAAATCAAGACCGTGTTTGATGATAGCATGTTCTTCATGAAGTATTTTGTTCTTTTCATGATAAATCAGTCGAGATACTTCATGAAATTAATTATTCTCATGTGTTTAGGGGTGTTGTTTCTTTTAATGATGTCAAATATATTAAGTGTTTGATCATCGTCTCCACATCAGGACATCAACAGCAAAGTTTGGCTAAAGTCACACTCCCAGACAAAAGTCTTGGTGGGCTTTGGTATAAACAAACAACAACAGGGGCACTAAGTTGACCCTGAGATTGAATAGTCCATCTGTGTTGTAGCAAGAATTGAGTGGTTAGTAATCAAGGGTAGAATTTTAGCGTGGAATCCTTTCTTTGTTTTTTAACAGAAGTTTCTCTATGGTGCTTAAAACTTCTCGCTTCTCTTTATTTCTAATCTTTTCAGCATTCCTATCCCTTATGTTTCCCGGTAGCATGCCGTATCTTCTCTCACTTTCTCAAGTATCCTTACAGACATTCCTCATTGTATCAGCTTTGCTTTGTCATGCTTCACAGATAGATTGGTTTGTTTTCTTTTTCTTTCTTTCCTTTTTTTTTTTTTTAAGATTTTATTTATTTTGACAGAGAGAGATCACAAGTAGGCAGAGAGGCAGGCAGAGATATAGGGGGGAGCAAGCCCCCTGCTGAGCAGAGAGCCCAATTCGGGGCTCAATCCCAGGGCGCTGAGATCATGACCTGAGTCGAAGGCAGAGGCTTAACCCACTAAGCCACCCACACACCTCTGTTTTCTTTTTCTTAAACCAATTAGAGTTTATGGCAAACCTGCATCTAAGCAAGCCTGTTGGTGCCATTTCTCCAAGAGCATTTGCTCACTTTGTGTCTCTGTGTCACATGCTGGTGATTTTCACAACATTGAAAATTTTTCATTATTATTTAGTTTTTTATGGTGATCTGAGACTAGTGATCTCTGGTGTTACTATCGTAATTGTTTTGGGGCACCGTGAACTGCGCCCATATAGGACAGCGCCCTTGATAAGGGTTGTGTGTGTTCTGACACCCGCCCACCAACAGCTGTTCCCCATCTCTCTACCTCTGCTTGGCTTCTCTGTTCCCCGAGACACAGCAATGTTGGAATTGGGCTAGTTAATAACCCTATTGTACCTCTGCGTCTTCAAGTAGGAGCAGGCATACATCTCTCACCGTCAATCCAGAGCTAGAAACGCATGAGCTTAGTGTAGGAGGCTTGTCAAAAGCCGAGACAGCTTAAAGCCAGGTTTCTTGCACAAAACAGTTAGCCAACTTGTGAATGAAAAGGAAAAGTTCTCGAAAGAAACTGCAGGTGTGAGCCAGTGAATGCACAGGTAGGAAAGTGAAAACAGCTTTATTGCCGATACAGAGAAAGTTTGAGTGCTCTGCATAGAAGATCAAGGCAGCCACAGCAATCCCTTCAGCCAAAGCTCAATCCAGAGCAGGGCCCTAACTCTTGAATTCTATGAAAACTGAAAGAGGTAAGGAAGCTGCAAACAAAAATTGAAAGCTACATTGGTTCATGAGGTGTAAGGAGAGAAAGAAGCCATCCCCAGATCATAAAAGTGAGAGGGGAAGCATTGATTGCCACAGAGAAGCTGCAGCGAGTTCTCCAGAACATTGGGCTTGGATAATTCATGAAGGTGGCTACACTGAACGACTGATTTTCAACCTAAACAACCTTCTGTTGGAAGAAGATGCCATCTGGGGCTTTCACAGCTGGAGAGGAGAAGTCAGTGCCTGGCTTCAGAGAACAGGCTGACTTTTTAGTGAGGAGCTAACGCAACTGACGACTCTTAAGTTGAAGCCTATGCTCAGTGACCATTCCGAAAATCCGAAGGCCCTTGGGAATTCTACTACACTACTGTGTCTGTGCTCCGTAACTGGAGCGACGAAGGCTGGATGACAGCCCCTCTGTGTACAACATGGTCTCCTGAAGCTTTTAAGCCCCGTCTTGAGACTGACCTACTGGTCAGAAGAAAGATTGCTTTCACAAGATGACTGCTCATCCACAGGGCACCTGCTCACCCAAGAGCTCTGAGGGAGATGTGTAGAGATGATTGCTGATTGTATCCCTGCTAACACGACGTCCAGTCTGCAGCCCGTGGATCAAGGAGTCATTTCAACTTCCACATCTTATTTTTTAAGAAATACCTTTTGCAAGGCAGCACCTGCTGTGGACAGCGATTTCTCTGGTGGATCCAGGCTAAATAAATCGAAAACCTTCTGGAAGGGTTTCACCATTCTAGTTGCCCACACATTTGTGATTCATGGGAAGAAGCCAAAATATCAACATTCACAGCAGTTTGGAGGAAGTTGATTCCAACCCTCATGGATGACTTTGAGGGGCTCAAGTGGAGGAAGTAACTGCAGATGAGGTGGGAATAGCAAGAGAACCAGAATTAGAAGTGAAGGTTAGCATTTTTTTTTTTTTTTTTTTTTTAGCAATGAAGTATTTTTAAATTCAGATATGCACATTGTTTTGTTAGACGTAATGGCATTGTGCACTTGGGAGACTACAGCTGTAGTGTAAACACAACTTTTCGAAGCACTGGAAAGCCAAAACATTCACTTGACAGGCTCTATGGCAACATTTGCTTTATTGCCACGGTCTGGAGCTGAACCCACAGTATGTCTGATGTACGCTGTAGTCCTTTTATTTAATTTCTGGCTGCTCCAAATACCTCTCATTTGATGTTCCCGTCGGTCACCCAGAGCTCTTGTTGTCGCTCTCGGCCGTGCGCTCCGTCCCATCACCTCACTGCCGCTGCGTGTATATGGATTCTTACCTCAGAACCGATGCATTTCAATCTTCCCCTTTCTGAAAGTCAGGAAATGAATTCCAGATGATGATTTCAGGATCTAGTCTTTCAGGTCTTTGCTCTTTCCTAAAAGAAGGAGCAGAAGTGGGCCCCAGGTGTTTTGAAACCATTTTGAAGTGGTATTGCTAGCTTCCCACCTGCAGATGTGCGGCCCGAAGCTACAGGGGGGCTTTACCTGCCGCCTCCCAGTAGGAGAGGTACATATGGGCTCTGAGGATGTAATGTTATATCAATACCGTAAACAGGTGAATGGTACAATAAAGACTTTGTTCTCTTTCTACTGACGAGGCATCATTTGGGGACATCCTGGGTGCATTTCACCTGCTACGTGGGAAGAAGGAACCAACATATGCCTCTGCGATGGTGGTCCTTGTAACTTCCTGCATAATGTGGCCAGCGTTCCAAAGAAAATGCGTGTAGTCCTTGTGTTGGATTTATCCTTGCTAATTATCATGACCATTTTCTATATTTTGGCTTAAGCTCATGTAAAAGCTAAGTAGTTCTCACATGTTTGAAAATAACCTGGAGACTCTTAATATTTGGTCCTTCATGGCTTTCCTAGGATTTGCAACAGAATTATAAGAGGGACACTCTGCTTCTGTTGTTATAAAACAGTTTAAGGAATAAATTTGTTTCTGAGGGAGGGAATAAGCAGATACAAAATGTGAACTCCTGTTCATAATCTAGAAAAGTCGAAGCCATTCGCAAAGCTCAGTGACACTTGATGTCTCAGAAGCCATCTCTACAAATAATCCCCATCTTTCTCAGCTCTTACATTGTCACAATCCGTTAGTCTTTTGTTTATATTATGATATGTTGCTACAGTGATGACTTACACCTCAGCCCTCAGTTTGTAAATCTGCATAGGAACCTTTTGTCTAATGAGACAGAAAAATCGCTGTTTCCGAAATTAGAATTCCGGATGTAGTTAATACAGTAGGAAGAGAGAAACTAATCAAGCCTATATTTGAAGTCAAAGTGTTTTGTAACATGTATTTAATGACATATTTTATGATTTTAATGACAAACCACTTGGGATATTTTATAAAAGCAGCCTCAACAAAGAATTTCTATGTGAGTATAACACACTAGTAAGAAATATCTTAGATTGTTCTAAAAAGAAATTAAATGATAATGCTGGGAATCAATTGAAATACTGTTCTAGTTAGAAGAGTAGATAATGCTAATAGTTTTTTTAGAAGTAACCTGGTTTATGGTATTTGTGGGGGTTTTTTTGTTTTGTTTTGTTTCTTAGTGTCTGAAAAGATTTAAAGAGTTATTTCTCAGTTTCAATACAAAGAATGAAATCTTGGCACTGAAAATTTCATGCAGTAGATTGGATGGTTTATTTTTATATTTTCTAATTCTCTTCCTTTTTGTGTGTAAGTAACCATCTTAGTTTAGGAAAAAAAAACAACAACAATAAAACATCAACCCGTTTCCCTTTTTAGTTGATCTGGTACCATTGTTGACTTATTATCTTGTTGAATAGAATTCCCTTGCACTACTGCCTATTGTATGTTTTGAATGGAGCTATAATTTATATTCTATAAAGAAAGGTTTTAAGAAACATGTTTTGTTCCTTTAAGTGTATGCTCAAATTTTAGGGGGAATAGCAAACTAAGATCTTTTATTAAACAAAGAATGAAATGAACCAATTTAATATAATTTTAGACATTGTTGTTCTGATGCCATAATGAAGCTGAAAAAAAAGTTTTTGGTCTTTGTACAATAGAACATCAGTGCCTGTGTTAGCCTGGCCAAATTAGATATAACCAAAATAATCTGTCACAGTCTAATTTTCAATGGTAAAGCTAGCCTGGCACGTGACAATAAAATTGTTAGGCCATTTTGTTAGGCCTTGGAGGTGGGCATTCAATGAATACTTGTTGAATTTATGAATGAATAAATATAAGGATAAATCATATTTTTATCTGGTAATAAAAATGTTGAGTCCATTAGTCTGGGTAGAATCTTGGATTTATTATTATTAATTATTATTTTAAATTTGCTCATTAAAACTAAAAAGAATAAAAATAAACTCATACAAAATGATCTTTATGTTAAGTTAAATAAAATATTCATAAACAATTTAAAATTTTCAGAATAAGTTTTTTCTAAAATTATTTCCTAAAATGTTTGTTGTGGTAGTTATGTACATTATTTTGAGAAGAAAATGTTGCTATCACTAGGAGTTAAAATATAAGCCAATTGTTAGAACACATTTATATTTAATAATTTAGCAATTGTGCTCCTTTTCAGTGCTTGTCATGAGAATGATATGGGAGCTCTTGCACCATATATAAAAGTTGATATATAGTGATTTTCCCCAAAATTATTGCCCGGTACTTTTATGCCTCCAGATTATGGTAGTGTTGAGTAAAGGTTAGAATCATGAAATTGCAGGGGCGCCTGGGTGGCTCAGTGGTTAGGCCGCTGCCTTCGGCTCAGGTCATGATCTCGGGGTCCTGGGATCGAGTCCCGCATTGGGCTCTCTGCTCGGCAGGGAGCCTGCTTCCCTCTCTCTCTCTCTCTGCCTGCCTCTCCATCTACTTGTGATTTCTCTCTGTCAAATAAATAAATAAAATCTTTAAAAAAAAAAAAAAAAGAATCATGAAATTGCAGAATAGCAGAGCTGGAAGGGGTGTTTGAGTTTATCTTGTCAAAATTCCCATCGCTTTACAACTGAGGAAAGTGAGATTCACAAATGCAGAATGGGTCAAGCCAACAACATGAATGCTTTTAATTAGAATAATTGTTATTTTAAATAAATAAGCGGTTGTATTTATGTAGTTTTAAGTAGGTTGTGCTTTGTATACTCTCCTTGTCTTTTAGAGATCTTATGTACAACTGCTGTTCATTTTGGGGTTCTTGTGGCCTCTTCTCCCCTCCATGGAATACTTCTTCCACTGATTTTAACAACTGTCTGTCTCTCCCAATAGGATGAAAATGTCCTTATAGGAGAGGCCGTGTCTTAATGCTGTTTTGTACTTTTGTACTCTCAACTCTAATCACGATGACTGTCACAGAGCAGATCTTCAAATATTTGGGGAATGAGTAGTGTCTCATAGCAATAAGGGAAAAATTAATAAGCACTCCAGTCATAAATCTTGCCATCTCTTCGGTATGTGATTAACAAGGATCCGTATGTGTCCCCTTTTTTTCCCCACAGTCTCCAAACGTCCACAACTACCCCGATATGGAAGCTGTTCCCCTGTTGCTAAATAATGTGAAAGGGGAGCCCGCGGAGGACTCGTTATCTGTAGATCACTTCCAAACACAAACTGAGCCAGTGGACTTGTCAATCAACAAAGCCAGGACATCCCCCACCGCCGTGTCATCCTCCCCGGTTTCCATGACAGCGTCCGCCTCCTCACCTTCTTCAACTTCAACCTCTTCATCGTCGTCTAGTCGTCCAGCCTCCTCCCCGACCGTTATCACATCAGTATCTTCAGCATCATCTTCGTCAACAGTATTAACTCCAGGGCCCCTTGTAGCCTCCGCGTCTGGGGTGGGAGGCCAGCAGTTTTTGCACATCATCCATCCTGTCCCGCCTTCAAGTCCCATGAATTTACAGTCTAACAAACTGAGTCACGTTCACCGCATCCCCGTGGTGGTCCAGTCGGTGCCTGTTGTCTACACAGCTGTGCGGTCACCTGGAAATGTGAACAACACTATCGTAGTGCCGCTTTTGGAGGATGGGAGAAGCCATGGCAAAGGTAAGGGACCCAATCAAAGCCTTGATTTCTTTCAGTGTGAGGGCTGACTGTGCCTTTATTCAGTGAGCTGCCCTGAAATCGTGTGCAAGCACACCGCATCCAAAGAGGTTCTGTGCACCACGCAGATGTGAGCTGATGAGCACGGTTTAGGGCGAACCAACCGCGTGTTGGCATTGGTATTTGCTTCCGTGTTCTTCAGTCTATATTTTTACGTATCGAGTCATTTAGTGTTGGAATTCAAATGTCTTCCTTTGCAAAATGATGTTTACCTTCAAAGGCTCAAATGGATAGAATAATCTGTATTTAGCATAACTGCTTGTAAGTTGAGTCGCCAGTGTTTGACTACAAAAGTCTCATGTGGCTTGAGGTCTTATCTTAGTGGAAGTTACTGTCATTTTAAATACTGGTATGACTCGGTATGATGCAGTATTTCAAAATGCAGTATTAAAATTCCCTTCCAGGATTTAGAAGGAAATGCTTTGCTACATAACTCTATTTAATAATACCTGGTTGCCTAATTTTGTATATGGCAGTTATGCAGTTGATCATGAAATTGCTTTCCTACATCTAAGCTCTTTTTTTTTTCTTCAGTTTTTATTAGAAAGAGTTAAAGTAGCATCACGCTGTCGATTTGGTCTTCCTTTATCATGAATCTACAAAATAAGCCACCCTTCTGTGGAAATGGAAAATGCCCATAATCATTGACTCGTTCCCTCTAAAACTAAACACTTATGCATGTATATTGTCTTCAGGGCCCAGAAATGATGAGGGTTTAAGATATGTTGTATTCCTTTTGCGTTGATCATTAAAATATGATTGATGAATACATAAACACATCGCCTTCTCATAAAATGCTAATAAGCCTAGATTTTTATAATCCTATAAGGTAGGATTCAGTGCCTAGAAACAACAGTTGATTGTGAAGTTAGAGATTTTTGCAAACTGACTCTACCAAACTGCATCCATCTTTGGCAAGTTATTGTCTTACCTGCATTGAGTTTTTTCATAGCTCACGAAATGAATTGTACCTTCTTAGTATTAACAACTGAAAAATATCACCTGATTTACAGCACTAAGAGGTTTTAGTGTGCAGACTTGGGATGTAGCGTTCTGTGCTTAATGTGGAGACCTCTGTCTTTTGTGCTGTTTCGGGCAAAGGCCCTGAACTAGTCCCACCACCATCTGAGTGACCAAGTAGACAAAAAAGGAGGTATGAAGTAGTCTTCTCTTGGATTTTACTTTAGTTGAACCCTCTCTGATGTTACTAACACTTCTGATCAAAAGGAGCTAACCGATTTGAATAATAGCATAACTGCAGGCCACGTCATGTGGTTTTGTTGGGTTAGGTATTTTTCTTTCGTAATTTCAAGATGTGTTCACAATTTTTTTAAGAATTAGGAATTAACAAAGAGCAAAAGTGGAAGCTTGCGTATTGCATTACTTTATCTGTATATGTGTATACCATAGGATACAGCCCTTATACTGTTCCCCTCAAGGGAGATACTGCTTTAATTGTGAAGATGATTGACGAAGATTTTAATGTTGTTCACTTTTTTTTTTTTTTAACAATTTTTATGTACTAATGAAGGAAACAAAAGAGATATCTCTTTTATTTGACATTATCTTCTAAGGGAGACGTTATTTTTATTTAAGGGGGTTGATATTGAAAGTATATTGCCAAAATTTAATTTTCTGGAAACTATGTCTCTGCCAAAGAACTTTGTTACGACTCCTGCTATAATTTGCTCTCAAGTGTGTTTGTTAGTTTCATGCCATGTTTTTTATTCAGCAGTTTTCTCATGCCCAGAATAAAAACTGATATAACCATAAATCCCCTGGACTATGATATGGACATTAGGAGCAGGACAGTCAGAATCAGGAATCTGAGTTAGGCTTAGTCCCTTCACTTACAGTTTCGGACTGGGAAGTGTTATTCAAAGATTAAATGGGGATAATGACATGATCTATCCTTGAAGATTATTGAGGAGATTAAGTAAGAGCTTAATGTCTGGGTTAATCAACTATCAATAAAATGTTTGCAGTTACTTATTATTATTTATCACCTTCCCAAGCTACTTGAAGCAGTAATGTTCAGAAATTTTTTCTCTGTTGTATAAAAACAAAGTTGGAAGGAAAAAAACATACTGAATTTACAAATGAAAAACTGCACCCAAGAAGTTAGTACAGAAATGCTTCTCAAAATTGTTACTACTAGTTATAAGGGATGAGAGTTTACTATGAGAAATTATCTGGAAACATCCCATATTTTCTATTTTTATTAGTTTGTATTATGTTTTTATAATCACCATATTATACAAATATTGCTATAACATTTTATAAGTTTTTTTTTATTGTTTAACTGATTACTTAGATGATGGTAAAAGTGTCTAGTGGAGGAGGCTTGCCTACCTCACAGAATGAATAAAAGAAAGGGCATTTCAGTAATTCTTCAAGTCTTTATTTTGCACATGTGCAGCTGGGCACTGGGCCAACAATGAAATGGCTAAGTGATAAAGGGAGCCCCTATTCCATTCCCATGTTGAACTTGTATATCTGATATGGATAAGCAAAAGAAAATATGATAGGGGAGTTCGATTTTCAAAATGCTAACAATAAAATTATAAAACTAACCCATATAAATGCAGATGAATGTACTGGCTAATTATTTTTAAAGTTGTTATAACACATCTGGTCTCTGGTAGATAAATCGCTTACCTTATCTGTCGTGTACACAAAGACCTGTGAACGTACCTATCCATGTTTTAAGATGACGTATCATGTGAATTGAGTCATTTGTCCATTCAAGTATTTATTGAGCATCTGTCATGTAGTGAGTATTTTATTGGTCCAAGGATACAGTGTTGAACAAAACAGATGCTGTTTCTATCTCAGGGTGCTCATAGTCTACTGGGAAGTATAGACATTAAACAAACAAACAAAAAAAGTCATATAATTAACTGATAATTGTGGACATTCTGTGCTTCAGTTGGATTAAAACATAGACTACGCATGGATTTTTGCCGAGAAGAGTTTAATTATAATTGCAGATGGAGAAAGTTGTATTTGATAAAAGTATTTTTACATTGGTATTATATATGGTTAGAAATGTTTCCACTGTGATGCTCAGTGGGGTGGTTAGGGTTTGGGGATGAGGTAGAGTGAAATGTCCGCGTGAGTGTGCTTGACTAACGACAGAAGGAGGTGAGAAAACTTTCCAGTGAGGATAGAAACTCAGCCCATTCATGTATTTGAAGAATATTGGTCTAAAGGAATGACAAGCTAGGTCCGTGCACTGACATATCTCAGTTCGGCCTTGAACGTGATATGTGATCTGAAGAAAACAGCATGATACTCTGGACAAACACAACTTGGGCTAGAGCTAGAAGAGGGAGGATATCAGAGAAGGTCTCCCAAGGAAGACATTTTCCCTCTTGATACCAAAAGGACAAAATGGCAGTTAGCCGCCAAAATGGTTGTGCTGAGAAATGGGAGCTCTCTATGTAGAGGGAACAGCCAGTGGACTGATCTGGCCCGAGTTTTGTTGCTATGTCACCTGAGACACATTATTTATAAAGAAGACCCTAAAGGGATTATTTGACCTTATAAAGGAGTTTCAGTCCAGCCTGGGGAAGTGTTTTTGGTAGGTTTCCCAGGTGATATTTTCATTAGTTTTTACAGATACTTAGTAGCAGAAAAGCGTAGGAGTTATAACAGATCACAAGCAAAGTTGGTCATGGTTGGTAATTGCCTGGATGAAAGCAAGGTTGGGGATCCCCCGCCCTCCCTTCCTTCTTTCCTTCCTTCCCTTCCTCCTGTGGGCATCCTATATGCCAAGTAACATTCTGAGAACTGAGGTTCCAAGATGAGCAAATGTCTACTGTAATGACCTTACAATTGAGGCAAGCAATTTATGGCAGATGGTCTAAGAGCTATAATGAAAAATAAGTCATGGTAAGGGAACGGGAAGTCAAAAGACAGGAGTGCAATTTTAGGTACAATCTGGCCTACCTGGAATGTATGTTATGATAATAATACCTGGGGAAGACCTTTACAGAAAGAGAGAACTGGAAGTTCAAAGACCCTGAGGCACGGAGGTTGCGTGGTTGGTGTGAGGAGGAACTACAGGGCCGCTGGTGAACAGGAGGGGAATGAGCGATGGGAGTGCAGTGGGATATGAGGCCAGAGGGGTGAGTCGGACCGGGTCATGTACGGCCTCAAAGAATTTGGTTACATTGTTTGTTTTTTTCCTAGATATGGTGGGAAGTCACTGAACTGGACCTTTGGGCAGGAAAGTGACATGACTACTTTTTACATTCTTCCTTTCACAAGAATCACTGAATCACTGCTTAATGAGGACTGAGAATTGGGAATCTGGCGGGGTGCAGTTCACCGGTGACAGTGACAGTGTGTCAGTGGAGTCATGGGGACAAAGGACTGACTGAAGTGAGTTTGCATTCAGCTGGGAGGTGAGGAGGGGAAGACCGAAAGTCTAGGCAACTCTTTGGAATAGCTCTGCAGGAAAGAGTTGTATAGAGAAATGGATGGCGGGAGAGCCTTTTAGGCTCTCAAGGGAAGGATTTAAAAAGAGGGAGATATTATAACCCATTTGTATGATATCAAGAATAATCCAATAGAGAGCTGAAAATGGGTAATTCTAGAGAGGAAAGAGCTGTAGAAGCAAAGTCTTTAATTGCACGTTCGTTGCTTATATGATACTGTGGAAGTAACCTACATCTCGCAGTAATTTATCGGAGTTCTAAAGTCAACTTAATAGATTGACAAAGTTTTTAGGGGAAAAAAAGAGACACGATGGAAAGTTAAAGGAAATACAAAAACAGCAGATAATCATCTAGGGTTGATAATGAAAAGCAAACAAATTAATGTTCAATAAAATTGGGTCCATTGAGAGTTATAAAAGTGATACCAGAATTAATTCATGTAAGATCAAACATTTCTCATTCATCACCTAGAGGAAGGGATAGAGTAGTTGAAAACAAAATAAACCCAAAACACTTTGCATTGGTCCTTTAAAACTATTTTTTATATCTGAGTATTAATGAATGGAATGTTTTAGAAATTCAAAATACTTAAAGAGCAACACCATAACCAGTCTGTGGCCATCCAGCTGATGAGCTAGGGAAAAAAAAAAAAGGACTCATTTCCTGCCTCCAATATGTGAGCTGTTCTTTCTCCAGGTAGCTGAAGGAGCAGTCAGTCTCACCTTGATGCCTAAGAATGAGGCTCAAGCAAGAACATGACTGATCAATGGCTTTGGAATAATCAGAACTGAAAAAGCCTAAGGGCAGCAAGGTTGGTGTTCCTTAACCACCATCCCATTCTTCTGTCCCTGTGACTGTTGTAAAATGGATTGCCTAGAGGGCCGGTGTTCAGCTCCAGGTTCCTATATAGCCACTTTTTCTTACATGAAAATGCAACCCCAGCAGCCTGGTCTACCAGAGTTGTATAAAACATGTATATTGCATTAAGACTCTTTATTATAATGGTGTCATACTTGAAAAACAACTCCCTATGGGTTCTGAGTGCATTATTCCAGACTTAAAACAATTATGCTGTTAGATCCTTGAGTAGAAAGTACTTTTTTTCCCCAAGATATCTGACGAGAGCATGTTGATACTGCTGTTAAGAAACCAGCCCCATTTGGGCATGTAATTCCTTTGGTCATCTTTTTTAAGAATGTTGTGGGTTTTTTTAAATTATATTTAGATGAAGTGAAGAATCCTCCAAAAATATACCTTATTTTCATAGCACTCATTCAGGAGTTTCAAAGGGATGTGGTCTTGGGCAAATTTGAAATACTCACACCCCATTTTCTTTCCTCCAGGCTGTTGCTTTTCTCAGCAGCCAACAGGAAGAAGCCACAAGTGTATTTTTAGTCCTGTGCCATTTCTATTTGTGAAAGGAAATACGGTCATTGCAGTGATCGCCGCAGTGCTGGTTGGAGACTAGGGCTCTAGCTCTGGCTTCTCCTGACCATGGAGTGTGGCTATGGTTTTGCTTGCGAGAAGCTCCCCCCTTTCAGATCTCTGCTTCCTCCATTGTCTTCTGCTGTCAGCTCTCTCACTTGTGGATGTTAAGGATGCCTCATTTCAGGTGATGTTCCTTCTGTCACCGATTCACTTCCTCTGTCTCCCTTACACGTGCCTGTGCTCCTTTAGTTCAGCGTTCAGTGGAATGCTGGTGTCATCAGTCCATATGACAGGATAGTCCCAGGCAGCCGACCTATGCCTATGTGTATGGTTGTCTTTACTTTTGGAGTCATTGAACTACTACAGCTTCCTTTGGTAAATATATTCTTCGACTTATGCTTAATTTTCAGAATTTCCAAATATAGTTGACATTTTAGGCCTCCATTTGGTTTTTGTTGATAAACCATTTACTTATGTTCTTTCATTAAAAAAAATTTTTTTAAATGCTGCCTTTTGGGAAGTGGGACTGGAGTGTTGCTGACTTTGGGTTTACACTTCTGAACTACGGACTTGCTAGGACTTGAGTGTTTCAGTACTATCATCGTCAAGCAAAGGCAGGAACTTGTTAAAGAGTGAGAAAGCCAGTTAGCTAAGGTTAATGAAAAATGGAGTTTTAAATAAGAGTTCAGAATACTTTATGGAGAGATGCATGGGGCACTTGTTTGCATTTACCTGATTTGCAACAAGGAGAAGATATTTATTGGTGTCTTTTCACTTCTGGACATGTACAAGAAATTGAATATCTTCCTCCAAAACACTGGCTTCTTGAGTTCTTGTTCATCTGCAATACCTTCAATTTGTTAATTTCTCTGCTTCATCTAGCATAAATTGGTTTAGTTCAAAGATTTGATGATAATAACTGGCTCAGAGAGGAGACAGAAGTTATCTGTATTATGCTGAGAGAATTAGCAGAAAAGAAAAAATTCTAGATCAGCTCCTTGTAAACTGTACAATGTCAAAGAATGAGTTTAATTGGCTTCCCCCCTACACACAGTTAAATATTAAATGAAAGTACAAAGCACAAAAAAAGAGAAAAAGAAGAACATAAGGATGGTAGATGGAATCCACATTTAGAGAGAGATGATACTTCACTCAGAAGTAGATATTACTCAAGAAGAAGATGTAGATGATTGGAAAATCTATTTGTTAGAGAAAGTAGTTAAATAAGAGTTTAACAAAATGGCCTCTGTATTCATTCTGTTGTAAATTGTTAGCCACCACACCAGTTTAACTTGTTGGAAAAGTTCCTCCTATAGTTAAAAAAAGATTGAATTTATGTATAAATAAATATATGCTTATAAGTGATATTTTACTAATAAATATTCTGATGTAGTTGCTACATTCATTTTTCACCACACCTGAGATAAAGTTATTGTAAATAATAAATATAAAAATTTAGTTCTCGCTTACATATAAATTTCACATAGTACAGGTGCTATTATGCCATAAGGAAATTTTTACTTTACCTAATAATTGCAGGTATTTATAGAATTATTTTGATGATATTTGGAGATATATACACATTGTAAGAGACCTTTGGAAATCTAGCATCTCTGTATTAAATGAGCATTTGCATAGCAAATGAGCATTTTATCCAATGAGTCTTAAGACCTATAGGAGCAAATGAAAGAAGGAAGACTGTAAGATCCAAGAGGGAAACTCAGTCTTAGAATCATTGCTAGCATTATTGTAAATTGTCCTCTTAATTATTTACAACTCTCTGGCTGCGCTTTCTGTTCCCTATTTGTTCTTATTCCCTTAACTCTTTTTTTGTTCCAAACTATTGAACTATTGAACTATTTTCTCAGCTTTTTCTCTTTGCTGGTTTTCCATTGTTAGTGGAGAATTTCATTAACTGGTATTCTACTTTGTGTTCTTTAGAAAAGAACAAGTTGATAGTTGTCTATCTGAGAAATAAAAGAAAAGCTATCAATTTACAGAGTCACCATCATATACTTGATTTTTTTTTTTTTTCCATCCACCTTTACATGGAGGGAATTGTGCCCTGATCACTGGCCAGTTCGTGTGTTTTTCATGACCTGGTGGCTCCACCATCTTTTTTCTTCTGTTAATTCATTTATTCAACAAATAATCCTTGATCCTATGGCCAAGAGTATCCCCTGATCCCAGCTGTGGAGATTTTTTTTAAATAAAACTCCACTTAAAGGTAGTTTAGTTTACAGTATAATGAAACAATATTGTTCATACTCTGGGATTTTTTCCTGTTGAATCTTAAAATCGATTTGGTAGCTTAAAATGGGCAATTTGAAAGAAATTAAATAAAATTGAGACTTTTGCTGGGTATATCACTGAAATAAGTATTACATAGTGAAACTTTTGTTCGGCAACCTATTTATTGACATACATGCAAATATGGTACTGGGAGAGAGAGAGAGAGAGTGTATACTGAGTCATGCTGAACTATGCATTTCTTGCTGTTGTTCCTGCTCAGAAAACCTGAAAAAGGCTACATTGGAGTTCTCACCCTTGCTTCAGCCCCTCCGGCTTCCCTTTCCTTCCGGCATCTTCCTTTCCTTCCCTCTCAAAGATCCACCTTGGCCCCACCTTTTTTCTCTGCCTTCTCACTCTTCACCTTCCTTCCATTTGCTTATGTTCTCCCTTTTCCTGGTTGGCCTTCTCTGTGTCCCTCCACCCCTCACCATTCTACCTACTTTTGACTCTCCACTCCATTTTCTCTCTCCTGTCTCACCCAGTCTCCTCTCCTAGAACTAATGTAGTGCTATGGAATTAAGCCACTTGTGTTGAAAATGACAGTCTTTGTACTGCCATCTAGTGGTAGAGTTTTAAAGCAATGCAAGTGTCCGTAGTTTAGTTTCTCCCATGGCTTCCAGATTTCCCCCACTAGCTAGTTTAGGGTTGTAAGGTAGTACAGTGAATATGCCCTATTTACTTGAACCTAAATTTGAAATGTAACTTACCTGCTTCATTTTTAGAACTCTAGTATATGAAATACATACACACACACAAATATATATATGTATATACATATATATATTTGTAATATATGTGTATATATGTGTGTGTGTGTGTGTGTGTGTTTAGAAAAGACTATATTTAACTTGGACCACACACACACACACACACACACACACACACACAAATGTATAACTCCTACTCATTTGTCCCACTTTCCATCCTGTATAGTTGTATGTTACTTCTGTTTAGCAGAAAGAAAACATTACTTTCTGTGTATCTGTTCCTGTTTTTCTTTTTAAACCATGGTTTATGTTGGATAAATAGAAACGTATATGCCAACTTGTAGGCTAGCTAACAAGTGTTGCTGAATGTCATTGAGAAAAAATAAAAGATAAATGGAGACATATTCTCCACTCAGCAAGAACTCAGAAAGACAGAAAATAGGAGAATTTGGTGAAACTGGAATAACTTGGAGAATTCATCAGAACTACCTCCTTAGTTAGCTGGGGGCTTACGAGAAGGAGGTTCAGTAGAAACAGGGTAGCATTAGAAAGACAATCTCATGATATATGGGTTTCTCAGTTTCCTGGGGTAAAGAAAGACAGTGAGAGAGTCACCTCCTCTGTTGACAAAAAGTGTAGTTGTTGTAAGTGTTATAAATGTTTACATAAACAGGGGCGCCTCGGTGGCTCAGTAGGTTAAGCCTCTGCCTTTGGCTCAGGTCATGATCTCAGGGTCCTGGGATTGAGCCCTACATCGGGCTCTCTGCTCAGTGGGGAGCCTGCTTTCTCCACCCCACCCCACCCCCTCCTACTTGTGATCTCTCTGTCAAATAAAATCTTAAAAAAAAAAGTTTATATAAACATATGTCTATGTGTAGGATACATTGTTATAAATCTCTACTCCAAGATTAAAATATATTGGGATCTCCCCAAATCCCTGCAAGCTTCAGTAGCTACTGTTTCTCCAACACATAGCATCGTGCCTGACATTAGTTAATGCTCAATAAATATTTATGGGTTGAAGATATGAACAAATTAGTAAATTAATGTAGTCTGGTACAGGTACAATGTTTCACATGCGATGCTTAGGAATGCTGTGGCAGTGTTGGTCGGCCACACTGGTTAGACCTAAACTCTAACCTTAAAAGGATCTTTCTCTTACATGGTAAAGGAGATGAAACAACGTAACATGATAACCAGCAAGGCTCCTCATATCCTCAGTTTGGCTCCTTCCATCCCAGTCTGTTGCCGTTTTACCAAATACGTCTTGTGTCCCAGCTACAGTTTCCATTGCTTTTCATGACGACTCTTCTACTTTTACCCATAGACTTTCCTTTTCCTGGAAGACCCTTTCTTTCTCTGGCAAAAGACCTGGGGGAAAAATGTCTTTTTTTCCTACAAAGGGAAATACTACATTAAAAGGCAATATATGAGCTTTTATTTCTCTCTGTGTGTGTGTGTGTGTGTGTGTGTGTGTGTAGGCTCAATATATTTGGCTCAATACATAATATGTAATATATAATTATATTATAATATCTATATCATGCATTGTTTTATTGCCTTATCAGTGTCCGGGACACAGTGAATACTAAATGTCTGCAGAATGAATGAAAATCATTCCTCCAGCTGTTAACTGTTTGATGTCATTGGGCCATCTGTAATTCCCTGGCATTCTTGCGTGCATTGTTTCTGTTTTATTTCATGGGACTTAATATTGAAGAATGATATTTGGTGGTACATTACAGATGCTTGCTATGATTTAGATTGTAATCGTCTCTGTAGTTGAACCCCTGTGGGTGAAAAGTATTCTTATGACTTTGAAAGGGTCTTAATGAAAAGATATTGCCGTGTGAAAATTATAGTCCTTATTTATCGTTTCAACCCTCAGGTAAAATATTTTACCTGTGAAACTAGGATAAATAATGGCTTTGATTGGATTCAGGCAATTAATAGAGTCTGGTGTAGGCTTCTTATATAACAGTAACACCAATTTCCTTTCCCAGTCAGGGTGAAACAATTATGCCTCCTACCCTACTCCAGTTAACTGCGTCAGCATCATAGTACCATAAAATCTCAATAAAATCTGAAAACTGTGGAGTATGGATAATCCCACTATAAATTGTAATAAAAATTACCCCTCCAGACTCTATATTCTCTCCATTAAGTTCATAGACACTGTCTCTTTGTACATAAAGTTTTATGAAATAAATCGACCAGTTCTCCTGTCCTTACTAGATAGCAAGCTGTTTTGATTTAAAAGCTGATAATGGTACAATCAGATTTTGGTGTTTGCAGTGCATTTTAAAAACATAAATTTCATCTAACAAACCTTAAGTAGAGGGAAAATGCTACTTTTATTTGCACTATGCAGTGAATGTCTCTTTGTGAGAAAGAATAAATGACATATTTCCCATGGTGGGCCTATTTGTTGCAGCCATAAAATAAAGATTTGGTTTCCCTCCACAGACCTCTAATCTTAAAGGTACATGAAGCAAACCCAAGCACAAATCTGAAAAGAGCTCTGTCTGAGTCGTTTCAAATCTTCTGTGTTTAGAAGGAATTGTCAATTTTGTGATTACATTTTTGTCTCTCCGCGCTACATCCAAGGGCTCCCTCATCATCTCTGGTGTGGCCTCTGTCAGGAGTGGGTGTTTTAAATCAGTCCACTATAAACACACAGTCCTTTAAAACAGAGGAACCCTTCTAGAGACCTAGGTTGTAAATCCTCGGAGAACATGAATTAGACTCCAGAGGAAGTCATATGTTATAATGAAGGTAGAGTAGGTGGCGTTTGAGGTCGAAAGTTAAAGAAGCATAAGATTTTGCTACTCAGAGGAGGTAGGAGTATTCCAGACCAGGAAGAGAGTGAACAATGAGGGCTGAGGATGGAGAGTACATAAAGAATGAAAGATTGTGTGGTTTTCCCTGAATTGTAGGCTCTAACGCACTCACACACACATTCACTGCCTAGAGTGTGAAACACAAACTGCTTGCATGATATATACTAGGAATCACTTACAGGAGAGGGCCGGACATCCTTGCCCTGAAAAAAGAATGCCTTTTAACTCTTAGTTTAGATATAACTCTTACATTCCTTCAGAAAATGATTTTCCAGCTGTGCATAGAGAGAAACTAGTGAACAAGATCTGCAAAGGAAAAGGAGCCAAGAGGAGTAGATCTCCATTTTTTATTTTATAACTTGGGTCCCCTGGAATGTTGTCTCGTTAGATGTTTTTATGTTTTTCCCAGTAGCCGCAAAAATTGTGGAGCATTTCACTTTCTGTATTTTTCCTGACTATCAGAAAACAGATCTACTGATTTTGCGTTACTAGGCTACAAAAGCTCAATACCCCCTCTCTGCTATGCCCCCTGCCCAAATTAGGAAACTCCCTTTAGTCAGTAGGCTGAGAGCAAAAAGTGACAGCTAACAAAGAAGGTGTCAAAATTATTATTAAAATAAGACCTCGAAAAATCATAGCAAGGTCTTTTGGGATTAGAGTAAATAGGCTTACACAGCTCTTTAGTCCTTGGAGATAATACTTTATTACAGCACAATAATTGCTTTTGAAATAATGACCATTAGCAATGAAAGAAAGGTTAA
The DNA here is from genome assembly GCF_964662115.1 of Mustela nivalis. Lineage (NCBI taxonomy): Eukaryota > Metazoa > Chordata > Mammalia > Carnivora > Mustelidae > Mustela > Mustela nivalis. The sequence continues at coordinate 56,327,125 of NC_139034.1, read as the reverse complement.
ATTATGGTCAGTCTATTTGAAGTAGGCAACAAAGAAAGTATGTAATAAATCTAATACAGATATTTATTAAAAATCATTCAAATAATTAACCTTTATCGAATGCCTGTATGTTCTCTGTGCTTTCCATACATCATCTTCAAGTCTTAACAATAACAGACATGTGGGTGTTATGGCCTTTTTTTACAGAGAAGGAAACTGAGACCCATGTTACTTCCTCTACTCTTTGTAAGGACAGAGCTTCTTAGTGATAGAGTCTTCAGTAAAATCAACATTTCTTAGGACTCTAAACCCATTTGCCATACTTGGACTTGATGTTTAAAGGGGTGTGCCTAAGTTATGTAGAAAATTTGTCAGGTTTTTTTTTTTGTTTGTTTGTTTGTTTTGAAATTTTGTTTGTGTTGATCCAATTCCAGATTTCTTCGAACTAGATATATTGTATTTTTAAATCATTTTATGTTATTGTCAAGGTTTAAAATTCGTGCTATATGAGATTTGTATATCTGTATCTGTCTTTCTATCTGTAAATGACATGAAGTGATTCTATGTTGCTAAATATCAGCTTTATGGTACCGTATTATGTATTTCCATTTCTGCAGCGTCTTGCAGCATTAAAAACAGCCTCAAGCTGTAGGTTAACATTTGTAGGTGTCGGGAAATTTTGTCAGAGTGTGGTTCACTGAGTTTCAGGGATCGACATCTGTGTCATTTGTAGACCTATCTGGTCTCTGCCTGGAGCTCTCTTGAGCCGAGAATTGGTTGGACAGACATATACAACACAGACGTGCCTGTTCTATCTTGCCTCATTTGGGTAGTGGTTATTTTCTGAAAAACACAAGTGGAAACCACAAAGTAAAAACACAGCCAGCATTTATTATCACTGTTATAATTATATTTATTTTTCTTAGATTAATGAGTTCAATAAAATTCCAAGCACTAGCCAATAGCTAATAATCATTATAACATTACAGTTTTAGAATTATCCTAGCTTATATAGCAGATGTTCCAAAATGCCTTCTTTAAAATTGGAAAATAAATTCCATAAAATGTGTCTTTGGTTACAGAGAATAGCTTCATAGTAAGATCTGACATTTTCCAGTTTTCGTTTCTCTTCGGAGTCTCAAATAGTATCTTTTCTATGTTTTTGTAGTTCTCATGTTCTTGCGTTTGTCAAAGAGTAAAATACCTTATATGCTGTCCAAAGTTGATTGGCATCGTGATACGGGATAGCAGATATTTTCCAACACGTTCTCAAAGTCATGACTGTAATGAAATAGAATCAATGGATTCATCATCCTACAAATGAGCGCTAACTGGTGAGGCCCTGCTTGCTTAATGGCATTGTTGTACCCATTGGTATAATCTACAGTAATCAAGGTAGTTTAACCTCCAATTACGTGTTTTATTATCTCATTATCCACCTTGCAAGTAAAGTAACTACTGACAGGCCTGTTTCTTTCCTTCCTTGGCCACTTGCAATCGTTTTTTATAGTAATCATCATCATAAGCCCCTCACACTGAAAAATACCCCCCCTTTCCATTATAACTTAAACCAGTTTTAACTGTATAGTCTTATATTATCTGATATAAAGGGAAGATGACAGCTTTTTCAGTTTACAAGTCTAAATAAGCCACTGGATGGTTTATGGCTATTTTTCAGTGTTGGTCTCTGTATTTCTAATTATGGCAAACATCAAGAGTAGAATTATCCTTACAGACAGCAAGCACAAGCCATCATGGGCTCATATTCTACTTGATAAGATTACTCGTACCATATCTTATTCCAGAGGAGATGTAAGGAGTATCAGCCACATTATTACTATATGCCGATGGGTGGTTTGTTTAGGGAGATCTTGCATTTTCGTAAGGTACAAGGTACAGTGGCCATATCTGGGCATCGTAGAGTTTGCTCAAAGAAGAGCTTGGTACCATGCCTTATTTATGCACGAATGTATCAATTTACACATGAACATGCACAGAGACATGTGTCCATATAAATTCACATTTTAAAAAAGATACTACCTAGAAATTGTCAGACTTAATAAACTGACTGAAATTAGTTGATTCATTATAAACTTATTCCCTATATTATACCATTTAAATAGGGGAAAGTTTTCATATTTAATATTTAAACAAATGGGATGATTGTAGCACCCATTTATTTTCTTTCTTGCTTTTTTTTTCTTTTATCAAAACCTTGGTAAAAACCTTGAACTACCAGTACTCTTACTGAACAGTAATAAGAACATTTGAAATATTTTTATTTAAAAAAAAACTTTAATCCTCATTTTTTTAACCTTTTGCCTTATCCAGGAATTTCCCGGTATTTTCCTTTCTATTTACTTATGCATTTGATTCAGTGCACATTTATCATTCAGCTGTCTTCTGTACTGTGCACAGATGATGCCCAGAGGAAGCTCATAGTTGAGTGAATGGAAGAGGCAAAGCAGCTTTCCTGAGAAGCGTCCTATAACACAGATAAGTGTAGACTCACAGAGGTAGGTCACAAAGGAAAGAGCACAAAGCTCAGTGCTTGGGAGAGGTTGGTGATGATTCAGGACAAGGATGCTTCTCACAGTAAAATGTTTACTTGCATTATCCCCATAAATATGAGGAAGGAAAGGCAATTATATTAAAAAGGTGAAAAATCCTAGAAATATGAAAGAACACAGTGCATTCTGGCAGAGTTCTTGTCGGCCAATTCTGTAGTAAGTGAATGCTACAGGGAGACAGAGAAAGCTTGTGAGCTGGTGAGTTATCATAGGAAGGCAGGCGAGACTTCCTAAAGGCGGGTGCAGAGGCAGTAGGAATGGAAATCTGATAGAACTTGTTGCCCAAATGGATGTCGAGGACAAAGGAAAAAATAAATATAGATAATTCCCAAGTTCTTGTTTTGGCAATTGCCACATGTTGAAAAATTCTAGTGGAAGAGTATGTGAATTGAAAGACAGTACTGAGAATTTTGCCCAGAAAACAGTATAAAGTGAAAAAACTGACAAAAACTTGGAAGAAAAGATGCAAGACATGAATTGATGTGTTCCAAAATTTATCTGAAAGGATATCTATAAAATAGGAGTAGATAGAATGTGTTATACAGAGAAGCAATATTCAGAGAAATGTCTGGGTATTTTGGAAAATTAGGGAAGCCATGAATCTTACAATATAGATGACTCAGTAAAAATAGATCTGCATCTAGACACACAGCAGTGAAACTGTCAGGCATGAGTCATAAAGCAAAATCTCAACAGCTATCTACAAAAGAGTTAAAGAAAAACGAAGACTGTCAACAATAAGAAATGCCAGAAAGCAATGCAGTAGTCTCTTCAGAGGACTGAGTGAGGGATCCTAGAGTTTTGTTCTCAGGTAAATTCAATCAACAGTAAAGTAAAGTTTAATTAAAGCATATATTGACTAAGAGCTTACCACCCACACAAATTTTCTGAAAGATCTAAAGAATATGCTTTTGGGGAAAAAAAAAAAAAAAGGAAGAAGAACCCAAATGGAAAGGTGAGCTTAGAACTGGTTTTAAAAGTATAGGTAGGGGTGTTTGGGTGGCTCAGGTGGTTGAACAGCTAGCTCTTGATTTCGGCTCAGGTCATGATCTCAGGGTGCTGGCGTCCAGCCTTGAATCATATCTGCAAAAGGAAATAAATTTTAATTAACTCTTGGTGGTGAAACATGAATCAAAATTCTGAACTATAATGAATAAGAACATAGGGAAGGTGGGAATGTTCCTTGGGTGGTTATCACATGCTAAATCCTCCTTGTGTTGGGAGGAGAATAGATACACAGAATGACTTCAGACTTTAGAAAAATTTTAAATGAAAGAATGTAAATAAATCTCTAATGTTAAATGAAAATAATTGTAGAATATGATCTTCTTATATTTATATAGCTTTTAAAAGGGCAAAACTGTATTCATTGTTAATTGATATCTGTGTAGTTAAAGCATAAAAACTCTAAATACACCAGGATACTATGGAAGAAGGAAACAAACAGTAGAATAAAACAAAAAAAAAAGTCAGCCTTTTCTCGAATATTTTACCTTTTTTAATGACCTGAAAGAAATACTGCAAATGTTAAGGGTTTTTTTTTTTTTTTTTAATCTTTTGAGAGAATAAATAGGTGTAGAATTCCATATATGTGAGGGAATTTTTTTTTTCATAAAAGTGACATGAAAGAAGAGCTATAAATAATTTACCTCAATTTTTATAAGAAAGTTTCTGAGAAAGAAAATACTGGAACTTTTGTTGAATGGTTCTTCATATTTTATCTTTCACATTGTACATTGTTGGGTGTGAGAGACAATAGGAAGAAAACCTTTTCAAGATTTGGCATGGTTGAAAGAGAAAAAGGAATGTAAATGCTGAAGAGTTACTTTGGCCTCTGACATCTTATTTAATTGATGGTATAAATGTGGTAGACACCAAGGAAGTTCTTTCTTATTAGCATGTGAATTTGCATGGATTATAACGAACCATCCTGGCCTCTCAGATCCGTGCTTGGCCTCAGGGACAGCTCATGCTTAGTGTTGAGGAGGTGGTTTGGCAGCTTTGGTTATGGAGCGTAAATGATGTTCAGAATGCATGTTATTAGGGCACTATCAATTTTAAAAGTATTCTGACATAAATGTTACTGGTTTTTACCAATTAAAAAAATTATTTTTTCTTTATTACCATGTTCAAAGAAAACACATCAAATCTTGTGTTTATTACCTAAATATACTGACCCGAAGCATCACCCAGTCCACCAGACATTTGCTTTAGGAAAACCCAAGACCTCACTCTCCGTGATAGCTCCTATATTCAGAAACTGTCTCTTCTTACAGAACCTAGACGGTCATTCATAGAGAAGTTAGTTATAAACCCAGTTTAAAGTTAAGAAAGCCAAAAAGACTAGTGTGTGCTTCATATGCCCTCTCTCAACGTAGCCTATATTATATAGTGTTCTCGAAACACTCATGTCCCCTGGCCTGACTCTGGGCAGAATTACAGTTTTGGCCTCCTTCTTCCAGAGTCGTTTCTGGAGACTGCACCAGCTGCCTGTGAGGGCTCCTTCCTTAACCTATGTCCAGGGTTTGCATCTCTGAGCTCAGGAAAGGGTCTGGGCAAAGGAGCCCCAATGTGACAGATGTTCCTGAAGCCAAAGGAAGTAGGATTCCATTTCCAGGTGTAAGGACCTCATCAGTTTTCTTAGAGACTTAGATAATTTATCTTCTCTAGGGGAAGGAGGGTGGTTAGCAAAGTATCAAAATAACGTCTCTTAAAAAAAAAAAAAAAAAAAAAAAACAAGTCAGAAAACAGACAGTGCCTTGTAGGGAATCCCTCTTAGGGATTGAGGGAAACAAACAGAATTATCATTTCTTACAGAAGCATCCCAGACAGACTTGATATGGAAAATACTTTTAATCCAATTTTACAAAGCAAATTTCTCTCTTTGCAATTTGCATAAAATTAGGCCAGGAACTGGCATGTCCTTCAACCTGGATCGGAAACAGAGAAAAAAATGTAGCCATACTTGCTTTTTGGCCCAAAGATCTATACAGGTCATTTTTGAGTGCTTATTCACCCCGGGTTAGGATGACGCCAAAGCAACACATTGGAAAGAGAAGGGTCAGCACCGACTTTTGCTCTCATAAAGAAAACTTTCCTTCCGTGATATCAAGAGTAGCCTCTACTGGCATTCACAGGTATAACATCTAAGATTTGTATTTCTCAAGTGTCCCCCAGAAGTCTGGTAGGTAGTACAGATACTTTGCTCAGTTACAGGTTAGAGTCACAGGGACATGAGAGACTGAGCCTCCAAACTACAGGATTCTTCTCAGTGCTGCTTTCGTGCCCTCTGCTTGTGGCCCACAGAGTAAGGCTTGTGAGCTCTTCGTGGGCAACGGTGTGTGTGTGTGGGGGGGGGGGGACGGGCGTGTCAATTACCCACTGAACAAGAAAGAAAACTTCCATAATCTTTTTTTAATGGGATGTGGGGATATGCACAAGAAATCTATACCTCCAGATGGAAATGCGTTCTAGGGTGTGAGGACAAGTGTGCGCGTTCCTGCAGCCAAGAGAGAGAAATTCTTAAGAAGAGGCCGGAAGTGGCTATGAAGAGACATCATGAGCAACCTTGAAAACTATAAAGAGATTCAATGGCCTGTGGGCATAATTCACAGATGTGAGGATTTTTTATGGTCTTAGAACACGTCTTCAAGAATTCCAAGGGTCTACTGCCTGTCTCTGCGAGGACACATGAGATCACTATTACATATGAGGACATACTTTTAATTTCGCTGGTTTAAGAATATCCTAAAATGAGGCATGGAGAACACCTTCTTTGAAGAGGGAGAGGGGCAACAGCAACGTTAATTCTAAATGGGCCACAGGAGTTCTGTGTGCCACCTTTTTTTTGTTTCCTGCATGCCACGGCACCTAAGACAAGGGCCATGATTCAGTGGTCCTTAAAATTATTATAGCAGATGTCAGTCTATGTCTTGAAAGATTCCATTTTATCCAGTCTATGGACCAGAAAACACAGATAACGCAAAAAGACCAAGTGAAATTAGAAAAGTGAATTAAAAGGCCGTGGATTATTGCCTAAAATCATCTCTCCGCATTACACATGAAAATGAGTTTGGTGATTTCATTATTTACCATATGCACTCACCACAAAATCACTTTATTATTAAGTATTTAAAATCATCTCTGCTTAAAGTGGATTCACTTCTGAATAAATCAATCGGGGATGGTTAGCTTGGGTTTTGAGCAGTTGTAATGAATTGACAGAATGGAAAGGAACAGGAAATAGTGGCGTGGTCATATCTCAGAGGGTTCCTAGAGTTCGAGGCTCTTGGCTGACTCAGGAGAGTTGTATAAGGTTACCAAGCATAGTGTAAAAGCCCACTTATTAATGGAAAATTTTATGAACTCTTTAATCACAAAAGCCTTTTGTGCTCGAAGACGTGCTTCCAGTGAACCACAAGACAATTGCAAATCTGTGTTCATTTTCTTTTTAGAAAATTTTCTTTTTAGAAAAATAGTTTTAGTCATGATTCTTTAGAAAAATGAAACCCTCGTTGCTGTTGTGATAATCTCAACAAACATTCATTTTAAGCTGTATTTTAAATGATTGAATTCCTTACCGAAGTTTCCAAGCAGTACTCATATTCTAGAGATGGTAAGTATGTTGAACTATTTAAAATATTTTCCTAAAAGGAAAGAAAAGCCTGTTAAATGTAATTTAGCTAAAAAGCGAATAAAATTTCCATTCCTATGTCATTCACTGGCTTATTCAGACCCAAAATATAATTATCTAGGACTTTCCTGAGTCGTAGAACTGTAATGATTGTAACTCCCCTCCCCACAATGTTAATATTAAAATATAAGCCAGAATGTGATTTTTAAAATAAAATGTGATCTAGGTGCTCTCATCATTATATTGCAGAATCTTTTGCCAACTGAGAACCACTGTGACCATTTCAGAGACCTGCATTTATTACCATCATCTTCATCAGCCAATGTTATATTTTACTGTGTACGAGAGTATAATGGATATGGCTTTCCTACTCAAGGAGTAGACAGAATCGGGCATATAAAATAAATATATGCTTAAGTATAATTCAAAATTATGCACGAGTACCATAAAACTATATAAAATACAAAGTATGGATTTTTTTGGAATCAAAAGATTGCATTGCATTAGAATATGAAAGGGTGCTTCATGAAGGAAAGTGCCCTTCAGCAGGAAGGGGAGATTTTGTTGACTAAAAGTGGGTGGAAGGAAATAGCCAGATATAGCTGGATTAGGGAAGGAGCCTTGAGTGTAAGACTCCTCAGAGTTCCAAATGCAAAAAGAATTCAGGAATAGCTGGAGAGGACTGTTGAACCTTATTTGTTAGATGGTGGGAAAAATTCAAGGTTTTTAGATAAGGAATCTTTTGAGGAAAGCCCTGCATCCATTCATTTCCTGGAGAAATTCTCTATGAGACAAACGTACTTAGCAGTATCTTGAGAAAGTTCACGGAGAAGTAGTATAAAAGGGGTGGGAGGAGTTCCAGAAAAATCATGGGGTTAAAGCACTAGCAATAGTTGGTGAATCGTACTCATGTAAGGGGTACAAATGAAATGAGTGAATTCACCCATGAAATGAATGACTCTGGGTGACGAGGGAAATGATGGGTAAAATCAAGACTCTAGAGAAGAATTGGGTTTAGTCTGAAATGACTTTGGAACGTTCTGATGGACCGGGATGCCAGAAATAAGAGACTTGGAGTTGAGGGGAGCGATCAGAGCTGGGAACACGAATTTGGTATTCATTTCCTCTGAGACTGTAGAATTGTGGGATTGTGTGCCATTAATGAAAAGCTCACCATTAAAAAGAGGCAGAAGAGGGTAAGTAGTGGAAGCTTAAGGGGAAAAGGAAACTTTAGATGCATGCAGAAAGAGGAGATGAAAGGTAAAAGAGAGGAAGGGAAGGATGTTGGGGGAGGGGAGAGGGTTAGGGGATGAGGGGGGGAGGGTCCAACTCACCCAAGAAAATTAGTGTACAGTAGAGTCAGTAAATGCTTTCTCTAAAGGGCCACCAGAGATACAACAGATGAGTGTGGTCAAATAAAACTTTATTTACAAAAACAGTGACAAGGCCCACAGGCCTTAATGTGCCCATCCCAAAACCAAGGGAGGAGAGAATTTTAAGAGACTGGAAGTGAAAATGAAGAGAGATAATCAGCAGTCTTGAAAGCTGTGGAGAGGTCCAGTAGCATTATAACTGAGATGCAGTACTTGCACTAGAGAATTATAAGAACATTATGAGGTTATTTTTTAATATAATGGGAGCAGAAGCCATTACCCTGTCAAGTGTGTGGGTAGGAATTGGGAAAAAATGAATAAATTGCCTATTATATCTACACAGTACCAACATCCCAGGATTTACATAATTGATTACATTTTTAAACCTGCATTTGGGATTATGTAGACAATCACAGTTGCCATTGTGCAAAGGCATACAGTTTCATTAGCAGTAGCAAAAGTAAAGAAAGTAAGAAACAGATTTTATTTTATTTTTTTTAAAGATTTTATTTATTTATTTGACAGAGATCACGAGTAGGCAGAGGCAGGGGGTGGTGGGGGTGGAGGGAGCAGGCTCCCCGCAGAGCAGAGAGCCCGATGCGGGGCTCAATCCCAGGACTCTGGGATCATGACCTGAGCTGAAGGCAGAGGCTTTAACCCACTGAGCCACCCAGGCACCCCAAGAAACAGATTTTAGTTCTTCAGTAAGCAACGTGGGGCCCTGGAGAGCTGATTCTAATCTTGGAGTTCACCCTACTCTGAGTTAAATTTTATTTACTAATGAGTAAAATCAAAGATCATGATAGGCTAGAAAAATCAGGCATCTATTTGAACAATTGATATTCTGAAAGCAAAGGAGGTCAGGAGAGGTATTGTACGACTATATTATGGAGAACCTACCTTGCAGGTCTTCGGGTGGTAACGCCCTGAGTTTTCATTGATTGTTGTATGTGCAGCCAGCATGAGGTGGCCAAAGAGAAAACAAGCTAGTGAGATTTTCAGAGAATATTAATGTCCCTGATGTTCCTCCCGCATGTCCCTCTAGCTGGATCTCTCCCCTCGTGCTTCAGACTCAGGAGCTGGGCTGATTCTTCTCAGATGGCTTCCCTTCCCACTCTGAGCAAAAAGCTCAGAGTCTGTGCACCCCTTCCTCTGTCTGGCCTCATGCCCTCTGCTGTCCCGTTTTCAGTTCCAGAAACGGAACAGCCTCCTTGTGGTTCCTTGGGCACAGAACACTCTTTCCCACCTTGGGACTTCTTAGCCCTGTTGTTTGCTGTGCCCTCTCCAATCTGCCTCTGCCTCCCCCACGCCCCCGCCCCTCGCCGGCCTCCTCAGGTCCTCCCTCGGCTCTTATTTTTCTCCACGAGCCCTTTCTGGCCACCCCGCTCCTGAACGGTCCACCTTCCTCTCAGCAGCCTCCAGCGCCCCCCTCCCCAGCCCCACTTCCCCACTCTTTTTTTCCTCTGTGGCCCTCCTCATGATCTGACTGCGTATATGTTTTTCTTATTTATCTTTGATCATCTGTCTCCCCTGACCCCCAGGCTGAAGGCACGAGTTTGTATCTGCCTTGTTCACGGCTCTCTCCACAGCACCCAGAAGAGTGCTTGATTCCTCATAGTTGTCCAGTAAATCTCTGTCGGCTGAATATATAAATGAATGTTTGGATCAAGAGGACTAGTGGTGTTATATATCATCCAGTATATATTCTGCCTCGATGATGGTGCTTCCAGTTTAGGTACATTTCAAACAAAAACTGCCTAATTTAAACAGCCCAGGGATGTCCTAAAAGGGATGGTGCGAGCGGCACTAAGTTTCCTGCCCAGATGCCACTGACCGGTGATGCGCTCCTCGGCGCCAGGCGGGCAGTAAGTGCTCTCAGTGCCTTCTCATTTACCGCTCAAAACCCCCAACAGTGAGGAGGAATGGAGGGGGAGGGTGGGAGAACAATTGCCCAAGGTCAGGGGTTGCAAGGGACGGGGCCGGACGTCCCACCCATGTCTCTGAAGCCAGGGCTCTGTCTTTCTCTTAAACATGGCAGCTGTCGTTTTTAGAGCAATTCTTGCTGGAAGGTGATGGAAGATGACTCTTTTACTCTGTGATGCTAGGCATGTTCCCCTGCACATTCTCCCTGCCCCCCACCACCATATACTCCTTTTCCCTCTCCCTATACCGCACCATTCTCCCCCTGCTCTTCATGTCCAGAAGAAAGCAGCAGCAATCCTGGAAGCCAGGGTTTCTTTAACTGGGACCTGAGGAGAAAAGAAAGGCTGGTAGTACGCAGCCCCTGCCCATCAGCTGCCTCATGCCCTTCCGACCGTGGACACCCCCCACCCCGCCTGCCCCAATGGGTCAAGGTGAAAGGCATTGCACAAACTCTTCTGCGAGTCATTCTGGCTAGGATGTGGTAGTCTTAAAGCCTCCGTGTATGTTCATAGATCATTACACTGTTTGCATTTCCGATGGTGACCGATGAAAGGACTTCCTTTCCTTGAAGAAGAGCTGAATGGGCCAGTTTACGTAAGATAGAGCCTTTAATCTTTGGACAGTGCCCAGGCTGAGGTGAACATGGGTGTTGCTGTATCTTGTGCCAGTCTGCTGATAGTGTGAGGGAAGGTAAAGTGAAAATGCCTGGTGAGTTGAAGAGAGGCAAACATACGAAATCTGGCTTTGAGTAGAAGAACCACCCATATAAGCCTCCTTTCAGCTACGAGCTTGAGGAAAGGGGTAAAAAAGCTTCGTTCACCCAGGTAACAATGCCAATGATGGCCTCTTCCAGGAGAAGCCTGACTGAGGCAGGACAAGGACCAAAGAAAGGTGCCTGTAAAGCCAAAATAACTGTCAATACATTTTGAATCTTTTGGATTGAGAAGTAAATAATAAGGAATATAATATGTGACTTTTAGTTTCCATATTTATATTGACGGCCCACTTAAATTTATGCTGCCTAAGGTCAGGTTGCCTCTTGGGAGGAGAATAGAGAGGAGTGAGACAGGCTGACCATAACTGTAGCAGTTTTCCATATCATTGCCTGAAATCTCCGAAAGGATCTGGGAGAGTGCATTGATTTTGTATTGCTGAGAATAAATCATCCCCAAATCTAGTAGATTGATACAGTAACTTTTTTTTTTTTTTTTTTGCTTATCCTCCTGTGAGCCAAAAATTTGGTATGGGTTTAGCCAGGCAGCTCTTATGGTCGTCTCACTGTGGTCACTCACACAGCTGTAGTCTTCTGGAGGTGAGAAGGTGACTGGTCATGCTCAAAGGAGTCACTTACCTCAGTCGGGGTCAGCTGCCAGCAGAGCAACATGTATTTTAGGCTTCTTGGGTTCCTTCACATGGTGGCAAGTTCTAGAAACAGTGAGCAGTTGAGGGGAAACCCAGTATGCAAGTGCTTTTCAAGCTTTTGACTTTGTGTCATGTTGGCTGGTAGTCCACTGGCCACGTCAAGTCACGTAGCCTGGTCTGGAGTCGTCCTGGGATGCAGCCACATGAGGGCATGGATAGGTAACTGGAGACATGATTCATTGTAGCGATCTTTGCAGGAACAGTTTATTGTATGTACATATTTGAAAATTAGAGTAGATATGTTCAACTGCAGGTGTTCTACCTTCACAGGGATTTTGTAACACACGAGAATGAAACTTACTAAGTATCATCATCCCCACCCTGCGGCCCGGACCCTCTCCCCACCCCCGCACCCCTCAGCAATGAACTGGGATACCCAAAGCTCTCTCATCCCTTTCTCATTCAAAAGGAACAAAATCTCAAATATAAATTCTTTCCAGATGCTTATACTTGATTTGCTGCTCTTCCTTAGGAAGTAGATGATGTTTTTAGTTCTGGTGCCTAGGTAATGTTCCATTTTCTCTGAATGGGTGCCCCCAGAAAATCAGTTGCTTCTGAAACGACTGAGGAACTCAAAGACTAATGGAGGTTAACTAGGGGAGATGTTCCTATCCCACATTTAATAAAAATAGAGTAGAGTTATGCAAGTATGTAGATAAGCTAATCATCTGACCTAATCAGCAATGCAGATTTTAAAAAGCCTTTCTAATTACTTCCTCAGCTTGGCTGAAGGTATGGGTAAAAAGAGTTTCCCAGCATGCTGGTAGCAGATGTATTTCATAATATTTATCGAAAATATTGGAAAGAAATCCTCAATTATGATGATCCTGAAAAGTACATCAAAAAAGATATCATATTTAACATATTTTAAACTTTCATTAAGATATAAACATAACATATTTTAGATCATCAACTCTCCCACCAGTTATTTGGAATCATTATTACAATTAGACTTCAGCTCTCAGAGCCAGATTGCTTATTGGTTAACTGCCTGTGTCTTCTCTGAGTTGTGTTACTTATCCATGAAAGCTCTAGTTCTCTTGGACAAAATGGGACCACCACGATAGTCTCCGTTCTTTAGCTGTTTGTTAATCTGGTATCTTGGCAAAAGAGTCCTAGTGCATGATGTTTCAACAACTTTAAATGTTAAGTTGCTGACATTTACAGGCATATGTAACACCACACAATATGTGATTTGGAAGCCTAGATAGATCTGATACTCATTTTCTTGGCAGAATTTGAGTAGTCATGAATGACTGTCAAATAAATCATTCTACAATAGAGTTGCCCAAAAAGAAGCTATCTATGAATTCCTGGTTGAAATGCCTGTGTCATTCCTGTGTGCTGTGCTCTTGGAGGGATAGTTGTTCATCTTTACCTTCTATTCTGTGAGCTGCTCGGTATCTTTCCAGCACATTCTGTTTAATATAACGTTGGCTTGAGTGAGTTGCCATTGCCCACAGTCAAAATAAATCTTAAATGAATTGGTGCCTTTGGAGTGACTGAATGCTTCAGTAGCTCCCTGTTATCAGATGCTGTGGACCTGCTTACCGTCCTCTATAAAGCGCTTCTCCAACATCCGTCTTCTAGGGAATCTTCTTCAGAGATCAAATGGAAAATAAAGTGTTTTGTGCCAGACAAAGACAACATTCAAAAACTCTTAATGAATGTCCCTGCATGGTTCTTGGCATTTGGGAAAGTGAATGCTGCGTTTTTGGAGAAGTGAATGCTGAGTCATAGGACGGTGACTGGTTTTATTTGAGGAAGGCCCAGAAAATATAGATAATCCAATATACAGTTTCCTTTATTGGCTAGTGACTCTGAAACTACAACATGTCATCAACTGTAAGTCATAAGGTGTGACACTCTTGTATGCCCAGACTGTTAAATCTCTACATCATAGCTTCTCAACTTGGGTGCTTTTGGCATTTCAGACTGGATAATTCTCTGTCATGGGGGACTGATTATCCTGTGTGTTGTGGTATGTCTAGCACCGTCTTTGACTCATGCCACCTGGGTGCCAGGAGCATTTCCTTTCTGTGGAGTCACTACAGATCAGATTGTGACAAGTCAGACGTTGCCAAATGTCTCCGGGGGGGAGGGGGGCAATTTTGTCCTCAGTTGAGGACCACTGCTTTAGATTATTTGAATGATTTTCTCTTTCAACTAACATTTATGAGGCACTTCTTTGTTAAAAAATACATTTTGGTATGTTTATGTTTACAGACAGAATATATGTCAAGTATACTAAAGCAGTGGGTTCAACAGATGAAAGTTCCTTCCTGACCAAGTTTAGTTAGAAATATGTGGAAACTCTCTTGATATTTCTCTTTGTATTTTACGTATTGGGTAAAATCACGAGAAATTGTCTTTTTGTGGGTTTAAAAAAAAGGTAAAATATCACCATTTCCCAGTGTTTCTACCTAATGTATAATTTATAATAATAAAGAAATGATTTGAGAGAAAAAATTATAAGCATACCCAGATGTCATCGTAACCATGATTTTAAGTGTATTTTGCTTTCCTTTGCAAACAGTGGTGGTTTTAGAAATTTCTTGTAGGCAGGTTTGAAGAGCCAACAGTCTGGCTGCCGCTGGCTGAGGCTGAAGTCATATATTTTAATAATGTGATTGCGTAGCTTGTGCAATACTTTTAATTTAGAAGCTGAGCTTATTTTGTGCTTGAGGTGAGGGCTGATGGAAATCTTAGATGGCGGTGGATACTAAAACTGTTCACTGGGAGGAGGAAGTGGAAATGAAATCTAAATTTTAAAAATATGCATTCACATATTAAATGTTGATGGCAATCCTTTCATTTGAAAGGATCTGATTGTCTCAGTCCACAGGGGTCACAGACCATCGGGCTATTTCTTGCTTTGTTGGCAAGTTTACAGAGGGAGGAGAATTGTATCTGGAAATGCCTTTCTGAAAAATGAAATCGAAATGGAGATGAACACTTTCTAGCACATAAAACATAGCCACTGTCCTTTTTGTGTGCTCTAGATCTCTACTTAGAACAGTAATGAACTGTGAGACAGTATTCATTGAAGTATGAAAAATACCTAAAACTTGATGCTCGTCTTGTAAACCTTGTTCTTCCTTAAGCTTATTATGAGAGCTGCAGGTAGATAAAATCTCCTCTCCCTTGGCTCTCCACCTTCCAGGGAATGTGCTAACCAGTAGTGAAATGGCCAGAACTCTGGCAGCAGAAGCAAGAAAGAAGAGCCAGGGGGTTGCAGAGTAATTCAAGAGCTACCTAATCAGCTTCTGACCACTCAAGAGTTGGTAATGTTGTAGATTTTATAGTTCGTCTTCTGTAATCGTCCCCTGAAACTGTGGAGAGCCGACGGAGGTTCTGTAAATCAAATGAACAAGGAAAAAAAAAAAAAGTCCGTAAATGCTCAGTGCATAAAATGCACCACTTTCATGGATTCCTGGGATTTCCAGAGAGTTCCCTGTGCGTGATAGGCATAGGTGAGAGATGGCGTGCTTGATGTTGGTCCAGGACGAGGTGAACTTTGTGCACACTAATTTTAATTCATTATATATGCCTTTTTTCCCCAGCACAAATGGACCCCCGAGGCCTATCTCCCAGACAGAGTAAAAGTGACAGTGACGATGATGACCTGCCAAATGTGACCTTAGATAGCGTTAATGAGACTGGATCTACGGCCCTTTCCATAGCCAGAGCAGTACAAGAGTAAGTACCACGTTCTCAGGATGAAATGAGACTCGCCGAGGTGTGCAGTGGGTAATGGAAGCAGCAGTACCTCCTGTTCCCGGGACTTGCCCCTCTCGCTCGCGACGGGCTCGCGCGTCGGCATCCTTCCGCCCCGGCTTACGTTCTCTGGGAGCAGGTTAGGCATGAAGTATTTTGCGTAGTTGAAAATCTGTGCGTCTATTAGAAATGAGGCGTCTGTGCATCTCTGCTAATACCTCCTACCTCTTCTCCTTAACTCTGAAAAAAACACATTGTTCTTTTTGAATGTCACCATCCAATTACTGCCCTCATTGTTACCATTCATTTACAACAGTCGGGAGAAATAAAATATGGCAAGTATGATGATCTTGTTTTGATAGGAGAGTGCAGAACAGCTTTTCTGAAATGTTAAATTTGGAAGTTGATGTCTCACCACTTTGAAAAATCAGAATCGTGTGTGATTTTTGAAAAGATCTTTTCTCTCTCCCTATATCCGGACCATCGAGTTAGATTTCATCCTTGTTAATCAAAGATAGTTGCTTTTCCATCATTGTCGATTCGGAATCTAGAATCGAACCGGTGGCTAGTCCTTGTATATTTTTTCTCTGGAATAATTTTTAATAACATAATCTTACATAAGAGTAGGACTTAAATCGCCACTGCTGTTGCTAGCACGTGAGTTATCGGGTCACTGAAAATGATCTTAGTCACTTTCCATATTTTAATTCATTTTCCCAAATATTGACTAAGTTGTGACTCTGCTCTATGCTTTAGTCTTTGAAATCTTAAACACACACACACACACACACACACACGACTGACATTTTAGAATTTAAAGCATATGTGTGTGTGTAAAGTGAATATGTTTCTATGTTCCATGGGTCATCCATAGTATATATTTATGTGATATATATCTGTGCACACATACAAATACATGTGGAATGTTAAGGGAAATAGGATATAATGGATCTAAAATGAAATTTGGAGTCAGAAACATATGAATTCAAATTTACATTTAAGCTCTAATGGTTATGTGACTTTGGCAAGTTATTTAAGCACTCTGAGAGGTTTCTTCATCTGTATAAGAAAATCAATATACTTACCTTGTAGCCTGGTATGAGGATGTAATATAGTAATAAGATATAAAAATCAAGTCACAGAATTTTGGTACATAGAAGGCTTCAATTGACTATGGACTTAGTATTATAATTATTTATATAATAGTGTGTAGTATATGACAACTAGGAAATTAATGTGTGGAAAATGTTGTTATTCTAATTGTACAAATGAAAACACTCAGAATCAGAGAAGTTAAATGACTCCTCCAAAGTCCTATAATAAGTACTAGTAAGACAAAAGTTTGGACTTCTGACTCCCACAGAGCTTTTCCTAACAGTACCTGTCGTGTTTGTTTCCAGTAATATTCTTGTACTTCACCACCTATAAAAAGCATTGTTTCACTCAAATAACTGGTTATAGTCACTTAGTTTCTCCAAAGCAAATGTTCATTTGCCAGGATAGGCATGGAATCAAAGGGGTTGCTGAAATCATGTTTGAAATGATGGCAGTCTGAGTCACCTCATTGCTCGTTCAGTGATCAGCACAGTTTAATATGGTTTTGTGTGACCTAAATCTTAAGATCCATCTTTAAAATTAGACTAAATGATGACAGGCTTCAATCGTAAAATGAATAGTACATTTCAAAGACATTTTAGTCATATTATTTTCCTATATCATTATAATACATGTCTAATTTCTGTGTGTGTGTGTGTGTGTCTGTATGTGTATGTGTGTGCGTGTGTGTGTGTGTGTGTTTACAGAGGTGGGTGTGTTTTTTGTTAATTCAGACTTTAAAGTTGGGAACTATAATTATGAAAATCTAAATTATGTTTACTTTATTTGGGACTCGGCATATAATGACATTAACTTTTTAAACATAACTATTTTTTTTTGCTTTTAATATTATGTGCTTATAATATGTAGTGTATTTTAATGTGAAATGTTTAATAGCAGCCTCAAGAACTGGAACCTCATTTTCAGCCTAACCTCTCAGGCTTGCTTTGTGAAAACATTTTCAAGGCACAGTAGCTTGTATAACTGCATATGCCTGCCTTTATTACTGTTTCAAAAGTTGCCTGTGTATCTAGGGAAATGCCAAATTCATTATTCATGTAAGTGTTTTCATTAAACGATTAGTAAAGAATACTGAGCCGTCACCTGGGAAGCCCAAGAACGCCAGGACCCATCAATAGTTAATTAAGTCTCATTCAAGACACAGTGTGTATATGTAAACACCAGGAAGTGAGAAGATAGTGTTAGATGAAGCAAAAAGAATGCTCTGCCGAGACCTCTTAAATATGGGTGTATTTCAAAACTTAAAGTAATACACTGAGGAAAATTTTATTCTGGGACAAATAAATATATAATCCTTGTTAGACACATTTAAAAAAAAAAAATCTCTACTTAGGTTTACCCGAAGTTAACTTTCAGTGTATGTCTTTCTGCTTCTCTCTTAGTTTCTCCTTGATTCTTTAATGCATATTGCTGTTGGTGATTTTCTGTTTCCGCTTTTCCTGTTTGCCTTTGGAACTTGATGCCTTCTGTTAACTCAAAAGCTATCAAACAAACAAAAATTCCAGTGTACTAGGGTCAATAAAATAATACATTAATAATAGTGTAA
Organism: Mustela nivalis; assembly: GCF_964662115.1. Classification (NCBI taxonomy): domain Eukaryota; kingdom Metazoa; phylum Chordata; class Mammalia; order Carnivora; family Mustelidae; genus Mustela; species Mustela nivalis. The sequence continues at coordinate 56,308,846 of NC_139034.1, read as the reverse complement.
AACATCAGCTTGGCATATACGAGATGAAAGGATTTCAAAAAAGACACCTGTTGACCTCTTCCCTGTACTTGCAAAACTTTCTTGAGAGAGTTAGATTCAGAAGTCTATCTACAGATAGAGAGGCAATGGCATCAAAGGGTTATGTTTATTAGAGGTAGCATACTTTCAAAGCCTTGGGCAACCAGGACACAGTTGGCTTTCCCATCAAAGGGAAAAGGAATCATGGTTTAGGAAGTGTTCCAAGGTGGGCCTCTTAATTCATTGGCCACCAGTGAAGTGTTAATCAAGGAGGAGAAGAAGATGAGGAAGGAGGATATTAGGGAAGATTGACACTAGAAATGGATGAAACTGCCTTGTCCTTGACCTGTCCTTACAACAAGATGCTGACCCGCAGGGTAGATGTTCTTGTCTTCTTTCCCATTCAGGTGCAGAGTTTTGTCAATAATCACTGTAGTTTGAGTTTTTAATTAAGTGACTTACATTATTGACATTAGTATATCAACATAGCATAAACATTAATATGTAAATATATATATATTTTTCTAAATGACTGTTACTGTGCATTTTACTGTTTTTGTTTTATTTTGTTATGTTTTTTTAAGATTTATTTTTTCTGGGTGGGGGAGGGATACAGGGAGAGAGGGCAAGGGCTGAGCACAGACTTGCCACGGGGGCTTGATCTCAGCACCCCGAGATCGTGACCTGAGACAAAAATCACGAGTTGGGCGCTTAACTGATTGTGTCAGCCAGGCGCCCTTGCGTTTTACTTGTTTTTTTTAATTTTTTAGTGAACTTTTAATTCTTTAGTTTAAGAAGTGTTTCCTTTGATTTGAAACGCAGAAGTTGTTAGGCAAAATGGCATCCTCCCCGCCAGATACTAGATATTTCTGTCTTTAAATAAAAAGGAACATCACTTGGTACTAGAGCAGCAACCTGAGGTCACTTTGATGTATTTAGATTTATATAGTGAGGTTCCTGAACGATGCTTGGACTAATCATTTCAGCCATTTTCATTAATTTGCTTGATTATTGTTTATCAGCTTGGGATCCGTGAATTCAAAGACAATGGAAAAAGCCACAGAGAGGCCCACACACAGTCTCTGCCCTTTTCTTGTTTTAACTGTACAGATACTGTCCAAGTCAGAAACCGTGTGTTCAATAATTCTGACAAAGCCAAATTCCAGCAATTCATAGAACATCTGTTTTGTTTTGGTCTGGTTTTTTTTTCCCCCCGATGGTAAAATAGGGTCGTTACCCTTAACAACTTGACAAACATAATTATGAAATAAGTGTTTGGAAAAAGAGAAGTACAGGCGCATGATGAGAGCAAATTATTGTAATTAACTCTCGCCCCAGGCAAAACAATGATATTTTTTAAAATAGGTACAGTTTGGCTGTGTTACCCAGACCCTCTAATTTCAGTCTCCCTTTTTAATTCTTTCTCTCTAATTCCAAATATTCATACTCCTCGTTGGTTAACAGGAGTAGAATAATCAACTTCATACAAACCAAAGTGTAAGTGAATGAGAATATCTCCTGAGAGAAATTTCAATATAACCAGGAAAAAACCTTAACCTAGAAGAATAGGGACCAAGACACAGGCATCCCCTGTTTTCCTAAGTTCCCGTTACGCCACTCTGCTTTTATGAAAGACCTGTTGGCACCTGTTTTTGCTAACTGAAAGAAAGTGAAAGAGGATTTTCATCTTTACGAAAAAGATGAACAGCAAAAATAGTGTTCAGTGTGGGGTTTTGTTGTTGTTGTTTGTTGTTTGTTGTTGTTGTTGTTAGTTTGTTTTTTTGTTTGTTTTTGCAGTAAGCCCTTAGAGAAGCAACGGGGCATACTCAAACCAGAGAGAACAGCCCCACCAGACTCCCTCTGGGAGCCACACCCAGCATCTCAGCACCAGAGCCTTGAGCTGTGTCTGTGAGCAGCCATGGTTTATCTCCACTTACCGTGTGCTTCCGTCAGCAAGATGGGTTCTTAAGGTGTCACAGAGGCCTTAGAGAGGGGGTCTGAGAGTCTGGGAATGCTCCAGAACTCTTCCATTTAAGTTAGTGGTCATTGCCTCTTTGCTTTATGCCATTTTGGCTTAGAAAACGTTTCATAGGAACGTTCTCCTTTTGGGTATTAGGGGAATCCTGTATTAGTACTTTCAGTAAGAGCAAGAGTGGAGGAGGAGGGAAGCGTTTGAAGATGTAGAGGAAATATACCTGTGTTACTCAGTGTCAGTCCTTAGAGAATTGATGCGTGCGTGTTCCTGTTTAACTCCCACCACAGCTGAGGAGCCTACCCTCTCTGATCTTTATTATAACTCTCAGAGGAAAGAAAAGCAAAAAAATGTGTAGCATTAGTAACTTTGTGCTTTGGCTACCTTCCCTGATACTTGCTACTTAATAAAAGGATATTCCTTTTAAATGGTTCATTGTCAAGTACATTTAAGCTAATCAAAACACTTCACTGTCCTCCTCTCCCTGTTTTTATTACAGTTGACCCTTGAACACAGGGTTGAATTATGAAGATCCACTTACACGTGGACTTTTTTTTGGTAAATACAGTAGAATACTGGAAATGTGTTTTCTCTTCCTTATGATTTTTCTTAATATTTTCTTTGCTCTAGCATACTTCATTGCAAGGATATAGTATGTCATACATATGCAAAATGTGTATTAATTGACTGATTATGTTACTGATAAGGCTTCCAGTCAACAGCAGGCTATTAGTAGCTAAGCGTAGAGGTAGTCAGAAGTTACCTGTGGATTTTTGACTGCACAGGGGGGTCACCATCCCAACTCCAGTTGTTCGAGGGCCAACTTGGTATTGCTCCTGTGAAGGTCCCTTCTCCCAAAAAACTGCTTTAATTTCTGGAAATGAAGAGTATTATGATCTTTAGCACATTTTCACTTGAATGATCTTTAAAAGAACAGGTATGGTAGAAAGTTAGATATCCTATTGTTATTTCAAACTTTGTTGCTAGTTCAGACATCATAGTTCTTAATTTTAGAAAAGTGCATTTAGTGATAAAAGGTCAGAAATCGTGAGTGGTATTTTTTTGGTTTTATTCTCATTTTTCTTGGTCTGAACTTCTTGAACACACCCACTCCTCTTTCTCTTAATGTCCTCCTGTATGATTGTGTTAATGTCTTTTAAATTACAGTAGAGATCGGTACAAGAAATGAGGAAGAAAAGTGAAAACCAAGCAATTGTAACTGACAGCCTACTTTTTGGCAGATACTATGAAAACTCGTGTAGTTCTCATTTAATTTGCCCTGTGATCCTGTTTTTATCATGCAAATAAAGAAATGGAAACCCAGAGAGGTTTACTCTATCCCCAGAGGTCCTACAGCTGATAATTTGCAGAGCTCATATTCGTTTCCAAGTTTGTCTGACTATAAACCCATATTCCTTTATGAAGACAGCTACTGTCTTTATGTTGTGGCTTTAATATCTCGAAACTGCCAACTATCTAAAGCCAAGTTCTTTGAACTTCAAATCCCAGCAAGTACACATTTTTATAAAATAATTTCAGATTGTTTCATCTTTAAACTCATTGTTACTTTAAATATAATCTGATATGGAGAAAATAATTCTATCCTATACCCTCTCAGAATTTTCTTTTCAAAAAGTTATTCCACTTCAATAAATCACACATTATATGGAAGTGTGAGGAAATAAAATATGAACATATTAGTGTTTTTCATTATAAACTTCACTGGTACTATTTTATTTAAAGAAATTGCTGGGGAAAACGTGGTTTCAAGTGTGTTTTAATATACACATACATGCTGACATTCCCAAAACCAAAAAATGAACATCCCTTATAGAATTGCTTTTTGCCAATCTATAAAAGGAAAAGTTTGTCCAAGGGTTAACATCGTTCTGGGTCATCTTATTTTGCACCCTTCGACTGAAAGATTTGAGAGGACTTGGATCATGTGCCTCTCCTCATCTGCTGATTAGAATGAACCCAACTGAGCTGATAGTGCTTGGAGAAAAAGCCAGAGAGCACGACCTGTCAAAGGACTTATGTTTTTCTTCTCAAATCTTTCCTGGATTCTTATCTCCTTAAGAGAAGCTATAGGTCGTTTAATAAGCCTAACATGTTTGGGACCCTTTCAGGCCCCCCCACTTCCTTTCCTACCAAAGAAACAGCGATGATTCCCCTCAGTAGTTGGAATTCTAAATCTATCATGGCTGACACGGGCTCTACTGATGGGTAAATCTGAGAGGTGCCCATTCCCTTGCCAGGGGAGATAAATGTTTTGGGGTTGCTATTCTTTTGAAAGAGCTCAGAAAGAGCTGCTGATTTTCCGTGAATGAACACAGATAAAGTCCAACATGTATGCTTAGCCTGCCTCTCAGCCCATCAGTCTCCCAGGCCTGAAAAAAAACAATTAAAATAGTGATCACTGAATATCTTAGTCCCTTGAGTGTTTAATACCAAAATGGAGCCCATCGCACCCACACACAGTCCCATATATCTGCCTTTGGTGGGACACTCTTTGTCCCTCCTTAAATTAAGAAAAGCGGGGTGAGCTTTGGCCAATAACTTGATATTTGAATTGTTTCATGAAGTACCGGATTTTTTTTTTAAGATTTTATTTATTTGACCGACAGAGATCACAAGTAGGCAGAGAGGCAGGCAGAGAGAAGAGAGAGCAGGAAGCAGGCTCCCTGCTGAGCAGAGAGCCCGATGCGGGACTCGATCCCAGCACCCTGGGATCATGACCTGAGCCAAAGGCAGAGGCTTTAACCGCCTGAGCCACCCAGGCACCCATGAAGTACCAGATTAAGTGACCCATTCATTTGGTGCATAGTTAATTACTTTATTCAACCCTGTGTTACACGCTGAGGATAGGATGAATGGTTCATAGTACCTTAGCACAGGGAGCTCAGCATCGAAATGTAAGAGGTGAAGCGAAGCACGATATGATAAAAGCATAGGAAGGGCTGCCTGAGAAAACAGAGGGGTACATATAACTCAGACTGGAATAGGTAAGGCCATCGATGTGCAGTAGGGGTGCAGCCGTTTCTGATGACTGGTGCAGAGGTGAGTGTAGCAGGGAGATGGGGAGGTGACTTCGGACCTGATCAGGAAGGGGGAAATGTATTCTGTCGACAATAGGGAGATGTGGATTTGTCAGCACATCGGTCTCAAGGAAGCTGCACGTGGTTGTGCAGGTGGAACACCGTGTGTCCCAAACGGTCCTATTTACATCGTTGTGGATGTGAATAGTCTGCCTGAATGTCCGCGGTTTCCATGGTTAGACCCAGGAGCCCGTGGCGTACTGGTATGTAAGAAGTGGTGGCGATGGGAGGAGACAGACGAGAAGCACGTATCTCTGAGGAAGGTAAATGCGACGGAGGTCATGCGGGAGAGGTCGGGGAAGCCAGATAAGGGCGTTAGGCTGTGTGGATGTGGAAGAGAGGGTTCACTGTTTCCTTAAGATGTTCCAGAAAGAAATCTCTAATAAGACTGTGTTTTTTGAAAGACCTGAAGAAGGTCAGGGCACAAAGAGATCTAAAGGGAGAACTTTCAAGGGAATAACAAGTGCAGAGACTCTAAGACAGGAATATTCTGGAATGAGTAAACAAACTGACCAACTGGAGGACATTAGTTAAAATTCCTTGATCTTGGGGTGCCTGGGTGGCTCAGTGGGTTAAGCCTCTGCCTTCGGCTCAGGTCATGATCTCAGGGTCCTGGGATTGAGCCCCACATGGGGCTCTCTGCTCAGCGGGGAGTCTGCTTCCCCCTGTCTCTCTGCCTGCTGCTCTGCCTACTTCTGATCTCTCTCTGTCAAATAAATAAGATCTTTAAAAAACAAAAAAAATTCCTTGATCTTACAGAAGAAACTGAGCTCCGTAGATACCGACGAATTCTTCCAGCATTCCGTTCCTAGGGAGAGGGGCTCAGGACTGAATATTTTTATCCCTTCATACTTTTCCCTCTAGGCTGTGATAAAAATTCCCTTTTTCTAAGGGAATCTGCAGTTATTCAACCAAAACAAGAATCAAAAAGCCACCCCCCCCAAAAAAATGCAAAACCAATTTCCCTTTCAAAATATTTGTTTACTTTGTACTTCTTTCTGACTTGGGTACTCGAAACCTAGTTTCATATCCCCCTGCCTCCCACGATGATTCAAAAATATCCATTATCCCAGCAAGTTTTAAAAAATATATTATTATTGTACTTTCTGTAGCCATTAAGAACTCTTTCCCTAAAAATGATATAGCTATTGTTTCAAGTAAAAGCTTATCCTCAAAAATTTTTGTGTACAAATCTTTTTGATCATTAAAAAAATAAAATGAAATAAAAAAGAACATATCATATATGAAAGCCACTACCCAGGTATTACTATCTTCTGGGTACTATAGATATAAACAGATTAATTTTAGCCTTTCTAACCACTTGGAAATTATTGGGTTAACTATATGTTGATTTTTTTTTTTAAACTGTCATGCCTCATTTTAATGTGAATGTACTATTTCTTGGTGATCAATTTAAAAATAGAAATCAGGCTTTTTAAGACCAAACTTTTTGTTTTATTTTTATTTTAAGGGGATTCCAAAGTTACATCATGGATAGAATTGATGAGCCACTTCTACTTGACGGTGGCTACACATTTTTGCTACTTTGATATTTATATTTTTTTTAGTATTAGTAATTTCTGAGATGATTCATAATTTGAAATATGTTGACATTTCATGTGGTCATACAGTATATATATACTCCAAACTGATTGCAAGTATTAATATGCTTTTAATTGTTGACATACTTCTCTATGTGAGATCTTTATATAGCTGTTTTTTTTTTGGCTATATGTTCTACCTATAATCACATTGCAAATTTATGTACACCATTTATATTTCTCATATATATTCCTAATGGGTGTAACTTGTGAGTATAGATAGTCATTTCTCATGCATTTTTGATGTGTGTTGACATAGATACTCAGTGATAATGTTGAAATATTAATAAGTTTCGCTACAAGTTCCCAGAACTATTCATCACTATTTCATTTATTAATGTAGTCAGAGAGAGTACACATGATAGAAAACCATACTGTAATATATTTGAAATTAACTCAATTCACCAGGATATAATCTCTTCTATTTTCAGTCAAATGCTCTAGACACTCTCTTTTCTTATTACTCTTTATGAGTTATAGCCATTGTACCATAATTTTCCTTTACTTTATAGCACTTTCCCACACACTTGAATCTCATTGAATACATTCACTTACATGCATCAAAGGAAAGTAAAAAATCGAAGGATTCGTTTTCAAGGAGAACCTGCTGCTACACAGAAAAATCTAGTACAGATGGAAAAAGATAGCTTGGATAAGAGTGAATCTTACCAGGTTGACGTTTTACCATGATATTTTGCCATCCGCTTACATAATTGCATAGTTGAGGGTCACCATCCAGCGGAGATGTAAGACATCAAGCATCATGGCTCATCTTAGAAAGTAAACCCCAAACCATGTGTGCTTAGTAATGGTAGAAATGCCAGCAAATATTCCTGATTGATTTTCTGAAAAATTACTAGTGTGCAGGAAAGAATTCCACACTTAATTTAGAAGTAATGGGCACCTTGGTGGCTCAGTGGGTTGAAGCCTCTGCCTTCTGCTCAGGTCATGATCTCAGGGTCCTGGGATCGAGCCCCACATCAGGCTCTCTGCTCAGTAGGGAGCCTGCTTCCCCCGCTCTCTCTCTCTTTGCCTGCCTCTCTGCCTACTTGTGATCTCCATCAAATAAATAAATAAAATCTTTAAAAAGAGAGAGAGAAGTAATTACATATTCTTAGCTAAATGAATCATTTTACCAATGTAATTTTTAACATTAGACCGACTCAAATACTACTTCTTGATAGAATTCTGGATCTTGAATAAAATTCTTTCTGTGAATCTGTTTATGTCCCTAACCTACCCATCTACCCACCTCCATTTCATTCCGGTTACTTTTGACTGTAAATAACAATAAGCCTTACTAGAGCACTTGAACATGGGAGTCTTTTTTCCAGTGAACAGGAAGTCTAGGATAAACAGGACAGGCCGGTGGAGGTGTGCAGAATGTCCTGAAGGTGTCTTCTCTCTTCCGGTCTTGCTGCTCCTCCCTTGTGGTTTCCTTCCTACCGGTTGCACGGATTGGCTCCATCTTCAGGCACCCTGTCCTTATTCCAATCACAAGGGGAGAAGTGAGACTACAAGCCAAGTACCAGAGGAGCATACCAGCCAACTGTGGCACTTTTTAAAAAAAAGATTTTCTTTATTTGAGAGAACGGGCAAGTGAGAGAGAACGCGAAGTAGGGAGGGAAAAGGCAGAGGGAGAGGGAGAAGCAGGCTCCCCACTGAGCAGGGAGCCCCAGGGCTCAATCCCAGGACCCTGGCATCAGGACCTGAGCCGAAGCCACCCAAGTCTCCTTACTCTGTCTCTTTTCAAAAGTTGTCCCAGGAGCTCCACCCTGTGACTTCTGCCTGCCTCTCATTGACCAAACCTGGTTTGCCTGTTCCCAATTATTGGAATATGGCTAAGGGGAAAGAAAACTATGGCGAGGACTGAGTTTAGTAAACCAGCATCGTCTGCCACCAAACTTAAAGTTTACTCCTTAAGAAAAATGTGGTACCACCCCAAACCCAATGTCAAGGTGTTTGGGTTTTTGTTTTTGTTTTTTTTTCCTTTTTTAAAAAAAAAAAAATCAGTCACCTGTTGCCACTCTAATGCTGTACAGACAGCCACTCCAGAACCCTGTGGTCTACTACTGTAGGGATTGACTTTTCTTCGATGCATCAGCTTGTTGGTTGGGGCAGGTCTACAGGTTGTTGGAGCAGCACTAGTCATTGTCTCTCATTTTTCCAAACCCAACAGACGACTTGTGTCATGTGTTTCTCATGGCGGTGGCTAGAGTGTAAGAAGGCAACCCAATTGTACAAACACATTTTAAGCCACTGCCTATGGCACTCATCTGCCAACATCCCATGGCCAGACCAAGGCCACATGGCCTACCCTAGCATCGGTGCGGGAGGAACCATATTTCTCCCTGGAGATGGGAAGCTTTAGGACAGTGTTGACTTATGTACTAATATTTTAGAAAAGAATACGTACTAATATTTTAGAAAAGAAAGGCTGTTGTTTCTAGAAGCTATTAAAATTAGCTAATACACCTGTATTAAAAATCTAATTTACTAAGTTTTGGTAAATTTTAGTCATGTTTTCTGATAAAATTTCCAGGTAGTTCTGGTAGGTCTTGTAAATTCTTCCCCATAGATTCACTTAATGATGTATTTTTTAAAAATCAGTAATAACAAGTATATTTATTATGTCTTTGTATCTAAATTTCATATGGTAAATTCTTATCTCCAGGGTTTATACTCTCAGAAGTGTTCCATTTTGCTAAGTATAATAGAAGGTATTACTAAAATGTAGTGCTTAAGCAGCTGATTCCAGCTGAATAAACCAAATCTGTGAAATGTAATTATGATCAGTTTTTAAACCTAAATTAATGTTGATTAATCTCTTACCATATACAGAATGGCTAAAAATAGCATCAGCTTATTTGCCTTTTTCCTCTGATTTCTGGAATTCTATAGCTATGAGCTATAACAGAGACAAAAGACAAATAAAGCAAAATTATACAGAGAATTTAAAATAAAATTTTGGAGCTAAAATTTCATAACCATGTAGCAAAATATGTATCGGTCTCCAATTCTGCATCTATTTTCCATTTTGTTCTATATGTGTAATCACTGTTATAAGTGAGAGAAAACATGAGATTGATTCTCATAGAATATCCACTTTCTGATGCAAATATAAAAACTAATTTCAAATTGTACATTTAGAGGAAATTTTCTAATACCTGATAGGAAAGTGCAAGCAAGAAAATTGTTAGAAAATATAAATGACTTTTTTTTAGAATCAGGAGGTTAAAATATCTTCTTGCCAGCTTTTACTGGGTAGATTACATTGTGAGGTTACAATATTAATTTTTCACTATATCTTTTAATGAGAGTTATTTATCCAAGTCAAGTCAGAAGACCGGTAAATGTTTTATAATATAAGAATATACAGCAAAGAGGTGCCTGGGGTGGCTTGGTCGGTTAGGCATCTGCTTCTGGCTCAGGTCATGATCCTAGAGTTCCTAATTGAGCCCTGCATCAGACTCCCTGCTCAGTGGAGAGTCTGCTTCTTCCTCTCCCCCTACGCTCATGCCACTTGTTCTCTCGTGCTCTCTCTCTCTCAAATAAATGAATAAATAAAAATCTTTAAAAAAAATTCTTAAAAAAAAAATTAAAAAAAAAAAAAGATATCCAGCAAAATTAGAAATTGTTCAAGAAAACAAACAAGATATTTCCTGAATTGAAACCAGGTAATCTCTTTACATACTAAAATCAACCAGGTTTTTAGAAATATGATTATATCTTTGGCTTTTTACTCCTACATTCTTACCCATGCTTCCAAACTGACACTACTTTGAAACAAATGTGGAGTTGTGTAAATCTTGCCTCATGTATATCTTGAAAAGTTCAAGATTATACTAGGGATTGCATTAAAAAATTAGTCATAAAAATAACTTAATGGTCACATGCCCCCAAATCAGGAAGAATATATTGGAAGTTATTGAAGCAGTGTAGACATGAGCGACTCCAGGCCTGGACCAGGGTGTCAGTGGCCTTTGAATGTGTATCAGTGACAGTAACAGTACATATTTAAAAATGTAGTGTTTTGTGGTTCCCAATTTATTTTTATAAATCTGTCTCATAGTCATTCTTAATACAGCAATGTCTGGATTTTCTTACTTTACAGATGAGGAAAATGAGAGTTGAAGTGGGAGCTGACTGGCATCATAGACCTGATAAGGAGTGTTACCAGTGGTGCCCAATTAGATGTGATTTTCCACTACATGTTAAAAGGGCTCTTTCCTGTATTCTGTCTTGAAGGAAAAGATTTCTGATAAGTATTTTAAAGAAATGATGGATAGTTTGAGTGATAGCTAACTAGACGGAATGGTAAGATGAAGGCAGAAGGAATGGCTGTGCCCTTGAGCTGAATAACATAATTGAGAGGAGTGGGTAGAGGAGTTCAATACAACGAAACTCCCCAGCGGAGCCTTCCTATTGGTGTTTGGAGGTCTAGAACAGGAACTGATGAAAAAGGACTAGAAATACAGGAAGGGAGGCAGTGGCATAGGGACAATTAGTGAGGTTCATTTTTATTTTTTGAGGTATTATTTGTATATAATAAAACACTCTAAGGCTACAGTTCAAGGGGTTTCACAATTGCATATATTCCTGTAACTGCTACCCAAATGAAGATTTCATTAACAGCAAAGTTGTCTTGTATCCCTACCCCCCATAAACTCACTGTTTCCTCCCAACCCCCAAACAACCACTTTCCAGTGTCTGTCACCATCATTAATTCTAGACCTTCATTTATGAGTTGTATGCGATGTATTCTTTTGTTTCAGTCTTCTTTCACTCGGTGTTTTTGAGATTCTTGCGCATCATTGGGTTGCTCAGTGGTTTTATGTACTCACTTATCCATGCACCTTGGAGCTGTTTCCAGTTTAAGCTCTTATAGAAAGACACTATGAACATTCATGAGCAGCTCTTCTGTGGACATAACGTTTTCGTTTCTCTCAGGTAAACATCTAGGAGAGGAATTGCTGGGTCAAAAGAAGATGCATGTTTATCTTTATAAGAAACTGCCCAATAGTTTTCCAAGTAATACATCTTTTTATATTCCCACCTGTGGTGCCTGGGAGCTCTAGTCGTTCTGCATCTTCAACTACCTTTGGTATTGATAGTCTTTTTTTTTTAAGGCATTCTCTCTATATTTAAAATGGGGTCTGTTTAATTCTTTTTTTTTTTTAAGATTTTATTTATTTATTTGACAGACAGAGATCACAAGTAGGCAGAGAGGCAGGCAGAGAGAGAAGAAGGGAAGCAGGCTCCCCGCTGAGCAGAGAGCCCGAAGCGGGGCTCGATCCGAGAACCCTGGGATCATGAGCTGAGCCGAAGGCAGAGGCTTTAACCCACTGAGCCACCCAGCTGCCCCGGGTCTGTTTAATTCTTCACAGTGAAGAACAAGATGCCAAGGACTTGGTTTTGGAAGATCTGCAGCGAGGAGTCAGCTGAAGGAAGGAAAGATGAAGTTCAACAAAGAGAAGCACCAAGAAAATAGGGAAGAGTGATTTTCAGCCAGATCCTGCTCCCCTGAAGTCCCAGGAGGGTGAAAAATGAGAAATCCAATCAATTTAGAGGGGAAAAAAAAAGTGAACTAGAGTGAATACAGATCTGCTTGAGTTGTGAAAAGGACCTTTAAGCTTGGATGAAGCAGGTTAATAGGAAGGAGTCCTGAGCGCTTAAGGAGCAGGAACCTAAGATTTTACGGAAGCAAATGCAGAAATGTCTCTGTGAGGGGAAGATGAGAAGATGATAATCAGAGCAGTGACAGTCATTTGTGGATAGACTAGACATCTACCCAGCATGAAAAGAAAGTTTGAATGAGTCATTCAAATAATTATGTTTGAAAAAAACACTTTAGTTACCACATGTTTTTGTCTACATGTGTAAAATAAAGTTGCTTATCTGATAATCATCTGGATAAACTAATTCAGATAACAATTAGGAATTTTCAAATTCAAAATATGCTTATTTAAAGGCCCAGTGTATGCCAAAGTCATTTTTATCTTCTTTCTATTTTCATTTTAGGTACATCTTTGTCTTCTTATTCCCATGAACTTTGAACTCTTCTTCCTTTGATCTTTTAACTTTAGACATGAATAAATATTTGTAAACTTTAAACCCTAAATGTAGGTTAGGTCTTGGTTCATTCCAGTGAGAAAATGAGCTTTTCTTTTAGGAATAGTCCTTTTATTTGGTAACTCTATAACCTTCTATCTCTTCTGGATTAGAGATATGAGAGTCTTATAAGTACTTTACATATTTCTGTGCTTATAAAGTACCCAGCAACCACAGTTACTTCTTTATATTACATAGAACCAAGATCATAAAATCAAATTAGCAGATAAACATTACTGATTCATCAAGGTACTCCTAACAGATTGCTGTGAGTGGCAGCACTGTTCAACGTAATGACATGATAAGCATCAAAAGGGAATTACTTCATTCCTATACGTCATTCATTCGATATTTCTTGAACATTTGCTGTGTGGAAGACACCATGCTAGACTTTGTGGAGGAGACAAGTAGAGAATGTCATCTTTAATATGCCAAGAGTGATTTCATTTTCTGTCCGCTATGATATCTAGGATATTTGTATTCAAAGAAAACTTCTAGTGAATTAAAGTTTTGCTATGCATTGCAGTAATTTCTGTTACCTTTCATGGATGCGCCCATTTATTGAACATTGAATATATGCCAAGAAATCAGCTGTCATTATGGAAGGTCTCCCTGGGTCAGGCAAAACTGTATCAAAGGGGGAAAAAAAACAATTCAAGATTGTCTCAAGGGTCTTCCCAGCTTAGGGGGTGTAAAATCATCAGTACTTTCTTGTTAGCAAATTTGATGCTTGTAAAACCCAGACTTTGTTCATCTTGAAGCCAGTTTTAATGAAGTAGAGCAAAGCAGAATAACATGGCTTTAGCTGGAGGCAGAGGGTACAAAAATATATATTGTGCAGGGCAGAGCAAGAGTAGGTAAGCACTCTAATAAATTTGTTGATCTAATTGTTTCTTTATGTTGTGGGCCAGTTAAAAAGAAAGTAAACCTTGCACAGGGCAGGTTAATCTAAACATTCCTTCGTGGCCCTTACACCTTCTACATGTGGTATCCTTTAAGGAATATGGGGGATTGGAGATGGTATTAAAGGTCAGAATGATCCGCTGGCAGCTTGGATGGTTAAAGTTTTTGAAATTCCTTCATCAGGAAAAAGGAAAACTCAAGGATGTTTTCAAAGTTATGTTTAAACAAATTGAATGTTATCAGAAAACAGGCAGGGTTGAGCTGTGTTTCAATTGGGATTATTTATGGAGAGAGAGAGAGAGAGAGAGAGCAGACTCCACATTAGATGTTTAAATTTGCTTTACTAAATATATTCATAGGTGTGTGCAACTGTGTACTTGCAATTTTTTTTAAAGGCTATTCCAATATACGACAGAGAACGGGTTTAGAGGTGACTTAAGGTTGCTGCCTATACGCTGCCACTGTTAAGAAGTGGACCGAGATAGAACATGTCACCTAATCTCTGGAGATCTTTTCTCTAACCAGAAAACAAAGAGTTTGGACTGAATTTTCTCTCAGTTCCTATTTAGGTCTGTTATATACCGAGTGAGGGACGCATTAACATACTTGAAAGACCTGAGCCCTCCTCAGTCATTGTAACTTCTGGAGACCATCCGGTGTCTTTTTCCATTGAATTGTGGGACTTTACTGATAAGTGTGTATTCCTCCTGCGCTCTAATGATACATGATAATTGTGTCTAGAATGACAGCTTCGCTTTAAGTTGGAAAGTGTGCATTGTGGTTTAGCACAGTTTGGTTCACATTTCTATATTTGTTCTTTAATAATCAATTACTTGAATTTAATCAATTTGGAGTTTGGGTTGTAAAAATAATGTCAAGTAAGATTTAATTGAACGGTAATAGGGGATTTATAAACATACCATTAAAAAGTGTCAAGAACCTTAACTTGTGAAAAATATTAATCAAGAAGACAGTAGTTGATAATAAAAAGCAATCCAGATCCGGGAAATTCATTGACATCACAGGTCCAAGCCCACTCACTGTTACTGTGAACTAACAAAGGGAGTTTGTAGGCCGTGGACTCGGAAGGCGGAGATGGTATCCAGCGTCAGAAAAGCTGCTTTGGTGATGTTTTTCAAGATGGCACTTCCAGAGTTTCAGGTTTTAAGTGTTTAGGGTTCATCTTAATAAATCATATCTATTTTTAAAACTACAGGTATAACACAATCACATATAAGTGAGTTGCCTACCAATAGTTTTACGAACTTGGAGCCTACGGCTGTGTTAGTTTACACGGCCAGATTATCTCATTTGAAGGCAAATCACAAAGCAGATCTCCTACCGTCTCTGTTCATATGTTTGAAGTTTCCAGGCATGCGGTTCTTGAGAAGGTGAATGCAAGAACTTGGCACATGGCCCGTAATGTAGTAAAACCTCAATAAATGTTAGCTGGGCTGCTTTCTGTTCTCGCTTTTACTATCTATCATAGGTTATAAAGGTTGTCACTTCACACTAGTTCTTTTCAAATTCATGTCTACAGATGTCTGCTCGCATAAAATCGCACAGCTGAGTACGTTCCTAACGCACATGTGTGCCACACTGAAACGTCAGGCCGTGTCAGGCACATGTGTCCAGCACGTGCCCTCGCCGTGGCCTCACCGTCGGTTGTAGAAGGACAAGTGGATGTCAAGCATGTGTAACCAAGATAATACACTGCGGATCATCTGGGTGCCTCTTTTCTAACTTGAATAACAAGGATAAATGATATGCACTTTCATATTTCATAGAAATTTGAAATTTCATAGAGATTTTTATTAATTCACTTTGCAACCAAAATTTCCATTACTCCTTTTTAGGCTTCAGGGTCATTGTTTTAGTCTGACGGTATGACACAAATGTCGTTACCCAAACAGGTCTTACGTGTACAGCATGACACGTGCAAAAGACCTTTGTAGAGATCAAGATATAGAGCATTTGTCCTGGAAGGTTCTTAAACCCCAAAATAGTCTTGATTATTTTAGTACTTTTCCACCCAGGGAGGATCTCAGTTACTGTAATGGAAGTGATTCTGAGCTTGCAGGATACCCTGTGCAACATTCTGACGTCGGTAACTGAATTTCGGGGGTACAGGTTCATTCATACTCTCTAATTGAAACAGAATGCAGGGTAATTTGGATGCTGGCATTGTTATTACAAAAGCTGTAGGATTTTAATATTTATCAAAACACATTGTTCTTTTTCTAGTCACTTAATGATAATTAAGGATTTTCCTTTATTGTGAGTAGATACTGCTTTTATCTCTTTTTACTTTGAAACTCCATAGACAATTTGATTGTAAAAAGACTTCTAGAATGAACAGTTTTCGTCCAAGTAACAGGTACACAGGGGTGGGTTAGGACTCACCGCTGTGTTGGAATCGGTCGAGAGAAAAGACTGGAATTGGAGCTAACTAGTTGGCGTGTGTAACCTGCTGTAGCCATAGTGAATGACCTTCAAAATCTGGGTTTATTTATGCTTAAATTTGTCTTTGTCTCTGTAAGTATATAAATGAACATGGGAATTAAATGCCTGTCAGCATGAGGAGTAAAGCAGCTGAAAACAGCTGATTTTGATCAGTGGCTTGCCATGTTTGGTGTATACTACCGACCAAAATAGCAAATGCTGGGGAATAACTTTTGGGACTAGTCCAGGATGATGCCAGGAAGATAGAGTCCTATTTTGATGATTGTATACTCTAGTCCACAAGAATTGTAATTCCAGAGCAGTACCCATAGCATTTGATCTGACAAGAGAATGGAACCTCTTATGTCTTTACTTACTCCCTTTCCCATCTCAAAAGAAAATTTGGGATAATTTACATCAATGTATTACTATAGTATAATTGGAAGATTCATGACTAGGCAAATAAAGTATAGGAAAAATAATGTAACAACAGTTAGATAAGGTGAAGGAAATGTTAATACCTACATATGCAGAGCATAAGGTTCTGCATAATAAATACAGGCAGGAAGGGCACCTGGGTGGCTCAGTTGGTTAAGCCACTGCTTTCGGCTCAGGTCATGATCCCAGGGTCTTGGGATTGAGCCCCACATCAGGCTCCCTGCTTGGCAGAGAGCCTGCTTCTCCCTCTTCCTCTGCCTGCTGCTCTGCCTGTGCTTGCTCTCTGTCAAATAATAGAGGCAGGAGGCTAATGTGGCCCAGAATTCCTAAGGATCACTTCTGTAAGGCTTCACTCTAGGAGAATAGCCACAAAATTGCCCCAAAGAAATTGAATTTTTTGTTGACCTGACAGCTTTTTTGGAACGATAAACATTTAATATGGCAGGATAAAAAATTCAGTTCAATGAGAAAAGGTGAAAAATTGCATTGAAATTCTGGTACAATATCATTTATATAAAAATATTCTAATTTTGACTGCATCCTTAGATACTAGTGTAATAAATTGTAGCTTTTGCTGCATGTGAGTAGACATGTGAATATACACTTGCATTAATTAAATCTGGTAAAAATGTCTATTCTGGCCTTATAAAATGTAAATTACACTTATCTACTCTATCATATTTTGTTTGTGTCTATTTAGAGAACTATTCAGGGAACTTTAAGAAAACAAAATAAGTGAAATTGGGACTTTTTTAGGGATCTCGAGAGGAATGAAAATGAATTCTATTAAAATTTATTTCTGGTGAATTTGAAATGTAGGCACATTTTCCCAGGGGCAGTTCCCCCTTTACATCAAAAATTTCTGGATCAGAATAGTGAATTTTTCTATCCATGCAATGTTTTCTTTTTATTTCCTAGAAGAACAGCAGGGAGTTTCATCTAAGAGAGAAGGTGATTTCTCGCCCAGGGACTGGGTGTCTATCCTCCTGAATTTCAGTTCGGCCTCTGTGCTTTGCTCCTGCTGTTTCTAAGCTGCCCAGCCTCAGTACTCATATCTGCAAAATGGAGATAAGGACCCCTCCTTCCTCTCCCTTTAAGACTGTGAGGTGGCGAGTTCTTCCGCTTCTTTGTATAACTGGGCTTCAGCGCACTGTGGCATTCTATGAAAATTCTCTAAGGATGCTTCAGTGAGTATTTGACTCTGGGACCGTGCCAACACTGTAATATTTGGTTTCAAACACCGCCCCCCCCAAGAGCGTTGGCATTTATTGCTACAAAGTAGTGTCAGCATGGGTCACTCCCCCAAATACTCAATAATTGGAAGGATTAACTTCCATTCTAATCGCTAAACTGTGCAATTAATAAACAAAGTCAGAAAAACAAACTAAAGTTGTGACCGTTGTATTCGTTGGGAAAGACTGATGAGGGTTTCCAGTTACGTTCAGAAATCTTCAAGTAAGCATTGTAAATTTAGTAAAATTTACAATTTTAGAAATTATAAATTTTACAAATTTACAACTGTAAATTTTACTGTTTTAAGGAGAAGGACTACATGTAATGAAAAGATTGAGCAATTTTTCTTTCTTAAATGTCAGGATTACTTGCAAAAGTCCAACAAAGACATTTAAAACCAATTTTTGTAAGCACCTCTGGATTGCTAAAGTGTCTTTAGTTTATGAAATGAAACTTGACAGTGGGTTAAGCCGCTGCCTTCGGCTCAGGTCATGATCTCAGGGTCCTGGGATCGAGTCCCGCATCGGGCTCTCTGCTCAGCAGGGAGCCTGCTTCCTCCTCTCTCTCTGCCTGCCTCTCTGCCTACTTGTGTTCTGTCAAATAAATAAAAATAAAAAAATAAAATAAAAAAAAGGGCGCCTGGGTGGCTCAGTGGGTGAAATGAAACTTGAAAGATAGGCACCTTAATGTAAACAGTGAGTTGCAAAGAAGAAAGAAGAATGACATTTGCTGAGCAGTGATCATGGGCCAGGTACAACAGATCTTTTATCATCCCTGTATCTAGATGAGGTAGGTAATAATATTCTCACTTCCACAAAAAGAACCTAAAGTTGAATGAGTTTAGGCAACTCACACAAGATCACAGGTAGTGTGTTTTGAAACTAGGGTCCACATCTAGCCCTGTCAGACTCTGAAATCCCTTTTCCTTTACCTTCTGGATAAACTTGGGAGTTCTTAGCCCCTGCATGGCCAGAGTCTCACTCTGGGACCCTACGCAAGTTCTGTAGTGTTATTCTCACTCACGAGGGCGGTATGGACCCGAGGATCTGCCAAAGGCTTTTGGCTCTAAATTCCATCTGGATAGGAGAAAAGGAAACATGCATAGAATAGGTGTTCATTTCTGTCAGACAGACACCGTTGGGACACCCAGCAAGCCCCCAAACTTCTTAGGGTGCTTGTTTACAGAAGGCAAATGGAGTAATTCCTCTGTTCCTGCTGCAAACTTCTGTGAGGATGAGATGAGCTAACATGTCTGAGGGTGTTCCGTAGATTCTAAGGTTCTTCCCAAATGTAAAGTATCACAGGACCAGCAGTCACAGGGTCACTTAAAGACCAACAATGGAGAATATCCATAGAAAAACAAAGTCAGGCAAACCTTCCCTTATTAGGATGCAATTTGTGAAACCATCGTGTTATTGGGAGCATTTATACTCTCAACTCACCATAGTAAAATGAAATCTCATGCCCAGTAGGTTTGAGTCTTCCTAATGACTCGAATTGCTACACTTTCAAGAAAATGGAGTCTTAATGGCTTTCAAAGCTAGACAATTATTTTGAAATACACAAACAGTGTGAATTTTTTTTTTTTTTTTAGAAGGAAAACCAGTTTGGTGAGTCTACTGGTATAATATTGACTGTCCAGGCATGAAAACTCGTCAGTTTTCACTAGACTATAACTTTTATTCATATTGTAATTAGCAGAACATGTAGGTGCAAATTTCACACTTTATAAGAGCATTAATTACAGAGAATTTCTCTTTGTCTGACTGGTTATTTAATTTGCAGTCTAATACAGAAAGTTGAAATGTTCTGAAACAAAACTGCAAAAAGAGATGAAACCGATTTTACGGAAAGAACAGTCTTTTTGAAGAACCGGAAAGCGGACGTGTAGACAAAGGGAATGAGATGTGTGTTTGATACATGAGCACAGAGGTAGTTTCTGTGTGCCCAGTGCAGACGTGTCCTTTAGAGAACTGTCCTTAGCTCTTGCTGGGAACCACCCTGTGTCACTGCTCAGAATGTTTACGCCTAAAACACACATCTGCCTTCACATGCATCTGAGATGGGAGTATTGTTGGTTTCAATGTAGGCCATCATTTTGTGTCTTCATTGATTTCCTGAATGACAAAAAGCATGTGGAGAACGAAACAAAAAGACCCTGAGAGGGATGACAAATTTGGGTTGAATTAGAGCTAACCGCTCAGATTCCCTGCTGTGTAACTTATAGAGATCAGTTGCTTTGAAACCCAAGATTTGAAATAAGTTTAATTACATGTAAGTTTCAAAAAGGAATATAATCACCTGCATTTGCCAAATTTAATATAGCAATAATTTTATTAGAGAAAAAGGTATTATAATAACAAATAGATAGACAACAAATTGCAGATTTGCATATCAAGAGCAAGGTAAATAGGGAAAATTTTAGTCAGTAATTATTTTTAGTAAATAAGATGTGTGTGGGCTAGGATGGGGAGCACTGTTTCCCCTGGGTCCCTCTTGCTCTTCCTGCCTTTCTCTTTTCCAGGACTTTCTTCTAAATTTTAAGCTGTCGGCTATTTCCACTTCTTGCATATGAGGAATTTTTAATTATCATGGTAAGCACGGGGGGGTCTTGTAGTAAAGAAAATGTACTGTGGTGTACCAAATTTTTGTCATTTTTTTGCCTAAAAATAAAACATTTTCTATGAACCATTTCACTGAATGGTCTTCCCATAAAATCACGCATCTCTGAGAACAGAAGTGTTAGGTCTGACGCACAGTGCCTGCATTCTGGAGCCAAACCCTTGGGTTCCAGTCCCAGAAGTGCCATGTATCAGCACTAAGATCCTGGCAAGTCACTTAATTTTTCGAGGTGGCAGCGTGTTTGTTTTTTCCACCTTTGAAACATGTAAAGCATCTAACTCCTATGGTGGCTGAGTGGGTTAAGTAAAACAACACTTGTGCTTAGCAGAGAGCCTGGCTAGTGCTCAAGAAATGCTCCCTTGGAGAACTGACTGGTTATTCAGTAAGCAGTTGGATGAATTATCTGTGAGCACCATCTTTGTGAGACAGACTCTATTTTGCCCCAGAGAGATGACAGCTTGGGCATACACCTGAGATTAGAATACCAATCCTGCCTCATACCCCGTGACCCTGAACAAACTATATAACTTCTTGGAACTTGTTTCACCATCCGTAGAGTGTACCAAGGTTGTCCCATGGTTATTTTAAGGGTGAGAGATGAAAAGTGCCTAGAATAATACCGGCCAAATAGTAGGTGCTCAGTAAATTAGCTATACAATTGTTAAATATGGACGATATAACTCAGTTACTCAAGAATGAAGATTAGAGAGATAAATCTTGTAAATATAAACAAGAAGAAATTACCAAGAACACAACATATGCGAGAAATACACAATCTGGGGTGCCTGGGTGGCTCAGTCATTAAGCCTCTGCCTTCAGCTCAGGTCATGATCTCAGGATCCTGGGATCGAGCCCCGCATCAGGCTCAGTGGGGAGTCTGCTTCTCTCTCTTATTCTGCCTGCCGCTCCCCCTGCTTGTGCTCTCTCTCTGCAAATAAATCAAATCTTAATATACATATATTATCAGATATCAGACATATTATATTATCAGATATATATCTGATAATATTAGATATTATACATATCAGATATATATCATATATAATATGTTAATATAATAATATATATATAAAATATATATGTTAATATAATAATATAATATGTCCTATTTAGAGGAAGTGAGAAAGAAAAGTCACTCCTGCCTGAAGTGGTCATGGAGGACTTCATGGCAGAGGTGGGATTGTTCAGGGCTTTGAAAGACAGCTGGGATTTACGTGTCAGAGACAGAGAAAAAGACATTCACAATGAGTGAAATGGCATAAGCCAAAACCCCATGGAAGAAAAATGATTTGAGCCTAGGGTAAAAGGTTCTAATAGAAAGCCGTGTGCTGTACTACCAGTGGGTTAGGGCCAGAACACCAGGGTCATTCATGTGATATTAAAAGAGTTAGGGCTTATTTCTGTAGACATCAGGAGCCCCTTGATGGTTATTGAAACAAGGGTGGATAAAATGGCCAGAGTGGTTCAGGAAGGTGTTTAGGCTTCTTGATAGAATCCACACTGACAGTTGATGGTGAAAAGGAGCTATGATACCATGCCGACAGAGCTATCAGAGGGCATTTCTAACAAAAGACCTCTGCCACCTTCCCACCCACCAGTTACACTCCTGTATTGGAACTGGATGCAGGAATCCCCCCCCCGGCGGCACCAGAAAAGTAAGGCATCTGCAGTCCTGGTTGCCAGAAGACCTCACTTCCCTTCTCTGCGCTGGTGGAAGTTAGCTCACGCAGAGATCCATAATCACAGGGCTCTCTGGGAAATGCAGCTTTTAGCTTCCCGAACTCTCTTTTTTCTTTTCTTTTCTTTTTTTTTTTTTTTTAAAGTTGGAAAACAGGGAGCTGGAATGGATCCTGAGTGAGCCAGCTTCCCTGTCTGTGCAGCTGGCTCATCTCAGGGGTGCGTCAGCTGCATTAGTAGGGACAGGGATGGAGGCTGGCTTCCCCTGGATGCAGGTGTACCAACTGTAAGCTGAGAACTGCCTCATTTAGAGGGCTTGCGAGAGTGGTAGAAAATAAAAGGCGAGTCGAGACCGTTCAAAGTCAATCAACAATCATTTTCAGCTCCAAGGGATAAGGGAAAAATCAGCGGTACTCACCGAGCTCTGAACTCTACTAACCTGTTGAATAATTATCTTACTAACAGATAAATGGGTGGAGAATTGGTACTAGAGAGGAGATAAACCTGCTTCTAGGTATGTTCAATTGGTTAATAGTTGGATATCTCTGCGAACATTTTCTGGTAAGGAACTGAAAATGCAAAATTACAATTTGGGCAAGATTAGAG
Organism: Mustela nivalis; assembly: GCF_964662115.1. Taxonomy (NCBI): domain Eukaryota; kingdom Metazoa; phylum Chordata; class Mammalia; order Carnivora; family Mustelidae; genus Mustela; species Mustela nivalis. The sequence goes on along the minus strand of NC_139034.1, from coordinate 56,286,125 downwards.
GTAAAGATGTAACTTGGGGAGACACCAGCCTGATGGACCTTGAGGAAGCCCAGAAACAGGGCGCCAAGAGACATGCAGGTGTCAGCCCTGGTGTGTGGGGAGTGGGGGGTCAACAAGGCTCGTTCCTGCTGTGGGTTTGTGCTGGATAGAACCAATACTGACATAGTAGAGGCAGCAGCCAGATCACAAGAAAAGAAAAGAGTTAGTAAGAATTAGGGTCAGAGCTAGACTACCCGTTGCAAGGTTAAGCTGTGAAAGAAGCCATGGAAATTGTGATTTTTTTCCCTCTTTTTATTTAAAATCCAGCATTTCTTATCAGAAATAAAAATGTCGGTGTCTGTTTTAAAAATGCTGTTGGGATTCCAAGTAAATGTTGCAGGATTCTGTGAGCTTGTTACATTGAAGGTGATTTGAATTAGCATCCGTAAACATGTAGAGATTTAACATATGATAGCCAATACTGAGGCGAGGGCTGTGTTAGACTTACGTAGGGTTTCCAAAGCAGAGCATGTTAAAGTTCACAAAGATGTTAAGATTTTATAAAAGATAATAGGAAGAATAGGATGGCATAATTTGAATTTAACATCATGCAAATGTACTTCCAGATTGCCTACTTGTGTGAATTAATTCATGGTCAAGCTAAAAGGGTAGGGCATACGCACACCCTAATGAGACTTATCTGGCAAAATAGAAATACTCTATTTTTGAAGCCCTTGAACTCACGTTGCTCATGTTGTTACCTAAAAAAGTCATTATTTAACCCATCCATGGTTTGCTTTGCATGGTATGACTGATTTAAACAGGAGAGCAGGCCTGTGTTTAGCATAATGATACACATGTGAGAGAAAGAGAATTTGAAGGTCCCTGCTCAGCATACAGAATACAGGAAATCCGTCCCAAATGACTGTCCTGTTTTGCCCTGCCCAGACTGATGATGCTTTTGTAAACACAGCTACAGTGAGGAGAGCGCTTGGCAAATGAGAGCACCTGACACCAGTAAACCCTCTTGATTCCCATGCCAGCCACTCATCTGAAATGCAGTCAACACCAAATTTGAAAATGGATAGACTCAAAAGTAAAAAGAAACTAACGTCACCTCACAGCCACTGGATCATACTTCCTAATCAGATAATGTGTGTAGTTGGTAGAACTTCTTAATTTCCTAAATTCTGGTTATGCTGGGATTCGTGTAGAATGCGGCCTACTATGGCTACAAGGATTTGCATATGTCTTGCTATTTGGCAGAATGTTGCAAAACTCTGATTACCTTTTTTATTTTTCTTTTTTTAAGATTTATTTATTTGAGGGAGAGAAAGAGCAAGGGCCGGGGGGAAGGGCAGAGGGAAAGAGAGGAACGGCGCCACCCCCCCGCCTGGCCCCCGCCCGGCCCCCGCCCCAAGCAGTACTCCATCCCAGGACCCTGAGATTATGACCTGAGCTGAAGACAGACCCTTAACTGATTAAGCCACCCAGGTGCCCCTCTGATTACCTTTTATTCAAAAACTAAGCTTTTCCATTTCTTCATGGTGAATTTCTCTCGTTGTGTCCCAAATTGGAAGCTGGTTGTTTTGAGATAGTCTTTATTGTAGCCTCTTAGCATTTAGCCTGTACCAAATACCCAGAGACCTAGAATCCTCTCACAAGTTACTGCTGTTGGTAAAAAGGAAAATGAGACACCAAGACATGGGGCCAGGGACAGACACCATCACATGGGGACTCATGTAAGTAAGGACAAAATCATGGCAGCCAAGACTTGTGTAGCACGTGCCGTACTCAAGCATTGCTCTGAATGAGAGGTTGTGAGTACCCCCCGCTATAAAGATGGCAAAACTGAGGCATAAAGATGAGCTCTCTTACCCATAAACCATGCACTTAGTTAAATGGCAGGACCTAGTAGTGGTTGAATGCAGGTATCCTAGTGTCCAGAGTCTATACCCAACTGTACACCATGATGCCCTTCCATGCAGGGTCTATAATGCTTTAACTCTCTAGCCTAGAAAGTCCCTCAGGGTGGAGGCAGTATTTTATGCATTTTTACGTTACTTATGCCTAGCACTGGACTTGCAAAACAATGGAAACTAAGAAATCATTTCAATTCTTATTTTTCAAATATTGGAATCATAATGCTTTCTTTCTTAAATCACTGAGTCTCCAGGGCAGGAAATGTAAGAATTCTAATTTAATTTAATTTTTTTTTTTTTTTGTCATGATATTTCTGCTTTCCTCTTTGGTCATGTGCAGTTTTTTTAGGGCTGTACTATGTGTGTTGTTGTTTAGTACAAGCATGTGACTTTTTTTCTGTTCTGCGTTAATTCTTCTTATTTTCTGCATGTATCTCAGGGACTCTGTGAAGACTTTTTTTTTTTTTTTTTTTAAAGCAAAAAGAATGCTCAATAATAAGGATGTATTTGTGGGCAATTTCCAGACCTAGCCTATTTTGTATAACATCTGTATTTAATCTGGGACTAGAAATTTAAACAAAGTGCTCTAATCAGATCTTGTAAATTCAGTCTCTCTTGATTATTTTAAAGAGAGTATCAGGTTGTTAGATTAAATATGGGTTAATTCCATTTTATGGTCATTCATCCTTCTACATTTTCTAATGATGATGATTGAGGGAAAATAGTCTCAGCAAAAATTGGAGGGAATTTTTAAAAGACAGTTTAATTTACAGACTTCAAAAATCTTAATCTTACTTGTTGACAGTGGTGTTATTTGCATTATTCTCATATTTGGCCAGCACACATGGGAAATGTGAGTATGAAAAGCCCATTATAAAATTGTTTGGTTAATATATTGTGTGATTGTTTTTCAAACAACAACCAATTCTCCAATCCCTTGGTGTCAGGGGTGTCTAGCCCCTCAGTTCAGTCTGATGCTAAGTATCCTGAGTTAGTCCCATCAGATCAGGGACTCAATCCTTGAACACTGGCCAGCTACAAGTTTGAGGTTCCCAGGACCCCCTCTCAAGTTCGGTATTTTGCTGGAATTCCTCACAGAATTTAAGAAAGTGTTACTTACTATTACCAGTTTATTATGAAGGATACAACTCAGGGACAACCAAATGACAGAGACATATAGGACAAGACGGGGACGTGTGGTGCTTCCATGCCCCGTCCCAGGACACCATCCTTCAGCCTATCTGGGGGGTTCACCAATGAGGTAGCTTCCAAATTCTGCCATTCAGGGGTTTTTATGGGCATTTCATTACAGAGGTGTGATTGATGAAATCACTGGCCATTGGTGATTGAATTCCCTATCCAGCCCCTCTACCCTACACAGGAGAAAGTTCTGATCACATGCTTGGTCCCTCTGGTGACGTCTCATGCTGAAACTATCTGGAGACCCCACCATAAGTCACCCCATTAGCATAAACTCACGTGGAGTTAAAGGGGCTTGTAATAAAAGCTAATGTGATCGCTTGGGAAATTGTAAGGGTTTTAGGAGCTCTGTGTCTGGAACCTCAGGCAAAGACCAAATATATATATATAGGTGTATATATATATATACACACACACATATATATAAAATTGTATATATATATATAATTTTTATATATAATTTTATATATATATAAAATTATATATTTGCAGATATACAATATAGATGCATTTAGAGAGCTCAGACTACTTCATGACTACTTACAAACATAATTTCAGTTCTAAACATCATTTGGTAAACATGAAACTATAATTAAATTTTGTTATATATTCCATCTAATCTGTACTTAACATTTTTTAAAAATGGAGTTACTTCCTTGGTCATGAAGCAAACAGAGCAGAACATTGTTTAAGAATGTGATGTGGGAGTTTGTTAGGCCTGGACTTGATTTTCAACTCTGCTGTGTGACCTTGGGCTAGATAGAACAACCTCTCTGAGCTTGCCTTTCTCATTTACAGGATGGGAGTGATGGCCACCCTCCCCTAGGCTGTTGTGTGGATAAGTGAGACTGTCTAGTAAAACTCTTTGCCCAGCACAGAATTCACAGTTAGCTCTCACTTTGAAGCCAGTATTTGCACGCGTGTGGCTGCTGAGTGTCGGGAAATCTCCTCTAGGACTTGTCCCTCAGTTTTTTCCTCCTCAGTCATTTCAGGCTCTTCTTTTCAGTTGTACCTTGCACCTAACATACAGAATGATTTCCATTTTCTTAAGAAAAAAAAGAAAAAGAACAATCAAGTCACTGTTTTGTCCCACTTGCTTATTCCAGAAAGACCTGTTTTTCATGGAAAAGCTCAAACAGACGTTTCCCAACATTCTCTCCTTTATCCTCAATCTCAGGCATTCATCATGTAGAGCCTGGCGCCTGTCACTTTTGTAGCTTTCCCCAAAACCCATCCTTATCATGGTGCCTAACTGACCCACTGTAGTGATCTCTCCTCAGTTCTCTCGTTCCCTTTACCAGATCCGACAGGGACTGGGTCTTTTTCCTCCTGGTTTTCCTTGGTTGCCCTGATTCTTCCTTTGCCGCTGGCCCCCTGCTCTGCCCCTCTGCTCCTCTGCCCGTGGAGCCTTCTTTTCAGACACCCTCAGCCGCTTTCGCTGCCGTGTTTATGATAATCAGATCCATTCCCGACATCTGCCCTCCTGAATCGCAGTCCTTCATCTGCAGCTGCCTCAAATCAAAGCCACATTTCCCTCCGTTCTTGTAGCCTCTCGGAGCGTTAGTACTTGCTTCACCTTCCTCTGTCTGGTGTCGCTAGGTTTTGCCAGTGAACAGTCTCTTCCGTGCACTCCATTCCCTCACGACCTCTCTGGCTTTGACTTTTGTCCCCTTATAAGTGAACCATGGCCCCATCCCCAAGATTATCGTGACGTTAGTCTTCCTCACTTTCGGTCATAGGCCTGCCGCTCGCAGATGCATTCTCGTGCAACAACATTACTCCTCTGAAATGAAATCTTCCAGCAGCTTTGCACTTTCTAGAGCCGGAAATCCCAAAGCATCTATCACCGGCCCTCAGACATCCCACCTTCTGGGCTGCAAAAGGCATGAACTCCTTCCAGCTGCAATGGTTGCACGCTCTACTCGTCTTCCCTGCCCCTTCCTGTTTGCGCATCCTGGTTTCCTGCCCTGCACACCTGCTACTTCTCCACATCAGCTCAGAACTGCGTCCTGTGAGACCCGGCCCAAATCCCATAGCATTAACTTGGAGTGATTTTTCTCTCCTCTGCTCTCTGGAAGTAGTGTTTGCATTATTTTGTTATCCCTTGTCTTGCAGTAAGTCCTCCATTTGGAGAACTGGCGCTCTTTTTCTTAACCATATATTGTTATTATTTAACCTTTCCCGTGCTATTAGATACTCATTTGGCTGGACGCCAGTCTTCGTTTAAAGTTAAGAAGCCACACCTTAGATTACGTGGCTCTTATATGAATTGGTAGGCAGAAGCTGGGGAACAGAGCAATGCTACATTTTATGAGACTGACGTGCTACCTACTGCGCCAAGGAGGCACCTGCATTGCTACTTTTTAGTCACTTCTTTCCTCTTTATCATTTTTTTCATAGTAGGGGGCTTCATAAACAACCAGAACAATAATGTGATCTCTATCAAACTCGGAAATAACCAAAGGAAGTGACCTGGCTGTGCCTTGATTTGCCCATTTTGTTAGTAAAATAATAGCCAGTACGTGTTTCTGCAGGAGAAACCCTGTAGCCTCTTGGGCCAGTACTTCGGGAAGCAGAAGACGGAGGATACTGGGGATTGACCCTGGGGCTGAGGAGGGAGTGGCAAATTTGAACTAACTGGGGGAAGTGATGTTGATAATTGTAGAGGGCCTGGTGCATTTGGAAAGTGCTTATATGGTGGGTGCGTTGCTGTTTGTCCAAGCCTGTTGGTGAGCTGATGTGTGATACTTCACCTATCCCTTGCCAATTTCCGCAGGCAACTTTGGCCTTGTGATGTATTGATTGATGTATTTGGCAGCTCTTGACCTCAATTGCCAAATTCTGAAATGCAGTGTCTCTGCATGAGCTAGCAGGTCGTTTCCTGGCTCCTTTGCCTTCAAATCCTCCAAGCTTCTTGACCCTCGGTTTGGGCAGTAAGAGGACTTCCTCTACAGCCATCTACACATCAGACTGCTCTGTGATTTGTACTGAATCCATCTGTTGGATACCATTGCCTTTGATTTATTAGGTGTCCACTTAAAGGAAAGCATATCAGGATTCACACACACACACACACACACACACACACATTTGGTTAAACACATTATTTAAAATAAAGACAATGGTTACCGTATAATTACCAGACTGGGGTCTTTCTAGCATGAGATATTTTACTGTCAGTGAACTATAAGCTATATTTTCTCCTTAGAGATGGCTTATCATCTTTAGAGTCTGGTTTATGCCTTTGTCATTAGGCTCGTGGAGGATATGATGTAAAATTTTGTCCTGCTCAAAGGAAAAATGGTACAGCCTACTGAGCTATAACACCTTCTTGAGAGAATGCTAAATTATAATAGATCCAATTTGGGGTGACAAAAAGCCCATATTACATACTTTAACTTTGCCTCTTTTTTTAGCCTAAATGAGGTATCTTAAAATTAATGTGGTCAGAAGCAGTAAAAGCGTTTGAAGTGATTTTTCAGCTGCTTACCATTCTTTCTCGACAGAGCACACTAAATAAAAGACATTACCAGTGTGACTCATAGAGTAACTACCAATCAGAATACCTTTCAATTCATGAAATTCCTCCAGCTCAGTCCATTCTAAGGATAGAATCAAAGGATTTCAGTTTACATGTTAAAAGACAGGAATCTTAATGCACCATACACTGAACAGTGAAAAATAATACATCAGACTTACACACATGCAAAATGAAGTGGAAAATTGAAGCAATTATCAGCGTATCTCAGGTTAAAGGATGAACTGGGGATCTGTGTCCTTTGGATAAGTGTCAATTCCACAATATAAGTGTTGCTCTCTAGACCTAATCTAAAGTCCCTTTCCCCTGCGCGCCCCCCACCCTGCCCGAATCCCATCACAGCATTATTTCTATTAACCTTCTAATGTGTCGTCTTCTTTTCTTCTTTTACTCCTTTCTTCCTCCCACTTTTCAACATTTCCGCTGTCAGTAATTCTGTACCCAATGCATGTGAAAACTGTGATGGCAAAGTAGCAGAATTGATTGATGAGTTTGTACGCTTAAAGAAAAAGGTGTGAGAGAATGTGTGCACGCACATATACTGTGTTTATCAGTGCACCTTGAATGAATGTTATCAGTAATAACTATTGAAAAGAATGAGAAAACACATCACTAAATAAAATAGGAAAAAGCAGTTTTTAGACAATGTGTATCGCTTGTATTCTTCTCCCGGCAAAGAAATAGCACTTTAAAATGTTTTGCCCTTATTTTGGGAGTTAAAAGTTGCAAAAGTATAGACAGTTCGCAGATACCTTTTAGTTTGCTTCCCTATTGTTGAGCTCTTACATCGTCATAGTAGCGTTATGCAAACCAAGAAATTCTCATTGATTCAACACTAAACCACATACCTCGGGTGAGTCTCAGCAGTCTCGTCACCCCGTCGGCCAGTCTTGCCCAAACTTCCCGGGAGGTGAGGAGGTGACGGATGCGTCTGCTTTGGCCTCCTGGCCTGGATGGGTCCTGTGTGCACACAGCTGGACGCAGGCCTGAGCAGATGTAAAGGATCCTTCTCCTGGGAGGGTCAAAGCTTCTTTTGGACCACACCCAGGCCACAGCACTTTTCACCCACTGCCCCTTCTACTTTGTACTACCTGTAATATATATTAAAAATAAATATATAATCAATATTAAATTAAATATTGAATTATTATATATATTTACTTATTCATTTTTCCAGATAGCCGAACAACCGATCTGAGGAAAAATGAACAGGCTACTCTTATGAGTTCCTATTCTCTCCTTTTACTTACAGAGCAGTGTTTAGTAGATGCCTCCTTTGTACCAGATGTAGGACCTGTTACTGGGCATATAGTGGAGAGCTAAGGAGAAATAGTTCCTGCTTTTCATCACATAATCACTTTTTTTTTTTTTTAAAGATTTCATTTCTTTGAGAGCGAGAAAGTGTGCATGTGTGTGTGGAGGGGGGCGGCAAAGGAAAGGGAGAGGGACTTTTTTTTTTTTTAAGGTTTTTCTTTTCTTTATTTAAGAGAGAGAGAGAGCAAGAACATGAGCAGGGAGGAGAGGGAGAAGCAGGCTCCTTGCTGAGGAAGGAACGCAGTGGTGGGTGAGAGAGGGGGCTCTGTCCCCAAACCCTGGGATCATGACCTAGGCGGGAGGTAGATGCTGAACAGCCTGAGCCCCCCAGGGGGCCCGGGGAGAGAGAGTCTTGAGCAGGCTCCCCACTGAGCATGGAGCCCCTGGACCTCCGGCTCAGTCTCAACAATCCTGAGATCACAACCTGATCTGAAATCAAGAGTCAGATGCTTGACCGACTGCGCCACCCAAGGGCACCATGAAATAATCACTCACGTATACAAGTGTATATAAGCCTGATACGAGCTGTGAAGGACTAATGGACAGAATGATGGCAGTCTGTCACACAGACACATGGTCCAGTGTGGGCAGTCAGGGAAAGCAAAGTGGTATTTGAGCTGAGAGCTGAGAATGAGGAAGGTTCTGGAGGTGAAGGGGCAGTGTTGGAGGTTCTGTATAAAAGGAACAACACAGGGGCGCCTGGCCGGCTCAGTCAGAAGAGCTTGCCACTCTTGATCTCAGGGTCGTGAGTTCAAGCCCCACATTGGGTGTAGAGTTGACTTACATAAAACTATAAAAAAAATAAACAAATAAAAGGAACAACACATGCAGAGACACAGAGCTGAGACAGAGAAGCTGAAGGGAGGCAGGGTGACTGGATCACAGCAGGGTGTGGGAAAGGGGTTATTGTGGGAGAGTGAAGCTAGAGGCGTGAGCCAGGGACCAGATCATTGGCACATAGGCCCAGTGGAGATTTAGGTCTATATCAAGAGAAGTGAAAAGCCACTAAAGGGATAGTGGAGTGAGAACAGATTTGCCTTTTAAATATGCTTACTGTGGCTCTAGTGCAGAAAATGGATCGGGAGAGAAGATTTTGGGAGGGGCGCTGCTAAGAGACAGGTACGGGTTAAAATAGGTCAGTGGCTGTGGAAATGAAAAGTGGACTGAATGGAGGCAGTGTAGTGGACAGACTGGGCTGGATATGGGGAGAGACGTTCAGTCGAGGATGACTATGTTTTCTGGGTTGCACGATGGAATTGAAGTTGGGGCCACTTACTGCCCAAGGCAAAACTGAAGGAAAAACTAATTATTTTTGGCTTTTCTGACATCAAGGGAAGGGTAGAACAGATCATGTCTTACCTCTCTTAAAAATGGTTATAAGATCTTACAAACCTAAATTGAGTCATGAAACTCCCAACTTCCAGTCAATAAGTGGAGATCTCTGGCGTCCCCTGAATGAGTAGGAAGAGGTTTAAAGTCATGCAAGAAAGGGGCGCCTGGGTGGCTTAGTCGATTAAGTGTCCAACTCCTGATTTTGGCTCAGGTCATGATCTCAGAGTTGTGAGATGGAGCCCTGCCTGCATCAGGCTCTGTGCTTAGCAGACGCTGCTTCTCTCCTTCTCCCTTTCCCTCTCCCTCTGCCCCTTCCCATGCTTGCTGTCTCTGTCTCACAAATAAATATTTTTTTTTTTTAAAAATAGTAAAAATAAAGTCATGCAAGAAGTCCTGCATGGTGTCCAGGCCTAAATCTGCTGCTTTTCTCATTTACATTGTGCCTCCATGAAATTCACGGCTCATTAACCATTTTTCTGGTACGGATGCTCGCATCAGCAGCTCTCTTCTTAAAATTTTCTGCTGAACCCCAGACCTGTATAAGCAATGGACAGAAGCTTACTCTATTTTTTTAATCCCCATACATGATCTTTATTCCTTATATTGGCTCCTCTGATCACCCAATTCACGGGTCTGGGTGTTAGCTAAAACTGCTTCCTTATTCCACCTTGCCTCCCCACATCTTACATGTATTTACACCAAATCCTGGGGATAACACCTAACTTAATACGTTTCTGTCTTCCTCCTGCTCCTTCTCCATTCCCACTCCACCATGCCCACTACTGCCATCTTGGCTCCCGCTTTCACAGCATTTTTACTGTAGGCCTCCAGTGGTTCTTCCCGTATAATGATATTCTCTTCAGCCATTTTCTACCCTGCCACCAACACAGCTTTTCTAGTACACAAATCTGATGGTGTCCGTTCTAACTTTAAAAGCCTATGGACACTGTCCTTTAATTCTTTGAGTTAACTGCTTCGCACAATACATGAGATCTACCCTGCTCAAGGCCCTGTTAGTACCTAATCTCCTAACCCTCCAGACATGCCACATCCCTTACTACAGTCACCCAAAACAATCTGTAGTTTTGTTGTTGGCCATTTCCACCCTTCAGCGCCTCTCTCTGTTGTCCTAGGGAAACTTCCGCATCTACTCCAAAGCTTTAATAATTCAGATGCCCCTTTTATCTGCTCCCATGGCCATTTATCATGTTACCCATGATGACCATTTATTGTCCAAACTCATGGTTGTGCTGTAGGCACCCTGAAGTTGAATCATGTTTGTATAGAGGTAATATTCCCTCATTCAACACAGTTTACAGTACTGAAGAACCTAGAATGGTGCCTGACACCACAGATGTCCCATTAATATTTGAATTAATGCATAAATAGTAGGTACACAATAAATGTTTAAATTAAAGATATGAGTAGGGTGATTAGTTAAGGCAGTTGCTACTGAGAGTTTCAGAAGATGAGGACTGAGAATTAACCATTAGATTTGAAAACGTGGAGGCCATTGATGACCATGACAAAGATGGTTTCATCTTTGAAGTTTAGATTGAACTTGGTTCTTGTAAAAAAAAAAAAAAAAAAGGAAACAAAAAAGTAGATGTAGCTGGAATTAATTATACCATCTAACCTTACATGTGTTGTACATGATATATCTAAATAGCAACACTGATAAGAAATTTAATAAGCAGTTAAAGAGAGATCAGTAGTTACTATGAATTTCTTTTGAGTACCCAGATGCTTCATGTTTCATCCAGTGCCGATTTTAGGTAAAAAAAAACTAGTACATTCACTTTGCATTTATTTAATTATAAGATATGCAGTTGGTCTTAAATACATGTAAGATCTCTCATTGAAGCCCCTGGTGCTAATACACTTTATTGCATCCTTTAGGGTTGTGTGGGGAGAATATGTATGAGTTCACAGGATTGGATGATAATGTGGAGTAGGACAAGTCAGACATAACTGTGTTCAGGTTCCAATTTTGCTGTTCACTAGCTGTGTCACTCTGGCGAGTTACTTAACTCTTGTAAGCCTATTTTCTGAAGAAATATGAACAATAAGGGTATGAGGATAAAATAAGATAATGTGTCTGATGTGCTTAGTATGGTGTGTGGTACACAGCATTGAAGTAGTGATTTTGTACTGGTGAGATTACTGACTTGTTCTCGAACGGGATGTAACTGAAATACCATGCAATTTAGTAAACAGAAGATAGATTTTCTAATAAAGAACAGAAAAATTCGATGTCAGAGAATAAGCCATATCGTAGAAATCACAGTAGTCGGTTCTTATTACTCTATATGTGTTCATTTCTCTTTGTTACTTCTTTGCCTTTAGTGAAGTCATATAAACATGGTAGTTAAGACTGCAGGTCTGTAAAGCACATTTGTTGTCTCAATCCTCTGGAATTAGCTGGATATTCCGGGTTCATCTTCCCATGCTTTCCAGTCCAATCAACACTGCTAGGGATAATAGCAAATGTGTATTGACTGCTTCTTGGGTCCCAAGCACTGTTCTAAACACTTGACAACTGTTAGTCATTTAAATCTCACAGCCCTTGGAGATGGCCACCATTACTATCTCCATTTATACAGGAGAGAAAACTGAAGCCCAGAGAGGTTAGGTAGCTCTCACCCCAAGATGACATGACCCTCTTGGAAAATGGTGGAGCTGAGATTCGGTCCCAGACAGGCTGGTTCCACAGTCTGTACCTTAACCACATCATTCTATTTTCATTTGGGACTAAAAGATTGGATTTAAGTTGGCCTCGCTCTTCTGTGGTTGGGATACTAAAAAAGCAGATGACATCTTCCCCCAGCAGTTCATTAGTCATGAGTAATTTGTGTTGAGTATTGGCTTTTGTCTCCTGCCTCCAGCCACCAGCCATTCAGGAAGGTTCATAAAACCATTGGGAAGAACTGGGCGATTGTATCCTCTTGATAGACAACAAATGTCAGTCGTTAAATTATAAGATTTGAGAATCAATTTCTTTGGACTTATATCCAAAGAAGGAAGAACCATTTTTGTATTAAGATATTTTAAAAGTCTCACATGCTTAGCAGGGAAGCTAAATTAAGCCCTGTGCTGGCCACAATTATAAACATGCTGCGTGCTTCAGATGAGGAAACGTGTGTCAACAGAACAGTTGGTATACGTGGCCTTACTGGTACAGCTTCCCTTTATTCCACGTAACAGAAGTCACCCAATGTGAGCATTTCCATCGGACACTAACTGTCAGTCTCATAAGAGCACATTGTAGGATTCGGTGCGTGTTGCACAACAACCCAAATTGCTCTTTTCTTTAGGGTGGTGATTTTTTTTTTTCTTCCCATATCCAGCGGTTAGTACTAAGGCCTGAAACCCTTAGTTACAGAACAAAGTGGCTTAGCAGTAATCGAGCCTGTGTGAGGCTAAGAGAAGCATAATGAACACTCCCTGTAAGCTTCCTGCCCAGATGCAGGTGCAGGAATCAGGAGGTCATGAATAATGCATGACATGCAGATTAGGCGGTGGTTTCTCCTACTGGGGTTTTGACTTTGCTACCTGCCTGGCTGCTGCTATATGTGGAAGGAAGGGAGGCAATGGCCAGAAGTGCCCCAGCATAGCCCGAGCTCACAAAAACACCGCAAATCTTTTTGAAGAAATAAAATTGGGGGAGGAGCTGAAATGCAAACCTTTATAGTCTACTTTATCGAATGACGTATGCTCCAGGTTATCCAATTTACCCCCTTTCAGAAGGGAAAAAAAAAGCTTTCTTGTTTTACCCTTTTAATTTAGGAAACCTTGTAATTATTTGTTCATATCCACGCAGTTGTGGAATTCTTTGTAGCCTGTTAAACCATTATAGGAATTGCCTAGTTACAGTATTTGATTTATGGATCAATGAAATTGTGTTACAAGATACAAATACCTAAAGGATATTGTAATTATAAGTTAAACAGCCCCATTTTTCTCCACTGATATATGGAACGAGAAGCATCAGTAAGAGAATACTTCCATTATCGAACATCACCTGGTGGAATTTCGATGAATGGAACTACGAAGGGTAAGGAGGAAGGAATACAGGACCCAAACATTGAAAGGATATGGAGTGAATTAAAGAACCGTAAGTGTTCAGGCTAATACTCCTTAGAACTTTATTTAGGTGGTAGGACTCTGATACCCTAGTGAGACTGTAGGGAAGGTTCAGAGGACTTCCTATATTGTCCCTTGGGTCAGAGAGATTTAAGTGGGGAGATATTTTTTGGCTCATAATTCCATTTTGATGATTGTATTTCAAGCAGACAGACTGAAAGAAATAAGGAAAGAGAAGAAAAAATGAGCTTTGCTACCTTTTGTATAATTCTTCTGCATTTCTATTGCATGTTTTTTTTTTCCCTCTCTCCCCAATTTAGGGTGCCGGAATATGCGCTGGCTTTCATTTCTAGCTGAGTCTGTCATTTCCGCTAGGCCCCAGTTTGGCCAGATGCCAAGACCAACAGGTGATCCTTGTAGCTGCAAAACAGCAGGAAGTGAGCCGTGCTTGAATGAGACAGTTCACCAGAGGGGCTGTCTGGCCTCTCTCCATCTTTCTGCATAATTAACATCCCCTCCCCCATGCGGAGCAGAAAATCTGTGCCGAGCGGCTCAGCTGCAGCAGCCATTGAGAAGCGCTGTGAGGAAAAGAATGTTAATAAGGGACGTTGGAAGAAATAAGCCTTCCCAGTGCAAAGTGCAGTCTGGCTCTGGATTTACAGAAGGTTTGCATTTAGCCCTTCTGCAGAGCTGGAATAGTATTATCTGTTTTTTTTTTTTTTTTTTTTTTGGTATTATCTGTTTTTTAAATGATTTTCACTTGCTTAACAGCTATGGAAGACCGGGTTCTAGTGAATGTTGGAGCTGTTGGTTCTGACAAGGCTCAAAGACTCTTTTCTCTCCTGTACATGAGAGAAGTGTTTGGGACATAAGGATACCACAAGCCCAAAGACTGCCTAGATCTCACAAATTACAGTAAAGGTAGAGCAAAGCAGGAAGTTGGCCACAAGGAAGCAGGAAGTAGGGCATATTGTCTTGCCAGTTAGTGACCCACAAAGAGGTGGAGGTTCAGCGGCTAGCTCCTGATTGGAAAATATCAGCGGTGCTTGGAAATATAAACTATTCTGATGGATGATTCTAACCCCGGAAACTTGTAAGACAATGTAATTTTTACTTCTCCGCTATTTAGCTAACCTCTTGAATTGACTGCCTTCCTCAAAGCCCAGCAGCAGAGCATCACATCTAGAAAGCTTTTCTGCTAGAAATAACTGTTCACCTTCCTTCCTCCCCCAGTCTCCGATTCTGTTCCTGGACATTTGGATGAAGTTCCTGCTGCAGAGGAAAAACCAAACAAACTAAAAAAAAAAAACCCCTTTCTTTTATCTTCTCAGGTTCCGTGCCTGGGGGCCTGCAAATTAAACTGACAAAAGACTAAATAAATAAATAAACAAACAGCAAAAGACAGATTAGCAAGAGGGGGAAGAAAAACCCCTTTATTACACAGGCAATATACAGACTTGCAGGCCTGCTTAGTGATGAGTAACTAGAAGGGGTGGTTAAAGTGTGGTTCTTATATACCGTTTTAACAAAGGGGGTAAATTATGGAAAAGTGAATAGTCAAAAGGGGGGGTTGAGCTTCTAGAGGGGGTGAATTGTAGGAAGGTGACCAGGAAACAGGGGAGTCTAATGGTAGATAAGTGTTATTACGTAGTCTCATTTCAGTACTACGTCCGAGTAAAGAGTTGTATGGTTGTATGTTGTGTTCTTCTTCCTGGTTTTGGAAGTGGGGGCGGGGGGCACCTTTACAAAGGAAAATTTGCTTTACAAACGGGAAGTTCATGTCCTGGTTTTCTGGCCTATAAAGGGAAAGTTGAGAGCTCCTCCTTTGCCTGCTGTTTCTTACTTGTTTGCAACTCAAAATAATCCTGAGGCCCGAGTATCATATTCTGGGGTAGCATATCCTGAGCTCTTTTCTTTAGCTCACTTTTTTAGGGTTTGTAATCCAGCCGTTGACTCAGGGAGGGTTTGCTTGCTATCTCTGTATCCCTGGTGGGAAGGGGCGGTAGAAGGGGCTCACCCTCCTCCTAGGCAAACACCTCACCTTACATGACTTTTACCTATTTCTGCACCTTGCAAGGATTAGCTAGGCAGGAACTTTGTGTTGGACTGAGTGAATCTGTCATTTGATTAAAACTGGGGGTGGGGCTCTTGGGGCTCTTCACAGTGAACATTATGACATGCCATTGTTACGTTAAAAGTGGTACAAAAGGAGGATGCCTGGGTGGCTTGGTCCTTAAGCCTCTGCCTTCTGCTCATGTTATGGTCCCAGGGTCTTGGGACAGAGCCCTGCATCAGGCTCCCTGCTCCTCGGGAAGCCTGCTTCTCCCTCTCCTACTCCCCTTGTCTGTGTTCTGTCACGCTGTCTCTCTCTGTCAAATAAATAAAATCTTTAAATAAATAAATAATAAATGTGGTACAAAAGGAGAGAGACTGCAGGTTTACATGCGTAGGAATTTAACTGTCTTCATTTACTAAGAGGTGATTAGGTTCTGGGGCTTTCTATATTAAGCATACCTACAAGAGATCGTTTATAAACAAGCTCTTTTTTCTCTGTTTTTTAATTTGTTCATTTGTAATCGGGAATGTGCTTTTTTTAATGACTGGATTATTCTCATCTACCTATAGGGTACATCCATCCCCAGTATCAAGGGTCCGGGGAAATCGAATGAATAATCAGAAGTTTGCTTGGTGAGTATACCGTCTAAGTTATAAAAATTTGTAAGTCTTACGGGGAATTTTAATTGGGTAGTGTTAAAACAAGAGAGAATTATTTCTGCTTCTCTGTAGAGAGTACTCTTCAACTAACCAAATTACATAGTCTCCCTTTCCTTTGGAAAGTTCTAAATGGAAGCCATAAAGTTCCTTCTCAGCCAAAGACCTTCACTCACCAAAAACTGAGGCAACATTTTTCCCCTAACAGATATGACATATTTTCCAGGATTATTCACTGTTCCATTATTTTTAAAGAATGTTTCTTTCTTTCTTTCTTTCTTTTTTTTTTTTTTTGAAGCTTTTATAAGTTTGTAGTGAGATTTAGGCAACAACAGAAATTTTTCTCAGATGCCAACTTCCACTTCTTGTAAAGATTTTTGTAGTAAATTGATCTATTATAAATTTTGATGATTATGATTTAGATGATTTTTTTCTTAGCCGCAAATATCTAGGAATTTTCCTTCTTTCCTTATCTCTTTCTCTGTCTGTCTCTCTTTGTTTTCTTTCTTTCTTTCTTAAGTTAGGGCCTATGAAGACCATTTGTTTTCCTTTCTTCTTTCTCTCTTTCTTTCTTTTTTTCTTTTGGCTTAAAACAACACACATTTATTCTTTTAAAGTTTTGGAGGTCAGAATCCAAAAAGTGTCTTATTGGGGCTTAATCAAGGTGTCGGCTGGGTTGATTCCTTTTGAAGGTTCAAGGGGAGAATCCATTCCTGGCATTTTCTGTCTTACAGGGGCCGTTCTCAGTCCTTGGCTTATGGCCCCACATCACATGCCTCATGCCTGTCTCCCTCTGCTTCTGATATCACCACATTGTCTCCTTCCTTTGTAGTCAGATCTCTTTCTGCCTCTTCCTCTTACCAGGACAGTTGGGATCGCATCTCAGGCCCACCATTAGTCAGCCTGAATGATCTCCCTATCTCAAGATCCTTAATCATATCTGCAAAGTCCACTTTGCCATGGAAGGTAACATTCATGAGGTCCAGGGATTGGGACATGGGTCAAAGATACTTGACGGACTGGTTCTTGAAAATAAATAAGTAAATAAATGGAATTTACCCAAAATGACGTGAAAAATTATTACAGTCACAAAAACATGGACAACTCATTCTTTGAAGAAGTGGTTTGAACTGTTTCACAAATGTTCGCGTGAAGCAAACAAAAAAAGTAACGTACCTTATTTGTTTATATTATTCCATGCCAAAAAATTAACTTTTCCACACATATCTTCAAAAAAAAAAAAAAAAAAAGGAAAGAAAAGAAAAAGAAAAACGTGAACCGTGCACTGCATTCCTTGGAAAGTGAATGGAAATTCACAGATCTCCATTTGTACTTCATTGGATTGTGCTTAGAATGGGTTTTTGATTAAAAACTATGGCTTTTTCTTTTTTAAGTGTGGGAAGATGATTACCAAAGATTGAGCTTCCAAATTAATTTTATTCCTAAATCAGGATTATTTTTAGACACAAAATAATGACTCTTTGAATTTGAATAGGGTGTAATCAGCTCACCTCCCTTCCCCCATTAAATCTAATTAACCCTCACAATAGCTTGGTGATGTTGTTAAATATTATGCTTTCCTTTTTCACAGAGGGGGAAATGGAGCACAGAGAATATAGCCATTTGCTCCTACACTGTCTAAAAGCAGTGGCATCCTTCATGGTTTCTCACAGTCACTAAAACATATTGTCCCCTGTCACACCTGAAAAGCTAAGAGAATAATGCTGACGCCCATCACACAAAAGGAAAGGGAGAAGCAACTCCTTTCTTGACTGCACCGATTGATATTCTTTCTCAGTACAAGGCATACTGTACCGAAAAAACTTTAGAACATACAGAGAATATGAGATGCTCAAGTGAGCGACGACAGCTAATGAACATTGCCAGTTAGCATATCCACCTTCTAACCACCCACTTCTCAGTGGCCAGTGTGGATCCCTGAAAAAATAACAAATATCTTTTCTTTCACTCTTCCTTCCTGAAGTGTTGGAGTAATGGTAGCTTGTTCCTACATAATTCATAGCACGTTATTTGGTTAGTAAGTTTAAACCACTTTTATCTCCATAGAAGTGTCCATAAAAAAACAAAAAAGATTTTTGTTTTTTAGTCTTGAGAAAGTTCAACTTTTATTTATTCAGCAACATTTATTTACAGTCTCTGGCACTGTGAAAAGCACTAGATTAGAAAGATAAATTAAAACATGGTTTCTGCCCTCAAGAGGCTCACTTTCTTGTAGGTGAGGGAGGGTTGTGCATGTGTGAGAAAGAGAGAGAGAGACAGATACCACGTTACGCGTATGTAACACACAGTACCATATCATATAAACAACATATAATATGTAATAAAATGTGGGTAAGGCACTAAGAAGGTATACTTATATCAGAGGGAAATGTTACCAGTTTTATTTAAGACCAGTTTGAGAGTAGATAGTGCGAAAGAGAACAAGTATAAAGGAAAAGAACTTTAAGAAAATCTGTCCCAGAGAAGCTTTCTGAGCAAAGACCCAGAATTAGTAGGAAAAGCAGAGCATTGAGTTACTGTTTCCATTATCTATTGAAACTCATATACAAGGACCGGTGACATTTCTAAATTAAGTCTAGTAGGAACATATATGGATTTAAAACACGTGCTTTATTTGGTCATGAATTAGTTAAGATTCCTATTCTATGTACCATCTCGAAATTTCTTGAAGTAAAGGCTATGAGGCGGGTACATGGAAAGAAATCAGCTGGCTAGGAGGAAGCCAGTGACTCACCCAGCATCTACATCCAGTTAAGTGATAAACACTTGCTATTTCTTTGTGAAAGATTGGCTCTGGAAATTCAGAAACTTTAAATACTCATGCTAGCAATAGAGATAAAGGGGAAGTGACTGTTGATCTTCCCCAAAGAGAAGTTTGGGGTAATTTATAGAATTATAAGGTAAATTCAACACCGGTGTGGCCCTGGCTTGAGTTAGATCTACAGACACCGTCTGTGTCTTGTAAAGTTGGGTTCGCAAATGCTTCAATCAGTTAAAAAATACCGTTCATCACAAGAGCAATTAAACTTCACTAAAACATGAAAAGCTTTGAACTTATAAGTTATGCATAGGAAGCGCATGACAATTGGTAGGTTGTAAATGTCAGGGTCTGTGGTTGATCTATGAAACCAGTGTTTATTATTGAGTAAAGGTGGTTTAAAATTTTAAGTAGTGTTTTCCTCTGCATGATGTTAATATGGAAGGCACAGCCACTGGCCTCCTTCCTGTGGCAGCATCTCTTCTCTCTAGAACTGAAGTGACGTGTAGAAAAGAATGTCTGTTCAAGGCGAACACACCTGCTTGAATGGAAAGAAAATCTGGTAACGAATATCCCTATCCAGGGACGAGGTGAAAGCGCCAGGATGTGAGGGACAGACGTTCGGATGGAGGCAGGTTTGCTGTAACTCTCTGCTGACTTCCAGGGATTAAAGAATGTCAATAAGAACTTCATGGTGTTGGGGCGCCTGGGTGGCTCAGTGGATTAAAGTCTCTGCCTTCGGCTCAGGTCATGATCCCAGGGTCCTGGGATCGAGCCCCACGTTGGGCTCTCTGCTCAGCAGGGAGCCTGTTTCCTCCTCTCTCTCTGCCTGCCTCTCTGCCTACTTGTGATCTCCGTCTATCAAATAAATAAATGAAATCTTTAAAACAAACAAACAAAAAGAACTTCATGGTGGATACGTTAGCCCCCCCAGTAAAGAACATGAGATCATTGTACAACTCATTTAATAGTCAGTTAATCAAAGGTAGCAATCCAACCGGACATAAACTCTGTCCCTCAGAATGGCTCTTCCCTCCTGCCACCCCACTAGAGTAATATTTGTCGATTTGAGGATTGATGAAGCCTTAGAGGCTCAGCATGTGAATTCCATTCTCTCTTTCACGGGCACATCTGTCTCTTCCCTTCACCACTGACCCTAAGCGGAGGTAATCATACCTTCCTTTATCCTGATAACTATCAGAACCTTTTTTAGAGCATTTACCATTCTTTCTTGCATGTAATAATGCCAGTGGGGGGGTGCTGGTTTGCTCCATTAAGGGGAAATGGGGCAAGTTTTATTAGAATTGAATGTGCAGATCGACTTTTGTTCTTCACAGATCTTTCTGCGTGAAGCTGTTATATTCCGATATCAATCCCACAGAGAATGGCTTGTTTCCACTGTCATCTTTTGATTGTTTTAGGCCAAACATGTAGTAGAGATCTGGAAACTGTGTGTAGTGTGTATGCGCAGGTGGGAAATATCTCTAAACTGAAGTCGATTTCAGGCTCCAGAAATTTCCAGGATCAGTGAGAATATTCCGAAGACCTACACCTCAGTAGATGCTCAGTTTTAGCTTTTCACCCTTGCTTCTCTCCTCTCCGCTTCACCCCCTCCCCTGCTCCATTCCCGAAGATTTGGAGGAGGTGGGTAGCTATCGTTTTTGAGTGATCGTCATCATGATGGTTATGCTAAGCCCCAAACATCCATCTAGGGCTCTTACATAAGAGTGGTAGAAGACATGACGTAATAGAGATTTTATGGGCTGTTTATATGATGACATAGAAAATACAGTATTATTAACAGGAATCATCAGCAGTCAGATAGATGTAATCTGTCCCAACCAGTTGGATGCTGCCGCCACCCGTCTCAGTTACGGTTTATTTCTTACCAACATGCCCGAGATGTTATGTAGCTGTATACATCAGGAAGCTCCAGTTTTAATAGTGTGACTGCGCAAATTATGACACATTCCGAATGTGAATCACATTTCGCATTTGGACATGACAAAGTTCTGTGTCACGAATTTTTGTGGCAAGCAGGAGGAACCTTCTTGCACTGTGATGTTTTATTGTCGGCTATAGAGTGCTACGGTGAACGCAGATATTTAAATGCACACGGTTGCCAGTGTTAGCTGTGATTTTCACAGAATCTTTCTCCGGGTATAACTATATCTTTGTCATAAAAATAAGAACACTTCTTGTTTAAACCTTTTGCCTTAATGGAGGAAAGCCCCAAAGTTGTCGGGATCCGAAACCTCTCCGAAAGCCGAGGCAGAACTGGTCCTTTAGGGAGGGATAGAGCATTTCCAAATGTAGGAAGACATTTCAGAGCTGAGGGAAGTGTAAGCATCATCAGGTTTAGTTCAGCGTCTCACTTTCCACGTGTGGAATTGGAGGCCCCAAGACAGCACCGTGACAGTGGCAGACGTGGGCATAAACCCGGGGCTCTGCAGTCCTGTCCCGGTGTCTTTCTGTGGGCAGCAGGTGCTACCAATGGGTGGAGCAAGAGAAACGCCAGTGATTAAGTGAGGAAGGCACTTAATTCATTACCAGTTAAGCAGAAGGCTTCTGTCTGGGAAATTCCCACAACACTAGTATGACTGCGGGATCGAAGGGAGACCAAGGAGAAACCCAACGGAGGACCTTGCTGCCAACTCTGCCATGCGGCAGTTACTCCTTCCCAGAGAGCTTCCTCAGCATCTTAGGGATCCTTGCATGCTCATTATTTATAGATAATATTGATTATATTATTTTAATTACCAGAGCATTCCACCGCTTTGCTGCTTGACTTACAGGGCAAAAATTACGATAATAGGTATGGACATTAATATGTGTAAATTTTAGTTCCCAGAGGGGCCTGCCTGACCTTGTGAGTTTTTTTAATCCATACTTCTTGGCAAATAAGTAACCGCAGGTACCTTTGGATTTCGTTTGGTGGCACGCTCTCTCCGGTGTTGGAGAACAGATTGGGAAAGTGGGCCGTAGTTCATGTCATCGTGAACCAGTTTGCAAGTTCTCTGTATTCGTACTGAATTACAATGAGAAGAAGTGCCTGTAGGGTGTTGCTACATTTTAATTCCCTCCAAATTCACATCTTTTGGTATGTTATAATCCAGTTTCAGCTATGAAATTCTTTAATTACTTCCACCACCTCCTCATAGCTTGGTGACAGTTATATGCACTTGAAACTTGTATGCCATCTTTCCCATTGACCTTATTAAAGACTTTTGGTCTCATTTTCTTGAATTCTCCATTACCCAAAATAGCAGCAAGAAACCTCATGATGAAAGTGTTTCACATTCCTGTCAGTATCAGCTGATTTTTGTCTCTAGTATTGCTTCTGTCACAATAGAGATGATTGGGGCGGAGGTGGTTTAAAGAAAGTTATTTCTGCAATTATTTCCTTAATTGTAGAAGAATTAGGTCTATAAATCATGCTGAGTCATAAAGGTCACCACTTAGGAGACATTTTTCTATTAAAAGTCCAAGAATGTTTTGTTTTTGCTTTTGTTTTTGTTTTTTTCCTAAATATTTTATTTATTTGACAGAAAGAGAGCACAAGCAGGCAGAGCAGCAGGCAAAGAGAGAGGGAGAAGCAGACTCCCTGCTGAGCAGAGAGCCCGATGTGGGGACTGATCCCAGGAGTCTGGGACCACAACCAGGCAGAGGCTTAACCCTCTGAGCCATCCAGGCATCCAGGAGTGTTTTGTTTTTACCAACATGTGACACAGAAGCACATTCGTGTCTTTCTGAAAACCCTACAGAAGAACAAACAGTGTGTGTCATCTATTCTTTGTTGATTCCTGGGATCTTTCCCCCACTGTAGTGAGGTGTGGCGCTATTATGTAATAAAACATCTCTGTTTTATTAACTAATTTTATTTTTAATTTTTTTAAAGATTTTTTTTTAAATTTAAGTAATCTCTACCCCCTAGTGTGGGACTTGAACTCACAACTCCAAGATCGTGAGTCACATGCTCTACCAACTGAGCCAGCCAGGTACGCCTTATTAGCTAATTTTAGCATGACTGAGAAATATTAGTTTAGTATTCTAAAGGACTTCTTTGGAAAATCCAAAAATTCATGGAGACCGAACAACACACTTGTAGATAGCACACGGGGTCACAGAAGAAAGTTGAAGAGAAATTCGGACATCAATGACAATGCGAACACAACTTAACAAAATTTGTGAAATGCATCAAGAGAAGTGCTTAGAAGGAGACTTATAGTATCAAATATATTTATTAGAAAATAAGAAAGATCTCCAGTAAGTAATCCATGTTAGGAACTCAATAAGGTTCCTTGTTAGGAAACCAGAAAAAGAAGAGCAAACTAAATCCAAAGTAAGCAAAAGAGAAATAAGAAAATGAGTTGTTTGTAATCCAGGGCTTTATAACATTTTTCACGTAATTGTTATTTTTTTTTTAGGTTGGTTACGAATATTTAAAATTACACAGTCTGGAATCATGAGTTCTGTTGGGGGAAGCTACTTAAACCATAGCTTTTTATAGAGGTTTAAATTGTGCAGTGTACATTACTCTATCACGTTCCCCTCCTAGTTAAACCTGTTCAGATGTAGAACTTGAAAGTAATTGTGGTGTTGTTAGGACACGTGAAGAACAAGGGTATGTAGAAGTCATTAATGAATAACACGAATGAAACTGTTTCCTTGTATGAAAAAAATATATGTCTCTGAAAGTACCAGGACAAGCCATCTAGAAGAGCCATGTTCTCTTTTAGTCTTTCATAGTACTTTTCAGTGAATATATTTGGAATGAAAAATTGGCTAATCAGGGTTGTCTTCTAAATACATATTTGGAAGATGTAATGACTAATATGGGGACCCAATCAAAAATCGTAATGTATTCTTGAATAAGTTGGGAATACTGCTCAGGATAATAAATCTGAAGGGGACTTCCCTGGGAGAATGCTGGATGTGTCAGTACTATCTTGATCTTCATTTATCAGTCATGTTTGCAATGTCATCTTTCTAGTCATGGAGACTTCTCTGTCTGTATGTGGACAGTGAACTGGCAGTTTCGATATATTCTCACCTTACTATGATTTTTCTCAGCTGACCACTAGATTTTCATAATGTTTCCTAGTAATTTCCTTAAAATTAGCTATTTATTATGTTTCTTAGTACAGCACTAGGTTACCTAAGGTAGGCTCAGTATCCTCATAATTAATATATTTCTTCTAATCTGTTTTAAAAGGGCAATAAGATAGTATGTGATATCTTTATCCAAAAACTGTCTACCAATAGCATACCGGTTTGAGTCACATGTACTCCATGAAGCCTATTGTTAAGAAGTCGTTGGGGAGGGGTTGGGGTGGTTCCTGGGTGTCTCAGTCCATTAAGTGTGGGAGTCTTGATTTCAGCACCTCTTGATTTCGGCCCAGGTCACAATCTCAGGGTCATGAGATCGAGCCCCACCAACGGCCTCCATGCTCAGCAGGGTGTCTGCTTGGGATTCTCTCCCTCTCCACCCCACCCCCCAACTCATGCGCTCTTAATAAAGGAAGGGAGGGAGGAAGGAAGGAAAAAGAAAGGAAGGAAGGAAGGAATATCTTTAAAAAAAAAAAAAAA
Source organism: Mustela nivalis (assembly GCF_964662115.1). Taxonomy (NCBI): domain Eukaryota; kingdom Metazoa; phylum Chordata; class Mammalia; order Carnivora; family Mustelidae; genus Mustela; species Mustela nivalis. Next base: position 56,261,677 of record NC_139034.1, on the reverse strand, counting down.
GTAATAAGTAGCTGGAGGGCTGCAGACCCTGCTGAGACCCACTCTCTACTTGTAGCCATTGTCCCTGTTTGAATTTTCACTCAGTTTAGTCTCCTTTTTCAGGCAAGTTTCTTTGTCAGAAGTAATGGAAAGTGACTGAGTCTGGCCAGCTTGAGCAAAAGGTAAATTTGTAGAAAAGGACAGGAGGTGGGTTACGAAGTCAAAGGGAAGACAGTGGAACTGGGACTCAGGAAGCGTGGGAAGCAGGACAGCACCCAGGGTCCCGGAGCGGGATCGGATAAAGCAGGTGCAGGCCTCCAGCGACTCAGCTCTAGCTCCTTGGCATCACCTCTCAAAACCATAATAGAGCCCTTCAGACTCTGCCTGATGGGCCCTAGCCTGGCCCAGGTGCCCAGGCTGTGAGGTAGGAAGGTGCCTTGGTCTACAATCCCATTAAGACCACATGTAATGAGGAGTTTCCCAAAGGAGGAGGCGGGGCTGGTCCTAGACAGTCAGGGGGAGACCCTGCTTCATCAACTAGCAGTACAGACTCAGCCTACGATTCTGAACTGCCATGAAAAGGTAGTTCATGAACTTTAATGTCATTACTTGGAACTTAGCTTTTCTTATAGTTTGGATGAAGATAATCTGCAATTAGTCACTAAAATAAGTGGCTTGTCTCAGGTCTTCTTTGCGATTACCGAGTGGCCAAATCATAAGAACAATGTTTAGTCAAAATAGACTCCAGGGCTCCTGGGTGGCTCTGTCGGTCAAGCGTCTGCCTTTGGGTCAGATCATGATCCCAGAGCCCAAGGATCAAGTTCCACATGGAGCTCCTTGCTCAGTGGGGAGTCTGCTGCTTCTGCTGCCCCTCCCCCCAACTTGTACACACACACACACACACACACACGTGCGCACTCATTCTCTCTCTTTAAAAAAATAAAGAAAATCTCTAAAACAAAACAAAATAATCTCCATTTTCCCTTAAAATTTTTAAGGGAAACAAAACATCCATTTCTTCAGAAATCCTACTTTGCACTTGATCTTAGCCAAAAGGCTGAAAAGCAATCAGAAATCCTACTTTGAATTACATATTTAAAGATGTGGCCTTTAAAACCGAACACACATAGTTATTGTGATAAGATACATAAAATAGAGCAGAGGAACCTCCTATGAAACAACAAAAGCTCGAGCCAACAAGCTTGGGTTCTGGTATAAATTTGTCATTTACACTAAATTAGTCTATGCTTCTCACATTTCAGTATTTCTATTAAACGAATGAATAAATGGTGTCTGACCCAACTATTCAAATTAGGTCTTGGGAAGAGTGCAAAAGAGACAATACTCTTCTTAGTATCACCTTGAATGAAAGTATTTCCTAAGCTCTAGATATTAGCCCACAACCATATGTCAGCTTTTCATAAAAGGAATCTTTACTACCTCCTAAAAGGTTGGTTCTCTGACACACCCAGCATTTGTTACAGCTTCAGATGAAGCTATAGTTGACTTCAGCTCTCTTGAGTCCTTCTTAACCTAAGAGTTTAGAACCCGGAACAGGTGAGTATCTGTGGGTAGGCCTGTGGTTCAGTACGTGAGGTAAATACGTGCTCCAGAAAGAGCACATGTTACGCCTCAGCAGAAGTCATAGCTTTGTAGGATATAGATGGAACCAGTTTACTCCAGTGTCTGTGAAGGCCAAATAAACAGAAGGGTAGCTCTCTGTATGTCACCAGTTTTGTATGGTCATTAAATCTTTTCTCCTCATCCTGCAGGATGTTTGGACTGCCTTCGTAAAGGGACATGTCAAATGACATCCTTTTGAAAAACAGTGATTTAAAATCACCCATAAAATTAAATTAACATTATTGTAAAATTGAAATATCTCCAATTCCATCAATTTTCTCATTCCTCTGTTCTTGGCCTTTTTTCCTCAAAAGACTCTAAAGAAAAAAACATGGCTTTCCTTAGAGTTTGCTGTTGATAGGGATGGTGAAAGAAAATAGCTTTTTATTATTTTTCACCTGAGACCTGAATTATTTTGTACTCTTTGAAGAACGCTGTAGCTTAGCTGCAAGAACAGACTGATTTCTTACAGTGAAAGTAGCTTACAGTAATCTTCCCCAAAGTTTACAGGCTGTTAAGGATTTATTTGGGAAAGCGAAGGAAGTGTGGAATTAGGAGTTGGAGGCTAGGAAACAAAGGCCAAAGGCGACCCTGTTGAGAACAGAAGGAGATTGCTGCCACCTAGAGGTAGAAGTTGGTAAATTCTGAGACCACTGAAAACTGGGAGAAGCATCTGGAGAGTAGGTATTCATGTAATAGTATAAAACCGAAATGCCGCCAGTGGGTTCAGTCTCTAGACTAGACTCTTCTGTCCCCTTCCTTCTTGGTAGAGCGCCAATGTTTCCTATGAAGTATTGCTGACCCTAGCAGATTTTTCTCCTTCGGCAGATGTTAACCTTGTTTTCTGTCATAAAATCATACGTGAGGTCATCAGAAATCTTCCTCCTATACAATACAATCTCAGTTATTTGAAGGAGTCATTATTACCCAGCCTCACAGAGAATGTGTTTCCCCCAAAATGCACACTATCTCCAGTGTTACACCAGGAGTTCCTGGAAGGCTACCTTCTCACTGACTCGTGTGGCTGAGGCTCTCCTGTCTGTCAGGAAAGTGCAGTGAGGAGAGGAACCTTTGAGATGAGAGCAGAAAGTTTTGGGGACATCCTCCAGAAGAAGGGAGCCAGAAACTTCCCAAGTCAAGCTAAAACCTAATCCAGCACCGCACCGGTCTCAGTAATAGGCAGTTTGGCTCATTTTCATTTTGGTTCTTAGGAACTGACTGTACATAGCCCTGACATTTAAAAAAATTATGCCATGAGGACGTGTTTAATAGAAAAGCTTCCCTCCTAAAGAAGCCTGGACAGCCGGAATGTGCCGCCACACTGGGCTTGCGATTCCCTCTTTTCAGGACCGCCTAGTGCACAACCCCAGGGGGCCCTACGCACAGCGTGAGCGGTGTGAACGAGTGCCTCCTGCAGTACTGAAGAAACACAGAACCTGACCGCGGAAGGTGCAAAAATAGGAAGAGAATATGTGTGTGAATTTCCATGTCCGCTCCTCTCTCTTCTCCTGAATGGGAAACTTGATTGAACGTGGTTGATGTGATTGTGATGATGGTGTTCAGGGGGAAAAGGGCTTCCAGAAAATACCCGAACATATTGGCAATACCTTTTAGAAAATGAGGATAGCAATCAGCGTGTTCCCTGTTTATTTTAAATCCTCTTGCCGCCTTAGCACACGTTAACGGAGTCTGTTCCCTGCTTAGCTCCCTGGTGGGCCTTGCTGTCTGTGCCTTTCTCTTAGCCTGTATTCACTTTTAAGCTGCAATTTAAGCATTTACTTTCCGTATCACTTTTATATACCTGGACGTTTCTGAAATTGCCAGAAAAAAATTTTTTTTTAATTCAGTAGTGTCATTTTGCCAGAATATTTTCATTCATTTGTTTGTTCCTTCCTTCCATAAAATTACGGCAACCACTTGCCTCCACTCTGGGGATGTTGTATTTGAAAAGACAAGGCAGGGCCTCTGCCTTCCTGGAGCTTAGCATGTAGCAGAGGGAGATGGACAACCAGCAGGTGTCTGGTAGTGATGAGGACGCTGCTGAAAATGCAACAGGGATATGCGTGGAGATGACTGGAATGCCATTCAAGGGCTTGGTCGGAAAGAAGCCTTTGAGAGGCGGTGACACGGAAGCTGGTTGCTGGGTGAGAAGGAGCCAGCTGCATGAGGATCTGGGGGAAATTATTCCAGGTGCTAGAAACAAAGGCCCCGGGGTGGGATCGAATTTGGAACATTCAAGGGACATAAAAAAGTGAGTGAGGGGTGGGTCTAAGATAAGCTCAGAGAGGTTGGCCAGGACAGAAGCACACAATCTCCAGTCAGTCTGAGCCATGGGAGTTAACGAAATGATCAGATCCCTCTTTTCAAGACCCACTCTGGCTGCTCTGTGGGGAAAGAATTCCAAGAGTAGAAGCAGGGGAATGAGGAAAGGAAGCTGAGGCAGTGAGTGGTTGAGGAGAAATGACGGTGGTTTGGAGTGGTATCAGTGGGGGCAGAGAGAGATCAAGTTAGGTTATGTTTTGAAGGCAGAGTCAACAGCTTATTGCTTACAGAAGGAAATGAGGGAAAGAGAAAATCAGAGATGACACCCAGGGTTTGTCTGAGCTTTTTGTTGCCAAGAGCTTGAAGAAGAAAGCAAGTCTGTAGGTACTGATGTGGGCACCATTGGCATAGGAATGCTATTTCCTGAGGGGGTGTGTGTGTGTGTCTGTATTCGATGATGAGGGACAGCAGAGTTTTTGAGGTGAAGAAAATCTGAAGTTAAAAATTTTTGTAGAATATCAATCAGTTGATATTCTACAAAGAGAGGTTGAGCTACAGATCGCCCCGGGTCAGTCAGACCGAAGCTGTGGCATTGCATCTAAGGCAGCCCGTCAGGGGTGGGTGCCTCAGTTACGTTCTAGTCCATATGTTTGCCCCACCTCTCATCCTGTCAGCCGCCCCTCATAAAAGGCCACCTGCCCCAGTATCCAGTCCAGAGCTTCTTGGTGAGGCCTCTGACCCCAGCCAAATAAACAGATCTTACTTAATACATGAAGGCATCTTTTTTGCAAAACACCAGGTACCCTGACTTTTCCAGACCAGCACTGGAAAAGAATGTGTTTGTTCATATTTTCCAAGCCCAGTTTTCTGCCTGTTTCCCGTCCACGCCAGAAGCCTCATAGTCACTCCCACTCGGTCAGAACCAGCATCCATTTGATTACCCAAACTAGCATTTCTCCTTCTAAATATTTCTTGGCAATGTGGGCTCTTCATCCTAACACTGGCTTATCATCTCTTGACCAAAATACTAATCCGCATGCCTAACCGGAGCCTTTGGATTCAGATTCCTTCTGCCCTGCCCATATGCAGTCTTTGTCATGCTTGCAATGATGTCTATAAACGGAAAGGTTGTTGCTCTTCTCTTCACAATTCCGCTGGACCTTGTCATTGTTCCAAAGTCCCAAACCCTTAGCATAGCTCATGAAGTGTTTTGCAAGACAACTCTGACTGTTTCCCCACCTCTGTGGACCCTGCGTTCCAGCCACACTGAATGTGTGTTTTCCAAAAATACCTTGTTCACCAAGAAAACCAATTCTGAAAGGCTTAAGAATTCTCCTCAGTGCAGTCTTCCCTCCAGTCCCCCAGTCTGCCAGCCTCTTCCTGTCCGATCCTCGAACGCTCTGTGAACCAGATTATCACCCTCGTCATGATTTATGGTCACCATTTCGTGTGTGTATGCGTGTGATGATCTTCCAACCTTGTCATCTCCAGAGGGAGAAGCACCCCTTCTCCCATCGTGAGGACCATCATTTCCTGGCTGAGCTCGGGGCGTGGCATGGCAGGCTGGAGCATATATACCGATCCACAAAATAAATCATCTCCTTCAACCTCCTCATTTTGATGATGGGAACACCGAGGCCCGGTTGAGGCTTAGTTTGCACAGTGAATTTAAGCTAAGATCAGAACTTCGATCTTTGGACTTTGGCGGATTCCCTCTTCCCTTTTTCATGGCCATTTCCCATTCCTTATTTAGTATTTTATTTTATTTTTTTTAAAGATTTTATTTATTTATTTGACAGACAGAGATCACAAGCAGGCAGACAGGCAGGCAGAGAGAGAGGAGGAAGCAGGCCCCCCGCTGAGCAGAGAGCCCCATGCGGGGCTCAATCCCAGAACCCTGAGATCATGACCTGAGCCGAAGGCAGAGGCTTAACCCACTGAGACAGCCACCCAGGCGCCCCCTTATTTAGTATTTTAAAACGAGGGGAAATACTCAGATTCAGAGGGCAACAAGAATTTTTTCACGTTAGAAACGTCTTGAAACCTTGGTTACATCATTTCTACACCCTCACTGTTTGTGATTATAATTATGACATTCGACGAAATGTTTGAAGGATAATGGTAGAATGCCGACCTGAATTTCAGAGATTTGGGACCTGTTCTGTCACTCTCTAATTATGTGATCTGGGGCAAGATTGAGTCCCTCATGTCTGCTCTTGCCTATACATTTCACAAGAATGATACAAAAATAAATGGAAGAGATTATGTAGGAAAGCTCTTTATGCCCTGGAAGGCAAGATGTTACAGAATGCTTCGGTGGTATTATTTTCACTGTTCACTTTTGTCTTAAATGTAGCCTCCTTATTGATGTTTTAAAAATGTATATTTGATGGCTTTCCTTTTCTCTTGTTTCCACAAACCATATGATATTATAAGGGATTAGGGTTCCAATTCTTACCTCCACCTGACTTTTCCATATATGCCCTTCCTTCTGATCCACTCGATTCTGAATTTAATTATCAGGCTTGCATTAACACCCTGTCTCTTTGCTTTCTTCCTGCCTAGCAGTTCTTCATGGCTGAGTGAAAAGAGCTTGATTAATAAAAGCTTGCCCTTTTATATTTCCTTGTAATTAGTCCAATAAAAAAGGGTCACCTCCTGGATGGGCTTTGTGTGGGTAATTTTTTTTTTTTTATTCTTTGTCCTTTGGATGTGCTAATTCGATGGCTTTTTTGTTTCTTGTGTATATTGATGGATTTGAAAATCAATCTTCTAGTTTTTATTACCATGCCTTCAAAGACACAGGCATCCACAAACATCACAACTCTGGAAATAGGATTTGGAACAAGATTTAAATGCGGGGTCTGTGGTTTAACGGGATTAAGGCATATGACATTCTCAGCTGAACAGAGAATAAATATCTTTTTCTCTTTAATCTGTTAGTTGGCTCAACAGGTACTGAATTTTAAGTGGCGCTGGGCAAAATGTCAATCCATGTCGGTAGAAAAAGTTAAATTGTCTCTCTCTCTCTAAGAGCTGAAAAGCTGGACCTCCCCATGATCATAGCAGCCATGGGCCCGGGATCCCAAAGCACACATCCAAAAGTGCCTCCTGATGAAAATAAGGGAAGATTGTTTACTCTGTAGGAAATGCCCATCAAAGCAAATCTTGTGGCGTAATTGGCCACAGAGGGAGATGGAGCCTCTGAGGTACTCAATGTAGATTTCTGTTCTCCAGTAATTTTTAAGACCTTTAAAACTGACCCGGGGTGAATAAATATTAAAAAAAAAAAAAAAATAGAAGTCCAGGGCACTCAGTGGAAAAAGCAGAGGCTTTGGGATCAGGGGGATGCTAGTTCAAATTCTGTCTGCTACATTTATTGGCTCTTTGGCTTGAGGGAATCATCATCCTCACCACCATTTTCCACTGAGGTAAAATGCAGCAAAAATATCTCTTTCCCAGAGCTCAGCAGATTGAAACTTCATTGTATTAATTCAGGTTAAAGGTCTGGACAGAGCAGGGTCATATATGTCAGCTATTATTTTTATTAAAATGCCAACTCCTAATTACCCACTTCCTCAAGGACAATCATCCAAACATCATTTGTGTCTGACTTTGCCTCCTGTGGGTTATGTGCCACCTCATAACAGAGGGAACCAGCTACGGAATTAGAAAGGGGCACTGAAATCAATAATTTGCTCCCAGGCATGCCTGGTTATATTGCTGGTAAATAATTCATCCTCTGGTGATAGAGGGAGGTCTCCAAAGTGATTCTCCACAAACTCCTCATTTTTAACACTTCTCTCCAAAGGGAAACAGTGAAGCCTGATTTCCTCAGGAAACGGACAGTGTGCTTTGGTAGAACCGCCTTTCTGTGATATTTTATATTCCTGAGCTTCTTACAGCTTCACACAGTTGCATACGTATCCTTTCATTTATTCCTCATAACCATGCTGTGAGATGTCCTAAAACATACTATTACCTTAACCTTTAAAATGAGGAGAAGCAGAAGAGAGATTAAGGAGTCAGCCAGCTGGTTTTCGTATTTCCAGTGACCACATATTCCCTCTATAACCCTCGGCAAATTACTTAATATCTCTGTGCCTTGATTTCCTAACCTACAAAGTAAGGCTTGCTATTAACCCCTGTCCCATGGCTCTTGTCAGGAATAAATGCGCTAATACGTATAAAGCTCTAAAGGACAGTGTTTTGCAGACTCAAGAAATACGGATTATTATTATTTTGAGGAGGTGGCAAAGCTAGTTTTTTTTTTTTTCAAAGATTCCATTTATTTATTTGACAGAGAGATCATAAGTAGGCAGAGAGGCAGACAGAGAGAGAGAGAGAGAGAGAGAGAGAGAGGAGGAAGCAGGCTCCCCGCTGAGCAGAGAGCCCGACGCAGGACTCGATCCCAGGACCTTGAGATCATGACCTGAGCCGAAGGCAGTGGCTTAACCCACTGAGCCACCCAGACGCCCCCAAAGCTAGTTTTTGTAGAACTAGAGTTATATATAGCCAATGTTAATTATCTCATTAATATCTAGAAATTGTTTTGTTTTGGCCTTTTTACAGATAACAAGATTGAGACCTAGGTGAACAGAATTCTCCGGTATGATGTATAAAACTGACCTTGATGCCTCTACTGTGTCCCTTCTTTTCATTCCTCTTCCTTTACCTCCTTTTAAACGTTGACGTTCTTCAAAGTTCCATCTCCTTTTGTATAATGTCCTTTCATGAAAACAGCCTTGTTCGCAACTTAACCCCCCACTTTTTTGCTGATGACATATGGCTTCCTCTTCGGGTCCTATCAAGTACTTCTATCACAGCACTTCAGTGTGCATGTGTGTGCGTGTGCACGGCCTTTCTCTCTTGGACCCCAAGTCCCCAGTACCTTGCAAAAACTGTGGCCCATACATAATGGGCACTCAAGAAATGTTTGAAGAAGACAGACTAGAAGGGATGGGACATGCATTCAAACGGAAGTGTTCAAATTCTTGTAGATGCTTTCTGGAATATTTTAACAGGTTTTCCAACATTTGCTCTGTTAAGATATTAAGATATTTGTCATTGGAAGTCTGACCTGTTTTGAGCACCTACTCTGCACCAAGCCCTAGCATTTTTCACTGTTATTGATTCAGTTGTGTCTAATACTGGGAATATAAAGGTACCCTCAAGGAGCTTCTGTCTTTACAGGAAAAGTTCAAAGTCGTGAACGAGTTAGCAGGTACACTGCGGCTGTGTGCTGTTGGCCTTTTGTAAAGAGAATGTCACCTCTTTGTCGTAGGTAGGGTTTTCAGTACCTCACCAACTTAACATTTAGATATTGCCTCCTGTGTAGGCCTTCAGCATTAACATCATTTGAGGTCATGGAATTCATGAGTACAAGTTATTTACATTTTTAAACTTCATTTATCAGTTTTAAAGAAATGTGTCTGATCTCCATTGCTTTTGCCCCTTCCGTATGGTTTCCCATGTATATAAATTGAAAAATGACTGAACTAGTAAAATCCCATCATTGTTTGCCTGTGTACACATACACACAGGTGATGCAGTATTTTTGTGTGTTGCTTTCATCTGTGAATCGTTACCAACCTGATGCTACTCCACTGTGAAGTGGTGTTGCCATGCTTCTTTCTCCCTGGGTTTAGAGACCCCTTCTGAAGGCGTCAGACATTCAGTAATGACATGGTTTTTTTTAAAGATTTTATTTATTTATTTGACAGAGAGATCACAAGTAGGCAGAGAGGCAGGCAAAGAGAGAGGGGGAAGCAGGCTCCTCGCTGATCCCAGGACCCTGGGATCATGACCTGAGCCGGAGGCAGAGGTCTAACCCACTGAGCCACCTAGGCACCCCAGTAACAACCCTTTATCTGGTAAAGGCAGCATCTGCTACCTGCTTAGTAGGACATTACTGTCCTTGAGAGGTAAAAATGATGTGCTTTGCATGATAACAAATGTCAAAAAAGGAGCATTTTCTTTTTCATTTCCGCACTTGGTACTTGGGCTCAGTGAAACATAATAGTTCTTGCACACGATGCTTTCACAAACTATGAAACCAGTCGTTGTCACAATCTGGGTTTAACATGATCTTTTTTGGGATATGTACTGGGGATATAATAATAGCATTTAATATTTGTAAATATGCATGATTATAGTTATATCGGTTAGAATATACCCTTCAGTCCTCGTTCCAGTTGACCTCCATGTCACATGATTTCCTACACTGGAGGAGGAAAACCAGAGCCTACTCTGTAGCTGTTGACAGAGCCCCATTCACGCTGAGTTGTGTCACAACTTCGAGATTCCTTACTCACAGCTGGGTGGGAGTAGAGTCACCTGTTTCCTACAAGAAAATATCCTTTAAGGGAATATGCATTTGCACTAGGCATTCACTGTTCCCTTATGTCTCCAGGGGTCAAAGAGCACATGCATAAAAATAACCCCACATTATAGACGATTTATGGGAAGGAGCCATATTTTTAAAATGTATACAGATGCATTAACTGCAACTTCTCATAAGGAATACATGAATAAGTTGTTTATTCGCATCAATAAATAACAGCTATTCTTGTAGGTACTCATAAAAAATGACTGATTATATTAGCAGGCCTTGGTCCAGAGGATGTAGCTGGCTAAGGCTAGAAGATCTGTACCTCTAGGGGCACCGGAATCTCAGGATTTAACACCAGGATGCATGAGTATCCGCATTTCTTCATTTCTGAAGAATGAGCCCTCCTTGAAGGTGAATTCAGGGGGCGACACTCAGAAAATAATGAGCTCAGATATTAAAGTAGAGGGACACACACACATTCACCTCATTCACCTCTGCATGCATATCTAATTCTGTATTTGTAACTTGCATCTGTGTCTCACCCTGCAGTTTTATTTCTTCATCTTCTAATACAGATTTTGCAGGTGGTGACCTTGCTGGTGTCAGGCTCGCCCAAGGTGGACTTGGCTTCTCCTTTCCTTTCTGACCTTGTTCTTCTACACATTCACCCCCGCCCCTGCGGCCTCATAGCCGTTCTTCCTGTGTCCCCTGCTTTGGAGTGGCTCACCAGTGCTGCCGCCACCCCTCCCTGTACTAGACCAACTCCCGTGGGGTGGACCCGGGCTCCAAGGTGTCCACCACCCAGCCCGCTTCTGCCCATTCTCCACTCCTCCCACTGGTTTGCCAAAACAGGTTCTATAAAAACCTGCCTGGAAGAGATACCTATCAGAAGGGCCATTCGTCTATTCATTTAAAATCCTATTTCAGCCATTCTCTCCTGGGAAATTCACAACCCACCTTTGGGACATTAACATCAGGTAGTATTGATCCCATTTTGTCAGGGATGAAATGAAGGGTCCAAAATAGAGATTCAGGGATTCGTGCTAGGCAACGCAACCTCCGTGCAACAGAGCTGGCATATCTCGATCTTCCGATTCCAAATTTATCCCTGGATCACCCTCTGACCTTCAGTCAGACCTGAATTATTATTTCTGGAAGGAGAATTTAAAAGCAGACAAGCCAGGTCTATTTTATTTCAGTACAGAGATGCCTTAGATCTTGGTATTTGGGTTTGTTTGAAGTAAGGAAGTGTATCTGTAGTTGGCGGAAAGAAGAGCTTCCAGATCAACAAGAGAGGTTAGTAGGGTTCTTGAAATGGCTTTTCAAACCCTTTTTAAAGGTGTAGATTGATTTTCTCTCTGCAATGCTTGAAATACAATTCTGCCTCAAGGAATTAGTGAGTTAGAAGAACTCTCGATGTACTTTCTAGTCAAGAATTCTCTCCTTTTCTTGAACACCACAACTTTCTTAGAAACCACCTTGGTGTTTTCTCATGGTCACAGAGGAACTTTTTAAAAAGGTGGTTATTATGAAATTATTGGTGGCTCTGAAGCAAGCTGTTATCAAAACAATTTTTCAAATGTGCTTCTAGGATCAGCTTTTTTCAGACGCACGTAAAATCTCTGCAAACCACGTAATACACATGCTCTATCCTTTGGTAGGTTTTTTAGAAGCCATTTCAAAGTAAGTTTCCATGTAACTTGAATCGAATGAGGAGACATTCCTTCCGGTACTTCTTTTCCCTCCTCTTGATTTCTAAATACAATATTGAAATTGTTACATAATCATATCGTAAGTCTTTAAGCAAAGCTAAATTCTCTGGTGCTTTCAGGATCTTTAAACAGTAGTCTATTTTATAGAAGATAGCACTGATCGGACAATAGAATTTAAGACTCTACATAAAAAGAGTTGATCCTGAGGAAAGTTATGGTACACCCTTCTGCCAATATTCTGCGAGCGTGAGTCATGGTAACAACACCTGCCACATGCAGCTTGTAATTCAGAGAGGAATAGGCCCCTTCAAAGTCGCTCAGATTTTAGGCTCAGATTCCAGAAACAACATGCAGCCAGAGCTGAAGAAAGAGGAATCTGCTTTCAAAAAAGGCTGATGTCCTCAGTCCACTGAAAATGTAAGGTGCTCCTGCCTGCCTCCTATCTAGGGAGTTTTCTCATTTATAAGTGGAGAAACTAAAGGAACCGTACGGGCTTTTCTTAGAGAACAAAACAGCAAAGGAAGAATGGGGCTAATCGCTAACTTTTTTCCTTGTGCTGAGGAGAACCGTGAGTCTCCTTGACTTATTAAGAGGGTGGTGTGAAAGAAGTGAGAAATAGTCACCCCTGGGCGCAGTGGGAAGCTGAGCCATACTGAGTTCCTCACAGGGAGAGCTGACTCTTGTCTCTCCTGGCTGAAATGTCTCCTTCAAGGAAATATCTGATTGTACTACTTGAGCTCTCATTCAGAAGTATACGTCCTACCATTCCGTATCCTCACTGCTAAGAGGGTTGGTATTAGTTGCTAACAATCTACTGTTTGACTTACTCATTTTAAGCCTACTTAATCTGCCTAAGCTTTATTTTACTCATCTGTAAAATGGGAATGACAATGCTGTCTTCTTAGAGTGTGGAAAGAACTAAATAAGATGATACATGTAAAAGATTCAACCGAGTATCTGGCAAACATTCGGTTGCTCCGTAAATATTAGCTATTGTTCACTGTTACGATTTAAATACCAAAAAGTTCAGGGCACAGAAAATTCCCATTTGTCCTGCTCGGAGTAGAGACTGAAATCTATACATGCCCTCTCTTTTAAACTCAGATTTGACTGGACTAGAGCTAGCCAATAATTTAAGAGATTTGGTTCAGTTCTTTAGAATGTTCTGCTTTTTCAAGTGAAAAATTGTGCATGTTCCACAGAATGCCCTAAATATTCAGGAATCTTCCCCTAGTCTAATGCCTGGAGCACGAATCTGAAATAATAAACACTGGCCTTTACTTCCGTCATTTTTTTCTTCTAGCACCATATCGATAGGCTTTCCACCCTCTCTTAAAAGGTCAGTGTAAATGGCTGCAGGAATGCGACGTGTCTCGTCCCTTGGTAGCCTGTGTTGGATGTGTGACAGACGAGAGCAGGGATGGACAGCGCCTTCCTCCCGGCCTCCCTAGAGCCACGTGCTGTGTTCCCACATGGGAGGTGCTTGGTAAATGCTTGTGAAACTCACTCAGTAAGCGACCAACCTCACGGCGACATCTTCTTTCAGAAGTTTGTTAAAACCGAACCTGGAATATTTAAGAGATCAGAGCGGCATTGTGCCTAGCATAAATTTGTTTTCTATAAATTTCGATTTCTAATTTATTGTTTTAAAGCCAGCCACAGAGAACAGTGGAGCTGTTGATAAATGAAATTTATAACTGGGGGGTCAAAGAGGCGAATTAGAGCGTTGTTGGATAATCCTTACATACTTGAAACTGAAATAATTCAAAATAATGACGCCGAGGCTCTGAAACTTCTCTGGAATGGGACTTAAGACAACTGCCGTGGAGTTAAGAGAGGATGCTTGTTGGCCTAAGAACCATAAGAATATGGGGTGCTTGGGTGGCTCAGTCAGTTAAGCGTCTGCCTTTGGCTCAGGTCATGACCCCAGGGTCCTAGGATCAAGTCCCGCATTGAGCTCCTTTGCTCATCTCCCTCAGCCTGCTGCTCCCCCTGCTTGTGTGCTCTTTCTCTCTCTGACAAATAAATAAATAAAATCTTTGAGAGAGAGAGAGAGAGAGAACCATAAAAATAATTGGGATCCAGGAGAATGCAGTAGAAGTCTTTACTGTTATTCTTTGCAAATCTGAGAGCAAAGTTCTTGTCCAACAATGAAATGAGAGTTTAAGGCTTCAAAACCATGGTTCCACCTGACCAACAGTCCCAAACTCTTGGGGCTCTTTGGCCGATAGCTCTCCCCGACCCGGGGACAGGAACCAGTCCTGCAGGCGGCCTCATGGCCCTTCGGTTTTTCTCTCCTGTATGATGCAGTCAAGTTGCTCTCCGTTCCAAGGAGACATTGTCAGGATGAATTGGAACATTACAAACAAATAAAACATCTTTAGAGGAAGTTTAACTTCTCGGAGGAAAGATGCTATAGGAATGGAAGGAGTTATTATAAACTTTAAAAAAAAAATGGGATATGTAAAAATGTTGTTAGCACTTGAGACCGCGTCCCATTTTATGCCTTATGTTTTGCCTTTGCTTCTGGAATTTTTAGGCCTGTCTTATGGATGTGTAAATCGCATTAGCACTGGGGAGGCTTTTCATACATAAGTTGTACTGTCTGTCAGAGCAGATTGCTCTGCTGTTTTTCCTGCGTTTTCCTAAAAGTCTGCCCACACGCTGATACGCTACAGAGGCTCTCACACTTAGACATATGCTAGAGCACAAAATACTTTCCCCTCAGGACTCAGAGAGGGTGTTTCGAGAACGCTTTCCTGATTCCTGCTTCTTGAGATAAAAGAACATTTGGCAAAGAAAGTCCGACGAGTTGCTTTGAAACAATAAATCAGGAATTGAACTCATTTAATAAAACTAACAGAGGCATGCCGTGATTCGTTCTAAACAATCTGTGATAAGGCTTCAGCGGGTTTACCTGGCAACTCTCAAAGGTGAGGAGTCTTCTTGTTACTTCGGGAGCGCATAAACAGGTCACAGGTCTTGGTCACAAAGCCTATAAAACTGAACAGTTCTACAAGTGCTGGACCCTTGTAGCTCAGCAGACCAGCTCTGGACTGGACACTGCTGTGCATCTTAGCAATTTTTAATTATCCCATTTCAGAAGGTAATGCATTTCTGCTCAGAGGGAAAAGTCTTATTTGGATTTGAAACTTAGATTTTTTAAAAAGTAAAGTTAGGGGTGCCTGAGTGGCTCAGTGGGTTATAGCCTCTGCCTTCAGCTCAGGTCATGATCTCAGGATCCTGGGATCGAGCCCCACATCGGGCTCTCTGCTTAGTGGCAAGCCTGCTTCCTCCTCTCTCTCTCTCTCTCTCTCTACCTGCCTCTCTGCCTACCTGTGATCTCTGTCTGTCCAATAAATAAATAAAATCGTTTAAAAATTAATAAAAAATGAAGATATCCAAGAATGTGCTCACCGCAGATAAATTTACATATGTTTTTATCATTGGCAAAGCTGTTTTAGAATGTTTTCTGATTATTTATCATCAGCTCTGTGTAAATGTAATAATGACTCAGGAATTACTAACAGCCTACAGTGGTGCCTGAGAGTCTCCAGAGAACATCAGATAACAATAATGAGAAAGGCGGAAATGGTGTGTTCATTCTCCCCACCTTTTCTCCCAAGCATTTGCAAACTTTCTAGAGATCTAAAGCTCCTTGAATGTTTTATTGACTTTATGCTCCCACTTTTATATCCTATATGGGCTATATGAAAGACATTTCATTATTTTTTATTGAGATATAATTGACATATACAACATGTTGGTCCAATACCTTTATGCAGCCCCAATACGATTATCATCTCACCATTAGCTGACACCTCTATCCTGTCACGTAATTATCATTCCTTGTTTGTGGTAAAAACAATTAAAGTCTAGTCTCTTAGCACCTTTGGAGTTTATAATAAGTATTGTTGACTATATTGACATACATCTTTTTAACTGAATTTTATTGGAGCACTTGTGCCATTTCCCTCGAGGTAAACAATAATGCTTAACGTATTCCCCGTCAAAAACTGAGAGTCAGAGGGAGGTAGGATTTATCGAGGCCAGCCAAGTATAGCAAAGGCTAGCCAAGTAGCAGGAACTGTCTTAAATGCTTTACATGTATTAGCTCATTTAATACTTGTAACAGTCCTATAAGGCAAGGACATTTATTTGTCCCATTTTAGAGAAAGGAAACTGAGGTATTGGGGCCTTCAGGTACCTGCCCACAGCTTCACACTTAGATACATGGGGCTGGGAGAGCCGACTACACGGCCCCAGGCACTTAACTACAACCCTGCTCCTCTCCGTAATAGATGACCAGCATCTGGGGTGAAAAAGTAATCTCATCGGGGTGCCTGGGTGACGCAGTCGGTAAGCGTCCCACTCTTGACTCTTGGTTTTGGCTCAAGGCATGATCTCGGAGTCATGGGACTGAGCCCTGTGTTGGGGACTCTGCTTGGGATTCTCTCTCTCCTTCTACCCGCCTCACCCCCTGCCATTTCTTTCTCTCTCTCAAATAAATAATCTTTTTTTAAAAGGTAATAATCACATATATGGAAGGGGTATGAAAACCATTGTGGCTGTGTTTACCAAGGTCCTTATCCTTCATAGCCTGTCAACTATGTATACACCCCTTTGAGGGCGATGGTACACTCTCCTTGTATCCCTCGGCTCTCGTAGACGCTGTCGGAATCCCTCCACGGTTTCTCACACTTGGTCCGTGGACTACTTTTGTTGTTGCTGTTTTTTCACAAACATAATACACATTGACTCACCCAGATTTTAAGTTATAAAAATCAGAAACAATATCTTTTTCTACTTGTCTATTTTACACACACACACACACACACACACACTCACGCACACACACGCACACACCACAAACATGGAAAAATGGATCTAAAGTGAACATTTAAAAAAATGCACGCTGAGTGAAGTAGATTTACGTAAGTTCAGTAATCTTGATTTTAATATTGATTTCTCACATCCACCAATTGTAATTTTCAGATATTTTGGTGTCACTGGTTCACAGTCGTTTATTAATCCCAAAGTATATTTGGCCAATTTAGTCAAATTCTGAGAAATTCACACAGAAGTTTTTCCAAAGAAGTTGCTTAATTAGTTCCACTATACATATTCTTTAATCTTCTTGCTTTAAAAAAAATGGGTTTCAGATAAAGCTAAATGAGACAGTTTCATATATTTTCACAAATGCATAATATTCATGGACAGAATTAGAAAAAGTCAAAGCCTTGCTATTCTATATTAAAGTGTGCTTTAATTACCCAATAAACAAGAAAAATTGAAGTGGTAATTAGTATGAACTTTATGTCTGATTCACAGATGTTTTCTGATAACTCATACTTAATCCTTCTGTGTCATTGCCAGTAACGAACACATTGAATGCATTAAGCTTCTGGGTGATTTGCTAGGCTTATGAACCCCTCAGCTTTTTGAAGGGCCTCAGAAGTTGCTCTCAGGTAGTCTAGCTAGAAGACCAAAGAAAAAGAAATGCATTGTATTGACTGGAAGGAAAACAGGGGATGAAATCTCAGGAATCAGTGAGTCGTCAATTTATTTTTTTAATTGTCATCAATTTATTTTTAAGTCACCAATTTCTTTTTAGAGGTTAGTATATAATAAAAGAGAATGGCAGATCAAAAAATGTTTCATTTATTGCTCTAAGTTTTTTTGAATGAAAGATGGAAATTATGATATATACATGTGTGCGTGTGTGTGTGTGTAGATACAGATATTTTAAAGTAGGCTCCACACCCAGGATGGTGCCCAGTGCAGGACTTGAACTCATGACCCTGAGATCAAGACCTGAGTTGAGGCACCCAGGTGCCCCTGTGCTAGAGTGTATTTATTAGTATGTAATTTTCCACTGGGAAGCACTAATGTTTTGGTCCCTCTTTCTTCATAAAAAACATCAGCACTTCATTTTTCTGCATACCTGCTTTGTGAATGCCCCTGAACTTGCCCTGAGGATGTCGGGCATGTTTGAACAGTGGATCACAACAGATCCCATTAATCCTTCATGGCAGCAACCCATCCAACAACTATCGTCTGTGTTATTCTACAGAAGCCATGCTATACATCTTGTGGAAAGTTGCCCGCTACCTCTAACAAATGCTTGCTAATATGTCATGTTTCTGCTTGACAATATGATCCTTCACATGTAGCCCCATCACCTGAAACTGTATAAACGTGTGGAAATTATGAGCTAATGAGGTAATGGGGAAGATCATAAAATACTGACTTTTTAAATGTGTGAATCATTTTATTTTCTCTTGGAGACAGACAGATAGTCTTAAAGTACTATGGCTTCCTTTGGCAGCTGGAAGAATCAAATATTTATTATATTGATAATGAATTCTCTGAGTTGGGAGAAATAGATTACAATTCACAGAAACTCTAGGCTTTCTGGAAACAATATCCTTAATTAATGTCACTAGTCTAAAACAGTTCTCAAACTGCACATCTGTTTCCCCTATAAATGAGTTATGATATGTAGGCTTTGATGCCTGGAAGAAAAGTCCTTGAATGAAGGAACCAGGGGAATGTTGGGACAACTAAAATTTTTCAATTAATTGGGCTTCAGGAATGGAGACCAGCCAACTTGATGAATGTGTGCTTAGTGGGATATTCAGGATGGCTTTGGAAAGGCAGGAGCTGCCACCTCTTAAGGCCACACCCGGCTCACACTGTGGGTCATCACGGACATTAATGGCTTCCTCACTAATGAATTCTACATTCATAAGCCAGAATTTTCTTTCTAAAACAAAACAGAAGTCCTGATATTTCCAGGACCTACAAAATGCAGTTCTTGGTAAAGGAACATTCCAAGTTGATGGTACTTGGGCCAGGTTGTCCTCTTTAGCTTTCTCTTTACCACTCACATGGCTGCTTATCTGTACTCTCCAAGACCTTCTGGTCCATATCCTACAATAAGCTTCCCTGATGACTCTCCCTGTCGTGTTTACTATTTACTAGAGCGCGTTCACTCTCCCATTCCTCCCTAGTACTTTGTTACTCTTCTATACAGTCTTTATGGCTTGTATAATGTGAATATACTTAATGCTACTGAAACACACACTTAAAAATGGTTACAAGGGTAAACTTAGGATACGTATATTTACCATAATAAACAAAGAGACTGTGGGAGAAGGGGAAAAGGTGTGGAAAGGGCAAGGATTCTGATTAGATGCTGTAGCAGGAAGCCAGGTAAGAGGTAAAAATGGCGGCGAGGATAATGAGAAACAGTCAAGTCTAGGATATATTTTGAAAGTGGAGCCAGTAGGGCCCTATGGACAGATTGTTGTAGGTGGGAGAGAATGAGCCCCCAGGAGAGTAGTCAGTTTTCTGTGGTTGAGAAAACCGGGGAAGGAGCTATTTTGAGGGAGAATATCATGTGTTCTGCTTTTACCTTGTTAGAGGTGTCTGTTTGACGTCTGAGTGCAAGGTCAAAAGATACGTGAGTCTGGAGCTCAGGGAGAAGGGGCCATGGAAATAAAAATGGATTTGATGCAAAAACATGGTATATGGAGCCACCTGTACAAGTCATGGGAAGGGACACGCTCACCAAGGAGAGTTGAAACAGCAAAAAGAAGTGGCCAGAGGACTGAGCTCAGGGAGCCTCCAGCATCCAGAAACCAAGAGAAGGGGAGGAACATAGATGTGATACTTTTCATGAATAGTCCACAAATTTCTATGGAGCACCTCCTCTGCCAGGCAGTGTTTTTAAGTGCTTGGGAGAACAATTACTAAAGAAAAGTCATCATCCGATTCCCTTTGGTGCTCTCAGGTGAGTCACTTAGCGTGACTGACTCCCAGATTCCTCATCTGTAAAATGGGGTTATAATCGAGGTCAGCACAAAGCGACACAACAGTAACCTCAGTGCCTTCCTGAGTATCTACCCGTTTATATGCAGTGTTTCATTTTTATAACCCTAATCCTTCTGTAAACCCTGCAAGTTAGGTATGACTGTTTTATAGAAAAAGAAGCCAACGTTTAGGGAAGCTAATAAGTTTTTCTAAGACGCAGCTAAAAATTCATCAGCAAGATTCTTAACCTGGTAGTTCTGAACTCTTGTCTTTCAGTCCACTCACTTTTCAAGCTGTTCTAATACGTAAAACACTCAGCAAACTGCCTGAGGCGGTAACAAGAGCTTCCAAAAGGGTTTCTTTCATCCTTGTCCTCCCCTCTACTTAAGTGGATCTCTTTGAGGTCCTGAAAAACAAACTCCTATAATTAAAACCAATCAGAAAAGCAATCACCTCGGTCATCAAGTATGTAAACTGCCAACTATAAACTTAGTAATATCCCCAAACACATTTAATGAATGTTAATTGACTGAATAAACAAAAACTGTGCATCTTTTAGTCTAATTTTCTCTACAAAGTACCTGGCCTTTAGAATTACAGATTGGACAGCACTTAATGAAATTCCATTACCATTAAGTTTGTTTTATAAGCTTTCTTTTATGAAATCCATTCAAGTTATCCCTGAAAATACTTCTTTATTACCTAGTTTCTACTACCCTGTTAAATTATGACTGGCCTAGGAAATGAAAAGAAAATGCCACTCTATTGTCTTTTCAAAGTAAATCTATTGTTTATATGTAGATTAATTTTAATCATACCTTTTCCTATTTTTCCACTCTTCCTTTGGTCTCTAGGTAGGCTGGTTAATGACATTGCTATTATCTTGGTCACCCAGGCTAAGACGCTGGGGCCACCTTTCATTCCTTCCTCTCTCTTATCTGCTATTATCCAACCAGTCACCAACCGACAGAGCTACTTCTGGAATGCCTGGGAGTCGGTTCTCTCTGATTCAGATTTAAAGACACTAGTTTGGTTCAAGAAGAATCTACTTCTTGGGTCATGGTAATAAATGTTCTCTTGACTTTTAATCACTTCCTCACCAATAAATCTTTTCATAAGCCAGAATTCTCCTAAAAAAAAAATCCTGATTATTCTAGGATTTATGAAGTATGTTCTCTATAAAGGTACAAAGTCGTTGGTACCTAGCCCATTGTCATCTTCTCGTCTGCTTCCTCTTTACCGCTTACATGGCCGTGCCTCACGATTCTTCAAGACCCACTTGTTGGTATCCTACATTAAGCTTGTCCTGATCTCAACCAGAATTAAATGCTCTCTCCCTTTAATCCCATAGTACTTAATTATTCCTCTCTTTACCACATATCATTTTTACGGCTTGTGTAATTATGATTTGCATACATAATAAGTTGGAGAAATGTTTATTATCTTAACAGCTGGCACCAAGTTCCTCCAGAACAAAACTCTCTTGGTGTGGAAAATGTGTCCTTAGAAATGCTTGGAGGTGGACCGGAAGCGAAAGCCAACACCTACCTCCCAACCACAGACTCGTCTATAACAGTAGCAAGGCTTTCTGTAGGAGAAAGCTGCTCTGCCTTCACAAAGGGAAGGAATGTGTTGTTTTTCTCTTGAATAAAGATGAGATGGAGGGTGGGAGCAGCAACCAGAAAAAAGAGGAGGGAGCGAGAGGACCAGGAGAGGAAGGATTGCCTGAGGCTGGATGGGACCAGTGAGCCTCACAGAGGTAGCCCAAGGCATTCTGCAAATCTAGAGAACACTAGGAATAGAAAGCCAAAGCTCCAGGAGCCTCTGGACGTCTATAGTGAAAGGGATTCTAAACACTCAGGTGAGTTTATGTGGTTGTTCCTGATGTGAAGATTGAAGAATGTCCTGTTTCTAGCATCAGGAGTAATGCTAGCGTACGAGGTAGCCCTGAAAATATAAGCCTCCCAGAAATCCACATCCATCTTTACAGGGTGGAGGCTAGACTTGGGCAGGTCCTCCAGCCGGCAGGGGTCTGCGTCTTCTTCACCTGCTTGAGCTAGATAAATATCCAAGTCTTACACCTCACCAGATTATAAAACTCCTAGAGGATGCCTTTGATGCCCACTTGCTTTGCTAGGGGGAACTCACAGAAAATATTTTTTGGCTTTTAAATATTTTTTCCATTTTATTTTATTTCTTTTCAGTGTTTCAGCATTCATTGTTTGTGCACGACACCCAGTGCTCCATGCAATATGTGTCCTCCATAATACCCACCACCAGCTCACCCAACCCCCCCATTCCCCTCCCCTCCAAAACCCTCAGCTTATTTCTCAGTTTTATTTTTTTGAGTAACTTCTACACCCGACGTGTGGCTTGAACTCACAACCCTGAGATCAAGAGTCGTATGCTCTTCCAACTGAGCCAGCCAGACACCCCTCTTGTTTTATTTTATTGAATCAACATTGTTAAGATGAAAAATACCTATACAGCCGACTATTACTAAATTAAGCTCTCTCGTCTTACTGATTTTCTCAGTTGGAAAAAGCCTAATAAAAAAATACCAACAGTGCAAATGATATTTCATCATCAGCACATATGTGCAAGAGATTGAGTGAAAAGACAGTCCACAGATTGGGGAGAAAATACTTGCAAATCATATATTTGTTAGGAGACTTGGATCCTCGAATAGACAGAAATCTAACAACAATAAAAACAAAAACAAACAAACAAACAAAACCACAATTTTAAAATAGGTGAAGTATTTGAATAGACTTATCTCCAGAGAAGATCGACAGTCTATGAGCCCATGAAAAGATGCTCAACTTCATTAGTCATTAGGGAAATTGCAAAGCTAAACCACAATGAGATACACACACTGGGAAGGCTAAAGTGTAGAAGACAGATACAATGTTTGGTGAGGATGAAGAGATAGTACAATTTTCAGTGCTGGTGAAATTAGTTACAAAATGGTGTAGTCACTTTGAAAAACAGTTTGTAAATTTCTTAGAATATTAAACTAGAATTACTATATAATCTAGCATAGTAATTCTGCCGCTAGATACATACCTAAGAGAATTAATAACACCTTCACGTGAGAACCTGTACAAATGTTCAGATGTTCGTAGTAGCACTATTCATAATAGCTGAAAAGCTCATCAGCTAATAGGAAGTGTGATCTTTAGGATGGAATATTATTCAGCTATGAAAAGGAATGAAGTATGAAGTATTGATATATATAGCTACCATATGGGTGAACCTTGAAAACTTTATGCTAAATTTAGGACAGAAGCCACACACAGAAAGCCACATGCTGCATGATTCTATTCCTACTGAATGTGCAGAACAGACAAATCTATAGAGATGAAAATAAATTAGTTGTTACCAGGGACTGGGGGTGGGGGAAGGTGGTGTGATTGCTCATGAG
The DNA here is from genome assembly GCF_964662115.1 of Mustela nivalis. Taxonomy (NCBI): domain Eukaryota; kingdom Metazoa; phylum Chordata; class Mammalia; order Carnivora; family Mustelidae; genus Mustela; species Mustela nivalis. The sequence continues at coordinate 56,238,531 of NC_139034.1, read as the reverse complement.
TATGGCATTTCCTTTTGGGGTGATGAGAATATTCCAGAACTAGGGAGGTTCTGGTTCCATATCATTGCAAATGTAAGGAATGCGACTGAATTGTACAGTTTACAGGTAGTGTGAATTAAATCGTAAAGTTATTAACCAAAAAAGGAAGAAGGAGCCCAAGGTTAAGAAGTATTAAAGATGGGGCGCCTGGGTGGCTCAGTGGGTTAAGCCTCTGCCTTCGGCTCAGGTCATGATCCTGGGGTCCTGGGATCGAGCCCCACATCGGGCTTTCTGCTCTGCAGGTAGCCTGCTTCCTCCTCTCTCTCTGCCTGCCTCTCTGTCTACTTGTGATCTCTGTCAGATAAATAAAGAAAAAATCTTAAAAAAAAAAAAAAAGAAGTATTAAAGATGTACTAGATGTTGAGTTAGGTTTACATGACTCTTGGCTAATTGTTCTGACAGCTCCACATTTGAATTATGGGCATCTGAAAATCAAAGAGATTAAATGTCTAAAATACCATTGCTTATAAGTTATAATTCAAAGCTAGATTTTTAGATTATGGTCTCTGCTGTATTCTATCAGAATAGCAACAAAAAGTAAGATTCTCATTTTCTTTTTTTCTTAATAATATGAGCTTATTGATCATGAAACTTTAGGGTTCTGCATATTAAAACCCCGATTCAAATTTCAACATGTTTTTCTCTGTTTTTAAGTCCATAGTGCCCTTTTGTTTTCCTTGTTTAACTTAAATAGTCCACCTAGAGGAGAAAGAAATTTATGAGACACATTTAAAAGTACTATATAAAATTTAAACTATATAGTTCAGGGTTGGGGTTGCACAATTAAGGTAGAAAATAAACACGCCAAATCCTAGGCTGTTGTGGTTGAGTTTCCTGGCAGCCAAAGCAAAAAAAGTAAATAGGATAGGAATTTTAGTCTATTTGGTAAGGGGGAAAAAAAAAGAATATCAGTGTTGCCAAGCAGATTTTCCTACATACTAAGTAAAAGTTAGACACAGATCTTTCCACAACCTCGTTGGAGAGTAGAAAAGTCCTAGCCTGAGAGGTTAGGAAGCTGGGCATCTGGTTCCAACTCTGCCAGTCTTTAGCTGTGTGGCTGTGATGTGATAATTCATCAACCTGCTGAGCCTGTTTCCTCATGTTCCAAATGTCTTTCAAATATGAATGTGGGTCACCTTCATATACTTTCTTATTTTTTCATCATTAATTTGGGAGAGTATTTGAAGATGAAAGTTTTCAGGAGAGGAAATTAAAATGTTGCTTCCATTAAATGGGAAGATTTTTGTTTTTCTCCAGAATTCAAGCACATCCTATTTTGATGTTAGGAGAAATGCCTGTTTGTGACACCAGACAGCCTTACTGGCCAACAAAAACTCAAGTGCAACATTACCAATGAAACCTACTGGGTCTTGTTATTTACATATCCCCTACGAGCAATAAAAACTGTTTCAATAATTTATGTAAGCTTAAGTACCAGATAGTTAACTGATATAATTTCAGTGTTAATAAAAGAAATCTCTAGAGTAACATAGACCTGGTTAATGATCAGCATAAAATAGATGGAGGCCTGTTTTGGTGGTCACTTCAAAAGCTTATTTATGGTTGCATTATAATATCTCACTAGAACTGTATATTTGAAACATTTTAGATATATTTTAGTATTTAAGACACAGAGTTTTAGGGATGCTTGGGTGGCTCAGTCGGTTAAGCGTCTGCCTTCAGCTCAGGTCATGATCCCAGGGTCCTGGGATGGAGCCCCGTATCCTGCTCAGCGGCAAGCCTGCTTCTCCCTCTGCCTCTCTCCCCATCCCGTTCATGCCTGCCCGCTTTCTCTCTCTCAAATAAGTAAAAATCTTGAAAAATTTATAAAAATAAAACACAAGAGTTTTATCTAGACTGCACTTACCTGGGGGACCTCCATAAGGCTATCTTGTTAGTGAATCTGCCTGATAATAAGATCCTTCTGATAGAGAAAAACTAACTCCTTTATGGTGAGACTCCAGTGTCAACATTTCAGTAAAGTCTTCCCAGGGTTGACTGTGCTCCCCAAACTCCTTCCTTCCTTTCCCTTCACCCTTTCAAGCATCTGTTGCTGTGCCCGCTTCAGGGGGGAACGCCGAAGATTATATCTGCATTCTTGAGGAGTTCAAGGTTTCTCTTCAGTTAAATAGCTAGAACTTATTTTTTTAACTTAGCACGGTTCTAGGGGATCTCCAGATCAAATGGGTTCAAGGGCTGCACCAGTAAAATAAATGGAAAGTGCAACTCTTTTCAAGGCAACCTCGAGTGGTAGGGCTCAAGGCAAACTGAGGACAGGGCCTGTCTTCAATTCAGATGAAAATACTGCTGCAGGGCAGAGAGTGGGGTAACTGGGTGATGGACATTAAGGGGTGCACATGATGTAATGGCTATTACATAAGACTGATGGAACACTGACTGATGAATCACTTTCAGAACCATTGGTTCTGAAACCAGTAACACTTTTTATGTTAAGAACTAGAATAAAAATGTTTTAAAAATTCAGATTAAAATAATAACTTAGTAAATGGAAGGTTCAAATGATCCATCCAGCTACACCTCATGGCATAAAACATTATTTAAACCCCATTGTTTTCTGAAGAAATTCTGCAGCAAGTTCATCTGAACATTTCAGTACGTGATGTGTCTTCTGTTCAGTGTCGAGTGTCGAGCGTAATTGGGAAATCCACACTTGTTTCAACTTGTATTATGAATTGATTTTATGGGGTAAAGTCTTTGCAAGTCATGCTTTGTTCCCCCAAAGTAACTATTTTGAGTAGATACTATTTATCGAAAATGGATCTCTTCTGTTAACACACTAGCTCCTCTCGGCTTGTAATCTGAATTCATCATAAGTATGAAAATTAAACCAATCACAGATAATGCCATTAAAGGTTCATTTTTTCCCCCATTTTATCTTTAAGAATTTTGTTATTGCAGCTTCTGAACTTACTGGCTAAACTACCATGAATAAAAAAAAGAGCAGAAAGATAAGCCTGTAGCAGTTTTGAGTATTTTAATGGTCTAGCAAGTGATGAAGAACACTTAGTGGCAGCTGCTATATTTAAGTAAAAACTGTGATACACTGAGTCTGTCTACCCAACCCCAAAAAGCTCATCCGGAAACCTATTATCTGTAATTAGTAGGAAATTTTCCTTATTAACACAAAACAATAATTAGAACTACATTTTGGACATATTCTGTTCGTATGAAAAAAAAAAGTGCCAAAATCTAGTTGAATATATGGTAAGATTGAGCTTGTTGACCTGTTTTAGTGAATGTATTACTCTTGATTTACAGTTTGTGAAAGTGGCATATTTTTATTGAATCCAGATTTGAACGTGAAGTGGTCTGATGCCTTCATCACAGCTTCTGGAAAGGATGGCAACTGCTGATCTGACAATTTCAATCTGTTATCAGAAGTAGTTTTCCATAGGAAACCGTAGGTGGCAAGAGAAAAGAGGGGAAAGGAAAGATTTCTTCACGCTGGTAAATCTGTGCTGCCTTAAGGTGTAGCTTCTGGGAATTAGGGAGTGTATCTAAATAGCACCTTTTCCCCAGTTAATATCCTAGGAAAGACACTGATGTGGTTTGATAGCAGCTAGACAGAATCGGTTATCATGTGGCAAGATTTAATACAAAGATTGCTGCTTCTGAGAGCCATCTACTGGCTGAGAGAAAGCCTGCAAAAGAAAAAAAAAAGAAGAAGAAAGGAAGTGGGGAAGAAAGAAAAAGAAAAAAATGCAAATGTCTGGCTTGTGCAAACAAACAGAAGCTCTTTGACCAAGATTTCTGTAATTCCTCGGTTAACTGAAAGTCTCATCAACTTCTTTTCTGGCTTCTGGCCTCAATATTTCATTCCCAACATGGTGTTTGATTTGCTAACAAGGAAGTAGTTCGTTCTTACATGTATCCTGTGGCAGAAAGTAATTTACAATTCCATGTTCTGTCCAATTCAAAATAATTTGAAGACAAACGTTCGAAAACTGTACAAAGTAGATTTTTAAGACTGAACGTTCCCCCCTTCCCTTAAGGTAACTGGCATGCAGCTGATTGAAAATCATTTTTGGTATCATGGTTAATAAACAGGAATGGCAGGGGAAGACCTAGTTCTGTGGCGGTGCTGGTCAAGGGAGACAGAATCGGCTTCCACTGGAAGATTCAGCCTTCTAAAAACATGACCTTGGCAATAAATATTTTTTTCACAGCAACTCAGGCAAGTGTTTTCTTAGGTAGATTAATAGTAAATAATGATACTGATTGCCTCGACTGGCAGCATTTATAAAGCTGTTTACCTTAAAATTCTCAAGAAAGAAGTATACACTTTATTATAGCAGACTCCATGTAAGAATGCTTTTATGTTTTTGCCCTTTTTTTTTTTCCTATCCTTGAATGAGGGGGAAACTTTAAATGACACAGATTATGTTGTTGCATTTTCCTGTTTTACCAATTTTTTTAAAAGTTTTTATTTATTTATTTGGCAGAGATCACAGGTAGGCAGAGAGGCAGGCAGAGAGGGGGGAAACAGGCTCCCCGCTGAGCAGAGAGCCCAATGTGGGGCTCCATCCCAGGACCCTGAGTTCATGACCTGAGCTGTGGGCAGAGGCTTAACCCACTGAGCCACCCAGGAGCCCCTCCTGTTTTCTCTTGTGCTGGTTGATATTAACCTAAATCTGAGTCCGTAGGAAGTAATAACTAAGATTGGGTCCTAGAGTCAGCCGCTTGGGTTCGAATCCGGGTGTAGTGTGGCCGCCCACTTTGTCTTACCCTCCCACTTCACTTGTCTGCCTCGGTTTCCCCATCTTTAAGCTAGGGACACCAATCATCCCGACCTCGCAGAGTTGCTTTGAAGTTGAAAGCATTTAGAGCCGAGCCTGTGTGTGCTCGGCCTTCCGTAACTGTCAGCCATCACGTTATCTGCAGCCTGCTCCTCCCAGTTGAGGGTGAACCTGTGAACTTGTGAAACCACCCGCTATTCCACTGTTTTTTGCTCTTGTTTGAATATTTGGGATGTGCATGTCCTCTTTCTCTTTTCCGCCTGAGAAGAATGTCCTGGTTTTTTTTTTTTTTAAGCACCTATAGAAACTTCAATTTCATTGAAGGGCATCTCATCACACTGAGGTCACATGTGACAAATGGTCTTTTATTACCTGCTGATTACAGTTAACCTTAATTTCGTTCATGGCAGCCGTGTAGTGCCTTCTATTTTAATAGAGCTGTTCCTGGATGTGACTTCTCCAGCCTCTCTGGGTTTAATTCTAATTTAACTTGCCATTCCAAGCGGGACTGTTGTGCAACTGAAGTCATGATTCACTCATTTGTTCTCTCTAGATCTCATTATTACAACGCAGTGCCTAGGAGACCCCCTCCGGCGCTCATTCACTACTCCAAATGGTCTAACCTTCTGGGGAAGGGAGTGGGCCTTTAGTTATTGTTCTTGTGAACCGTGCAGATGCCTTCACACTGGCGGTGGAGGTGGCCCTCCCATTTTCATCCTGTCAGCTCACTGTGAAGGATTATTGGAAGAATCCTATGTTGGTACATGCGGCGTTTCCACCTTTGGAACAAGACCAGCTTTGAAAGCACAGAACCGGTTTGCATGTTATTTGGGGATACCTGAAGGGCCATCTGAGCGAAGGGCACGTTGCTCAGAGAACATAGAAAGGGCAGAATAGACGCACCCGGAGAGCAATGATAGCTGTTTTGTTCCTGAATGCCCACGCGTGTGGGCCTTGGAGTGAGATGGGCCAGGAGGAGATCGCAAGAGTAAGATCACTCTTCACCCTCTCCTGCTCAACACATGCTTGCTGGGATCAAAGCGAGGATTTTTATTCATTCACTGGCATCCTCTACACATTCTGAGGGATCTCAGTGGCCTTCCCCTGAGAATTATAATTGTAAGGAATGCTTTAGAATGCCGTCCTCTGGAATTTAGGGCAAAGAACTGAGACACTTATGTGCATGTGGTTTTAATGGTTACCCAGACTCTCTGATACTCAGTAGCCACTTTTTATATAGTATTTAAAGTATGAAGTTTAGGGAAATGAGAGTAAGAGCGAAGAATTGAGTGACCATTATCTGAAGACTTGCAATAAAAGAATCCTAGTAAGGATTAACTAACCAATGAGTGATTAATTACTTGATTGATAATATTAAATTAAAAATTAGGAATACTTGACTTACTACACTCATCCATTCATTCATTCATTCAATTTAGCAAACATTGCTGGAATGCCCACAGTGTTCTAGGCTCCAGAGATGCTTAGCCCCAGTACCTTGACTGCCATGAACTTGGGTTGACCAAACCCCCACCATTGATTGATTGTCTTCCCCCTCCAGTGCCTGTCCTCTGTGGGTTCTTGCGTGGACCCCCCACATAGCGGCAGTCCTGCACGGAGTTGGAGTGTCCACCCATCTTCCTGTGTTCTTTAAGTTCTTCCGCCATTTTGTTCTCTGTCTACCTCAGCCCACCTCTTATTACATTTCTGCAGAGATCAAATAAGTGCTTCTGAAAGGCACAGCCTGGCCAAAGGTTCTTCAGCATCTTCTGAGGATACCTCTACCGTTTTAAAAGGGGAGCCAGGGAAAAACTTTACCCAAGCTAGCTCTGCTGGGTGTGGCTGTCGTGGTACTTACATTTTTAATTTTTTAAAAATGTTTATTGCATAGATACCTTGAGGGAGTGGTTCTTCATAGTATCCTAAAATATATTACTTTAAAATGAAGAAAGTCAATGTGTGAAGTTTTATAGCATCAAGGCCGTCCCCTAACATGTCTTTCTTTCGGTGTAAATTCAGGAGTCTTGGTGAAGTACTATCATGCCGTTCCGTGGCCTTAACCTTCCTTAGCCATCTGCCAAATGGCTCCGTGATAGAGGGACCGTAGAGCAGCCTCACTTCCTTGTTCCCTTAAAGACCTGCTTAGTACTTACTTGGTTTTAAGTTCAGATTTATTTTTTACTTTCTCTCTATATACAAATACAAGGCAAAGTAAACAGCTAAAATAAACTGCAGACAAAACAATGTATTATGTGATTACGCATAGCTATATTTATACTTATTAGTCTGTAGAAAGTACTGCACAACACACACCGTTCTGATTATAGAATTTATAATTTGAAGGAAATAGATACCATATCATTCTCTCTTGATTTAAAAGATGTCAAACATATCATGACACAGAAATCTCTATTTTTGAGGCCCCCAAGGACCAAGATCCATGTTTATTTTCATGACTAGATATTCAAGAAATGAACTGCTGTTGTCCTATCTCCACACGTACAGTTTTGTTCACCAGAAACCCAGCCTAGGCCGAGCATACCTTGGCGGGAGCGACCAAAGCTGTTCCTTTGTGGGGCGGGCCAGGCACACTATTTTGACTTTTTCATAATAGGCTCCAGTTACCACAACTGAGTCAGTTATGTGGAAAACCACAAATCCACACTGATTCGTAAGAAGGCTCGAAAAAGTGGCTTAGCCATCCCGTATTTTCTGTCATTCTACTAATAAAGATCTTGTCGTAAACTCTTCAAGGCACAAGTAGAAAAACACCACTTATATTTTGTCTTAGCTAATAATAGAAAGCTTTGGCAGCTGAATCTGTTATTTGTACAAGTGAGAAGATACATTGAAAACTTAAAAGGCGCATATGTAGAAGGAAACATTGAGGGGGAAGAAAAGTTCACTGGAGCAATGTTACAGTGAAGTTTCAGAAATAAGCTAAATGTGATCGCTTAAGAAATAGACTTTAAAACTCTCAGTTGAATATTCACTGGACTGTTACCATGTTTCATCTAAGTCATGCATCAACCACTGGCCCCAAATACAACCCATGTTTTATGAATAAAGTTTAATTAGAACCTTAGCCATACTCCTGGTTTACATATTGTCTATAGCTACTTTCATGTTACAAGGGCAGAGTTGATTTATGACATAGACTGCATGACTCTCAAAGTCAAAACCAACTATTTGCTATTTAGCCATTTACAGAAGAAGTTTACCAACCTCTGATCTAAGTTAAAAGTACCACATAGTGTAAAATGCACCACTGCTGTATGTACTACTAATACAAAAAGATAATTTTATGCCAGTTAAACTATGACAAGCCATAAGTTGTATAAGAAGCATCTGATTTTAGAGACATCAAAGTATGAAAAAAAGTCATCTTAGAATAGATGGGTTGTGGATATAGCACTTGAAGTAAATAAATGACAGTGTTGACATAAACTGTGCTTAATGGTGAGTGAGCAAAAGGCAAGTGTAAAGAAATCCACAAAGTGATGGGAACTATATGATGGTATCTATATGTCTCTCTCTCTTTTTTTAAAGATTATGTATTTATTTGACAGAGAGAGAGAGAAATCACAAGTAGGCAGAAAGGCAGGCGGGGGGGAGGGGGGTTGGGACAGGCTCCCCACTGAGCAGGGCTCGATCCCAGGACCCTGAGATCATGGCCTGAGCCAAAGGCAGAGCCCCAACCCACTGAGCCACACAGGTGCCCCTCTACATGTCTCTTAAAGAACAAAACATTGTTAGGAGCTTCTGTGACTGTAGGTTTGTATAGGTAAGGATAATTGGAACGAATTGAAAGAATTTAAAGAAAATGTATGACAGGTTTTCCGTGGGAGGAGAAGGAAGGGATGGGGGGTGGGGTTTTCCCTTTACCTGTAATCGGCTTAAGTGAAGCGTAAACGTCACTTTCTTCAAAGAACTCTTGCTCAGTCATTCAGGTTTTTGTAAGAGGTAATTTACTAATAAACTTTAATTTTGAAAAACATCAACACGTGAAAAAGCTGGAAGAAAATATGTCCAATATGAGCAGTGGTGAATTTTTTACATTAGAAATAGGGATGATCGCGTTTGTGTTATATTTTGTGATCATAGTAAAGAACTTCGTGGGTAACTGAAAACGATTAGTCATATGCTTCGTTTCTACCTCAATCAAAAGAGATTAAAGTTTGAAGAGGTACATGTTAATCAATTACCTGACGTTACAAACTAATCCTGTTTTTCTGCTGTGGCATTAAGATTAAACACTGTGCAAGTCGGGGCCAAATTTCATAGTTGAAACTTTTTCTCATAGTGGTGGTACAGCTAATCTTTAAATACAATGTGCTTGATTCCTCACCATGAAAAACCACCAACTGGAAAAGCTAAATGTCAGGTGCATTTCACTGAACAGAAATAGCTTGTCATGACTCATGTTATTGATGTACTGATGTCATTTCTTTCAGCCTGACCTCACTTGTTTTGAAATGTACCTTGTGATTTTACTCAATTTTCTATGTTGTCACGTGCAGTTCAGACCCCCCGTGTTACTTACGGAATGCCCTCATTTTGTCTGTCTGTAGCTGAGCTTCCAAAAATACTCTCTGTGTCCTTCAGTAGGATTCCAGATTGTTCTTTCGATAAGGAAGATCTCCTCACTTACCACTGATTTTTTGGAGTTTTTGTTTCTATCTTGTTGTTTTAAGCATATCTTTGTCTGTGGAGGAGTGTTTTCTCAGAAGCAGGCCAAGCTGCCTGCCTTCGAGATTAAGAAATAAACCATGTCCAAGAAAGGGATGGTCGGAAATGTGTCCGTAGGGCCTCGAGTCTGTAGCAAGCGACAGGCTACGGCTGGGGTCTCCTGTCACTAGCACGAAGACGGAGCGCTGTGCTGGTCACGGTTTAACCGCACTATTTCTTTCTCCAGTTCAATCTCACCGTTTAGTATTGAGAGCACAAGACGCCAGAGACGGTCTGAATCCCCAGACTCCAGAAAACGGCGTATCCACAGATGTGATTTTGAGGGATGCAACAAAGTATACACAAAAAGTTCTCACCTGAAGGCTCACCGAAGGACACATACAGGTACGCTGTCCCACAGTTCCTCGCTGGGCTGGGGCGGAGGGCGGGGGAGATGGGGCATCGGGGAAAGTCCCAAAGGGGCCACTGTTCGACTTCGGGTCCTGAGTGCCCAGGAATGTGGTTTATACTCGCTCCTTATACTGCGGTCTAATGTTGACTTCCGGTCTGAGGGGAGTGTGTTCCCCTGTCTCAGTTGAAAAAGACTTAAGTCTTAGTGACCTTAGCAATGGTGAAGTTCATCGTCTATGTCTTAAGGACCTTTACGGTGGTAGGACTCAGTGATGGAGCCTTTTTTATAGTCAGTGTTGCCACTTAACCATTGTCTAGTTTCTCAGATTCTAAAAGGTCCGCAAAGCACACTGAAAAACGCTGAGCAAAATTGTCCTATCCTCTTAAAGGTAACATTATTTTTTTTTAAAGATTTGATTTATTTGACAGAGAGGGACACAGCAAGAGAGGCAACACAAGCAGGGGGAATGAGAGGGAGAAGTAGGCTTCCCACAGAGCGGGGAGCCTGATGTGGGGCTCGATCCCAGACCCTGGGATCCTGACTTGAGCCAAAGGCAGCTGCTTAATGACTGAGCCACCCAGGCGTCCCTAAATGTAGCATTTTAAGCACCACTTAGATCATGTTTTTCTCCCCTTGGTCTCTTCCCCCAAATAACCAAACAAATGAACCAAGAAAAAAATATATATATATATATTTTTTTTTATATATTTTATATATATATAAAATTGACATATATGTATATATATGTGTGTGTGTGTGTGTGTGTGTGTGTATCTCTGTAAGGAATGTAAGAAATATTTTCATGTGATTCCATTTGATTTTCACTGGTATTTTATATAGAGAGGGAGGACTTCTAATATTCAGTTTAGAGAGAAAGAAATTGAGATTACACATGACTTACTCTTGTCACTGTCCACCCCCGCCATCCATCCGCCCACCCACCCAGGAAATAACCTAGTGACTCTTGCCTTAGCCCCCTACCCACCCCTTCCGTCCTGTGCCTTATGTGTTCCTTAGCCCACATCTCCAGCCTCCTTGGCTCCTGGGTCCTGTTGGGAGCCCCCAGTGGGAGGCTCTGGGAAGAGACTGAAGGTAGGGAGAGAGCCCCACAATTACACTACCTTTTCTAGGAAAAGTGGTGACTGAAATGTGTGGAGCTCAAGGGAGCAGATAGGAGAGGGAAAGTCATTCCTACACACTCCTGGTAATTTCTGGTAGCTACGGGCCGCGGGACAAGCCGGCTGAGTCCAGGGTCACCAGACGCCAGCATCTGCCTCCACCTGGAAACTTCAAGTGGAACAGACTCCCGCTGAGATCTGGGAATAGTATTACATCTCAAAATATACTAAAATGATCCCACTATGAACACCATTTCCCGGCCGAGGTAGCAAAATCATGCGAGGCAGCGTTCCTTGCCGCTTACTTCGTCATGTCATTGGACGGTTTCTAAAGCTGCTGGGCAGAGACTGCGCCGTGAGTCCGCACGTCGAGCAGGCATCCATTGTGTGTGTGTGATGCCGTGCTGGTGTAGGAGGCTTGTCTGAACTCAAAAACACGTTGCAGGATCTGGAGTTTACTTTTGCTCAACAAACGTAGAACATACACTTCGAATACCTCTCCCGATTCAAGGCGTTGTGCAAACTGCCTCTTCATCTCTCATTCCTGCTCCCAGTCCTTTTCCTTTTTCTGCTGAATTCCAGATTCTTGCCCTTTCCATTGATTCTGAGCCTCCCCAGGAGAGGTTTTCATCTATCTCTCTGGCACTATTTTTGAATCAACTTCTTTACCATTTCTTTACCAAGAATGAGTATAAAAACATGAGGGTCAAAGAAGCGTGCTCCATCCTGTCAGTAGGTAATGAACAGCGATCACAGTCGTAAGTATGATCAGGTCACGTGACTTACTTTTCATGGGAGCATTTCTGTTTTTTAAAAAAAATAAATAAAGGAACAGGAAGCTTTTTTCTGTAAATCCTCGTATGTTTTGAGTTATTCCTTGAACTTTCTGAGATACATGTTAGCCTCATTTGTACACAGAGACCACTGTTCCATTATCCAAGTGATGCATAGTGGATAGGAGAAAAGCAAACCCAGGACATTTGGGATTGTATCTTATAGGTCAGTTAACATAAAAATGAAAGTAGGGGAGACGTGATGCATGCATTACCATTCAAAGCAGTATAAACTCTGAATGTTGAAGCATCATTAATTAGCTTAGGTTATTAATAAGATGAAATCATAGACTCCTAGGGTCCGCATCAACCATATACGCCACAGAGTCTACTTTGTTGCCCAACTTCGGAAATCCCTTGGGTGTCATTGCTCACAAGGAACAAGTCCCTGCGATGCTGTTTTCTGCGCACGTACATGTCTTCTGTTTTATTTGATCCCTCACAACACCCATGGTTGCAGCTGTCTTTATCCCCTTTGTGCAATGGTGGCTCCTGGTCAGGTATTGTTCCTACACGAGTGAGCTCACTCCTCCACAAGACAAGCTAGGTGAAATTTCTGAGGGCAGAGTCCTCATCTCCTCCATATTGAGTGGCCTGTTAGGGCCTTGTTTGGCTCCCAGTACCTTCAGGTTGACTGGAACAGCCCCAACTAACCTGTTCAACCAGAGCTCTCACTGTTACTCCCTGGCCCCGGTGCCCCTCCCCGGCATTGAACCACTGGCATCTTCATTTCTCCAAATCAGGTACCCTCAGTTGTCTTAGCCATCTTTTTCTAGATATCGTCCCACTTGTCAAGTTTTCACACCACAAATTGAAGGGAGAGATCTTGTGAATGGGCACCTCTTAAAATGTAAAAATAGTATTAAGTCCTCTAGCAGTTGACTCTCTCTGTGAAGTCCTCTAAATCAAAGACTGCCAAGATCTACATCTTGTCCCTCCCTTGTACCTATAACGGATTTTTTGTGAAACCTCAACACGCAATGTTGCGTTGATAGCTGACCTGTCCCTCCCTTGGGAGTAGTGCATTTCCTCTCACTGGACATGTTTCGCTGCTGGCTGGCTGATCTTTTGTGGGAGATACAGAGCAGAGCCAGTCTTCTGAAGGCTGTGGATGCCCTTTCAAGTCTGGGAAATAATGAGTCTACATCCATTTGGTTGACTTGGGTCCGTTCTTCTAAGAAGCTGAAATGACTTTGAAACCTCTCCCCGCCTACCTTGCATTTAGTATTTTAGCTCTCTCCTTCAGCTTTTCCATTTTTGCCAGGTATTAAGTAAGACAGGTTAAAGGAAAAGGCTCTGAGATGTGACCCCAAAGACTTCTATCCAACTGGGTCCTAATTCGTTAACCAGTAACTAAAAAACCACCTAACTATCCTACCTTTAGTCCTTCTTTCTCAGTATCACAACTACATCAGCAAATTCCTTGTGAAATTCCTACTCCAAACCAAGACAGGCCACATCCATTCATCCACTTAACAGAGAGAGATTTACTCCGTAAGACATATCCTCCTAAATTATCAAGTAATAGTCCTTTTAAAAATAATGAGTGAAACTTGGTTCAAAGTGAGCCCTGGTGTGTTTCTATTTATAATTCTATGCAAGGTTTCTTAACTTTTTGTTCAAAATGAAATCAAAACTAGTTGTAGAGGGATTCAGGTTTGCTTGCTTTGCTTTTAATAAGTTCTCAGCCGTACCTTTGCTTCAGGCATTTTGAGTAAGTTATTTTTGTGTGACCAATAACAATGAATGTAGAGTTTGGGATTATAACAGATGACTTATGAGAAGTACGCACGCTATGGGAGGTAAGCAAGTAGCAGTAAGAAATTTCCTTTGATAAAGTCATGTTAATTTTACCTTTACCACTTGACCTTTTGTGCTTTATTAGTATGTGATCAATCATCTCTTTAGAATTTGCACAGTAAATTAAATACAGTTGAAGAAGTGTGAAGGAGTGCCTTTTTAAATTTGGAAATAATTTTGTTTTAATTTGGAAATAATTTAAGTGTATTGTCATGGCCATTCAGTTTAAATAATAATGTAAAGATTTGAGCAAACACTTTTAACTACCTTTACTAACACTTGCCTATGGTGAATTATTTAAGGCGTGGTAAAAAGGAAAAAAATATATGTATCTCCCCAATCCTGTACCCATGGTTGTCAGCAGGTACATTGTTCCTATTCACTGGCATAAATTGTGTCTCCCCTACATGGAGCAATGTACAGTCTATTTAAGTACATACACACTATAATTAAATTAATGGTCATTTAAACCTTTGTTACACATAACTAGCATGTACTGTGTATTTCCCTCACTTCATTTTAAGATTTGTATTGCTTATTAAATGACTTAAATATCAATTTTAGGAGGAAATAGTCTTATGAATCTGGTATTGCTGTTCACAGTTCTCTTATTTTCTAAAAATATGTGTCCCAGTATTTCTAAAATGCAGAACAAGCAAGCAACATTCAGGCATCAATGATTCCTGTAGCCACTAGATGGCGCACAACAACCAGCTGTTGGGTTTCGTCTGGGAGGGTCTGAAAGTCCAGGAGAGCTCTCTGGTGGCATGGGGGCCAGGACATAATGATCAGTGTCCTGTGAAATATGGCCATTTAATGATGAACAAAGAAAAGAAAATATAAAGATAAATTTAAAGCCAGATTTTTAAAGGAGTAATTAACATAGAAAAATATTCAGTTTTGAATGACTCTGGGAGCATTTTATATTCCAGCTTGATACCCTGGTCTCCAAAAATCCGTGAGGCTTGTTCAGTCAGTGTTGTCTAATATTCATTTTAATCCCTATGTAACGTATGCCTAAATTTTAAAAATTAGTAACTGTCAAGCAAATACATTTCTTATCTCTCTGGCTTCATCAAAAGTGAGTCGTATCTGAATTTTACACTTCAAATACGTTAACTCATATGGATGCTTTAAAATTATTAACCACCTGTGATTTAAGTCTCTAAAACGTGTCCTTCCCTACCTTTTATAAATGAAGGACATGCTGTATGATTTAGCTCTTCCCTTGAGAAATGATGCCTTTGTAATTAATATCAGATAATCACAGTGCCTTTGGAACACACCCATGTGCACGCACACACACACACACACACACACACACACATTCAGACACACACATCAATCCTAAATGCTTGCAGATTCCATGCCTTCTCACTTTTTTACTTGCCTCATCACTTTTCACTGCTATTCCTACATTTCTTTCTTCTGATTTGACATTATGTTGAACTGGGCGAGATTCTGAAATGGTTTGATGATATTCCTACAAAGAAATTCACGAGCTCTGCGACAGCTGTGCATATTAGTGGCCTTTCTTCATAGGTCTGGTAGTTGCTTGATCAGGTGGTGGGGTGCTACTCCTACTCCCACATCTGTCTTCATTCATTAAATAACTCACTCGTATAAAACTGTGTCAGGCCTGCTGTCTAGATTTGTTGTTAGATAAAGCATAAGGCTTAGCGATGCCAAGATAATTAATCACTTAAGAGCAAACTGAATTTTTCAGGTAAAAAATCCTTTCCTAACAAGTTGTTGGTAAGTCTTGGCCAAACCACTCGTAAGTCTGAGCATACTGCTACTTGCTGAGAAACAGGAAACTGTAGTAGGACTAGAACCACCTTTGAAGGCAGCAGGTGAGAGTTTGAATCTGTCCTTGGCCCCTAACTGGTGGGCAAACTTAGACAAGCTACTTCACTCTGTGAACCTCAGGTTTTCTGTTTCATTTTTATCTTTGAACATAAACATAGCACTCTTTGGTATAATTACTGCAGGAGGCCTCGGTTTTATATCCCAGGAAATGCAGTGACTAAGCCATTGGAGGGACTCTGTGTTCAACTGAAATTGTGTATATGAATATTGATACAGATATATGTTGTTGCTGTTGCGACCAGTAGATTCAAGGCAAAAAATTGCGCCTCATTTGGTATTCACTCATCACAAGTAGCTATAATCATGTCATCTCTGTACTTCAGACCCTACTAATTTAACATTTTTATAATTCAGAAAAAGTGAAGCAAAAGCTGTTGCCTAAACAAGTCCTCTTTATCATCATTTTGGCAAAATGATGATACACATAATCTTATAAGGAATATATTTAAAGTACTTAGTAAAAGACAGTTTTCCATTTGAATCTGTGTAGACAGAATTAACAGGACACACACTTCTCGAGCATTTTCCATGTCTAAGGCATGCTGGGTTTTTTCTTGAAGAAGGCAAAAAGAGACAAAGCCCCCATCTTCAGTGAAGAGATCCATAAGTAAACTAGATAAGATTCACATGAACGGTCATGACAGAGGCCAAGAGTGCAAAGCTGTATAATAAAGGTAGAAGCAAAATGAGAATAGAACACGGAGCTGTCTGTTATGGCTAAGGAGACTGGGGACACCTTCCTACTCTGGGTGCAAAGCCCTTCTCATCTGACTTCTGTTCATCTGTGAAACCTCTGTTCATCTGTTAAACCTCCTTTGCAGACCCTATCCCAATTTCCCTCTTTCCTCAGTCATACAAACGCATGAATCTCCAAATGTACTAAACTCTATGGAGTTCAGTCTTTCATTTTTACCCCTGACCTGAAATGGCCTGCTTAGGGCCCTCCTTTCTTCCTACTTTTTTAGAAACTCTACTAATTGTTCAAAATTGTTTCAGTGTCCCCTGGTCTGTTAGGCTGTCTGACTACCCTCCCTCCCCAGCCAGGTAGAAGCCTCCATGAGCCTAGCGCTCTTGGGCATCTCCGTGTCCCAGCACAAAGGGAGCCATGTGGGAAACACGGCCGCAGTAGAAACAACAGGCCCACCGTCTTATGACATGAGGGTAGGAAGAGGGAGGCTTTGAAGATGTTGGTACGTGTGGTTTAGGAGTAAGAAATGCTGTGAACAGACATGGAGACCACAGATGGGAGGGAGCTGACATTTCCTGAGGACCTGCCGGATCCCGGGTACAGTGCTCAGCTCAGCTCTCTTAGCGCTTGACCTATTTCAGTCGCCTCTGTGAAGTCCCTGGAAGGTTAGAACACTCACCCACTTTCGTGCAGTGAACAAGCCGTGGAGCTGGGATTCAAGCTCCAGGCTCTCTAGAACCTGTACCGTTGTCACGACACCGGGTCTCAGACACGTTCGCTAGGAACCTGCCAGCCTCCTCTCCACGCCAGCCGCCTTGCCCCGTCGGCTAGCCGGCAGCCCGTACCTGTTCAGTGACGGTCATGCAGGTCCTTTTGAAGTCAGAACATAACAAGGGACTTTAAATGGTCTATTTTGAAAGCTTTTCATTAATGTGAACTGGTCTTTCTTCTGAGTCTATTAAAATTTTACTTTGTTAGAAAGCCAGTGAGAAGACAAGGACCAGAAGCATTAATGATTAAATAGGCAGCTGTAGAGTGCTGGTTCGGTGGGAGGCTCTCTGCACAGGAAGGGGTCCGCGGTGAAGACAGCAGGGATTCCGAATGCGGTGGGGGAGACAGCCGGGGCCTGGCCGCCACGTGCAGCGTGTCCGAGAGCCGCGGGTGAGCGCGGAAGCCAGGAAGGGCGGATGGGCCCTGTCTGGCGGGCTGGCGGGAGGCTGGTGGGCCTCCCCTACCCCCTCGAGCAAGCACCGGAGTGCCCTTTCTAAAAGAGAACCTGGTGGTGCCTGGGTGGCTCAGTCGTTAAGCCTCTGCCTTCGGCTCAGGCCATGATCCCGGGGTCCTGGGATCGAACCCCACATCAGGCTCTCTGCTGGGCAGGGAGCCTGCTTCCTCCTCCCTCTCTGCCTGCCTCTCTGCCTACTTGTGATCTCCTATGATCTCCCTCTGTCAAATAAATAAGTAAAATATTTTTAAAAAAAATAAATAAAAATTTTAAAATAAATAAATAAATAAATAAAAAGGAACCCGAATCCTCTGGATGAAAAGCAAAGTGCTATGGATGTGTGGCACTTGTTTTCATTTGTGGAGGTGTTACTTTAACCTGTCCTAGAGAGTGACCATGTAGAAACATGCTGAGCCGGGATTTATGATTATCTGTATGCAGGTGCCGATGCCGTGCATATTTCACTTGACTTGGTTTGGAAAGTGTTAACCTTATTTGGGCGTGCCTGGGTAACTCAGATGGTTAAGCATCTGACTCTGGATTTTGGCTCAGATCCTGATCTCAGGGTCGTGAGACTGAGCCCTGCACCAGGCATGAACTGCACCAGGAGTGAAACCTGCTTAAGATTCTCTCTCTCTCCCTCTCCCTCTGCCCCTCCCGGCACGGGGCAGGTGCCTGGGTTCTCTCTCTCTTAAAACAAAAACAAAAACAAAAAGTGTTACCCTATTTAAAACTTGTTTTAAAAATAAATTCATCTTTTACATAGCTTTAGAAAAGTAATGGCTTTTTTAATTTTTTTTTTTTAAAGATTTTATTTATTTATTTGACAGAGAGAGATCACAGTAGGCAGAGAGGCAGGCAGAGAGAGAGGAAGGGAAGCAGGCCCCCCGCTGAGCAGAGAGCCCGTGATGCGGGGCTCGATCCCAGGACCCTGAGATCATGACCTGAGCCGAAGGCAGCGGCTTAACCCACTGAGCCACCCAGGCGCCCAAGTAATGACTTTTAAAACAGCCTTACCAATTATTACCTCAGTTAAATAAATAAATTACTAAATGAATTCCCCTTCTTAATTCTTTTTTTTTTTTTAAGGTTTATTTTATTTATTTATTTGACAGACAGAGATCACAAGTCAGTGAGAGGCAGGCCGAGAGAGGAGGAAGCAGGATCCCCGCAGAGCAGAGAGCCTGATGTGGGGGCTTGATCCCAGGACCCTGGGATCATGACCTGAGCTGAAGGCAGTGGCTTAATCCACTGAGCCACCCAGACGCCCCTCCTTCCTAATTCTTTTCGTGTTAGTGCACAAATTGTTAATGACAATGGAAAGTTCAAAACATCAGGGCATCTCATGACCATGCTCTGTGTTTTCCCTTTTACTTCTGGGTTTATTTTATCCATATTCCAGTCAAAATGGTGGTGTAGCAGGAGTTGGATAGTAGTATCCCAACCCTTGTAACTTTCTCGTGTTCCATCAAAGAATGACTAGATTGTTTTAGTCATCCTGTCCTGAATGGCAAAATTACTACTAATATGAAATTCGTGAGTTTAATGAAATCATTAAAGATAAAAGATAATGAGGAGCTGTATCTTTGCAGAAACAATATCCACCCCTAAAGAATATATAAAAAACATTTATTGTGCTTGACTATTCAATAAAAGTCTTCATAACTAAGAATGAAAAGAATTATAAATATATTGTTTTAAAGATGAAAACAGTTAATGCTCATTTGAGCAGCAAAATAGAAGGCCCCATTACTCATCATATTACTAATTTTAAAGGCTTAAAATGAGATATTTGGGGCACCTGGGTGGCTCAGTGGTTTAAGCCTCTGCCTTCAGCTCAAGTCATGATCTCAGGATCCTGGGATCGAGCCCCACATCGGGCTTTCTGCTCAGCAGGGAGCCTGCTTCCCCCCCTCTCTCTGCCTGCCTCTCTGCCTACTTGTGATCTCTCTCTATCAAATAAATAAATAAAAATATTTTAAAATTGAGATATTTGTTTGCAGACCAGAACTTTAAATGGCACCAGTTTTAAATGAAACCTCCCAAATTTATTTTCCTTCTCAAAAATACATATTCTAATTCATTAGACTAGAAAAGATGGTAGAATGGATAGAATGCTAGCAATAGACTCCCTGCCTCACAAAATACTTTTTTTTTTTTCTTAAAGATTTTATTTATTGGGGGTGCCTGAGTGGCTCAGTGGGTTAAGCTGCTGCCTTTGGCTCACGTCATGATCTCAAGGTCCTGGGATCGAGTCCCGCATCGGGCTCTCTGCTCAGCAGGGAGACTGTTCCTCCTCTCTCTCTCTCTCTCTGCCTGCCTCTCTGCCTACTTGTGATCTCTCTCTGTCAAATAAATAAATAAAATCTTAAAAAAAAAAAGATTTTATTTATTTATGTTAGAGAGCACTCGAGCTGGGAGGAGCATAGGAGAGGGAGAGAGGGAATCTCAAGCAGACTCTGCGTTGACACAAAGCGTAATCTCATGACCCTGAGATCATGTCCTAAGCCAAAAGCAAGAGTCGGAGGCTTGACTGAGTCACCCAGGAGCCCCTCTTTTTTTTTTTTTTAAGTAAGCTTTATACCCATGTGGGGCTCGAACCCATAACCCCGAAGTCAGGAATCCCACACTCTACTGTCTGAGCCAGCCAGGCGCCCCCAGATTACTCTTTAACTTGACTGTTGTATGTTATATTTTTAAAAGAACGTGAGGTATTTGAATTTAAGTAGTGTCCTCCATTTAACCAACAGCATTTGTTAGCACCGAGCTGTGTGGGCCCTGGGGATACAGTGATGAAGAAAGCGCAAACCCTCCTCAGTACAGAGCTGTTGAGTGGGGCAGGCAGACAGGAAAACCAGCAATCACAGTAGGGTGTGATGAGAGTTTAGCATAAGTGTGTCCAGGGTCCCAAGAGCTACATGATCAGGCTGTGTTTGAGAAAATGTTCCTCCAAGTAGTGCAGATGGTATTGGAGTGGGTAGCACATAAGGCAGGGAAACAGAACCATTAGACGTTGGTTTCGGTGGAAGGTGGCAAGAACCTAAAGAAAGGCCACCTGCCACGGCAGGGATAAACTGGAGAGGACGGCCGGGCAGATACTTGGAAGGCAGCACGGACAGGTAGAATAATTAGGTTGCGCAGCAGAGAGTAACAGTGAGGAGTCCAAGAAATCCTCCAGCTAAGAGAAGTTCATGACTTGACTGATACCTGAGGAAGTAGGATTGCCTTTCTTTCCACTTAGCAAAACAGAAGGAGAAACTTGTCTTATTCAGATGGTAGATGCTGAGTGGAGTTTTGGTCGCAATGGTTGAGATGGCTTTTGAACTGCCATTTGGGAAATCTCTATAATGCTTAGGAGAGAGATTGAGGTGTCGACTCTTAGGAATCTTTTCCTTACAAGTCGTGGTGGAAGCCACGGGAGCCAAGGAGAACATGGGCAGGTGAGAAGTCAGTCAAAATCGTGGCAAACCTTTATGTGACAGGTAAAGGAAGGATACTGTGCAAAAGAAACGGAAAGGAAAGTATAACCAGAAACATGGGAAAATAAATATTGTCACTATGTGGACATAGAAACTCAGAAGAGCCAAACAGACCTTGAACTTTTTGCTTTCAGTAAAGTATATTTTTATTATAGGATATTTTGGTTCATTTATACTTGATTTCTACATGAGAAGGACTAGTATCTCTGTGTTAACATATTGTCTGTCCTGTAAGTACTAATTCACATTTTCAGCCTGTTTCTCCAGCTCTGACCAGATAGCCTGGTTTATTAAAGCAGTGACTTGAAGTGTCAGGAGGCAATATAGAAGAGAGGTTCAAACTGAGGGCCCTGGTGTCTGACTCCCAGGGTTCAAATCCCATGTCTACCACGTACCAACTCTGGGTGAAGTGGGGTGGGTTACTATAACTACTTCATTGGGAACTTCGTAAAGTTCGCATCCATAAAGTTCTTTAGAACAAAGTGTGGTGCACAGAAAGTGCTATGTGCTTTGGCACATCCTGTTTTTATCAAAGATAGCCATTATGGAATTGCATGGGGAAGAAAGACCAAATCCACTTGATCTCATTTACACATCGTGAAGAAGACAGTTAACTCAGACCAGACAATTCACAATTCAAACACAATGTGTTTGATCGACTTGATAAGGTCAAATTGGTCCAACAAATTATTGAATACTACATTGTTCTCTTTGGCCTATAAGTAGATTTATATTTTAAAATGTTAGGAAAATCAAGATCAAGTTGGTATCCAATTACCAGAAATCCCTTAATTCGTTTTTAATAGCAAACAGGATCTGTTTTTAACTTTATTTATGTCCTAGGGGAAAAAAAAAGAAAGAAAAATCTTGAATTTTATAACTTAAAATTAAATAACCTATCATTTGTCAGTCACTGGCTACGTGGGCTTCTTCGTTTCACAAGTGTAGGAATAGTGTGTCCATTTTACAGATGGGGAAACGGTGCTTCAGAAAGCTGAACGCTTGAGCCTGAGGTCTCATTGCTGGCTGATGATGAGCCAACATATGGCCAGGCTTTCTCCCTGATTTCAAAGCCTGTGCTATTTCCTACGGCCTTACCGCCACCAAGAGGGAAGGCAGCCTCAGTCTACCCGTCTACCCAGAGAACAAGTCAGGCACTGCATAATCTCAGCTCTAGGTTTCTGTGTCCTCATTTTAAAAGTAACTTATTTCCTCCCAGATCTAAAATAGGGTGAACTTTTATAAACTAATGTAACAGAAACCAGAAGACAAGATAGGAATCTTGATTCTGGTCCACTCCCCCCGCACCCCCCCCATATGCAAATACCATTCCTCAAGTGAAACAGATTGTCACAGAAAATATGTTGAGCCTTGAGTGTAATGAAGCTCATTTGTCAGCGTCTGGGGCCCCGTAACTTTATAAAAGTTAAACAGGGACACATTTCAGAAATGCACTTCTGAACTGGAAAAAAAAAAAAAAAAATGCCTCTGCTTCCTGTTGCAAAAGGTGTTCCTTTTCAGTTGCTTGAGAAAATATTAGAGAGAAGCTGATTTGAGAACATGGCTGTTTTGTTTGACCCAGACTTTTTCAAAGACGCATTCCTCTCCTCCGTCTTGCTCACACGTCATTTTAATATGAAAGGGCACCTGTCTTTTGTCTCAGTACACATTCACCTTTCAGCATTTCAGATGGTGAGATGGGAGGTACCTGAAAAAGTTATTTTTGTTTCGTGGGTTTTGGGAATCCATTCAATACCTGCTGTTTTCTTTAGACTTTATTATGCCTCTGCTGGGTAAATGTCATGGAAATGCATTTAGTGACTCTTAATCCTTTTCTTTAACCAAGATTGAAAGAGACAGGGGTTCTCATAATAAATCAGTTTGTTGACTGTTGCAAGGAAAAAAAAAAAACAAAAAACCTGACGTGAGTTTTCATTTTCTCAGGACACTTAATTAGACTTCTGTTTAAATAATGCCTGTGACTACAGCGCACACACACACACACACACACACACACACACACAGGCAGTTTTGCATAAAAAACTATACTTAACTTGAACCCCGAAAGTGCAGTTAAAAAGAGTGTTTTAAAACAAAACTTTGCAAGCCTCCTCGTTTGTTCTTTTTTTTTTCCCCTCTCTCTCTCTCTCTTTCATCTTTATAGGACTGTTCCACTTTAAAAAATAGAAGCTCTTGCTATTAGTTTTGGTTTGCATTTTCCTTTTTCAGTGGTTCTCATAGTGTAGTCCAGGTTTTTTAAAGAACAGAGGACAGATTGTACTCAAAAAATGGCCAGATCCTTTCTTTTCTTCTCTCTCTTTATTTTTTTTTAAACACAAAGTGTGGAAATGGCTTGGATTTGTTATGGGACATGGAGAACTTCACGCTTTAAAAACTGAAGACCTACAAGTTAGTAAACTGCTTCCCAAGGTATGGCATTGGATTAAGCTACCAATTGATCACCCAGATGGTGTCCTTTGGTTTTCCTGAGACACTGGCAACTTAATGTCTCAATTTAGCCAAGAAATACTATCTACTAAGACTTATTGGTAAAGACATACACGATACCATTTTCTGTCATTTCATTATTTCATGGGATTAGTAGAAGAAACAAAAATCAAAGATGATCCGATGTTAGAGTCAAAACTTCCCATTATTTTGAGGGATATTAACCATGCTTTCAGAGATTTTGCCACTCGAGATTCTTAAGTGTACTTGTGAATTAGACAAAAGGAAGAAGGTGGGCATGCTATTTTTATTTTCAGCTTATTTCTAGGGAAAACAGGTTTGAATAACACATTTACTGAAATCCAATTCAAACGCGTTGAAGGGCAGTTCACAATTCCTGCAGAAATTACTGGAAATCGTGTTTACCGTCACTGTCAATCAGCCTGACGCCCAGCAGCTATGTGCGGGAGAAGCACAGATTGGGAGATGACTGAGTCCTCTCTTCGACCAAGCCAACCTCTCTCCATAGGAAAATTGTCGTGGAAAATACACTTAACCATTCTGTACCTACCACGCTGACTTCTTAACATTAAATTTAGTTTTCTTTATTTTCTAGGAAGATTTTAAAGGAAAGAAGACAGGGTGGAAGAAAGATTCTGTCTGCTCATTATATCCTTTCGGGGTTCATTTATGCATACTGCAATACATCTTACAAACATATTTATCATTTAATAAGTTTTTACTCACATCAGGAAGTTTCTGTTACCCTGATTTGCTTGTAAGATCATATCCTTTTAACTGCTTTAAGGCACAAGTGTAAAATACAATGTATAGTTGAATACAATACAGTGGCCACTAAAATTGTTGTTGTATCCACTTCTAGAACTTGACTGGCCCAAAAAGAGCATTGATTGATTTTTTTTTTTTTTTAATAAAATGCTAGGTAGTAGGCAGGTATAATCAAACCCTAGTTCTCTCCTGATTGAGGGGTAGAGGTCAGGCCAGTACCTGGTCAGAGTGGCCATCTCCTCCCCCACCCCCATAGCTCAGCCTCTAATTTTGAAGAGAGATTAGAAGATAATCATTTTCTTTTTTCCCTCTTTTTTTTAAGCATGAGGAGAGAATACGCACACTCCAGTTTTATTAATGCAGCAGTAGGGGCAAGGAATATTATGCTTAAGTTTTCATGAATATTAAAAAGAAAGTATACCTTCTTATAAGAAATTTGCAAGGAAAATTCACTTATCACTCAGTTAAGCTTACTCTTTTCTGATAGGCTTTCTCCCTCCCCACTCCCTAGTGGAAAAGGTTTACATTCTTCATATGTGCCTTCATTCGTCGCTTAGCCCCTTAATAACTTATCAACTTATTTATCATTTGCAGTGGTTTTATTCAAGAGCAGGGACATGTCTGCCTCTGGTATTTTGGGGAGCTATTCCTTGTCTTTCTTTTTTTTTATTGAGATATAACTGACATTAAATCAGCTTCAGGTGTACGACGTGATTCAGTATTTGTATAGGTTGTGAAATGATTCCTACGGTAAGTGTAGGTAACATCTGTCAACACAGATACAGATGATTTTTTTGTGTGTGATGAGAGATGAGAACTTTTCATTAAGATCTACTCTCTTAGCAACTTTCAAATATGTAATACAGTGTTGCTAACTCTAGTCACCCTGCCATTGCTGTGTATTCCCATGACTTTGTTTCTCTGTAACTGACAGTTTGTGCCTTTCGACCCACTTTTCCCATCTCACCCAGCCTTGTCTTTCCGGATTGCTTACTGCCCTGGATTCCACCTCACAGAATACTTGGATTTTGCACTCAATTTTCCTGCTCCGCCTCTGTGGGCTCACAGAAGAAAGCCTTACCATCAGTTACTGCTTCCCCTGTGCCCCACCTCCTGAAATGTCCATATTAGAAATGATGCCATACAGCTAAGCTGTTTCTGATCCTTCCCTCCTGTGCCTGCCTTCCCAGACTCAGTAGAATAGTAACTGGTCAAGGTTCGCAGTGGCCTTGTAAAGGGGTTGTGTAGAAGCATTGTTCTTTTGGTTACCAGATAAGAGTAAACTTAATTGTCTGAGTGATAAGTGAATTTTCCTTGCAAATTTCTTACAATTTATACTTTCTGGGGCGCCTGGGTGGCTCAGTGGTTAAGGCCTCTGCCTTCGGCTCAGGTCATGATCCCAGGGTCCTGGGATCAAGCCTCACATCGGGCTCTCTGCTCAGCGGGGAGCCTGCTTCCTCCTCCTCTCTCTCTCTGCCTGCCTCTCTGCCTACTTGTGATCTGTCTGTCAAATAAATAAAATCTTAAAAAGAAAAAAGAAAAAAAAGGTATACTTTCTTTTTAATATCCATAAAAGCTTAAGCATAACATTCCTTGCCCATATCACCTTTTAATAAAAGTATATAGAGATATTCCTGACCCTACCCCGTCCTGATCTTCCTGTTAAAAGAAAGACCTTCTTCATCTTTTAAGGAGCAGGGAAGATCCTAAAGATATTTTTAAAACTCAGATCAGATTGAGTGAGCCTTTTCAGAGAGTCACTCAGTCCAGAATTCTCAATTTAAAGTATTTGCCATGAAATATCATATGTATTTATTACTGAGTGGGCTCTTAGAATTTTAAATGGTGTCCTATGAGGAGAATAAGTGGTTGTTTTAAAGCCCAAATATTCCCTCACCACCCATCCCAAATTAACAATGTGCATTATGTATCCCAATTCAGTAAGTTAACATAATCAGGAAGCCTGCGGAAGGCTCAGATGACCCCTTACACCAGGGGTCAGTAAACTTTCCATAAAGGGCCAGATAGTAAATTTCTAGGCACCGCAGGCCATGCGTTCTCTGTCGCAGGGCTTGGTTCTGCCTTCAGTGCAGATAGCCTGAAACAGTATGGAGACTCCTGTTTCAACAAAAACTTATTTATGGATGCTGAAATTTGAATTTCATGTAATTTTCACATGCTGTGAAATAGCCCTCTTGATTTTTTTTTCTCCAACCACGTACCAAGTATAAAAACCACTCTAAGCTCAAAGATTGCACAAAAAGCAGGCCACAGACTAGATTTAGCCCCGAAGAGCCACTCTCTGCTGTAGATTTTCGAGTAGAAAGGACATCAAGTGTCATTATTAAACAGCCAAAATGAAAGGAAAAGTTATACTATTATAATTGTGAGGAAGAAATTAGAGAATATTAAGTGTGTACAAGGTGTACACACACGGTGTAATATTAAGGTGTACGAGGAAATTCCGAGAACACCTGAGACAATAAACTGTCCCCATGGTGGGCCATTCAAAACTCTACCATCCTTCCTGAGGTGACACTGGAGGCTCTCATCCTCTCCTGGCCTCTGCTAACTTTCCAGGCTTATCCCACCTACGGGTCCCCTACCTCCCTATCCAGAATGGCAAAGGGAGTCAAACATATATGACACTTTGAGCATCCATCCTTCAATTAAGAAAACCCACTATTCTTTCCTTTCCAAACCTTGCACTCTGGACTGGTTCCAGTCTGGAGAGGACTGGGAGATGCCTGTTAGTGACAGAGGCCACCAGCTGAGCGCAGTGTCCCAAAGATGGATGTGTTTTTGAAGTCGTGATTTCTGTCCAGCTCAGCTTGTTAGAACCCATGCTCCTGATGTGAATTCAAAAACACACAGGGAGGACATGTAAATAAAAGCATGGTAACAGTTGCCATTAATATACTATGCAGGAGACCCTCAATCTTTTTCAGTTAGGGGTTCTGATTTCTGTGTTTGTTTGTTTTTTTAATTTCTGTTCAACTTGGTCAGTAGACACCTGCAAATGAAGATTTTTGTCTCTGTAGGGCATCTAGAATGAGTCAGCGGTTGAGGTTTTGGGTTATTGCACTCAGTAGGCTTCTCCTTGAAAGGAGCCCTTTCAGAGTAAGCTGGAGCTTTCTGAGGCCCACAGTTAATGCATCAATATTTCTGGATTTAACTGGTCTGTGCTATTTACTCCCTTCTGAAAGGGTCACTTGATCCTAAAAGGACCCATATAGATAGCATTTATTTCAGGGTTGAATGGAAGTTGTTGGGTCCAGTTCAGACTGGTTCTCCCATGTAGGCATCACCTGTCTGCTCATTGATAGGGCTCAGTGGTTCCGTGTGTGTGTGTGTGTGTGTGTGTGTCAGTTTCACTAATTCATACAAGCATTTGTTTGATACTTACTCTAGGCTCCAAAGATATTGAAATGGTAGAGGCACTGACCTCCATGTATTCAGAAACGGGTGGAGGAGAAAGGCATCTGAATAAAACTTTTATGATATATTGCGGTACATGATATAAGTAAGAAACGAATGATTTGGGAATACCTGAGAAAGTAGAAATAACTTTGAGGGTGTGACAAAGTTTACATGGGAATAAACTATGCATTCCACTGCAGGACAGTGAAAAGCACTGGATTTGGAGCCAAGTACATTTTTTTCTTCTGACATTGGCAAGTTACCTTACTACATTGAGCCTCAGTTTTCTCATCTGTAAAGTAGGGTTAAAAATACTCACCCTCCGGCTCTATGCATAGGAATCTGCAAAAAGCTCCCTTTCCTATCTTAGGCCCTTTTGACCAAAGACTGCGTGTGGCCAGGATGCCTGTTGTTGACTATTTGATGGGAGGAACAGGAGAGATCACTTTTATGTGGGGTTGCATGGGGACAGGGCATCCATTCTGAATGAGAGCCAGGAAAAAAAAAAAAAAAAACACAACAACCCACACCTGGGTCAACCATTGTCTCTCTCCCCCTGGGAGTTCATTTGGACAATGGATAGTGTATCTTTTCCCAGCAAAGCCTTTGCATATTTTACCGTCCTTACAAGTTGACTGAAGGACCCGGTCAAATTACATACTTCTTCAGACGGCTTTTCACCATGAGTTTCAACACTGAAACCAACTTGATGATTCTTCAGGGCTCACCCTAATTAAATCACTGAAAAGAGTATTTAAACTTTACACTTGTAAGCTATCTAGGATTCTTTTCCAATAGACAAGCAAAAACTAGATGTTTATGAGTGACATGTGCTTCATTCATACCTAATTTCTGGTGAGCGGAGGAATGCTTTTGCCTTTCGACGAGATTTTGTGCCTATTCCCCATGACTGATAAATGGACATTGTGTCCTAAAATAGCTTTAAACCATCTAAGTGATACACATTTGGGGAAGGGTATTGAAACCAAATGTAATTAATGACCTGATATAGTTCTTCGTGAGTGTCAGCACTAGAGCCAAATCAGCCTAGGCAGAAAGCTAGAATGCCTCTTTAGTCAAGCGGTTGTGGTTATATCCCGTAGGGATCAGTCTGGCCCTTTGGATGCTTTGACCGTCAAGTACCGTCCCCGTCACTGAGGAGGCAAGTGTTAAAGAACGAACTGGCCAGATGTCACCACGGTGGCCAGATGTCACCACGGGAGGGAGGCGATGGAACGTGCTCCCTGTCCCCACCTGACTGACCCCCACCCCACCCCACCCCACCCCACCCCGCTGGCAGGGTGCAGAGGCTTCCTGACCAAAGATGACCACACGGAAACCCCACGGAGAGGGACAGTGTCCCCACCCCTAGTGCTGGCTTGGTTCTTGGGGGCGAGTGATGGAGCACCCAAAGCGTGTGTCCCTTTTTCTTCCAGGAGAGAAACCCTACAAGTGTACCTGGGAAGGCTGCACCTGGAAGTTCGCCCGCTCCGACGAGCTGACAAGGCATTACCGCAAACACACGGGCGTGAAGCCGTTCAAGTGCGCGGACTGTGATCGCAGCTTCTCCCGGTCAGACCACCTGGCCCTGCACCGCCGGAGGCACATGCTGGTGTGAGGAGTGCTTCCCGTCCAGCTGAGCGTAAGAGCTGGGTCTCTTAGCGGCACCCCATTCAGCAGGGCTGAATCCCCTCCACAGTGTTAACGCAAAAGGGCGTCACCATCCCACGATGTCTGAAACCAGAGCAGGAACAAGAAGGAACCCTTCTCCTTTTCGGTCTGAAGGTAACCCCCATCGCGACTGCACGAGAAACGTCTTCACGCTGGCCTGGGAGATCCGTGACACAAACGCTCAAGAGACAGGCACTGTTTCCCCGTGCCGTGTCCTCTGCCGTTTCAAGATGTTTGTAGCTTGTACGTTTTCTGAGCTGTCAGACGTTTTGTTATCGATCCCTTAAAGGTCACCTATCACCAGCCGATGGCTAGAGCAGGACCTTTCAGATTGGGATTCTTCTCCCGCACCAAACCCCCCCCCACTCTGCCCCCTTCTTTTTACTGAAATTTTAGTTCCTGTCTCAGTAAGCTAGAACACACATCCAGTCTGTTTCCAGCGAGCAGCATGAAAGTAGAGAAGAAGCAGCCTGTTGGAGAGTTCCATGACCTGAAAAGAAAGGGGCACTCAGGTGGCCCTTGGCAGTCGCGCCACCCGCCACTTGTCCTTAGGCCATGCCCTGAAGAGAAACCGACATTGAATCTTTCATTTGTTTGTCGTTGATTGTTTCTGTTTTGTTTCGATTCCGTTCTGTTCATCTGTCGGAGCAGAGGGGCAGCGACATTTCAGGTGGAGCGTAGTGCCAGCGTCTGCCCTGGCGTGGACCGGCACCGAGGTGTTCTGTAGTTGAATAGGAAGAGCCTGTCTTAAAACAAAAAACAAAAAACAAACAAACAAACAAAAAAAACTACTGCCCCACTTCAAATCGCAGTGTCCTGTCACCTAGGCATCATCTCTTCCTGCCCCTAGTATTTGATTACAAGGAATCAGGGGGAAGGAAAAAAAAAAAAAAAACTTTCTTAGACACACTGGCACCAAGGTAAGAGGTGGGGCTGCTCGGGCAAAGTCAGTGAACATGAAAAATCAGACAAAGCAGAGATGGGATAAAGCGCCTCTTGAGGAGAAAAGCAATAATGAATAAAAGGACTTTCCTACAATAACTTCACTGAGGACTCACGTTACCACAATTTTCATACTTACTAAAGGGATTGTAAAAAACACCCCTGTGGTTTAGCGGTCTTGGTTACAGGGACAGCACTGAGGTAATCTTTCTGCTAATTTTGTTGTCCTGCTTGGTGGAATACCACAATTAAAGATTATGCTCCCCTTTTCTTGTTTGAAAACAGTTATTTGGTGAACAGAAAGGCCAAGGAGGCATAGCAGGGAATTAACCCTTGGGTTAAGTGGTCAGTCCTCCTTGGAACCGAGTCAGTGGAAAGGGAGTGCTCCCCGAGGAAAGCCTAACATGGTGCTAGTTTCCTCACTTGGAGAGCCAAGGCTAAGTGACTCTCCATTAGGTTCTTCTATACAGATTTCATTTTCTAAACTGTATCAGACCCCAGGGGTTCTGCGTTGACACAGACAGGGATGTTGAACCCACTCATTCCGTGCTGAGGGTGAGGGGAGATGACAGTCCCGTCAACCCCCTAAAATTATGAGCCTTTCTTGCGACTAGTGCAGTATACAGTAAACAAAGCAATACATCACCAACAAGCATTCTTTCAGAAAAATTATCATATTTTTTTTTCCCCCACTAAAAGCTGTTCTTCTTTCAGCTGTACGTGGCTAAGGGGCTTGGTGACTTTTTCTGTTATTGTTGTTGTCGTTGTTGTTAAGATTTTTTATAGCTTAGATATAAAAGTTTGCCAGCATAGACCTTTGCAATGTATTTTAATTACAAACACTTGATTTGGGGAATTGCACAAATTAACCTCACAATATTCCTAGCTCGTTTTTAAAATGTTTGAACATTCTGAAATAATTTCCTGTGGCAGAACTGTCCTTTTTAGGATCATCCCCTAATTCAGAGAATCTTATTCTGACGAAGCAAGGAACGATAAATCATTGAAACAAGGACAATTCATGTTGGATGGTATTAAAAGGAATTGTTTTAAATGTTCAAGCAACAGCATAATGATGTTCAGGTCAAATTCTATCTTCAAAAACTATGTGCTCTGCATTTTCTGCCAGGTCTGAAAAACTCATCAGGCAATTTCCCTCGAACAAGGGCTTCGAGTCTATTGATAAATAACTTTTTTTGCTACATAATCTATTACCCACCAAGCACTGTTTTTTTGTGTGTGGTTTTTTTGTTTTGTTTTGTTTTTGTTTTTTTGGCTTTTTGTTTTGGGGGGGTTGTTTTGTTTTGTTTTCTTTGGTTTTTTGGATTTTTGGGGTTGTTTTTTTTTTTTGTTTTTTTACCAACTGGAAAGTTTTTTTATCTGTACTGTATACAATTCCTACTTCTTATTGCCTGTGACCATTTTGGGTAGAAAAAGGTCTCTTGCTGCATTCTAGCACTGGTTCCTGGTCATTGGCAAAGTACACGGAGAGTGGCCAACACAGCCAAGCCACCCTCGCTTTTCCTGGTCCTGGAACCTGGCTGGCAGTCAGTAGGTGAATCGCCCAGCAGCGGTGTAGACTTGACTCCATTCTGCCTGCTCTCAGAAGATGGGCCGATCTCTTCTGTGCAAAGAGATGTCTTGAGAGTGTCACAGGTAGAAATGGTTTTTAGAATTCATAGAACTGACAGGCAGTGGGAGTTTCCTGAGTGACGGCTTGATTTAAATTTAGCACAGAGCTAAATGGGCTGCTCCTCTCTGATCACATAGGAAGGGTTCAGGGAAGTGAGCTTTTTCTCCTCACCCTCTGAGAGTGGAAATCAGACTGAGATGGTAAGTTAACCGCTGAAACTGTCGGCGTTCTGCCATCTCCCAACCCCCCTCCGCCCCCTTGACACGCTCGATACTTCTAAAGAGGGATCCAAGCACAAACAGTGAGTGAGTGAGTTGCTGATCTCACCCCAGGACTGGAACTTCCCCAGGGCTCGTCCTGGAACAGAACAAATTCTCCCTGGTGAGTTTTCTACTAATGTTTCCCCTCGGAAAGGAAAGCGGTTGGGGAGAGAAGGAATTGGGTTTTCAGGTAGGAGTATCTTCGGGCGTGGAGAAGCCTCCTCATTTCATCTGTGTCCATCCTAGCCTCTTTTAGAAAAGCACAGTAGGAGATGATGAACACCAGAAAAGGCACAGAATCCACAGGACTTGTCCATCCCCTAACTAGAAGCATTCTTTGGTTTTAACTCTGGAGCTGTTCAGTTCGCAGTTGGACATGGGCGCGTGTTTGAGAACTTCTCCGCAGACTGCCGTGGTGGCTTGAGAAGCTGCAGGAGGCCTGGAGGTCTCTGTGCGTTGTAGAGATGGAGTTCAAGGCAGTTAACGTTCTTTGAAAAGTTACAGGTTACCCTGAGGTTCTAACAGATTCCCTCCCCGTATTCTGACCTTAAGTTGTTAGGAAGCAGCCTCACGCTTCCCCATCGGCCTCCGGCCTCATCCTGTCAGTTATGTGTGGACTCCGGGAAGCCTGCCTGATGGCTTGTCTTAAGTTCTATTAAGACGTTTAGACTAAACTTCCTAATGGCTTTCCCATAAGGAGTATCCTACTTACTGCCTGCCGTCCCTTCGACAAAACACTATAGGACATTTATTTTCAAAAGCAGTGGAGCAACAGTAATACAAACTGCATTTTTAAAAAGAGCACTTTTTATTCACTTGAGAGTTTAAGTGGAAAATAGGAAGAGGATGGTGAGGGGGAAAGAACTTATAAGATGCTACAGTGTTTACAAATGCCAGTTCTAGGGGATTCGAAAGGCCATTCTCCTTGTGGTTGAAATTTGGAATAGCTTATACAAAGATTGTGTTCCCTTTTATACACTTTTTTTTAACTTCAAATTTTGCCACTTGTGTTTTAAACGTAAATATAATTCTGCACTTTGAAATCAGTTCATTCAAACAGTGACATGTATATGGATAAAGATGCAGTATTCCTTATTCTGTACTTTATTTATTATACGTACCAAAGCTGCCATTGAATAAATCCGGTAAGGTGAGGCCTTCAGATATACTAAGTAATCGCCTTTGTCCTGTTGTTATGACTGCTTAGAAATGTGGCCACGATGTTGTTATAAAGGTGTCCTCACACAACGAGGACGGACAGTTTCAGCAGTGTTCAGAATGCCAGCACCCACGACACGCTGAGTTTTCACATGAGGGACTGAGCGGGAGAGAATTCCCACGGATCACATTAGGCCCGGGAAGCCTTAATACTCATAGTCCATAGCCCAGCCTCCGCTTCCGCTCTGCACTCACGCCTGTACATGGAGGAGGTAAATGTATTCTCTAACTTCATTGCCCAGATCTCTTCCTTCAGTTTTTCCCAGGTAGGGCATCTCATTAAAACTAGTCTTTCCATTTGATTTGGTCTCATCTAGGAAAGGGGTTTGGTAAGTCGTGTCTTCCGTATGTATTTCTGCTTGTCCCCACACTGCGTTCCACTTACCCATACAGGCACCCCCAACACACATGCCAGCACACACACGGCAGCCAGTGGGCCAGCAAATATCAACAAAGAACTTTTTTTAAAAGAATGAATTTGTAATAATCCATGCTGTCTAGAGATGTAAGTTATTTACCTTATTAGGGAATCAGCTTATGATGCTATATATGACTTTGCCTGCATTTTATAGTTAAGAGGTGTACATAAAAATTTAAAAATGCTATATTTTCACAGCTTCATTATAGAGTAATGTCTGTTTAGCGACCCATGTCCATTGGTACTTTATGCTGAATACTGTGCAGTTGCAATAGAAATTCAGATTTTCGTAAGAAAATGAAATAGGAGGATACTGCATCTTTAAAAAAAATAGAGTGAAAATATTTTGCTGTATTCGTAAACATATGTGATAGTGGAAAAGTATTTTCAAACTCGCAAATTTTACAGAGGTTGTAAATAGTTTGATGAAGTATGTTGGGAAAAAAAAAAGAGCTTCTAGTTTTCATCACAATAAAAAAAAAAGAAACTTGTTCAGATATGCCTTGTATATCTTACAATTAGCAATATTGCCATGGGAACTCTGTTCTCCTTTGGCAGAGCACATTCCTTGTGCTCTGACAAAACGGAGTGGCCACTCGTGTCCAGTTAGCCAGGATGGTTTAAAACACAATGAAGTCATTTTAAGTTGCAAACAACTGATTCCAAATTCAAAATGTCTTTGCCTGGAAAGGGGGAAATAGCTGCATCGGATTTTACTTGTGCTCAAGAGAAGCTTCTAGCAATTGTTCTCTTTTCTCCATTATCTTCCTCCTCGATGAACTAGTTCTTCACGGACTGAGCCACCCAGGCTCCCTTTTTGAACTAGTTCTTGACGAGAACGGAAAACAAAACAACGGTGAGGTGTTTATTCTTGTTTAATTGCAGAGGGAATGAAGAGTTTGGAGAGTAGCTACATGTTGACAAGATGAAGAGCTATGGTTATGGCCACATGTTAAATGAATCTACACTGGCAATAGGAATAAGCTAATGCCCATTTTCAGAAATGAATTAAAAGCTGAAAGTGCCTGTCAATAGACATTATGACCAATGAGATATTCCTATACTTTTACACAGCAATAATTCTTCATTACACTGGGTTTTTCCTCCACACTTGGGAAACACACACACACACACACACACACACCCCGACTAAATATATGCACGTAGTAAACTGAATATGTTCGCATAATCACAAAAATTCTTTTGTGATTTTTAAATATTCCTAATCTTGTTTATGTTAGTATTTCTTAATTTAATCTTACTTACAGAACGTCAGAATGCAAATCTGAATGTTAAGGTTCTCCTCAACATACATTCTGGCATAAGGCAATTATAATTGTCAGATAAAAACTTCACGGATTTGCCCCAAACGTGCAAAGCACTGTGCGTGGCTCAAAAAAGCGTTGCTCAGTTAACAAAAGCCCGATTTATTTAGAGCAAAACACTAGAGAGATTTGTTTGTTCTACTTTGTTTTGTCCACTAATATCAAAGGCACAGATTCATCTTTACATTTCTTCATTTCCTTTTTCCCTAATATTTGCTGTTATCATACACAGAACCATTTTGGAATGAATATCCACACCATCTTTTCTCCCCTAAAAAGTCTACTGAAGACCGCTGACACTCGGTCAGCCTAGCTTTAACCAAGATTTGGAGTTGGTCCGGGAAATTACCAGAGTTCCGTTCAGAACTTCCCGACTTTTTCCTATGATTATTTTACTTCTAGACATGGAGTCATGAATAGAAATATACACTGAGATTATACGAATAGACAAGAACCCTGGAAATGTCCAGCCTTACCATCTCAGAACACAAATCCACCCAAACAAGCTATTGAGGGCTACCAGTCAAATTACATTCTTTCAGGGCCAAACATTTGATAAAAGCAATTTTTAAAAGTCTAACTGTGATTAAACACTCAGGCTTTAGACAGTGAAGACCACCCTGATAGGTAGTGATCTACATACCTCTCTAGAACCAGACCACAGGTCTAGGAAATCATCAACCGTTTCCTCCTCTAAGTTTCAGAAAGAAGGAAACGTGTCAGGATAGGGTGTCAAAGAACGAATGAAATGTCAAAGGAAAGGTGCTGGGTTCTTTAATCTCCCCAAAGTCAAGTCTTCTGATTGGGCTGCTTTCTGCAAGGTGTCTAGAAGTACCAAGTGAGAAGGTCCAAATTTCAGCAAACCATGCAAACAATAGCTCTTCTTTCTTAAAGCCTTACTCTACACCAAGCATTCACCTAGACCACTTTTGGACACACTAACCCATAGACAGGTCTATATTTCATGGTTGGGAAATGGAAGCACAGAGAGAGTTGGCTGAGTCGCCAGCAAACACAGAAACCCTGAACAGCAGAGTGGAAAGGTGAAGCCACATACCTCTGGCTCTGCAGCCGGGGTTCTTCCCCCTGCACTACACTGCACCTGCCTTCCCAGCAGCCATGTTGTCCTGTTTTTCACTGAAATTGTTTTATGGCCAGGTAGTCCTATTTCCAAGTACAAGGCAGCACATGATAGGACAGTGGTAGGTAAGATTGAAATCAGTCCTTTCCTGGAAAATCATGCATGAAGGATCATTGTAAACAAACAGCAATGACCAGTCTCCCTGAACCTGTCACTTTCCTCCCAAATGTTTGGCCTAGAGATCCCAAATCATGAGCACTCTTCCCTAGTGGGTGCCATGTTGCCATAGTGGGTCTTCTCTATTCCCCATATTTCTCTGTAGGCAGAGTAAAAACCTTTCCACCTGCAGACCTTCTAGAATCTGCTCAAATTGCATTTGAAGTCTTCACCTCCTTCGAATGCATAGTTACTGACAGAGCCCACTCTTGGTGGCTGTTTTTGGGGTGGCAATCACAACCATTTAGATGCTGAGCAATGAGAGAGAACGGAGAATGCCTTTTCCGATTTCTCACCTGACGGAACCACCTCAGAATGTTTTAAATAGCCTTATGGATAATTTGATTATAGTATTGTTGTTAGTTTAATTGAATTTTGTGTAAGAAGCTGTCCAACATCAGAGGAGTCAACCCCCACCCCTTTTCGGTGTTACAAGCTCCCTGACACTATTGATTCATGGAAATACTAATGGGCTTAGAAAACATCAAGAGAATGTCATTTCTCATGGTGTTTCTTTCTTCTGAAAATGAATCTCCTGAATTATGGTCTTTCTCCCTGCTCCTTGGCGAGGGAAGAGATAAAACCTGTATAAACAAATTCCCTTCTATGCTGAGAGCAAGTGTTCTGTGTGCACGAGCCGCCGCAGGAAGGGGCTCTCTTCCCCCATTAATTGGGTTTCACAAGCAACAGTTTCTCAACAACCAAACCACAACTTGAAGTGAGTTGAAAGAGATGGATAGTGGCAATAGTCACATCAGGACTTTGTTTTTCTTTCTGGGTTTCATCTCTAGAAATTGTAAACGTTTGAGACCACAGAGTCTGCCCTTTGTTCACCAGGGACTGGGTGAACACAATCTTCCTTTTTCCAAAGTGGGCCCACCAAGACTTTGACAGAGATTCATTTTTGGGGAGAAATGAGGGTGAAGAGGAGGATAGGATTTGGGTCAAATTCTAGTCAAAATGCTCAAGTATTCAAAAAGTAAGACATTTTAGGGACACACTAACATCTTCCCTTTGCTAATTTCAGGCTCCAAAGATAGGCATAAAACATTACAAAGAAATGCTTTTGCCCTACTTGTGTTTCTAGTTTTCCCGTTGCAGGATTTTGTAATTACATTAGACAGCAATATATATTTTGTTCCTCAAGCTTCATTACTTTGGATGGGTATTGTTGAACTGGGGCACTGGTGCCTATATTCAAGGCTCTTTCCTATCAACTTGTCTGTCCGCAATTTGTTGTGTTTAAAAATCCATTTTTAAAAAAATCACCATCTCCCCGCCCCCACCCCCCGCCCATGGAACGGTGGCTGTATTGTTTCGTCCATGTCTATGTGGGACACATTGCATCATTGGCAAACCAACTCTCTGTGGATGCGAGATCACTACTTCCAAAACCAGCTTGAAAACATCGTCTTATGTATTATGTCATCCTACATCATAATGCAATTATGTGTATCATAACATGCTCATTTAAAAAAAAAAAAAAGAAAGAAACCAGCAGATTCATGTTTGTCCATTGAAGAATGTACTCAGAACTTTCTGTGTTGTGAAACGATGAGAACAGACCACCTTCAAGATACCCACCTGCCACTTAAAATGACCTAGTTATAATTAGTAGTAGTCTAGACGCTGCTCTTGGCGTGGGGGGGTCAGTTCAGACGTCACGTTCTTCTGAATAAATCTCTCACTCATATTTGAAAAAAAAAATAGATGGGAATAAAGAAAAATAGCATCTTTGGCCAATTCAAGCAGGTATCTTTTTTTCCTTTTCCTTGACACTTTGCTCATTATACATGATGACTAGATCACAAGATCCATCTGTGGAAAAATACAAAAACGTCCTTTACTTTACAAAACAGTTATTCTAGGCTCAAAAGCCTCTGAACAGCAAATTGAATAGATGTGCTGCGTCTTACTCACTTAACAGATGTAATTTCACAAAAGACTCTTGGGTCTCTGACCCCAGAGAGTTAGAATGCCCACAGGAGGTCCTACACATTAAAGGACACCACCACTCCCCCCTCAGTGATGCTGGCAAGCAAAGGTGTTCATTTCTTAGATCTTCATTTGGTTTTCTGTTCAGAGTTTTAATTGCAAATGAATTTATTTCTCCAGCTTATCTAAAGATCTAATTTCCCAATAGTTTCCTCTGCATTTATATACTCTGTAGTGTTTAGGCAACCCCTGTTATAAGTTTATTAATATTATGTAAGTGTTGTTCTTGTATTTATGTATAGTGTATGTATTGTAAATATACTCAGAGCTTTTTTCCTTTTACTGTAAAATGGTGATTTTCTTTTATTTCTTTTTTCTTTTTTTTTTCTTTTTTTTTTTTTTTTTTTTTTGCCCTATGATGATGTAAAGGGAGACCCTCCTAATGAGATTCTCTCAGAGGATGATTATTCCAGTCTATTCTCAGAGATTTAAATGAACAAGTGTTATCGTTTTTAATGGTGTCTCAGACATATTCTGTTGGTGCATTGCTTTTCTGTATTCAACTTTCCTATGAATTGAGCTGTGAACCGAAATAGAGTTTAAACCTTAACTGTATGCATTTGTATAATTATCTGAATGAAGGCATGAAGGTTAAATAAAGCATTTTGTATGGAACAAAACTCCCTAATTATTACTAAGGCTGACTCAGACACTTTGGAAATAATAGTTATTAACCATTCTAATTAAACCTTTGTTATGAAAAGTTTTACCACTTGTGTATAGTGATTTGAAGCACAGAATGAGATACAGCGTGTACCCAAAAATGAACAGGTTTGGGTTTTTTTTTTTTCTCATAACAATGAGCACCTAAAGAAGGATTCCTAATGTAATAGTTTACTGAATATAAAACTAAAAAGTGGTCCAGAAATATGAAGTGATATGAAAAAGTTAACACCTTTCGGAGCCGAAAATGGAATCTCTATAATTGAATGAATTATTTTTTTCAGATTTTTTGTATCATCTACGTACAGAATGATCCATCTAGCACATGCCAAAGCTAATTTCTGTATATTTTTAAGAAAACTGGATTATGAGGCTTTGAAAATAAGACCATTAATGAGTAGAAAATCTTTGGAATAATAGCTAAAATAAGCACTTGAAGAATCTATGTAAGTATCTTCCTGCATGGTGTCTTTCCATTGAAGATCTACAAGAAAAATCCATTCCACAATGAGAATGCCAGTCAATACTACTCACAATTCTACAGAAAGGTGATAGATGATAATTAAAATTGTAATAATAAAATAAAACTTCATAGATGCTTGGCAGTGTTCTAAGCATTATATTTGTTCCTCTTTATTCATTATGAAAGTTCTGAGTTAGGTTCTGTTATTTCTTAATTTTTACGGAAAAAAAAAAAGTGAGGCACTGAGTTTAGGCAATTGCTCCAGTCAGTCTGGTTGCAGGACTGGTGTCCTATGGGGCTGGAGACAGGGTAGAAGGTGGGGAGCAGGGGCTGAGGTGGGAGAGAGAGAGAGTTAAGAGCATTCAGTATCGTAGAAGCAGTCAACAAATACCTTTGATTATATATGTACATACAAATATTAAAAAAATGAACAAAATACTACCCTTCATCTCAGACTCCACAAACCAGAGTGTAATTTAAGAACTCATAAAAATCAGAGACTGAAGTCATTTGGGGCTCACTTTATTATTTTTTTTTTAAGATTTTATTTATTTATTTGACAGAGAGAGATCACAGTAGGAGAGAGGAAGGGAAGAGATCACAGAGAGAGAGGAAGGGAAGCAGGCCCCCTGCTGAGCAGAGAGCCCGACATGGGACTTGATCCCAGGACCCTGAGATCATGACCTGAGCCGAAGGCAGTGGCTTAACCCACTGAGCCACCCAGGCGCCCCTGGGGCTCACTTTATTACTGACAGAACTCCATTTCCAAATGAACGTGGAGTTCTACAAAGTCGCTCTGTGCCACTCAAAGACCCTGTGGAGAGAGCCACGGGGGAGTGCGTCCCACCCCATCCCCATCCAAACACGCTTCTTTGGCATCAGGATGGAGATTCTGTGCCCTGTTGCTCCGACCTTCCCAAAGCTGGCTGTTCTGAGCACTCTGATGGGGTCTCCCCCAGTCAGAACTTTCCTGATACTTCCATGGTGATCACAATCCCAACTCGGCAAAAGAAATCACTCACTAAAAGATTATAAGGCTTTTTGGAAAATCGAGGCAATAAACCATAAGTGCATTTTTGCTAAATTATTTGTGAAGATTCTAGCTGTGCCATGTTAGACATACTCCATTAAGGCAGAGCCCAACAAATTAGAGAGGTCTGTCTTGTTCTACACTGTGGTGAATGAAGCATGGTAGTAACTTGTAAGGCTGAACCTAATTCATTCAATTACTTCATTTTGGGTATGACTTTGTAACAAAACAGTAAGTTCGACGTTAAATTTATGTCTTCGACCTGATTTTCCAAAAGTCCGCTCTAGGCCAGCTAACAGTCAAACCAGCTCCCTAGTTACGTTTTTTGTTTGTTTTTTCAGTTCATCCCAGGAAACTTTATCATAAAGATAGACCAATGAGACAAATCTCATGGAAGAAATCACATGATACTGTTTGACTCTCAAGGTAACCTCTTTGTTAATATTTCTTCTCTTGAGTGATTCCTGGATACTTCCGCAATAGGTGGGATTAAATGGGTGCTAGATAATTCTGTATCTTCCTCAGTCCTCTCCCTTACTCTGGGTGTTTCATCAAAGCTAGGATTTCTAGTCCAAGTCTTAATGATTTCATTGTTTCTTACTGTCTGCAATATAACGACTACAAAACAACAGCATTAAGTGGTTAAAAGTACAGAAACGGCAATGTGCTTAGAATTGAATACCTTGGGGCTTTATCAAAGAAGAAAAAATATATCAGTGCTAGAACAAAATCATGCTTCCTAAAAAATAATTTTAGTCCCAGGTGGCCACTGATGGTTTTCATACCATATAGTGTATTGTCTTCCCACCAAAGTTGCACGGTTTCTTTCTACACAATGAATTCCTTGTACGTTGTCTGACTGCTGTCTGGATGTAATATATTTCTCTCCCAACAGTGTAATAAGTGTAATTTACATCACTTCCTGTTTAGTCTAAATTCACCAATGAACGCCTACACAGCTCATACACTTGAGTGAATATCTATTTCTGAAATAAATCGCATTTTCCCTGTAGAGGAACATTTTTTACATGATCTTTTTCTTTTACAGTTTCATTGTGTTGAATTCCTGCGTGTGTGTGTGTGTGTGAGACAGAGAGAGAGAGAAAACTGTTTTATGAGCCCATGATGACATCAGCAACATTAGACTCCAGCAGGTATGCTAAAAACAGGTTCACTCAGGAATGTCCCCAAATTGCTTAAACATATGGATAGCCATCATGATGCCCCCTTTTGTTATAGCTACAGTTCATGTGAATATATTGGAATCCATTACCCTGGAGAGGATTGCAAATCTGTGCCACGAGCTACTGTGATATCTGTGTACCTTGGAGCTTTCAGACCATACCAAAGACTCTGGTCAGTTCTAGCATCTGGAGAGTGGCCTTGCTGCTGCCCCAGACTCCTCTGAACTCTTAAGCTTGATCATAGCCCAGGTCGGGAGGTAGATGCGGTCCTGAGGTTTAACGTGGTTGATCATCCTCATGGCCCTTTAAGTTGACATTAACGTGGCCGGTACATTCTGTGGCTGATCTAGGATCTCTGGAGCCTACTTCACCTCTCGTTGCTGATCTGGGGCGATTGATTTGTAATATGTTTGACATGAATTCACATAGTCACTCAGGCAATGATCGTTGGTTCCTTGGTAATATATACAATATTCTGTAGCTAAAGTGAACGTTGAAGTTAGAGTCAATATATCTACAATAGGGGGAGTGGTTGGGAAATTTCATGGTTTATTTGTTCAGACACTCATGCATGACATGTCAATGTTATTATGTTTACTAGGAACAATTTTTACATGCATAAAATAAGGAAAAGCACATATATGAGTTGTTAGTCTGTGTAGGTATTATACTAATTAAGATATAAAATTTGTACCTAAGACATAATGTCTAACCACAAGTAGGATGTAACTTACTACATCCTAAATACACTAGGGTAGAAAATATAAATGAGGGGCGCCTGGGTGGCTCAGTTGGTTAAGTGTCTGCCTTTGGCTTAGGTCATGATCTCAGGGTCCTGGGATCCAGCTCCCCATTAGGCTCCCTGCTTCTCCCTCTCCTGCTCCCCCTACTTGTGGTCTCTCTCTCTCTCTGCGTCAAATAAATAAATAAAATCTTTAAAAAGAAAGAAGGGGGGTGAAGGAAGGAAGGGAAGGGAAAGAAAGTGAAGAGAAAGGAAAAGAAAAAAAGGATAAGGGAAGGGAAAGGAAAATGGATTAGCACCACTAACACTGGCTACGGTGTCCTGGAAGTCTAGTTGTAGACAGAAGCTTTTCCATAACACAGGCAATCAGCTGGGCCTATATAGCATGTGGATGCTCCAGTCCCTAATTCCATACCCAAGCCCTCCCCAAGATTTCTGTGAACTTTGAGGGTATATGCAGCACTGGGAGGAAAGGACGCAAGGCTGCTTGCGTTATCACAATCAACTCCAACTCTTGGTTTTGGGATCATTTTAAGGTCCGTCCTGTCAGCCTCTTCTTTGATTTACTACACAAATGTACACACATACAAACACAAGCATGTGTAAATTGTGTAGTTATGGTTTGCCATTGAAGCGTTGTGTCCCACTACTGACAACTGAATTCATTTAATGGGTCAAGATGAACATTTTCCAAAATTAGGTAAAGAATGAAATGGGACGGTGTAGGATAAGATGGAATGGAATGGAATGGGGGAGAAGAAAGAGCCGAGAAGATGAGGAGTAGCTTTTGTTTTTGTTATGTACACATGGGCATGAGAGTGAGGAGGCCCAATGTAAAAAGTCTCTAGTTGACGGGTCTATCTCTCTCCTTTTGTCCTGCCCAACATCTCCCAGGACAAATCCCGGTGGGTTCATTTCTCACACTGAGCAGGGTATCCATTGTGATGATTAATTTTATTTGTCAGATTCGCTGGGTTATGGTGCTCAGATATTTGGTCAAACATTATTTGGGTTGTTTCCATGAAGGTAGTTTTTTTTTTTTTTAATAAATTAAACATTTAAACGGTGGGCTTTCAATAAAGCAGATTACCCTCCATGATGTAGATGGGCCTCTTTCAATCAGATGAGGGGCTTAATAGGACAAAAACTAACTGCCCCTAAGAAAGAAGGACTTCTCCCAGTAGACACCTTTGGATTTGAACTTCAGCCCTTCCCTGAACCACTAAACCCCTAGCTTGGTAGCCTGCCCATCATATTTTAGAGTTACATGCCTCTGCAATTATGTCAGCCAATTCCTTAAAACAAATTTGTCTACAGATAGAGAGATAGAGGTTAGAGATATAGAGATACACACACACACACACACACACCCTGCTGGTTTTGGTTCTCAAGAGAAGCCTGACTAATGCTTCCTTCTATTTGATTTCTCAGGCTAGTTCTCATCTCCCCGACCTTACCTTTTCTCCTATGGGACCAACCCAGATATTTTGCCAAATAAAGGTAATTCTTTCCTCATGAAAAATTCTGTGGCCAGTTACAGCTTGGAATGGAAATGGGAAGGTCATTTCGTGAGGGATGGAACTCGTATCAGATGCTATGTTTGGCTGTAGTATTTCAACTGACTTAAATTAATTGATTTCCATAACTGGAAGAGCAAAGGTACTGTCATCTTTTGAGCCTTAGTTTATCTCTGAAAC
This sequence comes from Mustela nivalis, assembly GCF_964662115.1. NCBI lineage: Eukaryota > Metazoa > Chordata > Mammalia > Carnivora > Mustelidae > Mustela > Mustela nivalis. The sequence goes on along the minus strand of NC_139034.1, from coordinate 56,194,448 downwards.
TCCTGTCATCCTTGCTCTTTTTGGCAGCTTCTACCTCAGGCTGGCTGTGAGATGGTTGCAAAAGTCCCAGGGCTCCTACCCACGTACAAGCATAACAGAGGAAAAGAGAGACTTGCTCCCAGAAGCAGCAACAGGAAGGAAAATCTGTAGCAAACCTCTCTTCCTATTTCATTGGTCCAAATTCTGAAATAAGCACAGCCCTGAGCCAGTCTTTGGCAAAGGAACCCTTAAATAAGACTTGTTCCCTTGTGCCACAGGTTGGAGTCAACTTCTCTTGAGGCTCATGAGCTTCCTAGGGGAATAAAATGGGTTCAGTGTGACTTGTGGTTTTTAGTCAATTGTTTGTTTTGAAAATTTAAAAACCTTCAGAAAAGTTCAAAAATACAATGGTGAACATCCGTATACCCATCGACAAGTCAGCTAGCGCACTGTCTATACACATTTTTTAACTGTTTAAGTGCAAATTGTGGATGTCTTTTAGACTTCTTCCCTGAGTATTTCTACACCTATCCCTTAACCAGGATATCATCCCATCCGAGTTGTAAAAATATCTCAGTAAAGACCTCTACAGATTTTTAGTTTTGGGGATCCAGATCCCGTCAAGGGAAGGGTCACACGATCACTAGCCTTCCCCACCTTCTCCTTCCTTTTTCCCCCTCTTCTTTTTGTTTTTCTTGATTATTGTTTTTGTTCATTTAGGTTTTTGCTTGCTTGTTTTGATGGTGGTCTTTCATGACTTTGACAGTTTCAAAGAATCTAGGCCAGTTGTTTTGACTGTGTCCTTCCATTTAGATTTGTATCCTTATGATTAGATTCAGATTAAAAATTTGTCAGAGGGAACACTAACCGGTAATGTAGACTGAGTGCATTGCATAGAAGGGATATGGAGCAGGTTTCTCTCATGGTTGACAGTGTGAAATTTGTTCACCATTACAAAACTTTACTACTACTACTTCCATGTGGATTTCATTATATCCTTGAGGGGTTTTTTTTGGCCCTTGAGGTTGACTTTACATCTTTGAAAGAGACTCTGTAGAAGTTACTTCATTTTTAAAGTTAATATATAATTATTAATGTAAAGATTCCAAAGCTTAGTTCTTCCTTAACCTTTTCCTTCAACATCCTAATAGTATTATTGTATTTATAAATCTAGCAAATGTAACACTTGTTGTAAGGTGATGAAAGCAATTCAATCCCTTGGAACATGAAAAACTGAATTTGTAAATTTAATATATATACTTTTTCTTTTATGAAGTTTAATGGATGAACAACAAGCCATTCCCAAGAACTAAATATTTTCATTAATCTATAAACTTTAGATATGATGATTCTTAAATTCTCTAAATGTTCTGACTTTGCATATAAATTTTTTATAAGATTCAACTTAAAATTTAAGAAATTTAAGCCATTGCTTAAATTTCATGTTTCCAATTAGATTCATAAGGTTAGCTTCTAGCAGGACATACTCTGTTATACTCTTAGTTGCTGTGTCAAATATGCACAAATTTCTTTTTTTTTTTTTAAGATTTTATTTATTTGAGAGAGAGATTGAGAGAGCGATCATGAGCAGGAAAGGAAGGATAGAGGAAGAAGCAGACCCCTCACTGAGCAGGGAGCCCGATGCAGGACTCTATCCCAGGACCTTGGGATCATGACCTGAGCCAAAGGCAGACGCTTAGCCGACTGAGCCACCCAGGCGCCCCTAGGCACAGATTTCTTACACAAAAATATTAACACCATGATTATGATTCTTAAATATTTCTATACTTAATCATAAACTGTCTTGGGGTTAAAGGGAAACAATTAGAACATTTCAAATAGTTTGGGGTTTACCTTCTCAGATAATGAAGTTGCTTGAGACTGGAGATCTCATTTGAGATACAGGTATAGTATTAACACGGATGGAAAACCTATTGGGTTATAAACATGGACCCCTATTCATAATGTGAACTATAACTTAGCAAGAGTACTTGGGTGGCTATGTACTTCACATCCCCAGGCTAAATTTTTTTATTAGCAAATTTTTCCATATTCTCAGGGAAGTCTGTACATACCCACATATACACACGTACACTCCCAATGCAATTCTACTTGATTGAATTTGCATTTATTTGGGTTTATACACTTGATTATACGCTATACTCCTGAAGACTTTGGAATAGGATGGATTTTTTTTCTTATAATCATTCCTATCAAGTAGGGTTATAACTCTCGCCAATATGAAAGTGACCATGCGAACACACAGATCTAAGACAGTGGTTCTTAATAAGGGCACAATTTGCATGGCCAAGGGATATTTATCAATGACTGGAGACACTCTGATTATCATGACTGGGACAAATAGCGCTACTGGCCTGTGGATAGAATCCAAGGATGCTACTTAACATGTAGCAATGCTCAGGACAGTCCCCCATAACAAAGGATTCTTCTGTCCAAAGTGCCAGAAGTGCTGAGGTTGACAAACTCTGGTCTAAGGTTATGTCAAAGTCATTAGGTTCCCAGATGCAACCAACTTTATTCACTCTAACCTGCAGAAATGGCAGTGGGAGCAATTAACAAAGAACTGAATAGATGGACAGTACTGGGGAGATGGTGAACCCCTGCACTCTGTGTTCCAGCAATAGTCAGACCTCTGTACTGGAACGGACCTACATTCCATGCCTGCATACATGTCACCCTAGCCTAGAACTTTGTTTTCTGTGTGTCTACTTAGTGAATTCTAATGTATTCATTACTTCCCCTATATAATCTCGGAATCTATTACCTATCCGGCTAGGAAGTGACAAGAATTTCCTCTTGTGCCTTAAACATACATCAAATATTGCACTTATAATGCTGTAAATACCTATTACATATCTTCTTTTTAGCTACATTGTAAGCTGTTTGAGAGCAGAAGTTGTGTTTTCCTGGTCTTAAATCCATAGAGTCTGGCACAACCTGCCACTCAATATATATTTGATGGGTACATAAATGATCCAATTTATAGATAGGACTTTAACAAGGAGAATAGAAATAATGAATTGGAAGGGTACCTTTGAACTAGATCACAGAGGACCATAAAGGCTAAATTCTGGAATTTGGTCTTTATTATTTAGGGAATAGAGAGTGAGTGATATTTTTACTTCTGAAGATGAATGTTCTGGTAAATTTTTTGGAAAATTAAGTCATATTTTAAATGCACTCTCTTACACACACATAAATATATTTGATTTTCTTAAAGAAAGAGCATAATAATATAACTAATAACTTCAAATTATTCACATCAAAATTAACATCAGTAGGAGACTTAGCAAAAGTATTCCATAATCTTTCACTGCAACTTCCCGATATGTATTGTTATGATAAAATATGAATTTTTTAAAAATAGAAAATGGATTTTTATCAAAATATTAAAGCACTTTATGGGTAGAAATACTGTAAAAAGTTCACAAATTATTAAAATTACCGGGGGCGGGGGGCACCTGGGTGGTTCAATGGGTTAAGCTTCTGCCTTTGGCTCAGGTCATGATCTCAGGGTCCTGGGATCGAGCCCCACATCAGGCTCTCTGCTCAGCAGAGAGCTTGCTTTCCCCTCTCTCTCCACCTGCCTCTCTGCCTACTTGTGATCTCTCTCTCTGTGTCAAATAAATTTTTTAAAAAATAAAATAAAATTACAGGGTGCAAATTTACCTGTAAGTTTCTGCTCAGACTCTCTCCTAGTGCCCACACTTGTTAGCATTTGATATTGTTTTCACTATTTCAATCCACACAGTCTTGTGACAATAAAAAGTCTTTAAAAAAAAAAAGATTTTATTTATTTATTTGTCAGAGAGGGAGGGAGCACAAGCAGGCAGAGTGGCAGGCAGAGGCAGAGGAAAAGCAGACTCCCCGCTGAGCAAGGAGCCCGATGTGGGACTCTATCCCAGGACCCTGGGATCATGACCCAAGCCAGAGGCAGCAGTTTAACCAACTGAGCCACTAGGCGTCCCAAAAAAGTCTTTTTATTTCTGTTACTTTAATACTTCTGCATCTTTCCAAAGAAAATCTTCAAGACAATTCACATGTGGAAAGCCCTAAATTGATGCTATACCTGATATATGAGTCTTTATTTAGAAACAGCTTTCAGGGCACCTGGCTGGCTCAGTTGGTGAGGTGTGTGACTCTTAATCTTGGGGTTGTGAGCTCGAGCCCCACATTGGGTGTGAGATGACTTAAAAATAAAATCGTTTTAAAAATGGCTTTCCTTTTATTATTTGCTTATGAGTGGTTTTAAAAACATATTATATAATAAAGAATTTTAAAACTCAGAATGACAGCTGGTATACAAAATTCGCTGCAATCAGAAAATAGTGTTCTTCAAGGAAAAAAAAAATGTGTTGACTATAGCTCTTGCTGAGTGGGTAGAATTGTAGATGAGAAGTTCAATTTTCTAGTCAGAAATGTTGATTTCCCTCAAGTAGTAGCATCACAGGGCTGGGGAGCTTGCCCCTGTGGTAGAAGGAGCCTCTGGAGCAAGAAGGCATGAGCCTACACAGTACTTCCTCATAGACAAGGCAAGTGAGAACAGGCCACTTCCTCACACCATTAATTGTTGTTTTCTTTCTTCTTCCAATATTTCATGTATTTTATTCTAGAATTGTCATTTCCTGTCTTTTGTGAAGGTTTCTGTAATATTGGACTCATTCAGCCCAGATGGGGCCTGAAAAATTCTGCATTTCCTTTTTAAAAATTCATCTTCTACATTGATGTGGCTGCCTTTATTCACATCAAACCAAAATAATAGTCCCTTTTTTACGATGTGTAACTGTGATATATTTATTTACCAATATGTCGGCTGTATCGCGTGAGGTATTTAATTAGCTTTTGTGCATGTGCAATGAAATGCTAATCATGGGCTAGTTATTTTTTACTATGACCCTGGAGAGCTGCTACTTCGATGGTTTCTTTGCCTTTATCTGGGGACTGTGCCTCGTGAAATGCTTGTCACCCTCGCACGGGAGACAGGTGGCATTTTCTGTGGATCTCTAACTGGTAGAAAGGTATGCCTCTCTATTAAAACCTTAAGACATTAAAGATAACAAAGGAAACATTTTGACTTCTTTTCATTGGCGTTCTGTGTATATAAAGACTATCACTGGACAGAGAGCAGTAATAAAGTCCAGAAGCAGATAAAAGCACAAATAGTGAAACCAAGGTATTTGTAAAGCTCGATGAACCTGTTAACCCGAAGTTGGAGTTTGATCTTTACCTATGGTCAAGTCTCAAGGTTAACTGCTCCATAAAGCTTCATGAGGCACTGGTGTTTCTATCTCTTCGCTTCCTTATCACCTACAGGGCTCTGCTGTCGTATTTCTTCTAGTCTGACTTCTTTTGAATGTATTATCGATGAGAGATTCCTCTACCTTAGATTTAAGATAACGCCACCGGCCTGTTGGCATCAATTGACAAATTGGACATGTTTGATATCAGTGTAAAGAGCGTTGTGAGTGGACTCGTCAGTTGCTGATAATGGTGTAGTCATAGCATTTTTGGTTTCATGATGAGAGAGGGGGAAAAAAAAATACAAAAACAAAACCCAACTGTCTACCAAACTTGGAAATGGATTTTCTCCATTTGTGCCGAAGGCAATAGGTAGAAGGTTGTAGCTGTGCATGCTTTAAGGATAGAGGTTAAAAAAGAAACTTGTGATGAAATACGTCGGTAGAGTCTTAGTCTTGGTTACAGAAGGTTGAAGAGGTTCAAGATGTCAAATCAGTGAAAGAGCAGTTGCTTTAAGGCCAGGAAAAGCTGTTTTTAGATCTTGTTTAGTCAGTTTACCAGCAGAATGAGGCGTACCAGTGGCTTGCCTCAGGAGACACGTCTTTACACCGAGGGTAGGGGCACCACCTCCTTCCCTTGCAAGCTATACACAGGAGAACACAGGCAAAGCACCCAGGGCAGGGCGTGTCCTAAAGTTGGCCTTCAGGAAGGGGTTTGTTGTTATTCTTGGCTCCTCAACTCCTTAGAGGGAAGGGATTTCTACTTTACTCCACAGGAGGGAAATTTCAGGAGGATTAGCTCCTGCCCTTCTCTACCCATCCATGTTTCCTCCCCGGAGGAGCAGGAGTCACTTGTGTGTTTTGTGAACTCGAGTGAGTGCGCACACTCCCTCCGTCTCAGAAGACCCTGCCGTTAGGGCTCCCAGGTTCTCAATCCCATCTAAAGCAGGGACCCTTTTATCCTCATCCTAGTCTTACGTGGAGTGTGGGGCCATCTCCCCGCCATCTCCAGGAAGGGAAAAGTGGTATTTTTCCTTTGTAAGGGTGGGTTTTAAAAGCTAGAACAAAGAAGATCATGATTACTAAGTATGAACTTACACAGATTAGTAGCTGCTTTGCTGGGGCTCGGCTAGAAATACCCTTGCCAACCCACCTACCCAGTAAATGTGTTCCATATCTGGGCACGTAGTGTTTGAAATTACACATTAGACCTCACTTACTTGCCTAAGGCTTCTTATCACTTACTCAATACGCCAGGAAGGGCAAAAGTGGTAGCCTTATCAACAGTCACACCTTCTTATGAAGGAGTCTATGAATGTATTTAGAAGAGCAGGTTGGAGTCAAGAGGAAGAATGAAAATGGTATGGTTCTGTCGTCGTGGGACTGTGCTCTGCCTGTGATGGCGGTTGTGGTAGGTCACGGTACTTGGGAGTCACAGAAGTGGCAAGAGGTAAAGGGAAAAGTGTACAAAGGTTTGTGAAGGAGAGATAAGAGTCCTGGAAAATAATCTTTACCTAGTTTATGATTTTGCTCAGGGAAATTCGCCCCGAAGAAGGAAAGGATATGTTACTCAACTCTACTTCCTGTTGAGTAGGAAGAACTGACAAAATACACATTCGTGCACCAGCGTCCACACAATCTAATGCCCGAGTGTATTACTCCACGAAATACCTGCAAGGAAAATGTTCAGAAAAGTTTACTACAAATTGCTTTATTCAAGGTATATCTTTTATTTGAGGGTTCTGGGCAACTCAAACCTATTTTGATACTAGTTTTCACTACTCAGTCCATTACTCAGTTGCAGACTGTGACCAAATACCTTTTTTTTTTTTTTTTTCTTTTTTAAAAACTAATGGGAAAGAGACTAGAAACACAAAAGCATAGGTTTGGAGAATTGTAGAGTGCTCCCCTCCCCACCCCCGTGACCTTCTGTTCTTTCCTCTAAAAGAACTGAGTATCTCTCTCAGGGGTGTGGTTGAGAACAGGTCAAGGCAGCAAAAGGATTAATAAATTTTTTTTTTAATTTGCTAATGTCTTGCCAAGAATATTGACATTAGAAATATTTCATCACAAAACAGATTTTAGATTATATATTTTATCTATTTGTCTATCCCATACATATATTTATTCTTATATTTGAAGAGTAAATTCATATTCATGAATTTATAAATAAATTCACTCAGTGTCCTTCTTAACTTTCTCAACCATTCTGTGTCTGTCATACGGGAGACAAAATTTTTGTCTCCATCTTTAAAAAAGAATTTCTGTGTGATAGTATTAACGATCTGAAATTCAATGGGATGAATTTTAATGCTGTAAACATTCCATGGAAAGTGGTGATTGTTTTTAGATATGTAAAACTCACATTTACTCAGCATACAAATTCCAGTCCTCCCAAATGTCTCTTCTCTGTATTAATCAGACTGCTAGGCTATATCTAAAGGCAAGTTCCCTCTATTTTCTCTCAAATTTCCTTGAGGACAATAGTCTTTTTCAGCTTTTATCCTCTATAAGGACCTTACCCAGAGCATTGAGCACAGAACCCCCTTAGAAGCAATGGTTAACGTTTCTTGGGCATTTATCACATGCTGAGCTCTGCATAATTGTTTTTTTTATCTGGCCAACAATCTTGTTCTCCATATTATCCCATTTTATAAATAAGGCAACCGACATTCACAAAATTTAACAAATTTGTCCAAGGTCGCACGACTAGTAGACAGAGCTAGAACTCAAAGTCTTGTCTAGACCCCATGCGCTGATGAACTCTTTACTGCAGGTGTTGAGTGGTACAATGAATACACAACACACATGTACCCACATTTTTTTTTTTTTCAAAAGAAACAAAGCATATTCACCATAGAGAGGAACACTCAAGATCCGACCAGGCAGATAGACCCAAGCTTGGTGACAAACCTGAGACTTACTAGCTGTGGGAGTCGGGCAAATAAATGGGCTTGCTGGTCCTCGGGTTCTTTATTTGTAAGGTGAGGAAAATGTGTATGGACAGCTTCAGAGGATGTTAAGTAGTTTAATAAAATATGAGAACTGAAGTTTGGGGTTCTTCTCCTTTTCTCCTCATTTCACTCCCTTTGACCTTCTACATCCATGCCGAGGTCCTTACTTCTCTGTGGCTCTAATAAAAGTAGAAGGCACCCTCGGGGTCTTGCCTTTTTGTTGTTGTCACTTACCTAATTGAGATAGCTGCTTTTTTATTTGCAACGCAAGAAGCCATTTTTTTGTTTCAAGACAATGGAGTTAAAAAAAAAAAACAAGTTGAAATACTTTGTTACACGCTTGCCAAAACTTGCCATCCCTCTCTTGCTTTAGATGAGTTTCTGATTTTTTCCAGTGACCTTTATTTAACATAGGAGTGAATAAGCCCTGGACTTTCCCAGATTAAAAATACACATAAACCTGGAAGCGGCCACCACAAAATATCGCTGTGTAAACATGATAAAATGCAGAAGTAGATCATTTACATTCAATGAGTAACAAGGTATTTGCAGGAATTCGCCGTCCTTGACCAGTTCAATTCTGTTCATACAGCTCACGCTTTCACTTTATTGATGCCTATAAATGAACGTGTCTTGTCTCAATGTACCCTCGGTGTTTGGCACACAAAGGGCTCTATTTTATAGCTGAGGGCCATAACTCGACCTCCGGGGAAACTCCACAGCTCCTTTCCTCTGGCGCAGGTTGGTGTCCGCTGTGGAGGCTGACATCCTGAGACTTCCGATTAGAAGCAGTAATCTGTTGCTTGTGAGCCGGTTATCCGCAAACCAGCCCTCCCGTCTTTTGGGGATTCTCACCACTCTGCAAGGCACCCATTGTTCTGGAGAAAGAAGTGGAACTAGCATCTCTGAGAGCATAGGTTTGTGAGAAAGGCGGAGGCAGAGTAGGTGGGAGATAGTTTCTGGTTTTGTTCCTGGATAATCAGGAGTTAAACACAAAATGCAGAGAACCCGAGGAGACCAAGCTCATATTTTGAGGATAATGTGATCAACAAAGACACCAAAACACAATGAAGAGTTTGGCACCAAGCTCTACTCACGAGTCTAAATAGAATTTAGAAATACTCTATTAACTCTTACTTCCACACATGGAGCACTTAGTAGGTACAAAGCATTCTGCTACATGCCTGAAAAATATTGTGTCACTGAAAGCCTGATGTATCCTTATGAGGCAGCTCCTTAGAGCTAAGGACCCTGAGGCTGAAGGAAGTTGAGGAGCTGAGGAGAGACACACAATGAGTAAGTGGCACTTCTGGAATTGTCTGCCCCCAACCAGGATCTTAACCACACCGAAACTATATATAGTCATCAGGTAATCCAGTCTTAGTCAGAACCCACATCCTGACCCCAGTGAAAAAAATCACCCAGTTTACACAACGCGCAGCCTTCATACAGCGGTTAATCAATGGCATTATCCAAGTTTCCCTAGTTTTATTTCCCCCTCATTTTCCTATAGTTATAACATTTGTCTGGTTTAATTTGGGGACTTTTCAATGAAATGAATTCCTTTAAGAAGAAGAAATTAAAAATCCAGGAAGTATTTTTTTTTTAAGATTTTATTTATTTATTTGACAGACAGAACTCACAAGTAGGCAGAGAGGCAGGCAGAGACAAAGGGGGAGGCAGGCTCCCTGCCGAGCAGAGAGCCCGATGCGGGGCTCCATCCCAGGACCCTGGGATCATGACCTGAGCCGAGGGGAGAGGCTTTAACCCACTGAGCCACCCAGGCACCTCTCCAGGAAGTACTTCTTGAGGAGGAAGGATAATCACCAAGAAAGTGGAAGATGTGATTCCTGCCCTAGTGCATTGGTTCAACAAATGCTTACGGAGTCTCCTTTCTATGTGCCAGGTTTTGTTAAGACATAAGGAAGGAAACAGTGTATATGACTGGCCTCCCACACTCAAAAAGACTGTAATTCCATAGGGAAGACAGGTCAGAAGAGATAAACTGGAACACAGTGAGACAACAGCTCTGGTTGCCACAGGTACATGGCAGAGGCCCTTATTCCAAACTGAGCAATCAGAGAAAACTTTTGGCAGGAGGTGATACCTGCAACTGAGTTGTGAAAGGCGAATATACCAGTCAAGTAAAGAAAGGAAAGGTGAGAGTGGGGGGAAGCAAAGGATTTGGTGCAGAATAAGAGAGTTTTGTGGTTTGGGAGAATCAGCAAAAGCAGTTCAGTATGGTTAGAATGTAGATCAGTGGTCTCAAAATGGCTCAAAGTTAGGATCACCTGGGGAGCTTTGAAAATGCCCCAGTGCCCAGGTTCCACTCCATATTAAGCCCAACTTCTCTGGGAGTGGCATGCAAATATCAGTCATTTCCAAGGTTCTTTGAGTGATTTCTTCGTATAGTAAGTTTAGGCAACAGTGATAGAGGCCAGCAGTTCTGAGAGTGCTCTAGAGCCAGACAATATCAACAACACCTAAAATGGAAAACCTGTGCCTTGTGTTGGAGGAGAAGTGACAAAGCCATTAACACACAGATTGCTCTGGGTGCTTATTACAAAGATACAAATGCAATGATATGAAGGGCCACCTGCACCCCAATGTTCATAGCAGCAATGTCCAATAGCCAAACTATGGAGAGAGCCCAGATGTCCAGCGACAGATGAATGGAGAAAGAAGATGTTGTAGCTATATACAGTGGAATACTATGCAGCCATCAAAAGGTGAACTCTTTACTATTTACACCAATGTGGATGGAACTCAAGGGTATTATGCTAAGAGAAATAAGTGAATCAGAGATAGACAATTATACTATGATCTCACTGATATGTGGAATTTAAGAAACAAGGCAGAGATTCATAGGGGAAGAGAAGGAAAAAATGAAACAAGATGAAACCATAGAGAGAGACAAACATAAGAAACTCTTAATCATAGGAAACAAACTGAGGGTTGCTGGAGGGAATGGCAGTGGAGGATGGGGTAACTGGATGATGGACATTGGGGAGGGTATGTGTTCTAACGAACACTGGGTATTATGTAAGAGTGATGAATCGCAGACCGGTATCCCTGAGACAAATAATACATTACACGTTAATTAATTGAACTTAAATTAAAAAAAAAAGATGTGAGAGAAATGAAAAAACAACAACAACAACAACAAAAAAAAACACTGATTGTTGGGAACACCACCCCAGGATTTCTGATTCAATAGGTCTGGGAAGCCTGGGTGTGTGTATTCCTAATGAGTTCCCAGATAGTTGATGCTCATGCAGCTGGTTTGAGAGCCATGCTTTGAGCACCACTGGTCAAGACCAACACTTCTCAAACTCTAATGTGCATATGGTCACCTAGGAATCTTATTGAAATGCAGATTCTGACTAAGCAGGTCTAGGGTGGGGCCTGAGGTTCTATATTTCTAACCAGTTCTCTGGTGATACCAATGTTGCTGGTCCTCAAATGACACTAGAGTATAAGAAGACAAATAAGGAGGAGTGCCACTGGAAAGGTAATTAGGGACTAGATTTTGAAGAGCCTTATGATGTTCAGATTGAATTCAAACCAGCTTAAAAAAATAAGTCACAGCATATTCAGGGTTGGTTGGTTTCTTCCACTATTTTGTTTTGTTCTTCACAGTATCAACTTCAGCCTACTAAGATAGCAGCCAAGAGTAATCAAGAGTAAGGTAGCAGCCTATTAAGATGGCACCCAAGACTACTTTTTTTTTCTTGTTTACTGCAACATGGGAAGAGAAAGAACTCTCCTAATCGTGGAATGAAACTTTTCATTTCAGTCTTAGATTGGATCCACTTAGTCACCATATCAACATCTCCATCAATAAATGTTACCAGCAAGATGCCCTGCATCAATTGTCTCAGCTCTGGGAATTTCAAATCAATCATTGGCAAAGGTGATAGGGCCATCATTTTGGAGTAGACTAACCAGGATTTACCTCTGAAGTAAGTGCCCATTCCTAAAATCACTTTGCTGTATAATAGAAGGTGTCAAAAAGAAAATCACAGTTGCAAAATGGAGTCACTCATGCTAGGCTACATCACCCTGGGACTCAATTCCTAACCTACGTGCAGTTTCAACCTCCCCCAGAAATGTACTCTTAACCAGTCAGTCAGAAATTTTCTGGTCAGTACTGGTAATTTGTCACAGGGGTCCTCTCTATCCCCACAAAAGAGGACTAGGTAATCTGCATGAAAAGACCCTCTGCTCTTCCTCCTTAGGGAGCTGCCTGAAAAAATCCTTTGTTTTCTTTTACTAATAACTCCCTTGCCCACCCTCCTTCCTATAAAAACTTTGCATTTTGTGCCATTTCTCAGAGAGCCTTTGAATTTGTGAGATGACACTCTGCCTGATTCACATACCACTTAATAAAGCCAATTAGCTTTTCACATTTACTCAGCTGAATTTTTGTTCTTTAACAGAGGATAGGATTGGGAATGGATGTTGAGGGGTCAGTTACAATTAGCAATGCAGACAATGGATGTCTTGCTAAAGTATATTTTAAAAATATTTTTATATTTATATTTTATAAATTTTTATAAATTTTATAATTTTATAAATATTTATATTTTATATTTAAATTCTATAAATAAATAAATATAACATATAAATTTTTTATTTATATGTTATATTTATATTTTTTTCTGAGCACTTTTGGAAATTATTGAAATTAAGTAGAAAGATAGCAATATCAGATATGCCTTTGAACAAGAACCCCAGGTTTGAGGGTAAATAACTTGTAGTGGGGCAAGAAAGTTAATGAGGAAGAGTCAATGGTGTCTTCATCTTAAGCCATGGGATTGCAAATAGAAGAATCTAGGAGACTAGGTGATAATTTGATGTGGGTTAGGGAAAGAGAGGACTTAAAAACTGCTCACATTTTTCTAGTTTTGATAAAGAGAATAAAAGGAAGGTTTTGATTTGGGATGGTGGAAGAGGGTAGGGGACAGAGCAATGAGTAAGATGAGTGGAAAGTGATAGTTTAAAGCATGTCAATTTTGAAGTTCCAAGGAAACTTCCAGGTAAAATCCAAAAACAGTTCGATGTACTTGTGTAGCTCTGGGAATCAATGGTAAGAACAAGCCTTAAGATGTAGAATCAAGGGGCACCTTGGTGCTCAGTGGGTTAAAGCCTCTGCCTTCAGCTCAAGTCATGATCTCAGGGTCCTGGGATCGAGCTGCGCATCAGGCTCTCCGCTCAGTAGGGGCCTGCTTCCTGCTCTCTCTCTGCCTGCCTCTCTGACTACTTGTGATCTCTGTCAAATAAATAAATAAAATCTTTAAAAATTCTAAATCTAAAAAAAAAAAAAAGATGTAGAATCAAAAGTCTGTATTTTATAGATGGTAGTTCAGAGTATGAAGAGAGGCCAAGATGGAGCCATGGGGAATTGTGGCATTTGAGGGGAGGACAGAAAAAGGGAGGCTTTATGAAAGAGACCGAGAAAGGCCAGATTGAGAATCAGACAGACCACTGAAGAATGTGGCATTGCAGACACTAATGGAAGAGTTTCATGACACAAAAGTTTATGGTAGAAAATGTTACCATAAGTACAGTAAAGTGTTCAGGGAATTTGGCCACCACAGCCTAATTAGCTAATGTACATTGCAGTGGATGGACTTAGAGTAAAAATGAGGAATGAATGATTTGAGGTGGTGGAGCTAACAGGCATAGACAGTCTTTCCATTACAGACAGCTGTGAAGGACTGTAACTAAAGGGGACAGGAGATTTTTTGGGTGGAAAAGGAGAAATCAAGCTTATAATGATCATTCTATTTATTGCAATGGTTTTAAGGAGCCAGCTCATACCAACTCATGAGAAAGGATTGAGTTCATCTCTTCCCAACCATGTGTTAAGAAACATCACACTGGTAGGCCGAAATTCAGCATAATAGGATACTGTCACCCAGAAGTTGGCAAATGCTGCAGATCAATGCCTTTCCCCCACTGGAGTGCCAATTATTAAACACTTCCTAGCATGTTCCTGCCTTTTAGTAAAATTTTAGAAGCTACAATGGTTTTTTTCATGTTTTTGGCTGCCCAGCATCTGAACTCCCATCGCTGTTTGGGGAGTTCCTGATTTCAAAAGCCCTGGTGGGGACTAGAGCCCATCTCCCACATCCAAAGCTAAAAAGATCCATGCCTGTGGCAGCTAGGGTTATAACACATGACACTCCTTTCTGAACTTTAATTTTGAAATATAGTTCTGAAAATATATTTTTTTTCTATGCAATGAATAGAAAAGGACAGTGGAGGGTCTCTTTCAGTAGGGGAGGCAGCAACATGTGGAATCCATAAATTCCGAGGCATTCATATAAATAAAGATGCTAATTTTTGTAGCAATGTCCTCACTGTATGTTTGACTTTGGCCGTGACCCTGGCTTCCAAAACTTTTATTTTTTCCTGCTCTTCCAAGCCTATGTCTCTGGTTTTCCCTATCATTTCAGAGCCATCCTATATGCCCCCAACGTAGTTTTTTTTTTTTTTTTCCTTCGTGCATGCATATGGCACACTGGTACGTTAAAGAGGTGAACATCCCTGTATTCATGGAGCTTACTTTCTGCCTAGACAACCTAGAGACATTCTCTGTTGCTTGTAACCTAAATTCTGATTGATAGGTATTACATTCTAAGCTCCCAGTCACTGTATCATAGTTGAAGTTCTGGGAATAGACTCTGAGATAGATTTTGGCATGCCAGATCTTCATTAAGAAGTGCCCTTGGGGGGCACCTGGGTGGCTCAGTGGGTTAAAGCCCCTGCCTTCAGCTCAGGTCATGGTCCTGGGGTCCTGAGATCAAGCCCTGCATCGGGCTCTCTGCTCAGTGGGAGCCTGCTTCCCCCCCTCTCTCTACCTGCCTCTCTGCCTACTTGTGATATGTCAAATAAATAAAATCTTAAAAAAAAAAAAAGAAGTGCCCTTGGGGTCAAGACCAATGAGAGAGTGGGGAAGGAAGAATGATTGGGTGAGGGAAACATTGAACTGTGAAGTAGATCCAACAACCGCCACAGCCTGGGAAGCTATGGAGCTAGAATGACTCTTCTGATTTGTCCCAAGCTGGACAGATCCATACCATTGGATGTGGTAGGGTCCAAAGAAGAGATGTGACCTTGGACAAGATGGATCTCTGTACCTGAAGCAATCTTGGAAGGAAGGGGCTCACCAAGTGAAGGTTCCCTGCTGGCAGTGCTCCCAGCAGGTGAAACAACAGGTTCGTCCTTGAAGGGGCATCTGGGCAACTCATCACAGTGTTTTTATACATCACTGCTATTCAACGTGGCAGCAGACAAACAAGGACAGGAAAAAGAAGTAAGATAGAGAAGGATTTGAAAAGTAAATAAAACTCAAATTGTCATTTGCAGTCAATAAGATTGTATACATAAAGAACCCAAAATATTCTTGAGGCAGTAAGACTTTACAAGATTTGGTAAGTATCAACGTATGAAAATTGATAGCCTTCTTTAGCTCAGTAATAACCAAGTAAAAATCACAATAAAAGGATCCAATTTGTGACAGCAATAAAAGCTACAGATACATATCAAAGTATAAATTTTAAAATTCTAAAATTATGTGAAGGATCATCATGAAAGACCTAGCTAAATGGAAACTACTCCGTATTCAAGAGAGGAAAGGCTCAATGTCTTAAAGATGTCAAGGAGTCTACAAATTCAATGAAGTTACAGTCTCAACAGAATATTTTCATCAGACTTCACTAATTGATGCTGGAATCCACATGAAATAGAAAAAGTCTAAGAATAGTCTATTCCAGTTCTAGAAACAAAAAACAACTTAACATAAGCAATGAAGCTGGAAGCTGTATCCAGTAGTACTGCTCAAGAACTTACAAATTTAAAAGACTAGCAACAGACTGGGAGAAGATACTTTGTAAATAGAGAAAAAAGAGTATTATACAGAATATATTTTGAAGGCCATCTATAAATCAATGAGAAAAAGATAAACACACCAACACAAACATAGGTAAGAAATGTGAACAGGCAACTTATGGAAGAAAAAAAAAAAAAAAAACAGAAGGGAAGAATACATGACAAAATGCTCCACTTCACTAGTAAGTGGAGTATAAACGAGTATCATTTAAAATGCAATTTCACACTGGATTGGGAAAAATGGAAATGTCTGACAATACCACGTAGTGACAAGAAAGCAGAAAAAAAGTCTTCCCATACAGGTAGTATAGGAGATAGGTCCTGCTACACTGGGGAGCAATTGCGCATTACGTAATCAATTGTGAGATACGCATTCCCTCTTACAGGTTTTCTACTTCTCACCCTAGAGCTACAGCTCTCCACTGAAGCTGTTCATTAGTATTATCTGCAAGGCTTTTAAGAAAGAGCCTTGGAGATTTTATCTTGATAGGCCTGGGATAGGACCCTTGAGGACCTCTGCCCTAGAAAAACTGTCAACACTTGTGGGCAAGGACACAGGAACATGTTCTTAAGAGCAAAAATGTGTTAATAAACCAAATGGCTATCGACAAGGGAATGTCTAAATAAGTTGCAACATATACGGGTTTGTATATGTATTAATATGTATATATGTGTCCACACACATATGCCCATTCCCATCAGAGGAAAGAGCCGAAACATGTTGATTTGTTAATGGGAAAAACTAGAAAGAACCAGGAGAAATGGAAGCTAGGCGAGAGAAGGATTGATTGAGGGAATCAGGTCCCCAACGAGGGAGGACCCAAGAACTGCTTTGGAGGATGGAGCTGTACCCAGCTGTATCCAGCACAGGTGGGGGGCTTGGTCACCAGGAGGCTGAGCTAAGCTCAAGGAGAGGCTCTCTTTTACTGAACAGAAGGAAAGGAGTGGAGAATGGGGCTGTGCATTCGCCTGTCCATTCCTCGTCCAGCAGCCATTCATGGAGCCCCTGTAGGTAAGGTTTGGGAAATGAGTTTGAAGGCATTTTTGCCTGGGGTGGTCTATTTTCTCAGGGAAGGAAGGTAAATGATCTACCGAGGAGCAGGGAGGAGAAGGAAGGTGGTTGGCAATTGTATTTCTGGAACTCGAGAGTGTTTTAAATTAATTTTTATTGTTTTTCAATTTACTTCTTGGTTAAATCCAATAAAAGTGCTTTCATTTTTAAGTTTAAAATTAACCTTCTGTTTTTAATTTTTTTCACGTCCAGAGCCAAGTTTTGTCTCACTTGAGCCATTGGCATTTCGTAAACTGTCCACAGGACAATCGCTTACAAAAGAATCCGTTTCTCCATGTGACTCATAACATCAGACACATATGCATTTCTGAGTAACACTACCCAACTTGACTTCATAGTTCCTGATACAAGGACTTCACAATTACTCTGAGACAAAAATAGATTTATTTGGGCAACACTATTGATGTTTTCAGCTTTATTGGCATTGGAAAATCAAACCAAAGCAATTGAACATGAGTCGGAGGCAGTCATGTTGAGAAGCTACACTTCCTGACTCAAAACCGAGGCCACACATCTTTCCCCAAGGGCACATACAAAGGTTTGAGCTCTCTGAATAGGAAAGCCAACAGCATATGGAGAGAATGTATTAAACAAAAGAACCAATAACGTGACTGCAGTGTTTGAAGTCTCCAAAAAGAGCAGTTGCACTAATTTTGGCATCGGCTACTTTGCAAGAAAACAAACTCTAAGAGAAGGGAGATCTAAAAATGTTCTTTCACTGGAGACCTATTATCAATTGCACACACAGTTACTGAAGTTGCTCTGAGTTCTACACCTGCAGCATTGTGTGAGATAATTATTTTATTCTTTGCTCATTAGAACAAACAGACCTCCCACAGAGTAATGTGCATTCTTATTTTTTTTAATGGATTTATGGACTCAAAGTATTGAATACCAGATTTTCTGTGGGTTACTGAAAAGGCACAGAGGGATTCTAGAACAGACTGGTTGTCAGAGTCCAGGCGCTTTGTATCCAAGGAAATGGACTTAATTTAATCCAGGTGACTGGCTATTCAACACAATCTTTTCTTAATTAGTGATACCTTGACCTCTTCTTGTGGAGTCTCTTTCATGAGCTACATTTCTTGCAACCAACGGGTCTTATTTTCCCACATGACTTCCCACAGTTTAACTGTCATAGAAAAATCTATTTTTTGAAAAAACAAGATCCTCTATTTGAAGAATATCCAAGTGGCCAAAAAGAGGCAACTTTTCTCTGCAGTAGTTTTGTGAAGATAATTTTTCCCCAAAATGGATAGTGAAAGGCAATTCTTGGATCTTCAAGAATCTCAGCAGTCACACTGGTAGGAACAAATATTTAAATGTTTTTCATTTCAAGTGTGGGGGTGGAATTCTAAGACAGCCCCCAAGATGCCTGACTTCTAGAATGTCCACATTATCTCAGTTATTCAGTCAAACAATATCTAGGTATAGCTGTGAAGAAATTTTTCACATATAATTAAAGTCCCTAGGAGTTGACTTTAAATTAAGATTATGTGGAGCTTGACCTTTCCAAGTGAGCCCTCACAAGAAGTCAGAAAGATTCTCCTGTTGGTCTTGGAGAAGCAAGCTGCCATGATTTGGAAGGAGTCATGAAGTAGGGGACTGTGCGGGTTCTAGTAGCTGAATACTGCAGTTCCAGAGCCACCAGGAACTGAATTTTGCCAATAACCAGTGAGTTTGGGGAAGGACCCTGAGCCTCAGATCAGACCCCTAGCTGGCCGACACCTTGATTTCGGCCTGGGGAGACCCGGAGTGAAAACCTAGCTAAGCCATTCCCAGACTCTTGAACTGCCAGCACTGTGAAGTTAAAATTTTTGTTTTGTTTTAAGCCACTAAGTTTGTAGAAATTTGTCATATAGTAGTAGAAAACCAATACGCTAATGAAGTATCAATCTAGCTTCTTGACTTAAAGAGACAATACTTAATTTTTACTTGTCTTCTGGTTTCCGGAGCAGGTAGAATCCAGCCTCAGGATGAAATATGTTTTTTAGAGAGTGTAACTTCCAATTGTCATCTGCATAGCCCTCTCAAATGCCTGACTGAGAGAAATGACAGAGAAGATAGTCTAAGACAGAATTCTCATGATGGGGGAACCTCACCTTCTAGTTACCCTCCCATGACTGTTCCCAGTTCAGTTCCCACTCCCAGGCTGGAAGGACACCTCTTTCTCTCTCTGCTTAAATAAGTAAGTGATTGAAAGCAACATCATAATGATGCTAATCTTGAATCCATTCTGATTTATTTTTTTAAAACAATTTGCTTTCAGTGTTATGACAGACCTCGCAACTAGTTTCTTCATCAGAGAGCTGCTTCTTTTTTCCCCCCAAAGATTTTATTGATTTATTTGAGAAGGAGAGAGAGAGATATTGATTTATTTGAGAAGGTGGGGGGAGAGGGAGAAGCAGGCTCCCCACTGAGCAGGGAGCCTGATGTGGGCTTAACCAACTGAGCCACCCTGGTGCCCCTGAAAGCTTCTTTTTTTAACATTCAGTGAAGAATGATTGAGAATTTCTGGGTAAAGGATTATAGTAAGTACTATAAAAGTGGCTTCTTATGTTCGCTACCCTAAAATATTCTATGCATAGAATCAGGAAGATCTGCGATCTCCAAATTCTTTTTCCACTTCTCAACCCTGTCCTCAACTTTCTAGTCATTTCTTGTCTTATCAAAACCCAAGATGGGGCAACTGCAGACCATAAGCTCCTTTAGACTTCTCTTATTTGTCACTGGAATATACACAATATTTGAAAAATACTGCTTGGCATGAATGAGTGACTGAGTGGCTAGTGGAAAGTGTTCTTTCCCCAGGAGGGTCTGTTCAGAGATTTTTGTTTGATTGTTTTAAAGCGTTTATTAATATTTAAATAAATAACAGCATGAACGTACACTATATACTCTTTCATCTACATGATTCATATACAAGAACAGAAAAGAAAAAATACATAGTCATTGAAATGCAGTAAAAGAGTGGTTTATGAAACCCAAAGAAGGCATGAACATGGTGTTTTGAAATTAAAGGTGTTCTTTAATATCAGGGAGTGAAGTTGTAATGCCATTAAAAGCTTGGATTGTATACAGGAACTAGGTGATTGAACAGAGTTAAACTAATGCTTAGCCTTTTGGCATGTTTCATTAGTTATTTAGTAATATTTTCTAAAAAGCAAGTCATTCCAGGGGAACAACATGAAACAGAATAATATTTCCATTCAACACATCCAAAGCAACAGTTCTCTCATTCTACTCATTTTTGGGTTTCATTTCTGTTTTTGTGAAACCAAAGTAAAAGAAGAACAAAGGTGTTTGGAGCAAGAATCAAACTTATTTTATGGCAGAATTTTGAGAAAATACTCTTCTCAATGACAATTATTCTGGATCCTTGGTGAAGTTTTTTTTTTTTTTAAACCACTTTATTGAGGTTGATTGACATACACAAGGCTGTACATATTTAATGTTATGCAGCTTGATGAGTTTGGAGATAAGTATATACTCATGAGACCACCACCATAATCAATACCATAAACATATCCATCACCTTCGAAGTTTCCTCCCTATGTATGCATGTAAGTATGCAACAGAACACAGAACACTTAACAAAGGATCTGTCTTCTGAAAAAATTTTAAGTACACAATATTGTTAAGTATAGGCACTGTGCTCTCTAGGATTTTCTCATCTTGCACTACTGAAATTCTGAACCTTTTGATCTAAATCTCCTTGCTTCTCTCCCCTCGCCCACCAGCCTACCACATTATCCTGCTGCTAGTAATAACAATCCTATTCTCTGCTTCTATGAGTTTATTTAAGATTCCTCATGTAAGTGGGACCATGTAGTATTTGTTCTTCTGTGTCATTACCATAATGTCCCCCAGGCTTATCCGTGCTGTCACAATTGGCAGAATTTCCTTCTTTTGAAAGGCTGAATAATATTCCATTGTGTGTAAATACCAGATTTTCTTTATCCATTCTTTATCCATTCTCCCATAAGGGGACATTTTGGTTGCCTCCCTATCTTGATTATTGTGAATTGTGCTGTGATGAACATGGGAATGCAGATATCTCTTTGAGATCCTGATTTCAATTCCTTTGGATGGGTATCCAGAATTGGGATTGCTGACCATACGGTAATTCTATTTTTAATTTTTTGAAGAACATCCATATTATTTTCTATAGTGTTTGCATTGATTTACATTGCCACCAACAGCGTACACACATTCCCTTTTCTCCACATCCTCACCAACACCTAACGGATGTGAGGTAATATCTCGTTGTGGTTTTGATTGGCATTTTTCTGGTGATTAGTGATGTTGAACACCTTCTCATGTATCTATTGATCATTTTTATGTCTCCTTTAGAGAAATATCTATTCAGGTCCTTTGCCCATTTAAAAAAATATATTTTATTTATTTATTTGACAGAGAGATCACAAGTGGGCAGAGAGCCAGGCAGAGAGAGAGGGAAGCAGGCTCCCTGCTCAGCAGGGAGCCTGGTGCGGGGCTTGATCCCAGGACCCTGAGATAATGATCCAAGCTTAAGGCAGAGGCTTAACCCACTGAGCCACCCAGGCGCCCCCCTTTGCCCAGTTTTAAATTGGGCTTTTCATTTATCTTTCTACCGAAGAGTAGGAGTTCCTTATATATTTTAGATATTAATTCCTTAACAGATATAGGATTTGTAAACATTTTCTCTCATCCTATAGGTTATCTTTACACTTTGTGGATCATTTCCTTTGTGCAGAAGCATTTTAGTTTAATGTAATCCTCTTCACCAATTTTTACTTTTGTTGCTTATGCCTCTGGTGTTATATTCAAATCTGATCAAGGCCAATGTCAAGATTTGCCCCTCTGTTTTCTTCTAAAAGTTTTATAGTTAAGCCTTATATTTGAGTCTTTCACCCGTTTTGAATTAATTTCTGTATATACTATAAGATAAGGATCCAATTTCATTCTTTTGTAGGTGAATATCTAGTTTTCTCAATAGCTTTTATTGAAGAGACTATTCTTTCTGTATTGAATATTCTCAACACCTTTGTCAAAGATCAGTTGACCATACATGAGTGAGTTCAGTCCTGAGCTCTCTGTTCTGTTCCATTAAGCATATGTCTGTCTTTATGTCAGCACCATATTATTGATAACTACAGTTTGGTAATATAGTTTGAAATCGGGAAGTGTGCTGCCATCAGCCTTGTTTTCCTTGCTCAAAATTGCTTTGGCTACTCGGGGTCTTTTGTGGTTCCATATGAATATTGGATTGTCTTTTTCTATTTCTGTAAAACATGCCACTGAGATTTTGATGAAGATTGCATTAAATCTCCAGATCACCTTGGGTAATATGGATGTTTTAACTGTATTAATTCTTTTCATCCGTGAACACAAGATCATCTTTACATTTATTTGTGTCTTTTAAAATTTCTTTCACCAATGCTTTATAGTTTCCTTTTTTATTTTTTTAGGACCTTATTTATTTTAGAAAAAGAGAGTGGGTGAGCCCATGACCAGGGGGAGGGGCAGAGGGAAAGGGAGAGAATCCTTAAGCAGCCTCTTTACTGAGCATGAAGACTACCCTGCAGGGCTCAATTTCAGTATCCTGAGATTATGACCTGAGCTGAAATTAGGAGTCAGACACTTTACCAACTGAACCATCCAGCCACCTTCATTGCTTTATAGTTTTCATCTATAAAGTTCACCTATACAGTGTTCACCTTGTGAAAGACAACAGGGTCTTTCACCTCCCTGGTTAAGTGTATTCCTAAGAACTGTTCAGGGAAGAAAGCTGGTCATAATCTTTGCATGGTTTTCTTATGGAACCTGAGTTGTAAATGGAAGGAGGAAGGATAACAGAGGAATCTTAGAGCTCAGAGCTAACCAGGGGATGTTTCAGTGTGATATTTTCTTGACAGGCCCTACACACAATGGGGCATTGGATGCCTGGGAAATGCTAGCACTTGAGATCTGCTAAAAGGCTGGAAAGAACACAGTCCACAGGTTGGGTTAAAAAACAAGAAACCTTGCTGTAAGAAACACAGATTCAGTGGCTTTGAAAATTGGCTAGAGGGAACATGGTCCAAAACCCATCCACTAGTTCTTTCTCCACTGAACAGTGGAGTTGCTGCTACCCATCAGGTTGTGGTGGTTGGAGCTGGGAGAAATCTGAAGAAAGTGATTTTTTAGGCAAGGATCAGGGTTCCACAAGACTCAGTTCACTGTACAAATGCTACGTGAGCAAAGCTTTGGGTCTGAGTGGGTTTTTCAGGAGATATGGAGGGACAATCCCTCCAGGGTTTTTAAGGAAAAAAAAAAAAAAAAAAAAAAAAAGAGAGAGAGAGAGAGAGAGAAAGGAGATGTGGCCCCTCACAGTAAGGGCTTAGCTGAGACAGAGCACACCTAACTTTGCAGGGACTGGATGTCTGGGGCCACAGTGCATTGCAGGGATATATCATTGAAGGAGTGCAGAGTCATGGTGAAGCAAAGAGAAGAGCTGGAGGGGTGGGGCAGATATGAGCGGGTAGGAGCATGACTGGATGAGAGGAGCAAGACCAAAAGGAGGGAATGGGGTGTGGCTATGGTGGGAAGAGAGTGACCATGGACAACACAGGTACTAGCAGGAAAGGGGCTTTTTGAGGGAAAGGAATGGCAAGTGAAGGAAGGGACATGGTTAGGAAAGAGAGCATTTGCCAAAACCCAGTAGGTAGGGACATGGCCCTATGGAAGGGGTGTAGTGTGTTGGAGAGGGCATGTTTCTGATGGAACACAGGCAGTGAGGCCCAAGGGACATAGATGTGCCCACAGCTGAGTTCTGGAGACCCAGCCAGGCCATAGTAAGAGGGCAATAGGAGGTATGGAACATCCTAAGGGAATGAGAGCAACTTTGTCTGGGAGGTTGTGGTAGGACTAAGGCAGAATGTGGAGAATTGGTCTGGACAAGAGAAGCATAATATATAGGAAGAAGGGTGTGTCTCAGCTAGAAAAAGTGTAGCTCTGTGGAACCAAGGGGCATGGCCTCAGAAGGTTAGGCATGGCTATGAAGAAGCACAAGAGTATATGGGTGGTCAGTGCCCAAGCCTAGAAAGGAGTGGGTGGGGGCCTAGAATGAGTGCAGGGGTATAGCTATAAAGGAGGGGATATGGCTCCTACAGGAGGGAGCACACAAAGCACAGAAAGCCGTTTATCCATATCTACAATTTCTTCTCTTCCCAAAACCTGTTTCTTCCTTAATTCTTCTTACCCACAGTCTTTGTTCTCTCCCATAATTCTCTCCCCAAACAAAATTCTCTCTGTTCTCCCCTAATTCCATGTCTTTCCTACAGTTCTCCGTAGCCATGCCGGAGGGCTAGGTATAGCCTTGGAAAAGCACTGTGTGTGGTCCCAGCAGGAGGAGTTGTGGGGCTGGAAAGTAAGTGATCAGGAAGGAGCCAAGGCGGTGTGGCTTGGGAGGGAGGCACATGACTCACATAGACTGCGAGGGGAGTGTGTGTGCAGTGGGTGTGTATTCTATGGGAAAGGTGGGGAGAAGAGTAGCAGGTTAATTATTTAATCTCTCCCACAATACTTTTTTTCTATAATTCCCTCTTCCACAATCCTCAGTGCTCTCCCACAATTCTCTGTACTCTCCCACAATCCTCAGTGCTCTCCCACAATTCTCTGTACTCTCCCACAATCCTCAGTGCTCTCCCACAATTCTCTGTACTCTCCCACAATCCTCTGTACTTTCCCACAATCTTAGCTGTTCTCCCACATTTCTCTTTTCTCTCCCAAAACTCTTTTTTCTCTGAAAATGTTCCGTTCTCTCCCCAAATTCTCTATGTCTCCCAACGTCCTCTGTTCTCCCTTACAGTTCTCAGTGACATCTCAGTAGCAGTTGTGACTTCAACTGCTAGTGGTCCTGAATGGAAGGTGTGGCTATCAAAACACCTGGTGAAGTGGCCCTAGTGGGAGAGGTAGGTTTGCAGCATTTGGGATCATGATGGTCAGGAAGGCTCAAAGATGACATGGCAATGCAGGAAAAGCAGGTGAAAATACCCAAAGCCCCAAACTTCTAATTTAAGAATCATTCCCTAAGAATCATTCCCTCATTTCTCTTTTCCTTAAAGTAGATATTTTTTGTATTTGATCTTCAAAGGCTACATAGTTGAAGCAATAGGATCCCTTCCATATTTAATAGACTTGGGCCCAGAATTTACAGAGAAACGGAAGTAGTACTTCAGATCAACTCCATGGGGTCTGCTTCTGCATGTGTGGGGAACACTGCCATTGAAGACAATTATTCTTTCTTGCAATAAATATTTACTGAATGACTGTCTGTGCCAGACATGAGACTCCGTGCTGGGAACAACTGCTGAATAAGACACATCTCTAACTCAAGAAAATATGATTCAGTGCGTGATAGCAGTCTTTCAAAAGGCACATCCAGGGTGCCATCAGTGGTCAGATACAGTCTGGTCATCTTGGAGATGTTTAGGCTGTCTTGAAGAAACAGTATTAACTAAGAAGACTTGAAGGGGGTTAGCAGTGAGCAAGGACATAGGGAATGGGGGAATGTAGAACATGAAGGAACAAAGATGATGTCTGCTTGGGGACTGGCAAGTAGGTCTGTGTAGCTGGAGAATGGGGGAAGCCTAGTGGCCAGTGGTTGGAAATGAGACTCTAGACATGGATAGAGGACTGTGATCTTTGAGATAATGAGGAGCCATTAAAGTTTTTTCATTCAGTACCTGACACAATCATATTTGACTTTTAGAAAGGTCATTCCTACAGAAGTGCAGAAGCTAGGAAGGAGGGGTAGGGTAAGACTTGATTGAAAGAAACCAATTATAGTTGAGCCCAACAACATATCTAGGCAATGATGAGGTCTGAAACTAAGGCAATGCTGTATGTCATGAAGAAAAGAGATATTTAACAGATTTAGAATATCCTTGACTATCCTCTGTATAACATTTTAGAAAAACTTTGTCTGCTTTGAATTGAAATGGGCATGGATCTTAGAATTGTACAGTCCTTGGTTTAAATTTCAGCTCTCCACAGATTAGCCAAGTAGGGAAATATCTCAAGTCTTCAATTTCTTATCCATAAAATTGGAATAGTGATATCCAGCTCACAAAGCTATAAACATTAATAACAGCAATATAAAGTGTTTAGCATGTAAATGGAACTTTGTGGTTGACCTGTCTTAGTTACTCACAAATTTTAATTGTTTTTTGGTTTGGATTTCAGGCACTGCAGAGTTAAATGTACAGGCATACCTCAGAGATATTGCAGATTTGGTTCCAGACCACTGCAATAAAGTAAATGTTGCAATAAAGTGAGTCAAATGAATTTTTTGGTTTCCCAGTGCCTATAAAAGTTATGTTTATACTATTCTGTAGCCTACAAAGTGTGCAATAGCATTATATCTAAAAACAAAACAAAACAAAACAAAACTAGTGGATATACCTTAATTTAAAAATATTTTATATGCTAGCCATCACCTGAGGTTTTGGCATGTCATAATCTTCTTGCCTCCAAGTCGATGGCTGCAGACTGATCAGGGCAGTTGGTGAGGCTGGAGTGGCTGTGGCGATTTCTTAAAATGAGACAACATTGAAGTTTTGACACACAGATTGACTCTGCCTTTCACGAGCTATTTCTCTGGAGCGTGGGATGCTCTTTGATAGCATCTTAACCACAGTAGAATTTTTTTTTTTTCAAAATTGGAGTCAATTCTCTCAAACCCTGCTTCTGTTTAATATTTGAAATTCTTTGTGGTTATTACAGCAATTTTCACAGCATCTTCACCAGGAGTAAATTCCATCTCAAGAAACCACTTTCTTTGCTCATCCATAAGAAGTAACTCTTCATCTGTTAAAGTTTTATCATGAGATTGCAGCCATTCAAATATAATAATAATGAAAAAGGTTGAAATACAGTGAGAATTACCAAAATGTGACACAGAGACATGAAGTGAGCAAATGCTCTTGGAAAAATGGTGCAGATAGTCTTGCTTCACACAGGGTTGCCACAAACTTTCAATATAAAAACACCTTATCTGTACAGCACAATAAAGCAAATTTCGCCTATAATGTTAATCACTAACAATCCTATTAGACTCCAAGACCACGATATATGCTTTCTCTTATCTTTAATATTTCTATTAACTTTATTGAGTATCCAGTCCTTTACTGTAAACAATCTCATGTTCTTTTTGGGGGGAAAAAAAAGTAAGTAAGAAGTAGGAGTGTGGATGGATAGACAGATAGATAGCAAATCTATGGATGTCATTCAGAATAACACTGATTATAAACCAACCCCAAATGTAGTGGTTTAAAACAAAAGAGCTTTTTTTAGCTCATAATTCATTAGATCAGCAATTTGTGCTGAAATGGCCTCAACTAGTTCATTTGGGGTTAGACCTAAATGGCCTCACCTGTTCATTTGCGGTTAGCTGGAGCCAATCAGGCTTCGTGGTCAGTTGGAAGCCAATGTCCTCACTCATATTTCTGGTTAGCTGTTAGCTATTGGCAGGGACAAAGAAAGTAACTGAGCTACCTGAGGCTCTTTTACACGGTGGTTGTGGTAGGGTTCCTAAGAGTAGCATAAGAAAGATATTCCTACTGGAAGTACTTTTTAGGTCCTTTCATCATGTTTGCTACTGGGACACCAGCCAACACACGGAACATGGTTAATTCTAAACTCCAGAGGTAAAGCAAAGAAAACTCTGCCTTTGATGGGATGAGATGCAAAGTCATACTGCAAATAGATGGGAAGAACTGGTGGCCATGTTTTGTAATCTACCATCATGTGGGCTTAGCTTACTTTTTCTCTTTCCCATGGTGGCTGTTGACGAGTTTCTTGGGCTGTTTTCTTAGGTGTTAACCAATAACCTTTCACCCTTCCATCTGCTTTCTGAGGATCTCCAACTTTTGTAAAGTCCTGAGAGTCCTTCCTGGGGTCCCCAAAGAGTGTCTCATGGTTTTCATTTGCTTCATCTCTGGGGCACCTACAATTCCTCTCATCGGGTGTCCCAGATCTGCCAGACACTGCTCTCCTCAAGTGCATTTAATTTTGCTACCACCAGCTCCTCTACCACGGATGCAGCAGTCTTTCAGGCATGAAGCTACCCATGTCTGTGGTGCTGCTCTTCTGAGGAATGCTCTTCTTCCCTCCATGGAATTCTAATACTCCTTGTTCCTCAGTGTCTCAGAGTGTTTTGAAAACACCCTTGTGGATTTTCCATGTAACTTTCCTCCCACGCCAAGCAACTACAGGTCCATTGGCTGTAGATGAAGAGTTAGAAGGAGCCTTGAATCTGAAGCTGAATCCAAGTTTATGATCGATTCATCTTCAGGTAGCCCCATTTGATGACTAAGTTTTGGCCACCATATTGGTCCATGTCACAGTAGCAAACAGGATGAAAGGTCCTCCAAAGTGCTTTTGGTAGATTTTATTTGTTTCTTTGTGGCCTATAGTTTCCTTGAGAGAATGACATCAATTCATTACATGTAGCTGGATATGTCTGAAACTCTTTCCTCAACCTGTAGATGAGGAAGACGAGGCCTAGAAAGAAATTCAGAGAATTGCTCTGGGTCTGCTAGCAAGTACACAACACAGCTGGGATTTGATCCCAGGCAC
Source organism: Mustela nivalis (assembly GCF_964662115.1). Classification (NCBI taxonomy): domain Eukaryota; kingdom Metazoa; phylum Chordata; class Mammalia; order Carnivora; family Mustelidae; genus Mustela; species Mustela nivalis. Next base: position 56,165,688 of record NC_139034.1, on the reverse strand, counting down.
TGTGACTCCAAAGTTCGTTCACTTAATGGCCTCACTGTATTCTGTCCCTTAAATGTAAGTCATTCCATGAGGTACAGAGTTCAGAATTTTTGCTTTAAAATTTAAGTATAATTATATTGCAGGAGAGCTATGATTCCTTTCTATTAAAACAGGACAACTGAAGCCAACCTGAGTAAAGACAGAAAAGTTTAAAAGGATAAATTCAGATGTAACTGTCATAATAAAATGGAACCTGTTTGATATGTGGCTCTGTATTCTGTAATATAGTAAGTGGAGTATAGCACTTATAAGTTTGCTACTCTGGGTAGCCAGCCATGGACGAGATGGCCTTGCTTGAAAAGAGAAGGAAGAAAAAGAAACTATTTAGGACATGTCTCCAAATTTTAGGGCCTTGTGTGGTATGTTTAAAAAGAGCATGGGGCATGAATTCAGATTCTTGTGGGTCCAAAAACAGATTTGGCCATGACTAGCACTTAAACCCAATTTTCCTCTACTGAAAAAAGAGGTTACATCACCTTCTGTATATGGTTCTAAATATTAAATAAGTTAATGCCTACAAAGCATTTTAGCTCAGTATCTGGTCCAGAACATGTTCTACTCAAAAACCACAACTATTATTATAAAACTTAAACCTTTTGAAACAAGGTGGAAAAAATAAGTAATTATTATAATACCAGATATAACTAAAACGTTTCCAGCCAACAAATGCAGCCTTTTTCCTGCTTTAGTGCCCTTATAGTCAATGTGTTCTTAGCCTGTTTCCTGTATATTCTTTTCCACATTTTTCCCCCAGTCTTTGCTCTATTCATCCATAAGTTAGTTCTTATTCACTCTAAGATCAGTAGAATTTTTCTTTTACTTTCCCTTTTCTTATTTCTCCTTTTCTTCAAATACTACCCCATGAAGTCCTTCTTTTGATGGTAACAATTTCACTGGTTCCTGAAGAATTTCAGTGGGTAGAGGATGCAACAAATCTGAGCATCTATGATATTTGCAGAGACTATGAGCAGTTTAGTGTGTCTGGAACACAGGATATTACTGGAGGAATTTTTTGTAAAGGTAATTAGAAGCAAAGCGATAAAGGACTATGAATCCCAAACTAAGAAATACAGATTTAATGTAGGCAATGAAGGCTTTTGAAGGTGTCTGAAGAGGCAAATGACATGACAGATGTGCATATTAGGAAGGTAATTTTGGCACCTGTGTAAAAATTAGATAAAAACGAATAATGAATTCTAGGGCATCTGGGTGTCATAGTCGGTTAAGCGTCTGACTCTTGGCTTGAGCTCAGGTCATGATCTCAGGGTCGTGAGATCGAGCCCCACATCGGGCTCTGTGCTCAATGTGGAGTCTGCTTGGGATTCTCCGTCTCTCCCTCTGCCCCTCCCCACTGCACGCCCAATCTCTCACATAAATAAATAAATAAATCTTTTTTTTAAAAAAGTGAAGGTGAATCATGAGAGACTATGGACTCTGAAAAACAATCTGAGGGGTTTGAAGTGGTGGTGGGGGGGTGGGAGGTTGGGGTACCAGGTGGTGGGTATTATAGAGGGCACGGATTGCATGGAGCACTGGGTGTGGTGAAAAAATAATGAATACTGTTTTTCTGAAAATAAATAAATTGAAAAAATTAAAACATATATTATATATAAAAAAAAGTGAACAATGAATTCTAATGAAGGGGGACTGGAAGTAGGGGAGATCATTTAGGACCATTTGGGGTCATGGCAATGGTCCTGACAAGCTATGAAGGTGACATGAAGCCAAGCAGAACAGCAGGAATGCAGAAGGCACCATGGATCCAAGAGGCATTTGCCACATGGAATTCACGTTTATCAAATATCCACAAAGTATCCATTCCCTTTCAATGAATGTTCTAGGTACCAGGGATAGAATGGGAACATAGTTGCTGAAGGTCATGCCCTTGGGAGAGGAGGACTAATGTGCTGCAGGCTAATAGAGCTGGGAAGGGGGAAAGACAGCCCTGTCCGGGGAGCTCCTCTGGGAGAGGTCACTCAGAGGGGGGAGTCTTTCATGCAGTGACACACAGAAACCGTGAGGGAGCATCTGTGGGGACGCACCCAGCTGGGAGGTGTTTCCAGGAAATCAGCCAGCAGGTGCCAAGCCAGAAGCTTCAGTGTGAATTTCCAGATCAGCAAAATGGTTAGACTCTGGGATAGGGCGTAGGATGATAGGGGCTCTGGGCGAGAAGCAATGAGGCATGTTTAGAGGCCAGTTCTTGGAGGTCATTTAAGGGCTATTTTGGCTTTTACTCTGAGTGTGATGGCAGTCGTTTTGCCTTACAGCTTGTCTTACAACGTCCTATGCCACTAATTTGTTTAGCCATGCTTCGGTATATAAAGTGAAACGTTCTGAACCTTAATTTTCTCATCTTTGAAATGGGCATAAAACTCTAAACCTTGTTTGGTTGGCGTGAGCCTTAAGTGACTGTGCAAAGGCACCTGAATGTTGACTGGGTGTGTTGACTGAACGGGCCGGGCCGGAGGATAACCGTTTCTCCACTTCTGGCCAACACAACCGGATCGTCGTAATATTTTCTGGGAGGAAACATAGGAAGGAGCCAGTTGGGTGAACAAGAGGAGGAGATCATGAGCTCATGTTGGATCCTGGGGTGCTGTGTTGGATTCTGGGGTGCACTTGGGAAGGGGGTAGTGCCTTGTGTTGTGGTTTTCATTAAACCACGGCAGAGAAGCAGTCAATGCATTTTTACATCTCTTTCTGTTTACCTTGTGCACGGGGCCATAAACAGGTGTCCCGGTGGTGGCCTGGCCACGGAGAAGGCTGAATGGACTTTGCCCTCTTTTCTATAGCAACTTCCAAGTCCTGCTGCCCGTAGGTACTTTTTCCATTTGTTTGTTTCTTTGTCCCCACGTCTCTGTATCTTCCCCCCTGTAAAGTGTACCCTAAAGAACCAACTACTCTTCCTCCATTCTTTCTCTGACGCTATCACTGTCCCTTATTTTGACGGACTTGTCTTATGTTTAATTGACTCCCGGTCTCACAGGTCACTGTCATTCAAATACACATACATAAGTATTTAAACATTAGGGCATGACGACACCTGCCAAAGACACCAGGGAGTGGTGTCCATGAAAGATTTCCTTTCTTTAACTTTCCCAGGCGGTGCCCTCAGTTGCTCGGTGGGGTGGGGACTGGGGTCGGGGGGAAATCCACCGAGCCCAGAGTCAGGAGGCTTTTCCTCCTGAGAGCAGATGCCCATCCATCCTCTGGCTTAGCCACATCCCCCATCCTCCTGCAGTTTTAATCCCTCTCCCTGGACAACCTTAGTTTGCCTAACAAAAACATTTTCTTGCTCGAACCATAATAAATATTTCTCCCACCTCTCTTATTTAAGTAGACCACATGATTTTCTCTAAACCTCCATCTCGAAGTTCTGCGTCCCATGATTTTATAACTACTATCTATCCGTTTCTACTACCTTCCTTCTCTGTCTTTTTCTACCCCTCCCCTGCCAGCCAGGACAGCATTCCTTCTGTCAGGAGGCTGGTCATTTTCATCTTTTTCCTTTGTGGTTAAGGAAGTGGCTGAAGGTGTGGGCCGGTGGGCAATGCTTCAGGAGGCATTCAGCCATGGTGTCAGGCCACCCTGGAGTCTGCTTCTCTGTGGGGATTTCTGCTCCTGAATCATTTGCTTTCTCATGTCTCCGATGCCTTTGTTAGATTGAAGCCAGCCTTCCTCCACCCCCAACCTGCCTTAGCCATTCTTTCTTTTCTTTGTTGGGGTAACTCTCCCTTGCTCTCAGCTTTTGTAACCTCAGAGAAGCCTTTGCCAGTAAGTTCAGCATCCATTCCCCTCCCCCAAGGCTGGGATAGGTGCTTCCGCCCCTGTGTGCAGAACACTGTGTGTGTATGTGTGTGTGTGTGTGTACATACATCCTCCCTAATTGCCCAATATCATATTGTCATTGTCCTTGGGCTCATCTGACTAACCAGGCTCCTCAGCACTAACCCCACTATTGACCGTGAGTGGATGTTGAAATAAATGCTTATTAAATGGATAGGTACATTTCCTCAATCTCTCACCATCATGCTAATAGAAATAAAATGTTGTATATTAAATACTTCACCCAATAAGACTTCTCTTTATTCTTTTACCTACTCTTGATGTCTTTTTCCCTCCAAAAATCATTTCTTAAAGGAATTTTCTGTTGTATGAAGCTTCTCTCTCAATGACACCATAATTTGTCTATTTTTACATCTAAAAATGAGCGCTCCTTTTTTTTTTCTTTTTATTCTTGCATACTTTGAAGTATTTTGAGGTATGCTTTTATTTTTACCTGGGTATCTTCATCATCTGATCACCCTGAAACCAGTGTCCTCAAACAGTAGAGTACGTTGTCTCCAAATCATTAGGCTTTTTTAAAACTACAGAACCTCAACAAGAAACCTGAACGTCTCCAGGATGTCCCACCCCCACACCCTGCCCCCTTCCGTTCCACCCAACCCATGTGTTAGAACGAGCCATCAATTTCAGATCAAAGTTCGGTATAGCTATCAAGTGTGTTGGGACGAAAAAGGTAAAAAGTTGAAAAGTGCTCAGTACTGTATAAATGTCTCCCGACTGAACGTTCAATTTGTGAATGATTATGAAACTCAAATCATAACTTCAATTTGCAAGAGGAAAAACTGTCCTTGTTTGTTTTCATACAAGTTCCTTTGCTCTAGGAAGTCAAGTGTCATCTCTCTGGGGTTCATCTCTCTTTTTGTTCCAGAGCTTGAAGGAGAAGGGCTTTGGCTCCTCTGACATTATCCCTACATTTATTCTTTGAAGAAATACCTATTTTTTTTTTAAAGGATTTTATTTTTTTATTTATTTATTTGACACAGAGAGAGAGAGAGAGCAGGAACGCAAGCAGGAGGTAGTGAGAGAGGAAGAAGCAGGCCTCCCACTAAGCAGGGAGCCCGATGTGGGGCTCGATCCCAGGATACTGGGATCATGACCCAAGCTAAAGACAGACGCTTAACGACTGAGCCACCCAGGCGCCCCTGAAGAAATACCTATTTAGCACTTACTATGTGCCAGGCAGTGTTTCAGGCTCTGGGATGGAGCAGAGAACAAAACAGTTTCTGCTTTCATGGAAACAAATATATACACACACATGCATATATAAGTAAATGTTGTTTAAAAAAAAACAAAATTCAACTGAGTTAACTTAAAGACTTAACTGGCTTTATTCAGTGATTCAGGGATCAGGCAGCAGGTCTCTAGCAAACAGAAGGGAACTTTGAGGGTTGCACAGAACAGAAGGCTTATAAAGGCAGAAAGAAGGTAGGTCAAGGAAGTCATAAATAAAAGGATTATTTCAGGCAAAGTCACCTTCCTTTGGGGGACAGAATGGGGTCCATCATGCTTATTCCCTCTGTAGTGCTGATCAGGTAATTCCAGGTTGACTGCTTAAAGGTTACATTCCTGGAAGCGGCTAAAATTGCCATTTAGTCTTGTTCCGCTGTCTGTCACAGGGATAAGTGACTCCATGTTGGGTCTTTAAAAGAAAAACAACAATAAAAAATAATGTACATGTATGTACTGTCAGGTGCTGATAAATGCTGGGGGAAAAAATAGCTCAGGGTGTATGGGGACAGGAAATTCCGGGTGGGGCTGCTGCCTCAGGTAGGTTGTCAATTCTCATCCAAGGAAGACAGATTCTGATTCGTGTCTGCGTGATTCCAAGGCACTGAGTGGAACGTGTTTTCTGCACCCCCCCCCCCGCCCCCGCCATCTACTCTCTGTTCTTCCCAGCTGAGGCCAGCCAGACCCGCTCACTCAGGGGAGACTGTGGGGTCTTCTGATCCGGCTCTGGTTCTGGCTCTCTCTCCTTCGATGGTATTCTCTTGCTCAGTGCTGTAGCCAGTCCGAGACTCCTGCTACTTCCCAGGTTGGGTCAGCCTGGTCCTGGACACTCGCGGTAAACAAGCTCCTTGTAAATTTTGCTTTCCTTTTTTTGCTACTGCTTATTTTTCTTCCTGATTTCCGTTTTCCCTGTTGCTGGCAGAAAGACAAGACTCTATCATCTCCTTCCATTAGCAGGAGAGAGCTGAGTTTTGGCTTTAGAATGAGGGACAGTGAAGAAAAGAAATAACCTCTGGGTCTGCTGTAAACCAGACCTTCTTATTTTTAAAAATTTTTTGAGATATAACTCCGTAACACAAAATTCACCATTTTAAAAGAGTGGTTCCGTGGTTTTTAGGATAGTTACCATGTTGTGCTGGAATTGACTATCTAACTTTAGGACATACCCATCGCCCCCAAAAGAAACCTGTTATCCACTACAAGTCCCTTCCCAATTTCCCCTCCCTCAGCCCCTGGTTATCACTAAGCTATGTGTCTGTGGATCTGTTTGTTCTGGATTTCACATCTAGAGAATTATATATGGGGGCTCTTTGCATCTGGCTTTTTCTAGTCAGTGTAAGGTTTATGTCTTATTAGTGTAGGGCGAAGGAGCCCTCTTCTGCCTGGCCCTGTGCGGCTCATTAGAAGTCGGTAGTGGAGTTCAAAACCCCAGACTCAGAACGTCAGAGGGCAGCACTGTGCACACATTGTGTTGTTTTTTTGCCATTGTTCTGTCAACGCCAGTGAATCTGCTGTGGAGGCTGGCTGTGCCTTTGGGCATTTGGGGATTTCAGTACAACTTGACCATAACAAAGGATACCCTTTCTGACAGAAATGAAATGCTTCATGCCTTCTGTGGAAATCACTTAAAAGAAGAGCATAAGTCCATACCATAAGTCATACTTTGAACATTTTTTTGTTATGTATTTTAATGTGTCCCATTCTAAGAGGATTTCCTCATCTTCCTAAATCTTGGCCAAGTTTCTTGGGTTTAAAGAGAAATCAATGTAATTACATGTTTGGAAAGTGTAGTCTTTACTACTTTCTATTTTATACAAACTTGATTTTTTTCCTTGAAGCTTTCCAACAGTACTGGACCACTCATGTTTGACATGTGACTTGTGTGTTTACATGTATGTATGTCCTCGTTTGAATCTACGTAGCATACATTGTTTGTTTCAGACATGTCTGCTCACATGTGACAAACTGGTAGGAAAATCCACACAAGAAAACTGTCTTACATAGAAGCATGAGACATGTTAGCCAAGGACTTGGTCTACTAAGAATGCCTCTGGTGGTCAAAAGCAGGCATGTTTGTGCTTCCTGGTGGTGGTCTACCTGGTCCATGACCCAGGAATAGTGCCAGCAGCACTGGCAGCTTTGAGGGTACCAGAAGGCCATCTGTGCTCTTCAGGTGGGCATGGGCCCTATGAGGAGAGTGAACCCAATTCAAGCAACTCTGTTTGTAGAGCTGAGGACCCAGCTGCTGATGTCAGCAGAACAAGAGGGAGGAAAATGGTAAACGCCACACAGTAGATGAGAAGACTTGCTAGTGAGCTCACAGGAGATACCCTTGAAGACTCTATAAGAACTGAAGGTGGTCATGGGGTGCCTGGGTGGCTCAGTGGGTTAAGCCGCTGCCTTCAGCTTGGGTCATGATCTCAGGGTCCTGGGATCGAGTCCCGCGTCAGGCGCTCTGCTCGGCAGGGAGCCTGCTTCCCTCTCTCTTCCTACCTCTCTGTCTACTTGTGATCTCTCTCTGTCAAATAAATGGATAGACTCTTTAAAAAAAAAAAAAAAGAACTGAAGGTGGTCATAAGTGGGCTTAAAATAGTATCTGAGTATGAAAGGCAAAGAAAAATGATCAGTATAATCTCCCTTTTACCTCCAGACTGATGCTCTTGGGAAAACACTGATCAGTTTTATAAGCAAAAGAGGATTCGTATGTATATTATGAATTATATATATTCATATGTATTATATGATATATATAGTATATCATATATAATTATAAATGTGATTATTTAAATTCATAGACTCCTTTTTATTATGTCCAACCAGAGACCTAATCAAGCTCCAAAAAGGTCACTTAAAACAGCAATAACTCAAGTAACTGGAGAGGTCTGATCTCATTCAAGCATTCCTTATTCAGTATGAGGAAGTAGCCTTGTTCCCTAAAATTCCCTATTCTCCTTTCTTCCTCCCATCATTTAAGAGATAGCATCTACTAGAAAAACAAAACAAAATAAAACAAAATGATAGAATCAGAGACAGCTGAGTAGCTCTACTTCTTACCAGCTGGTCATCTTGAACAAATGAATTAGTATCTCTAAATCTCAGAGTCCTCATATATAAAATGGGAAATGTAATACCACCTACCCCTAAGATATTTGGGGACGTTCTACCAGATTAGATCTGTAGAGTGAGCAGCAAAATGTCTCTCATGGTAGGCACTCAGTCCGGAGTCACTCTTTGGTCTTTCTCACCGCTGTGGGCTGGGCCCCAGAAGAAACCACCTGGAATGATGTCAAAAAGGCAAGTCCCCAGGAGAACACTTAAAGAAGCCACTGCATTAGCATAGTTTTTTCTTGGCTGCTCCATTACCTGTTGCTTCCTGGCCATGACCCATTTGCTGCCTTTCTTGCCGCTTCTTTGCATCAGTCATGGCGTCATGGCCGCCATGTTGCCTTAGACTTTTTGCATCCAGTCAAGTCAAGAAGGTCTGCCCAGGTGCCCACATGCAGTCCCAGGGCAGCCATCTGCACCTTGACTGCACCCTCTCTGCCATGACTGTCTCACCAGAGGGGGGTCTCCATCTGCCTCACCACTCCTGACTTATCACGGGTGACACTTCCTACACCAGCAGTGAAAGACTGAGGGTAAAGCCTCGTCCTCTGACTTCTTTCCTCCTCCCTTCCTAGATCCTGCCTTAACATCTTCCTTTCTCCCATTTCCTAAGCTCTCTTTTGAGATTGATGAGGGCGAAAATAAACCTCGAGAAACAATGGAAACCATTGTCTAAGTATTTCCAGAAATGACTGATTAGTAGCAACTCTGCCAAACTGAAAATAATCATAGTTTTTGGCACTCACCAAAGTTTGTGTAGACAACACTAAACAGTCTCACCCTTGCATGAGAAAAGATCCAAAGATAATTCCTGAGGAAAAATCTGACTCCAACGTTAGGCATCCCATGACCCTTCTCTATAGAAGGTGCTTAGCTCTCTATCAGAATGGGGAGCTGGGTCAGCTGCAGAGACTTGCTCACACGTGCCCCTCACTGTATGGCTGGGATCCAAAATGCAAAGGGGTTTACCTTCAGCCAGGGGCTTGGCACCCAAAGTCTCACGCAGTACTTGAAAGCCCAGCCCTGGCACCAGGCTGCTGATATTTGAAACACTAGCTTATTGGCCATAGGAAAATACACTAAAATCCTGGTTTCTGGTATATAAAATAGATAAGATTTGTTGTCTTATAAGTTTTCCTGAGACTTCTGTGCTACAATCAAGGCCTAGAGCATGGTAAGTACTCAAGAGCATTTGCTGTAATTATTGTTGTAGATTTAATTATTATTCTCTAAGATGAAGCTAGACAACATCAGGCTGACTATATTTAGCTTAGCTGAGAGAAGTAAAAGAATAAGTACATACTACATAAAGAAGGTATGTGAGGACGATTATTTGAGACAGTGGTTCTCAAACTCAGTCCACACTAGAATCACCAGAAGGCCTGTTAAGATACAGATTGCTGGCTTCCAATCTCAGAGTGTCTGTCAGTGAGTCTGGGGTGGAAAAAGAGAATTTGCATTTTGACCTTGTTCTCAGTTGATGCTGGTGTGACTGGTCTGTGGGCTATACTTCAAGCAGCACAAATTTAGAGTATTTCTCTTTTAGAAAAGTAGTTTGATTTCTTTGCCAATAGTTGACTCCAACCATGGCCACATGCTTCTATATTTTGTCTTCTGAGAAAGCAGGGTTGAGGTGTTGCTCACCTGTTTTCAATGCCCTGAGAAAACACCCACATTAGGTTGAAGCTTCTCATTTAATAAACTTACAAACAGAGCATCTGTGATGGGCCAGACACTGCATTAGGTCCTGGAAATGCATCAGTGGGGAAGACAGACACTCCCTCCGCCCTCAGAGAGCGAATGGCCTCCTGCAGTAATTAAGCATTAAGCACATGACTACATAAATGCAAAATTCCATTCACTATTGTGAAAGAAGAACTTGAATTCCCATACCCTACTCTGTGAGACAGATGGTAACGATATTATGCTTCCTATTTACAGCTAAGGAAGCAGTATAGAATCAAACAATTTTAGTTTAAGTCTAGCATTTGCTCTAGACATCATTGAAACTCTTAATGCAGATAGAGTTGAAAGACTTTCTTAAAGTCAAGGAGTAATTGGCGTCAAAGCTGAACTTAGACTTTTATTTGAATTTTCACACTGTCTGAAAACTAAAAACATGGCCTTAGTGTTTTATAGCACATATATTATATATAACCTCCCAACTATGTTAGTAAGAACAAAATAATAACAAGGGAGCTAGAAAGCAACATAAATAGACTTTTGGCCACACGGATATAGACTACTGTGTGGTATTTGTAATGTAACTTCATGTCTCCTCCTCTTGGTGGCCCAGAAGACAGTCATTATTCTTTTATTATATTACTTGGTGGGTGTTTTTTTTGCTGAAGTTTGGAATGTATTGTCAGCAGTACCCTTGACCGTGTCTGATGGATTAGTGGAAGTCCTTTATTCTTAAAATTAGAGACTTTGTTTAAAATAATTCACAATTCCAAAAGCAAATCACTTTTCAGATGTTCATAATATAATTGTGATTCTTTTGTAAAACACCTCTCAGTCAGGTACTTGTCAGTTTATCTCCCAGTTCTAAAAACAAGGAAACTAAAAAGTTCATACAAAGTAAATAAGAATTATTACTAATACTATTACTAATACTATAACTAATACACATTAAAAGAAGGTGATGAGAAACCTAGGTATATTTGAAGTCCCAAATTTTAGAGAATTTAACTTCTAAGTTACATTGGACAAATCCATTATATGGATTTTTTCCATTATGGAAATTAGATACTAGCTTTAATTTAATAATTCAGAATGTGGGTGAAAAAATCCCACTTCTACATGCTGCATATGGGTGGGAGTCAAGTGTAAATCCCCTGAGTATATGATCACAGAGTTTTAAAGGCACAGAACTAGATAAAAACTTTCCCCCCAAAAGCAATTAAAGTAACATTTCTAGAGTCAAAAAAGAACATGGAAAATTGTCTCCCCTTACTTCTTATGCTATGAATGAAGAAACCAAGGCCCAGAGAGGAAATGATCACATGGGAAATGATCACCTCCTGATTCTCTGATGTTTATCTCTGAACTATGACAGTGACACAATGTTTTGCAAGTTTGACGGTATCCCTGCCTCCTCCCACCCCTATGGCTATTCCTTTAGCACAAGAAAGTTGAAAATTTCATGTACACAGTGTCAGAAGAGACAGGAAATTATAAAGTCGAAAAAGTCTAATCTTGGCCTTGGTGTTTCATAAACTTAGACCTTAGAATGAAGCAAAAGATTAGGAACAATGCATAATTATATAAGAGCCAGACTTCTTGCCCCACGCTAGATAAAGATGCTCTGGGAGGAGGAAGGAGAAATTCAAAATGTAGGTGCAGGGAAGCTTACACATTGTTGATTTCTGAGGGGGACAGGGGGGCAGTGATCTGCTTTTCTTTAGCCAAACACCTAGAGGAAAGGGTGCCACAGAAACCAGGGATACAGTTGGAATGTCTAAGAACAAGTGGATCTGAGTCCTCAGCCATTGGATAGGGAGCAAGTTTCCAGCATCTCTAGCTTTCATGGCTGGATGAAGAAGCAGTGTTGCACAGACAGGCCCCAAACAGCTGCACCAAGTTCTCCATTGTCCAGTGGAACAACTGTTAGAAGGATCCTCGGCACCCAAGAGGGATGGGCATGACACAAGAGTGGGAGAGACAGAAAGGGTGTGAGATTGTGAATGAGGAGGGAGACAGCAATACCTACACAGATAGATGTTGACTGGAGGCAAGATTGAGACAAGGACATCTCAAAGACGCCAGTGTTGGTGTTGTTGCCCTCTCTTGCCCTTCCTATGCCTCAACATCATGTCAACCACCATAAATGTAGACCTAATCCTGGGAGAAGCCAAGAGTAGGTGAAGTGGGAGTAGAAGACCCCACTGGGTAGACTGAGATCAAATTTCCAACCATTGGGCCCAATGAGAACTGAAGCATTAAGTTCAGTTGTAACAAATAGAAATAAACAGTAAGTTCACTTACAGAGAAATTTCTCGTACAAAAGAGTCCGTGGGTGACTTTTTTGCCCACTAAAAATATTACTGCTTATTTGGCATGAAATGTAGTTTTCCCAAATGGCAAAAGAGTTGCTTTTCTGAATTCAACTTAAAAATAATGATTTAATCCAGTAAGTTCACATGTAAATATCATTTTAAGAAATGTGGCAACTCCTCTTTTAAATGAAAAACTGTTGTGAAGAACAATTTATGTCTTAAAACATTTTAATGCAAAACTTGTGTTGGTATTACATTTTGGAGCTGAAGACCAACTCAGCCCCCATACATTCCCGTCTTACATCCTGTGTTATGAAGCTTCCAGAAACTCTACTGTAGTGAAACAAGACCTCCCAGCTTCCTTTGGGACACACCCCCTGCTCACTCAGTAGAGTACATTATTATTTTCTTATTTTAATCCAAATTTTTCTTTTTACTTTGCAATGTTATTATTTACACATTTCCGATGTTTCTATATTTATTCCCAAAGTACATGCAATTAATTTTCAGCTAACATTTACACATGCCTTGAAGATTACCTTTGGTATCTTCTCTTTTTCAAAAAGGCACTGGGGGTCCAAACTCTCTCTCTCTTTTTTTTTTTTTTTATGTGGAGGAGGCGTCAGGAAGCAGCATGTCCTGATGGGCAAAACCCAAGTTTTGTAGCCCCTCCAGACTCCGTCACTGACTGTCTCTGGGTCTTTAGGAAAGTCACTTACCCTCTCTATGATGCTCTTCTTGCCTCATTTATAAAGTGAAGAGTGTGATGTGTCTACATCATAGAGCTGTAAGAGATAACTCTAACAGTGAAATACTTAGTGCAATTTCTGACAAATGGTTAGTGTTCAAGAAATGTCAACTATTACTATCACGTGACCTGGAAAGATGTGTTTGCCACATCTATTCCCCCACCTACACACACACACCTGCACATGTACACACACACACACTCTCACACCCTAATTTTCCCCCCTTAATAAATACTTGTTGAATATATTATAAGTGAAACATTTGCTTTCAGTTTTCGGTTCAATAAATTTTTTTTTAAAGATTTTATTTATTTATTTGATGGACGGAGATCACAAGTAGGCAGGGGGTGGGTGGATGGGAAGCGGGCTTCCTGCTGAGCAGAGAGCCCAATGCGGGGCTCTATCCCAGGACCCTGAAACCATGACCTGAGCTGAAGGCAGAGGCTTAACCCACTGAGCCACCCAGGTGGCTCAGTAAATTTTAATTAAACACATACCATGTGCCAGACATTATGGTAGTGAGGCAACAGAGTAAATAAAATATAGTCTCTGCTCTTCATCTTACAGTGTAGGAGAGACTTAATTAATAACTTCAGACATGCACACATTGAGAGGGAAGGGACTCTGGAGAGTCAGCAAAAGCTTCCTGGAGGAGGCAACCACTGACCTGAATCTTGAAACATGTGTGAGATTTAGCCAGGTGAAGAATGGAGGAAACCATATGAAGACATGGTATGGGAGGAAAAACACCCTTGACATTCACAGGGATCAGGGCAAGGGTAAAAATGGAGGCTACATACCTTGTGTCAAAATATTTAGAAGTAAAATCAAGCCAGCACCCTGCTATGTAAAATAAGTTTTATCCTCCTACTTTGACAAATGTACCTTCATAACAATGTAGAAGGCCAAGTTCTATGTTGGAATACTAGAACTTATTGGAATCCCAGGCTAGAAATATGATGGCGAAGAGTGAGTCAGCCCTTAATCCATCACCTGCCATTCTCTTTTCTCACCCTGGCTCCATCTCCCTCCTCCCTTTCTTTGGCAACAATGGTAACATTTGCCTTTGGCTAGCCCACCTCAGACATGCCAAGGGTTACAGTCTAGTCCTTGGAGCATAAACTTAGGGGAAGAGACCCATGCAGGTGCTGGAAGGGTTTTGGCCTATTTGTCCAGGGAATCCAGAAGACCAGACATTAGTAATATGGACTACAAGGAGGAAGGATGGATCCCGTTAGTCACATGGATAACTCACCTGCGAGGAAGACCAGGAGAACCAGGACCCCTGAAAAGCAGAGATCTTAGAATAGATACCCTGTATGCCCACGTCTAAGAGTGATACTTAAGGAAAACCACAATACTCCATCATGAGAATGTTAAGAATAAGACAGAGAGTGGGATAGGAGAGTAGAAGGTGGGGGGGATAAGAGCCATGTGATGGGCATTTTTATATCCATGAAGGCTGAACTTGTATCTGTTGATTTAGTAGAATTATCGAAACATTTCACAAAAAGAAAATGTCATGATTACATTTTTTAAAGTGAAGTGTTGACAGTAGTTTGGAGAACAGATTAAGGATCAGGAGTCAAAATAAGATTAGAGGTAGAGGGTCCAGTTTCAGGACTGTCCAGTTGAGAGATGAAGTTAACTTTTGCAGAGATGAGAAGATGGTCAATGCCTGTTTTGGAGGTAAAGTTGATAGGAATTATTGATTTTTTGGAGTTGAGGGTGGGGGAGTGTGAAAGATTGAAGACAAGGGTAGAGGATGACTCTGCTGTTTTCACTCAGTGGCTGTGTGTTGGTTTTCTATTGCTGTCACAACAAATTACCATAAGCTCAACTTTGAAACAACATCAATTTATTATCTCCCAGTACATCTTGGCTGGGTCCCTTGCTTAAAGTCTCATAAGGCTGGATTCCATTTCCTTCTGGAAGATTCGGAGATAAATCTGGTTCAGGTGGTGGGTTAAATTCAATTCCCTGAGGTTGTGTTACTCAGGCCCCCATTTTCTTGCTGTCTGTTAGGTTGGGGCTGGTGGTCTTTGCTTCTAGAGGTTGCAGGAATTCCTTCTCATGCTTTCCCTGAGGACCCCTTCCAGCAATAGCAGGTAGAGTTCCTCAGGTCCAGAATAATTCTCTGCTTTTAAGATTAATGGGATTAGATTGCATCCACCTAGATAATCTGGGATAATCTTCCCATCTCAAAGTCCTTAACCTTAATCATGTCTGGAAAATCCTTTTTACCCTGTGACACAATGTATTCACAGGTTCCAGGGATTAGAGGGGGGCTAAAGATTAGTGGGGGGGGCAATTTTTAGGGGAGCCATTCTTCCTACCATAGGCTGTAAAAAGCTCCTGGAATTATTTAGTTTAACCAAGCTGCTCATTTCACAGGTGTCCCTTGTTTAAATCCAACCAGTTGGTTGGTGGCAGAAGTTGGGTAAAAATCCAGCCTTCCTGATTTTGTCTTCCTGGCCAAGCCTTCCATGACCACACAATTAGTAGCTGCTGACTCTACCTCCTTCAACCCTACCCAGTTGCTGTCTATCAAATCACCTTGCTTATTTCCTTCACTGAGTCCATGAGACCTTCAGATAATGTTATTCGTTACTAGTTTATTTACTTATGGACTATCTTCTCTTACAAGTATTTAGCTCCCAATTAACGTAGAAGTCTAAAGTAGGGATTTTTGTCTTTTTCCTTTTTTTCCACCATTGAATCTGCTGTGCTGAGGACAGTGTTTGGTACACAGTAAGCTTCAATAAATGCTAGTTGAATCAATAAATGAATGAATGATGGTAAGATTTGGACTGAGTTTGTGAGTCTTTGGAAAAACAAGTAACATTACAGTCCAGAATTTTTTCAGTCTTCACGTTGTTTTACTTAAAATCCAAACATGTCCAGTCATTCTCTAATTCATTTGGCAAATCCTCTTGATTTCAAATATGCATTTGCAGTGTACCCACTCAAATAATAATGTCAACATCCAAATCAGTTGAGATTGACTGTGGTTACATTTTCCTAGACTATGTATTAATTTGTGCATGCAAAGCAGGCCATTTTAACCTTCTACAGTAATATGTCTTCCATGAGTGGTCTTATTAAAATAAATCAGCAATATTAAGGCATAATTTTGCTTCATATTTAACATATCAATGAGAGTTACTGGGGCCAGCTGGACATTTGCATGTGTTTATATTTCCCATGGTGTTTTGTTATAAATTTTACCTCTATTTAAACCTTACTTGTCACAGGGGTTTGGCAAAAGCTCAAGAGGTCATCTTGTCCATACTCTCCCTTAACTCAAAGATATATGTAAACCATAAAGTCAGCTGAGTTGCTATTACTGAAGCAATCTCCAAAAAATATGGTTCCTTACTAAAAGTTCCACGTTGTATAAAACAAGTATATTCTTTATAAGGCTTACTCTTTCTTCTTTGCATTGATTTTTAAGTTGCATTGACTTAATTATCCTCTTGTATTTATTCCAGTGAACAGAGTAACATAATTTATATCCTTTATTCTTCTTCAGGCTTCCATTGTAGATGATAGCTATAAAGTTACTTTTTATTTACTAATAGTTTCTTTTTACAGAAATGATTACACAATCTTCCAAGTTACATCACATTTATGAGACCTCAAGTGAACATAATATTTTAAAAAGATTTTATTTATTTTAGCAAGAGGGAGAAACAGAGAGAGAGGGAGCAGGGGGAGGGGCAGGAGGGAGAGAGAGAGTCCAGAGCAGACTCCACGCACTGAGTGCAGAGTCCCATCCTGCAGGGCTCCACCCACCGACTGTAAGATCACTACCCCAGCCAACACCAAGAGGCGGACACCCAACCTCATGAGCCATCCAGGCACCCCCTGAACATAGTATTTCTCACGAGACCCTAGTTAATGGTGTGTGTAGTGGGTGGGTGCCTTCTCCTCTCCAGAGACAAATTCCTCAAGAAACACAAGCATTTCCTTGTTGATCTTTGACTCTTCTTTTTGTCTACTGTGGATTATAAAGTAACAGGACTTCTTGAAGTGAGTTCTAACTGCTTTTAGGTAGCAATTCATTCAAAATAAACTCCAGAAGCTAAAAACAATCAGCACAGTCAGTTCATCAATATTTCCCTGAATATCTGCTGTGATCCGTTCTCTGCTTGCTTATAGGCCAGTTTTTAAACCTCAACATTTACATCTAAGTTTTCTTCCTTTGGTGTTTCACACATTTCTGACTTCCTTTTTTTTTTTTTTTTAAGATTTTATTTATTTATTTGACACACAGAGAGCGATTACAAGTAGGCAGAAAGGTAGGCGGAGAGAGAGGGAAACAGGCTCTCTGTTGAGCAGAGAGCCCGACGCAGGGCTCGATTCCAGGACCCAGATCATGACCTGAGCCAAAGGCAGAGGCTTAACCCACTGAGCCACCCAGGTGCTCCTTCTGATTTCCTTTTAGTAAGTGTAGGCTCAGAATTGGAAACTCGTTAAAGAAATGTACACAGCTTCTTGTAGTTTGGGATCTCACCACTGAGGGGCCACTAGGGAGTAGCAAACATGCAGCGTTGATGCAGGAGATGTTCCTTGGAACCTCCATGGTCTGAACAGATTACTCCAAGAATAGTTTTGTAAACAGAATTTAGATTCGGATTTTTTGTTTCTTTGTTTAATTGGCTGTTTTAGAAGCAATTTCAGGCTTATCTGGAACTATCGTTCCTGGACACCCCCCCCCCCAATTTGGCTCTAATTTTCTTCCTTGTAGCTTTACATTCTGCAGAACTGAATTTCTGCTATGTACTATTAAAGAGACCACTAGAATGCAAGCACTAGAATGCAAGTAGGCTTGGAAATAACTCCACAGTTCACTAGTTGATATTACTGTAACCTGCTTTAGGAATAATGTACAGAAAAAAAAAGGGAGATGGGTCTCAGAGCACCATCTGCAGCCTTAGGTTTCTATCATGTTGCTGGATCCTCGCTTTCCTTACAGATGTCCCTTTAATTTGGAATGTGACCACAAAATAATCAGGTACAAATTTTGGTTGAGTTTCACTTTTCATATGTAATTAATTCCAATTTTATTAGATTCCACAAATTTTTAAAATATGAAGTTGTTATGATTTCTTGAACTCCGTGTTGATCTTTCCAATGACAAGATGTGCTAGCTACTATTATGGATTAGGTAAAACACTGTTTGACCCAAAATATGAGGAAATCTGTGCCTTTACTACACAAATATTCTGGATTCTCCTTATTACTCTTTAATGGAAGATTCTGATTCAAAAGACTATATTAATTCTATTCCTAAATCCTTTTTCCTTCTGGGAAGTTAGTTAGTGAAACTTTTCCTGCATTTTGTATGTTGCTGAACAATTCCTACTTAAAAGTTTTGCTTTTGTTTAATATTTACAACTTCTCACAACTAATGCCAAGACTGACTTTCTTTTTATATATCTATAGGGCTATGTGCCCAGAACTGGAGTGCTGCTTGTTATCAAAAATGTCCCTTCGGGAAATCTAATATATGGTCTCTTTGTAAATAATATCTTCACCTTCAAAACAAGGTTCTTTCCTATTGAGTAGATAAAATATACACAAGAAAATGCATGTGCACTCTTTTGTACCCACAATCAGCTAGTATTTTTAAAAAAATATTTTATTTATTTATTTGATAGAGAGAGATCACAAGTAGGCAGAGAGGCAGGCAGAGAGAGAGGGAAGAAGCAGGTTCCCTGCTGAGCAGAGAGCCTGATAAGGGGCTCAATCCCAGGACCCTGAGATCATGACCCGAGCTGAAGGCAGAGGCTTTAACCCACTGAGCCACCCAGGCGCCCCTCAGCTAGTATTTTTTAATGCATAATAAACTACAGCCCCTAACCTTCCCAGATCATGTGAAAGGAGACAAGATGGATAAACATTACAGACATAGACACCTATCATGAACCCCCTTTGAACCATAATGTAGCATATTATTACTTGCATGTCACTAATTGTTATACTTTTTTCTATACCTCAAAGCTTCTCATACCCTCATGCTTTATAGAGAATCTGGAATAAATTAGATTAGAAAGAAAAAAAAAACTACTGAAATCTGGAGAATTGGGTAAATAGGGCAAAATGTTTTTACCCTGTTGATTAAAAAATTGGGAAAATGTACCTTTTTCTGAACCAATTCATATCCCACTAGTGTTTTCAAATATTTCAAAACATAAGATAATTAAATTATTATTAGAAAGTGCCTCTCCTTCCCCCAAAAAACCCACTTCAATTTAGGAGTACAGTTGTAGAAATCATTTACCAAAGAGGACAAATAAGTGTTGATATTTATTGAATAAAAAAGTGGATAGCACCTTTAATTTCACTAAGACAAGTGACTGAAAGAGTAAAACTTGCACCTTGCTCTTTCTCATATAATTATTTTAATTTTTTAAATTTATTTAAATTATATTAATTAACATATAATGTATTTTTAATTTCAGGGGTAGAGTTCAGTGATTCATCATTTTCTGTAACACCCAGTGTTCATTATATCACATGCCCTCTTTAATGTCCATCACCCAGTTACCCCATCCCCCCACCTCCCCTTCAGCAACCTTCAGTTTGTTTCCCATGATTAGGAATCTCTTATGGTTTATCTCCCTCTCTGATTTTGTCTTGTTTTATTTTTCCTTCCCTTCCCCTATACTCCTCTGTTTTGTTTCTTAAATTCCATATATTAGTGAAAACATATAACAATTGTCTTTTCTGATGGACTTATTTAGCTAAGCATAATACCTTCTAGTTCCATCCATGTTGTTAGAAATGGCAAGATTTCCTTTTTATGGCTGTGTAATATTCCATTTATGTTTTCCTATCTCTACAGACATATATATATATACACAAATACAGACATTTATATATATATGGTGTATATGATATGTACACACACACACACACACACACACACACACATTCCACATGTTCTTTATGCATTCATCTGTCGATAGACCTCTGGGATCTTTCCATAGTTTGGCTATTATGGACATTGCTACTATAAACAATGGGGTGCAGGTGCCCCTTCAGATCACCATATTTGTATCTTTAGGGTAAATACCTAGAAGTGCAATTGCTGGGTTGTAGGGTAGTTCTATTTTTAACTTCTTGAACCTCCATACGTTGTCCAGAGTGGCTGCACCAGTTTGCATTCCCGACAGAAGATTTCTTCACATCCTCACCAACATACATCGTTTTCTGACTTGTTAATTTTTGTCATTCTGACCAGTGTGAGGTAGTATCTCATTGTGGTTTTCATTTGTATTTCCCTGATGCTGAGTAACGTTGAACATTTTTTCATGTGTCTGTTGGCCACTTGTATGTGTTCTTTGGAGAAATGTCTGTTCATGTCTTCTGCCCATTTCTTGACTGGATTCTTTGTTCTTTGGGTGTTGAGTTTGATAAGTTCTTTATAGATTTTGGATACTAGCCCTTTATCTTAAAAGACATTTGCAAATATCTTCTCCCATTCTGTCGGTTGTCTTTTGGTTTTATCGACTGTGTTTCCTTTGCTGTGAAAAAGCTTTTTATCTTGATGAAGTCCCAATAATTCATTTTTGCCTTGGTTTCCATTGCCTTTGGTGATGTGTCTAGCAAAAAGTTGCTGTGGCCGAGGTCAAAGAGGTTGCTGCCTGTGTTCTCCTCTAGGATTTTGATGGATTCCCCTCTCACCTATAGGTTTTTCACCCATTTTGAGTTTCTCATTTAATTCTGAAAAGTTACAGATGAAAATGAGATGCTTTAAAGGTGGAAGGTCTGGATAGAGAAGAGTTGGGGTTGGATCTTGAGAAATTGGATTAGCTGGGCTCTATCTTCTGATAATTGCTGATACCTGTGGATGGTCAGGAGCTGGGAGAGAGAGAGCAAAATGGATACTACCATCTGGTTGATTGAGTCCTGTGGTCTTTAGCACCTGGTCTGTGAGGCTCTCCCATCCAAATCTGAACATCTTTCTATCCCTCCTAATGTATTAAGTAGCCTTCATTTCCTAAGACTCATAAAGATAAAAAACTAACAGTTACAATCCATACTAGAAACAATATTATGGATGAAGGAAGATGAACACTGAGACTGTGAACTTGTGACATACCCATGACCGATCGTGTACATCTCTCATGTGAATGTGGAGGGGACTGGGTTGTGTTCTGACATGGTTTATCATGTAAGATGTACAAAGGTCAAGACTCACCAGTCAAAGTCAGGAGTGGATATCACATAAAAAATATAAGGTTTTTCTTTCTGTCCATCATCAGGGGGAGGTGGATTCTACATATAGGAATTCAAATACATGAGACAAGTCAGACTTTAGGGGGATCTGGAACCTATGACTGTGTTTCCAACTACTAGAAAATTCTCTACCTTTAGGAACTATGGCTTTTGGGGTCCTGTGATTAAAAACAAGACAAGACAAAACAAAACAAAACAAAAAAAGTCCCACAAAAGCAAAAGTAAAACAGATTTTCCTGAACTGAAGACTCTTGGAAGATTTTGTTAACTTACTTAAACCTTCTTTCGTTCTAGGAACGGGCTGTGAATGTGTCAAATAATACTTCCAAAGAATTTATTTTCTATTCTCTCTCTTTCTTTCTCTTATGCATACATGGACATCGCACATAAACAAAATAATAATCCTCCCCTCATTTTAGCATTTTCCAGTTTCTCTCAGTTCCTCACTCACCCTGTCACCAGTATAATGCATATCTCGTAATAAACAGCAAGTTATCAGCAGAGATAACAATGTGATATTTACCACCAATTTGACCTCAGAGATCTTTATTATCTTTTTTCTTGTGGGCTTTGAGAATCTCATTACAGAGAATGCATGTCCCTGACTATTGAAAATATTTCCAGATAAATCTACACCTGAATCTTTGTACTAAAGATGTCTCCTGGGTTCTGCCTTGTGTCCCACATCAGGAGATCAAGTGAATATCCAAATTACATTTATCTTACATGCCACCTAGGCAAAATGGGAAAGCAACTGTTCTAAGAGGGAGTACAGCTTATCACTAAGCACAAGCAGTGTGGAAACCAGTTGCTACAGTGCTGGACCTGAAGAACATCAGGAAGATAAGCCAATTCAGATCTCCCCACTTAAGCAGCAGAGCAGCAGAGCTCTTCCAATTGTAATAGAAGCCCCCCCACTCAGCACTGCTCCATCATGGGAAGGGATGTCAACCACTGTCAATGACACTAGAAGCTCACGGGTAGGAGACTCAAGCAGGATGCGCTTTTTCTTCCTAGAGTCTCATGCATAGGGGAAATGCAGCATACCTCTTGGCCAGGAGAAAATTTTAATGTTCATGTTCTAGTGTCTGGAGTCAGGTGCTGTCTGTATTTATTTCTCTTGTTTTCATTCCTTAACCAGTGGTTCCTTCTCAACCAAGCCTGAATATCAGGGAGATGCCAAGTGAGATTCTTCACAAGCATCCAGAATCCTGGGCCCCACCACAAGCTTACTATATCTCCATCTCTATAAAGTCAAAGATTAAATTCTGTTATGGGTTGAGTTGTGTCTCTTCTCCAAAAAAATATATAGGGTATGTTAGTGTAGTAACCCTTAGTATCTCAGAATGTGATCTTACTGAGGGATAGAGTCTTTACAGAGGTAATCAAGTTAAAATGAGGTTATTAAGGTGGGTCTTAATTCAGTATGATTGTTGTCCTTATGCAAAGGGGAAATTTGGATGGAAGCAGACAAGCACAGACAAAGACAATACAAAGAAACACAGCGAGAAGACGGTCATCACAAGTCAAGGAGAGAGACCTTGAAGGGATCATTCCCTCACAGCCCTTGGAGAAAACTAATCCTCTGATGCCTTGATTTTGGACTTCTAGCCTCCAGAATTGTGAGACAACAGATTTTTGTTCCTTAGGCCACCCAGTTGTGATAGGTTGTTACAACAACCCTCGGGAAACTAATACAAATCTCATTTTAAGCTTTATTTCTAGCGTCGACGTGGTTTCAAATGGAGGAAAAATATATGATTATAAGTGCAGTCTACTTTTGTAGAAGTCAGGTGAACTTCTGCTAATGGATCCATCGTGTATCTTGAATAGGGAGATTGTGAGCAATCCTGGATTTCTCTCTCACTTTCATTTTCTAGCTAAGTATATTCAGGAAATGACTTTATTTCTCAGGACATTAATCTGCCTGCCTAAAAGAGGGCTAAAATCCCTTCCTCTAGGTATTTCTTTGGGTTTCAATGAAGTCCTGAGTGTACTCTGCCTAGCAGGTACTAGACACTCAATGCATGTCAGCTCCTTTTTCCTTCTGTTCCACCTTTCCCACCAATCCAATTTAATAAACACTCAAAAGTCTCTCTAACCCCACTTCCTCATGTCAGAATGACGGTAATAATGGAACTTATTTTGGGACCCCTGGGCGGTGCAGTTGGCTGAGCAGCCGGCTCCTAGTTTCAGCTCAGGTCATGATCTCAGGGTCTTGAGTGGAGCCCCACCGCAGCTCCGCGCTCAGCTTGGAGTCTGCTGAAGCTTCTCTCTCCCTCTCTCTCTGTCCCTCCTCTCTCTTTCTCTCATTCTCTCTCAAATAAATAAATAAATCCTTTTTAAAAATTGAACTTATTTTATGTTTGTAGAGTGGTGTATGAATGCATGAGAAATTATACGTAAAAAGCATGTAGCACCGGGCCAGGGACACTGGAGCACCCAGGGGCTGTTCACTGATATACTTTCTAGTGTGGCCCCTGATTGACTAGCTCTCAGTGGATAGAACAGCCGCCATTTAATGACACAGCCATTCACCTGAGAATGAAACTGTCAACAGGAAACATCTAATGAACTAGGCAAATTAACGATTATTTCTCTAGATGGGTATGTCCTTTACCTATTCATTCAGCTAAACTTTATTTTCCTGTGTCAAGGACTGACAACACTTGATGCCTATTCAAGATAAACAGAGAGTCCAATATCCTACCTTAGCAGCCCTCCCAAGTCCTTTTAGTACGATTTCACCTGTACATAAAGAGAAGGGAAAAGCCCGTGGCATAATGGATGTGGGGATCCTGGATCCTAATTTCTATGTAAGTAGACTACGATTATGGTAAGAATTTCTTCTTCATTGGGAACGAAGTTCGCTCCAAAGACTGAATGGAATTTAACACATCCTGTGAGTCTAAGCCCCAGGACCCAAAGCAAGACCCTGGAAGTTAGATCTCAAGTTAGATTCCAGGCAATTCTTCTAGAAAATAACTAAATGTAAACATCATCTGTCAAGTGTGGAAAACTTCCCTGTAAAATATTTTTCTTCTTTCTTCTTGATTCAGTTCTATTAAATGGTGTGGTTTGGAAATGTCCACATAACTGCACTAATTTCCATAACAAAATTGAAACGGGAAAGAAAAAATAAATAATCTTGAATGAAAAAGAAGTGGAGGGAAGTTTCAACAGTTTTAATCTCAGGTGGAACTACTTTTGCAAAGTTACGTGGCTTTGAAAGAAAAACATGAAAAAAGCTGACTTGCTTTTG
This sequence comes from Mustela nivalis, assembly GCF_964662115.1. Taxonomy (NCBI): domain Eukaryota; kingdom Metazoa; phylum Chordata; class Mammalia; order Carnivora; family Mustelidae; genus Mustela; species Mustela nivalis. The sequence goes on along the minus strand of NC_139034.1, from coordinate 56,141,215 downwards.
TTTCAAATAATCTAAATACTAACCAGAATGATGGGTAATTAACTCGATTCTCCTTTTCATTATTTTCTTTTTGGTTTATTTTTAGCTGATATTTAGGTAGGCATCAATACGGTGGGAAACCTTTTCCTAAGTAAAGCAAAGAACGCTGCCCACAATCATGAATGAGCATCATTGCCAAGGGATGAAAAGCCCTCATGGGTAGTGTTATTTAGGTAGATCTATCACCATGGGGACGTCAGAGCGGAGAACAGTGGGCATCTTGTGAGATCCTCACCTGAGGGAATGAACTTTGCCAGCGCCTCTGCAAAGGAAAACATTGAGCATTCTACTTGCACAGGTCAGTCTTGGACACAACAGGGTTTTATTCCTTTTTCAAGTCTAAAGGCAGCCTCTGTGTTTGAGATCTTCCATACATCACTCAGTCACTTCAACATGGACTCTGCTTCCTCATGGAAACTTCTCCTCAGGTTACAAAGTACACGAAAACAAGAGGGAGGGCGCCAGGGGGGGAAATTGCACTCTATAGTTGGTTCACTTGCAGAATTTCAACAACAGTGACATTGATCAGGTTTACTCCTATGGGAAAATTACAGGAGATGGAATTATTGCCCAGTGGTATAGGCTGACTTCCACTTCTCTATTTTGGGAATAAGTACTCTTTGAGAAATCATTGAGGTGAATGATTAACACACGCAGATTGCCAAACAACAAGACAGAAGATTTGCAGACCTGGGCGATGGAACTTCCCATCTGCTGGCTCAGGTTAAAGGGGGCGGTAAGCCGCTCCGAGTCGCACAATGCATAATTTCCCCCACCCAGCTCCCAAGGTACTTCTGTTGACCTGAGGTTTCCACCAGTAGTATAAAGAGACATAATGCTTTACTGTTTGTTGGAGTTTGTCTCTGATTCTTAAAAGGGTAATTTCAGTCCAGCTAAGAGAGCATTTTCCAGCATGCTTGACCAAACAGGGGGCAAGTGGAACATGAAACTCTGGAGAGATCCATTTTACATAATTTTATGGTATAAACTTCCTTATGAAATATTTTCTTTAACATAATTCTGTTCTGCAAAAAGACATAAATTGGGAAACAATGTGAAAGTGACGAAGCCGAGCCTAGTAAAAACTGCCAATTTCAAAAACCGTTTTTAAGATAAAATTAAAGCAGTCTGAAGGATCCCCTCATCGACTTCCTGTGTAGCCATAATACATACTCTTGGTGTGTGACCTTGAGGAGATATTTAACCTTTCGTGGTATCCGTTTCTTCACCTGTAGGCTGGCGACAGTGAGAGAACTCCAACCCGGGGTTGAGAGTATTGAATGAGACGAGGTCCTGCAAAGGACTTAGGACAGTACTTGCTATGTGGAAGGGGCTAAATAAATCCTTCTAATATGATTCTTTTAAAATATGAGAATCAAGTCTATTGAGAATATCAATTGACTTGCCTAATGGGAATGTGAGATGTAGCTCATCTTGGGAAAATAGACAAATCTAGCCAGTGATGCTGTGTGCCCATAGAATTCGGCAAATCTGGACATGTCTGTGGGACCACAGAGGTGAGCCCTTTAAGGTTGAATGAAGGGCCAAGGGGGACCCTATGAAAAAAGACTCATTCTAGATAATAGAGAATGACTCAACGGCACAGGGCTGATGCTGGAGAGGGAGAAGGATTGTGAGAGCCACACCATGCCTGTTGTTCAGATATTTGGCCCAGTGCCTAAAGAGACCTTGACCCAAAAAAAACAGGATGTGTCAATAAAAGTGTCAGAAAGTCAAAACAATACAAAATCATCAGGGAAGGACTTCCTAAAAGTAGCTGGAAATATTAGGAGAGCCAAGTGGTAGCCCCTGTTTAACAATGCTGGCAATGATGAAGGACCTTGCCAGGAGCTCTGGAAGATCAAGCCAGCCTTACAGGGAAACCAGTGTCCTGGACATTCATGGTTTCAGAATAGACACCATAGACAGCTGTTTTGTGGACGTGATCAGTGGGCTCTGATGAGGGATCGTTCGAAGGGCATCGGCAACATAACTGATGTGGCTGGTGGCAATAGCATCAACGGGCTCTCCTACAGGGACCAGGGCTGGGGAGAAGGAAATAATGGGAGAGCGCCGATGCTGAGGTTCTTTATGGCAATCAGTACAGAGAACTCCGAACGGTCCGGCGGCTTCTCCTGTGCTCAGTCAGCTGTCCCTCTTTTTTGCTACATAAAAATATCTGTGTGTCAAAATTCATACAACTGTTCATAAAATACTTGATTTTATTGTATATATTTTTAAAATAATATTAAAAATTTTCAGAAGCACCTGGGTGGCTAAGTTGTCTGTTAAGCCTCTGCTTTTGGCTCAGGTCATGATCCCGGGGTCCTGGGATGGAGTACTCACCAGGCTCCTTGCTTAGTGGAGGTTTTGCTTCTCCCTGTCCCCCTACCTCTCCTCCTGCTCATGCTCTTTCTAGTTCTTTCAAATAAATAAATAAAATCTTAAAAAAAGGAATTTTTTTTTTGAGTAAATAGCTCATCAGTGTACTTCTAGTCACTATTTCGTAAGTTTCTAAACGATGTATAACTTTTTCAGAAAATAATTAACACACTAAAATGCATAAATTGTATCAGCCAACACCTTTTTGCAAACATAACAGATGTATACCTTTTGGCATATGGTTCTAGATCTGCTCCTTTTGAGAAACGTACACATTTTATGTCATTTTTTTTCCACTGCGAATGCTATTATAACTCATCTCGGTGATGCCAGGACATCTTATTTTCTTATGATTTCATGTTTATTTGTCCTACTATTCAATCATTTGATCAAGAGTGAAAGTCGGTGACTTAGTTAATCCTCATCTGAATGAATACTTTAAGGTTGTATTTTACCTTTTTAAATTTTTTTTCTTGTATTTTACTTTTTCTTTTTCTCTATTTTTCTAGTATTTTACTTTTTCTTATTTCATCCATAGTAAGACCCCACATTTTCATTTTACTTTTAATATAATAAGTACACCTTTGTAATATTAATTTATAGAAATTTAGCAGGCTGCATTACAACTTTATATGCTCAGTGTTCAACAGAGATAGGAGACTGTAAAACCAGCTCTAATTAAGTATAACAAAACATAGCAAAATCCTTTGTTACATAAATATATGGCAAAAAAGAAACTTCTCTGACATATTACATCTTTTTTTCTATAAGACTCTTTCAAATACATTGATAGAACATTAAGTTTTTGGTTAAGATCATTATAAAAATATGCAGAAGCTTTATAACCAATAACTTGCAGCATGGTAATATGAAAAGCTTGACCCAAAGAATCTAACTCAGTGGTTAAGAAAATCATAAATAAATGTTGGCACTTATTTTATCCAGACTCAAATAGATTTGTAGTCAGGAAAAAAGATAATCGACTAGCTTAAAAAGACCACAAATGAAATGTAATAAATTGTATTCAAAGACAGTGAGAACTACATAGGAGCCCATTCAGATAAACACGACTCATACAGTTTTGGGTTTTTTTCCACATTTTAGCCCTGAAGAAATCTAGGGACAGGACCAAACCTGTTCTTTAACCAGTCCAGCAAGTAAAAAATATGATCGATACTGTAAAGAGAAATTCTAACCCCAGCAATTCTTGGGTAACAGGCAGGACATCTCTTTGATCAATGGTTTAACACTTCCCAGCATCTAATTGAGACTCTCTGAGATGTACTGTTAACCTGACCAGTTAACCTATTGGCCTCTTCACCCCGTTTTCCCAGATTCAGAATGGGCTGAAAAACAGGTGAGCGTTTCCAAATGTGCAGCCTCTCCTTAGTGTACTGGGAACAGGATATAATTTGCTCCCTCCTCTGACTTCCTCCTTTTTACTTATTATCAAAATGATAAGTTGTACATATAAAATGGAGAAGTCCTCCACCCGAATGAGCTTGATGCTATCAGATCCTGTAAGAGGCACCCACGTCACTCCCCAGAATCCTGGCAGCTCTGGCTAGAAGAGGTGACTTGTCTGTTCAGGCTTCTGCTGAAATACCACCGGAAGAAGTTCCTTTATTTCAGAACTTTATAAGTAGAACAAAATTCGTTAGCTTGACTGAGTGACTCTCTCCTTGGGGATCAACTGTAGCGTACACTAAGCAGTCAACCTGAGTGTCAGTATATTTACAACAAAATGTGGATCACATACGGGGCTGTTTCTGTTTTAGTCCCTACACCTCTTGACAGGGCAATTGGTGCCATAGGTACTGCAGCCGGGATGGCTAAGGAAGTCCGTGTTCTCTTCTTGTCCTCAGGACTTCCTCCTAATGGCCAAGCAGCATCAGTCTCTTTGCAAATAATCCAAGTTCAAACTTCAGGTTCTCCTTTCACGAGCTGTGTGAGACTTCAAACAAAACAAGTCCGTGTGAGACTTCAACAAAACGAAATGAAATAAAACCTATTTGTGCCTCAGTCTCCTTGTCTGTAAAACGATGATAACATCTGTCCTATAGATTTATTGTGGAGATTATGCCAAAGAGGTTGTACAACAGAGCCCCGTAGAGCATGGGCCCCTATTTATTTCAGCTAGTTATTTACCAAATCATGGTCCGCATAAAGCGTATTTAGAACTAGATCTCTGGAGAGCGTGGACCCAGGGAGGAAAAAAACGAAAAAAAAAAAAAAGAAAAAGAAAAAGAAAAAGGAAGACGGAAGAAAGGGAGGGAGGGAGGAAGGAAAGAAAAGAAGGAAGAAAAAGAAAGAAAGAGGATATGAAATAGAGCTCCGTGGTTCCAACTTTAACCCCTGTGGGATTTCTCTTCTGTGAAGAAATTTTTCTGCTGGCGGAAAGATGTTTCTGAACTTTCTTACTTCGACACATCGGAGTGACAGCAGGAGAGGCTCTTATTAAGCGTTGTGCCTTTAGTGCCTACAACAGGGCTGAGCCTATACTAGACGCTCACGAGAAGGTTCCTGAATGAAAGTTGCCGGCAGTATGGGTGGGACACTGACCATGCCAACAGTGCTCCCGTTCTTAGGTCCAGCTCTCCTTCCTTTGTTGAACAGGGGGAACGTTAAACTCAATCGACAGGAACCATGTGAACAGTGTTGGAGGGGCAGGCGCCTGCCCGCAGAGGTGTAATCCCAACAAGTTGACCAGATGAAAATGTCACGAGATGCAATCAACACAGGATCCAGCCTGAGAGGCTGTTGACATTCTGTGTAATTACCGCAAGTGCACCCTGGGTAGTCCACATTATTATAAACTGCATTTCCAACACTGTATGGTATTAAAAAAAAAAAAAGGCAACGAAGTTATAGCCATTAGCAAAGCTGAATTGGAACTCGTAGAAAATGTCAAGGAGATCTTAATTGTACTTTATATAATGGTCTCCTAGGCTAATAAGATATGATCTAAAACCATTAGGTATGAGAAGGTAAACATTTTAAGAGCACTTTTTTTGCCAAAAGGCTCTTCATCTCTATTTGACAACTCTGGCTCGGCCTTGAGGGAAAGCATTGCAGCATTCTGAAAGAACAGATATTGTTCGTGACCAAGGAGATGAGGCTCGGTAGAGGGGAGAGCACTCAAAGGTAATGTACATAGCGCGAGCATGTCTCTAAATCTGCTTGTGAGGTCACACATCACCAGGCCCCGCCTCCCACCACTGGCTGAGGGGGTCGGCAGGTAGCCCTCCAAGTCCTCCCTCTACCACACAGCATGCACTTCCAGACTGCTGGGAAACACCTTTTATGCTGACGAACTTCAGAACACATAAATCTCTTGAGCCTTACAAGTGACTGGGCCTCGTTCTCTCAAGGTCGGAATCACGCCAACAGAAAGCCATATATTCATGTTTTGTATTATCAATGAGCTTCTGAGCGAAGACAGCAGACCCATGAATCCCCGCCGCTGCTGGAGATTTTATAGAGTCCCTGCTCTCAATTATTGATGAAAGTCACCAGCAGTTTAATCTATAGGTCAATGTTACTCTGTCCCCTGAGCTCCGTATAGTTCTGTCTTCTATTTCAGGCTCAAAGAATACACTGTTTACCTTGGTTCTTATTTTTAATTGGTTTGATGTTAAAATCACATGGAGAAATATTATCTACTCCTCAATGAGACATTTATCTGAGTGAGAGCAGAGGTTTTTTTTCCACCTTCTTCACCGTGCAGTTAACAAAAGTGATCATCGATTGTCCCTAGGGAGGTAAATATGTGAAAATCAGCAAAAACTAATATGTGTTCATTCTATAAGTGTGTTCAATTAAAATTCATGAAATGAAAATACAATCACCAAGGCAGAACGTGACTTAAATGGAGACTTCAGTTTGGGTGAGTGGCTACAACTTGCAATTTTCTGTTTGTAAACACCGTTTAGAAATCATTGTTCAGACATGTGGGCTATGGTTCTCATTCGTCTCAAACTTGTGTGTACTCTGGCAAGCAACCTAATGCTTCTTTATACCTTTGTTTCTCTATTTGTACAAGGGAGAACATTACCACTAAACGAAATTTGTACAGTGCTTTGGGACACCTGCACAAATTGTGCTGTTTCAAAGTGATATTAAGATGGTATTTGTTTAATCTACTGCAAAATCAGATTAATACTTTCTTTATTGCTAGTTGGTACTGTTTACTAACGTGTGTTTGTTTCATTAAACATTAGCTCTTCAGGATTAGATGTTATATGAAACGGCCTACTTTGTTAAATGGATGAAACCCTAAGGTAAACAAAATTAAACAAAGGCCTTTGCTACAGGACTTCTCAGAGCCTTTAATATCCCGATGAGCATTATGAATCTCCTAGAAGGGTATGGTTTGTGGTATTTCCCAAACTTATTTAACAATAGTATTTTTTTTTTTTGAACTTTTCTTTTAAGGTCAGAGGAAGGCTTTTGTGAAATGCTTGGCAGAAGGATAAGCACCATTAATAAGTATAGTCCAAAAATCTTAAAGAGGAAGCACGGAGTTGAAAAGCAGCTCTGGGGAGCCTGGATGGCTGAGTCTGTTAAGCATCTGACTCTGGGTTTCCACTGAGGTCATGATCTCATGGTTCTGGGATGGAGCCCCACAACCAGCCCTGCTTTGGGCTCCATGCTTAGCTAGTAGCCTGCTCAAAGATTTTCTCTCTCTCTCTTTCTCTGCCCTTCCTCCTGTTCACAGCTCTCTCTCTCTCTCTCTAAAGTAAGTAAATAAGTAAACAAATAAATTAGTAGCTCTGTTCTTTTATTTATTATTTATTATTATTATTTTGCTTTTTTAACATTATAATTGATGCTGCCTTAGTTAACCTGCACTAAACCCATCACTCTGTGTACTGGCTGGACCACATTGAACTGCTGGTTTTACAGGTCAGAAAAGGATGGCATACCAGCATGTTCATGCATTTCTACCTAACATCCATGTCCCCGGCAGACTGAACTCTTGAAACTAGCAGGCTAAATTCCAGCGTGCCTACAGACTTCCATTCCCAACAGTTAAATTATATGTTTTGTCAAGACTTATTACAGCAAGATTTAAGAATTGCTGTTAAATGAGGTTGAGGTGAGCTGTTCTCAAAGTTTGGGGTGTGGGGAGTGGAATCTTAAAATTGTGATGCCTACACTACATTTTTTTTTAAGATTTTATTTATTTATTTGAGAGAGAGATCACAAGTAGGCAGAGAGACAGGCCGAGAGAGGGAGGGAAGCAGGCTCCCCGCTGAGCAGAGAGCCCGATGCAGGGCTCGATCCCAGGACCCTGAGATCATGACCTGAGCTGAAGGCAGAGGCTTAACCCACTGAGCCACCCAGGTGCCCCTCTACACTCGATTTTAACTGACTTTCAATGCTCAGGGAACACTAAAGGTACTAATGTTGGAAATTGAGGATGCTATGTTATGGGTGCAGTTCATGGGAGGAAAGAATCAGAATTCCTATCAGAAGACATAAAGTCAAGAAATAATTTTGATCCTATGTCAAAAGATGGATGAATATAGAGGAATGATAGCCAAATATTTCAACAGCCAGTATGGTCTTGACCCTGACCGATCAAAACAAATGGCTGTCCCAGCAGAAAGGATCTTCAGATGATTGCAAGCTGGTTGAATGTCAGCTATGTCCACAAATGTTTCAGGTTAAAATAAAACATTTTGGGGACACCTGGCTGACTCAGTTGGAAAAGCATGCGACCCTTGATGTCAGGGTCGTGAGTTCAATCCCCCCGTTGGGTATAGAGATTACTTAAAGACAAACAAACGAACTTAAAAAAATACAACATTTTGATATATCATTTTTAAAACAAATTTCTTGTTTTAGACAGATGTTTTGATTTTCTGGCCAAGTGCTACATCGGATCACCTCAGAAGACTTCTCATGAGTTCCCACCACTACCAGCAACAATGACGGGACCTAGCATAATATGGCTCCAAGGTACTTTCCACAGGTGTTATCCCCTTTGATAATCAGGAACTGGAGTAGAGAAGGTTGGCTCCGTCCTGTAAGCAAATGTCCTGGAAGAAAGCCCTTTGAAGCTGCCACCCAAGCAGGTGGGGGTTATAGAAATCAGAATGTAATTATATAAATAGTTTTCTTGTTGATGAATCATTTGATGAAAGGAAAAGACACAAAGAGAGCAGGAGGGGAAGAAAGAGCTGGAAACTGGACTCCAGATTTGGGCAGAATATTCAAGTACCTGCTGCCAGAAGATGGCTCCTGACCAAGATGAGTACTCAGTCAGGATGACTGAGGGAAATCGAGAGATTATCATGCTGAGTATGAGACTGCTCTGATGCCTTTACACTCTCATTGTTGTTGATCCGCAGGGGCACGTGGAAGGCTAGCTTGCTGAGTCTCAGGACCACGACTCTGCAACTTAACCTGTACAGTAAGAGGTTCAGAAATAAATCTGATATAAAGAAAAATTTCACATTATAGTCTGACTCTCAAATGACAAAATATACAAAGGTCTATCCACGACTGTCACTTTTAAAAAAAATTTTTTTTTTTTTAATTCGAGTGTAGTTAGTACACAATGTTACATTAGTTTCAGGGGGACAACAGCTATTTGACAAGTTTAAACGTGATGCTATGCTGACCACAAATGTAGGTGCTGTCCCCACACAAGGCTATTACGATACCATTGACTCTGTTCCTTATGCTGTACCTTTTAGTCCTGTGACTTATTCATTCCATAACGGGAAGCCGGTGTCTGTCACTCCCCTTCTCCCATTTTGGGCATCTCTGGCAACCATGAGTACGTTCTCTGTGTTTACAGGTCTGATTCTGTTTATTCATTTGTTTTTTTGTTTTTGTTTTTAGATTTCATGTAAAGTGAAATCATATGGTGTTTGTCTTTCTCAGTCTGATTTTTATTCTCTCTCTTTTTTTAAAAAAAAATTATTTATTTATTTGAGATGGAGAGAGCATGAACAGGAGAAGGGGCAGAGGGAAAGGGAGAAGCAGACTCTCTACTGAGCAGGGAGCCCGATATGGGCCTTGAAGGCTAGCTAGCTGTGTCTCATTTTTAAAACAAATTTCTTGTTTTAGACAGATCCCAGGATTCTGAGATCATGACCTGAGCCGTAGGCAGATGCTTAACTGACTGAGATACCCAGGCGCCCCTCACTCTGACTTTTTCACTTAACATAATCCCCTGTAGGTCCATCCATGCTGTTGCAAATGGCAGAATCTCATCCTTTTTTTGGCTGTGTAGTATCTCATGGGGTATACACACACACACACACACACACACACACACACACACACTCTCACGCACACAATATCTTTTTTTTGTTCATCCATTGATAGACTCAAGATTGCTTCCATATCTTGGCTATTGTTAATAATGCTGCAGTGAACATACGGGTGCCTATATTCTTTCAAATTAGTGTTTTTGTTTTCTTTGGGTAAAAACCCAGTGGTGAAATTATCGGCTCATAGGCATTTCTATTTTTAATTTTTTGAACAACCTTCACATTATTTTCTGAAGTGGCTACGGGCTTTGTAGCCTAGCACCTAGTTTTGTACTGGAATCACCTGGGAGCTTCAGAAAAATACGTGTGATGGTGCTGATGCACTGGGTTTTAAAAGCTTCTCACCTCAGGAGTCGCCTATGGCTCAGCTCTGCTCACGGACCTGGGAACCTGTTAGAAATGATGGAAATGGAGTTCTGTCCTAGACCTATAGGGAATCTGAATGTGGATTTTAATAAAACTTCACGTGAGTCCTAGGCACATTTAAGCTGGAAAATCTAGAAAACTGTTTCTCAAAGTATTGCCAGAGGACTTATATTAAAATTTCCTGAGGCATTTTTTAAAAAGAAAAAGCAGGGTTTTTGTTGTTGTTGTTGCCCCCAGTTTAGCTCCTGAATGAGACTCTCTGGGAACTGAGAAGGTAGGGGTGGGGGTTGGTGGGAGGCGAGGCTGGAGCCCGAGGAAACAATGGTTAAGCGATCACACAGAGAACCTTACTAGCCTCTAAGAGAGAACCAGCTGGTGGGGGAGGTAAGGGGAATAGGTGGAAAGGTACAAATCTTCAGCCCTAAGATGCATAAGGTCTGAGGATCTAATGTAGAAGGTAGAGACTCTAGCTGGTAACACTGTCACGTAAAATTGAAATTGGCCGAGAGATGCTGTCAACAAAGAAAAAGGGTAAAGTGACTGAGGTGGCGGGGTGGGGGGCGGGGGGTCTTCCATAATAGATACACATAGCAAATCATCATATTGTACATTTTAAATATCTTACAACTTATTTATCAATTATACCTCCGTAAATGGGAGAAAAAAGCAAGTTGACAAAAACGGTTGTAAAGAATGTGTCAGGACTCTTTCTGAAACTGCTAAGGTCCAGGATCTGAAGGGCTGTGGGAGGGGTCGGAGAAGGGGCCTGGGGCTGTTCTATTAGCAGGCATGGGTACTGGGTCGGGAAGCAGCATGCTCTGCTCCCTAAGTCAAAATCATCCTAACTTTATTCTTTTTTCAAGATTATTCATTTATTTATTTGACAGAGAGAGAGAGTAAGTATAAACAGGGGGAGCGGCAGGGAGAGGGAGAAGCAGGCTCCCCGGCAAGGAGCCCAAAGCAGGGCTCGATCCCAGCACCCTGGGACCATGACCAGAACCTAAGGGGGACGCTTAACGACTAAGCCACCTAACTTTAAAGAAGATGCTCAGACCATCAATTCTGGGGCAATTTGTGTCCACCTTTTTTAGAAACAAGTCAGACTTCAGGGTCTAATCTGAGATTCTCACCTTTCCTCAAGCGCCAACAGTTAACTGAAGTTTGGGGCCAGTTGGAGTGTTTTTGTTTTTCAGCAAAATTTAATATCTCAGAAATACAGCTCATCGACAGGGACCTAAGAACCTCTTGTAGAAATGATTGACACAAACTTGTCTAAACATTTTTTTTGGCGCGTACCCTGATTAAGCAAGCTTGGGCTGTGTTTCCAAGTACAGAAGGAGTACCCTTCTGTGGTAGCTTCTCTTAGACAGCCACGAAGGCAGCATCAATCAGACCACAACCTTGACAAAGAGCAGTTCTATGCAGTACAAGTCTTAGACAGCATGCTGCTGCCTTCTCACACGGGTGTTGATCTTGTTCCCCAGACCCAGAACAACAACAGAATTCCACGGCAGCCTCTATTTACCCTAGTAACATCACTTCACGGTCATTATCACGGGTCTAGGCAGGACGTTTTGTTTTCATTTTTGGATTAGTTTGCTAGAGCTGTCATAACCAAGTATTACAAATTTGGTGGCTTAAAACAACAGAAATTTATTGTCTCGCGATTCTGGAAGGGGAGATCTCTGTAATCAAGGTGTCAGCTGTGCCATGCTTTCTCCGAAGGTTCTAGATGAAGGTTCTTTTTTTCCTCTCCCTGGCTTCTGGTGCTTGTTGGTAATCCTTGGTAGTCTTTGTCTGTAGGTACGTCACTCCATTCCGTCCCCATTGTCATGTGCTATTCTCCTCATGTGTCTCCACACTGTCCTCCCTCTATGCGGGTCTGTCTCTGCGTCCCTCCTCCTCTTTTTTTTTTTTTTTTTTTAATATTTTATTTATTGACAGAGAGAGAGAGATCACAAGTAGGCAGAGAGGCAAGCAGAGAGAGAGGAGGAAGCAGGCTCTCTGCTGAGAAGAGAGCCTGATGCGGGGCTTGATCCCAGGACCCTGAGATCATGACCTGAGCCGAAGGCAGAGGCTTAACCCACTGAGCCACCCAGGCGCCCCGTCCCTCCTCCTCTTAAAACGACATAAGTCACATTGGATTAAGGAACCCCCCATAGTTCGGTATGACCTTGTCTTAATTACATTTGTAACAATCCTATTTCCAAATAAAGTCACATACTGAGGTTCTGAGAAGGACATGAATTTGGAGGGGGTGCTATTCAACCCCGTAGAGTTTTGATATTATTTCATTATTTGTTGCTGATTTTTTTTAAATCTTTCCTCCCATTCTCTTTCATCCCTATTGATAACAACCTCTAGTTGTATTTAACATGTGTCCTTCTATTTCATTTTCCTTCTTTACTTAAATATGCATCCTTGAAAATGTAGTGTTATTAAATTTACATAAATGTTTTTAAATGGAAATGAGTGGATTAGTGCTGTAAACTTCATTCTGTCTCATACTTCTATCATTCCATATTTTATTTTTGCGATCTTTTATGTTGATATGTGTCCATTTAGTAAATTTCTTCTTAGTGCTACATATTCCCTCAGGAACTATGACTTTTCCATATAGAATCGGTTAAAATTAGTAATATTATATATACTCAGTAATTATTTTTAGCTGCATGATAGACTGAATGGAATTTTTTAAAAACAATTCTATAGCAAAAAGTAAATTTTCTTTCAGAAAAAAGGTAAAAGTAGAGTATGAAGGGTGTGTGTGTGTGTGTGTGTGTGTGTATGTGTAGGTACAGGTTGTGGCATTAACTAGGATAGTCAGAGTAGGCCTCATTGAGATGAGACCAAAGGAAAGAGTTAAAGGAGACAATGGAGTTAGCCAAGAGGATATCTGGGGGAGGAATATTTTAGGTGGAAGAAACAACTAAGGACTCTGAGACAAAAGTGTATGTATGTATGTGTGTGTATATACCTAAGTATATATATAAGGCAGGAGTCATATATATATATATATATATATATATATATATATATATATATATTCATTTAACATAGCCTAACCCATAAATAATTGTGATTTATTGGAGTTAGCGTTAGAGATATAGAAGGCATGCAGAATGACCACATGGAAAAATAAAACTTCCAATTGTCTCAGTAATACCATAAGAGGTTTTTCAAATTTTATTTTAATTCCAGTATAATTAATGTGCAGTTTAATATTCATTTCAGGTGTACAATATAGTGAGTCAACAATTCTATACATTACTCAGTGCTCATCATGTTCATCAGTGCCAGCAGATTTTTGGTGGAGTCTTTCATGTCTTCTGCAGATAGTAGAAGTTTTACTTCTTCCTTATCAATTTGGATGCCTTTTCTTTTCTTTTTCTTTTCTAAGTGCTGTGGCTAGGACTTCTCGTACTGTGCTGAATAAAAGTGGTGAGAATTTAGGGGAAAATTTGTTCTTGACCTTAGAGGAAAATTATCTCAATTTTTCACCCTTGAGTATGATGTTCACTGTGGGTTTTTCATAGATGGCCTTTATTATGTTGATATATGTTCCTCTCTAAACCTACTTTGTTGAGAGTTCTTAACATGAATGAATGTTGTACTTTGTCAGATGCTTTTTGGGCATCTATTGAAATGATCATGTGGCTTTTATCTTTTCTCCTGTTAATGTATCATATTGATTGATCTACAAATATTGATCCATCTTTGCATCCCAGGAATAAATTTCACTTGATTATGGTGAATGGTTTTTTATTGAATGTATTGAATGTATTTTTGGATTCCATTTGGTAATATTTTGTTAAGGATTTTTGCATCTGTCTTTATTGGCAATATCAGCTTATAGGGCTCTTTATTGTGAGTGTCTTTATCTGATTTTGGTATCAGAGTAGCACTGGCCTCATAAAATGAATTTGGAATCTTTTATTCCTCTTCTATTTTTTCGAATAGTTTGAGAAGAATAGTTATTAATGCCTTTAAAATGTTTGGTACAATTCACCTATGAAGTTCTCTGGTCCTACGTTATGTTAGTTACGTTTTTTGGGAGTTTGAGGGGGGTGGTTTTTTTTTTTTAAGATTTTATTTATTTATTTGACAGAGAGAGGGAGTGACAGCAAGAGAGGGAACACAAGCTGGGGGAGTGGGAAAAGAAGAAGCAGGCCTCCCACTGAACAAGGAACCTGATACTGGGCTCCATACCAGGACCCTGGGATCATGACCTGAGCTGAAGTCAGACGTTAACAACTGAACCACACAGGTGCCATCATGGGAGACTTTTGATTACAGATTCAATTTCATTGCCGATAATTCATCTGTTCAAATTTTTTTTTCTTGATTCAGTTTTGGGGTGTTATATGTTTCTAAGAATTTATCCATTTCTTCTGGGTTTCCAATTTGTTGGCATATAGTTTTTCATAATCTCTTATAATCCTTTGTATTTCTGTGTTGTTGGTTGTTATTTCTCCTCTTTTACTTCTGGTTTTGTTTGAGTCTGCTCTTTTTGTTGTGTTCTGGTTTGGTTTTGTATGGTTAGTCTGGATAAAGATTGATCAGTGGAGTTCTTTGTCTCTGATTGGTTCTTTTTATGTTTTCTGTATCTTTATTGGGGGGATGGTTCTTTTTATGTTTTCTGTATCTTTATTGGGAGGACTCACTGAAGAGTCCACTCTTTTCCAAAGTCCAGTGAGGGCAGGCATATTACTTATCTCTCATTTAGCTCTCTTGCTGTGATTTTGTCCTGTTTATCCATTTGGAACATCCTCCACTGTCTCCTCATTTTGTTTAACTCTGTGTGTCTGTTTCTTTGTGTTAGGAAAGTCAGCTGTGTCTTCTACTCTTGAAAGTAGTGGCCTTATGAAGAAGAGATTTTGTAGTGCCCTGCAATTCAATGTCCTCTGTTCACCAGAACCTAGCAATTCAGGGGTGTCTCCTATATGTGCTGTGTGTGCCCTACTTTTGTGGCTGAGCCACCTTTGTCTTCAGTCTGTCATCTGCAATGTTTCTCTGTCTGTTGTGAGCAGTTGGGTCCCCATGTTTTTAGTGGGGTAGTCTGGGGGCTTCTTGGGTGTAAGGTGAATCAGATCAGGCATTTGTCAGCTATGTGGTAGCACTGAAATTTAGGGCACTCTCTCCGTGTTGTCCCATGAGAAGCTTTTGTTGGCAGGGGGAACATGCAGTCAGACCAGTCATCTGCCCCCAGCCCAATGCTGGGACTGCAGTCAGACTAATGTGTTTGGTTATTTTCTGCTCTCTCCGGGGAAGGAGTCACTTTGGAGTTGTGCTGACCCCATAGGGATGACTTACACAGTATTAGGTTTGTGGCACCACCTTGGATGGACTCCTGTCAAGGGTATGTTTGAGGGTGGGGGCCCACAGGGAAATAAAAGGGCAGAATGTGAGGTGCTAGCAAGGTCTATGCTGAGGCCACTGGGTTGGAGAGGGTGAATCCAAAGAAACCTGGGGAGGCAGAGTACACTGTTAGCGAGCTGGAGAATGTTTCTGCTCTGCTGGTTCCCACAGGTGTCCGTGTATCTAGGCTGGAGGGGAGAGGAGGGAAGTGGCCCCTGCCAGCTCCTTTGTTGTTGGAGAGTCTCCAAAGATCCCTGCTCCTCCAGCACATGCTCTGGGAGATAGTAAGCAAATCTCCTTTCTGTATACCCTAGGCATTTTTCAAACTGTGGCTTCTGTGCTCTCTCTATGGAGCTGTTTGTTGTACTGTCTCCTTGAGGGAAGGGACTCATTTTCTTGCCCTTCTGGCTCTCCGAAAGCCTGCTGGTTTTTAACGTTCCAGGTGCTAAGCCCCACTGCTGGTAGAACTCACAAAGCCAGGCCTCTTTGGTTTTCTAAGTCAAATGTTATGGGGATTCATCTTCCCAGTGTGGTTCCCTGTGCCTAGGGTGACGGGTATGAGGGTTTGTTCCTTCCTCTCTTCGAATCCATAGTTTCCCTCTCTTCTGTGGATGGTCCTGCGGGTCCTTTTAGTTCCCAGCTGTGTCTCTGCGCTTTCTACCCTCCTCAGTGTGGTCTCTTCTTTACATTTAGCTGTGGAGAGTCTGTTCTGCCAGTATCCAGGTCATTTTCTGGATTATTTATGCTGATGTGGGTGTTATCTAAGTATATTGGTGGGACAAGGTGAGCCAAGGATTCTCCTATTCTGCCATTTCCCCCAGAAGTTCAGAAGAGTTTTTGTTTGTCTTTAATATAGAATTGTGTGTTGACTATGATATCTAGCTTGGAGGAAAATGCCTTAGGTAGGTAAGTCTGCATTAACAAACAAATATTGTCTCAGTGGCTTATGGTAAAAACAAAGAAATAAACCAATTCTTCATACAAAGGAGAAGCTTCTAGATCACCAGGATGTCTCACTTCAAATAATAACTCAGGGATTGAGGCTGCTTCTATTTTATGTCTCTGCCATCTTGATATGGAACTTTAAGAAGCTTTCCAGGGCAAGGAAAAAGAGACTGCTGGAAAAATCTACTGTTCTTTTATCCTCTGGCCAGAGAGTGGCTTGTATCACTTAGGCCTGAGTTTGTTGGCCAGAATTAGTTGCGTGTCCCAACCTAACTGTGAGGGATGCTGAAAAATATAGTCTTTCTGCGTACTTAAGAAAAGAAAAAAGAATGGGGCCCAAGAAAAAAATAGCATTTTCTCTGATATAGAGAAAGAAGTCAAACTGTATTTGAGTTCATGGCACTGCCAGCCCTATTAACCTTGAGTTCCCTGAATGTGAACAATTTTAACCAGCTTTAAAGGGATGGGTTTTGATAGTAAAAGTGGGTGTTTTTATTTGTTTGCTTGCTTAATTTGACTTGGTTTTTAATTCTCTAGGTTTCTTGCATTCTTTTCCTCCTGTAGTTCTAGTTTCCCTCCTCCCAAAGGTACTGAGCGCATAATACACAATCAACAGATACACTAACTTATTGAACTAAGGAATAAAAACTTTCGACTCAATAGGCCCTGACACTTGTTAATTTTGTTAAAGACGTAATGAGAAGGAGATAAAAGAATAAATGAGTAGAATTTCCACTAATAACTAACAACTTAATTTATCTGTCTTTCATCTTCCCCCAAGTAGCCATAATTAAGTGTCGATGATGTCACATCTATAATAATACCTCTATTTGTAGCTCCCTTTCAAGTTTGCAAAGCCTGCTACATCTGTTATTTCACTGTATCCTCACACCATACAAGGGGCAATAAGGCAGGTGTTATCCCCATTTTGCAGATTAGGAAATTAGAATTCTGTGATGTTAAGTGAGCGGCCTAAGATCTGCAACCAGTAATGATGTTGTCACTTGAACCAGATCTCCTAACTTCCTGTCCTGTGTTTTTTCCCTGACCAGAACATAGAGGCTCTCTCCAAATGGAAATCATCCATTTAGGCAAGACAATAAGGTCTACTTCTTAACCTTTAACACAAAGAAATCCAAGCTGGTTATAATAACTTAGTGAGAGTGTAGCTTTCAAAAATTTCATCCCAATGAGTGCCGTTTTATAAACTGTTCTGGAAGTAAGGAGGCTTAGCTGTACAGAGGCATCTACACAGGGACAGGAAAGTTTTTCTGTAAAGGGCCAGATAGGAAATGTTTGTCTCTATAGCCATATGATCTCTGTTGCATACTGTTCTCTGTTATTTGTTCACTATTTTAAAAAAGATTTTATTTATTTATTTGACAGAGAGAGAACAGCAAGAGAGGAAACACAAGTAGGGGGAGTGGGAGAGGGAGAAGCAGGCTTCCCGCTGAGTAGGGAGCCCAATGTGGGGCTCGATCTCAGGACCCTGGGATCATGTCCCAAGCCAAAGGCAGCTGCTCCACGACTGAGCCACCCAGGCACCCCTTGTTCACTATTTTTTTTTTTTTTTACTATATTCCATTTATTCAAAAGATATAAATCAAGGCAACTTTTTTTAAAATTAAATTTATTTTCAGCATAACAGTATTCATTATTTTTTCACCACACCCAGCGCTCCATGCAATCCGTGCCCTCTATAATACCCACGACCTGGTACCCCAACCTCCCACTCCCCCGCCACTTCAAACCCCTCAGATTGTTTTTCAGAGTCCATAGTCTCTCATGGTTCACCTCCCCTTCCAATTTACCCCAACTCCCTTCTCCTCTCTAACTCCCCATGTCCTCCATGCTATTTGTTATGCTCCACAAATAAGTGAAACCATATGATAACTGACTCTCTCTGCTTGACTTATTTCACTCAGCATAATCTCTTCCAGGCCCGTCCATATTGCTACAAAAGTTGGGTATTCATCCTTTCTGATGGAGGCATAATACTCCATAGTGTATATGGACCACATCTTTCTTATCCATTCGTCTGTTGAAGGGCATCTTGGTTCTTTCCATAGTTCACTATTTTTTAAATGTAAAAATCACTTAAGTTCACAGGCTGTTCAAAGTAGGCTGTGGGTTGGATTTGTTCCACAAGCCCCAAGTTTTTAGGAGGCTGTTTGTCCATGAACGCTGACCGTGACCATGAAACAGACTACTTGTTGTTGGTCTTGCCAGCATTCAGCCTGCATAGCATTGTCTGCTTGGCAATTTTCTTTCGGGTCACAAATTACCCACTTCCAGGTGAGATATGCCACATTCTGTCTCTGAATGTCTTACCCTGCCTGTTCACAGTTCGCAGTGTCTCCCTTCTGGTACATGGCTGGGTCTGTGACTTGGTGTCTTGAACTGTCTTCTGAGCAGCTCCACTCGCCACTGGAAGCCATGGGGCATGATGCTCCCTTTCTTTCTTAAAGAGCTTAACTTCTGCTGCCTGTTTGCTCAAGTTGGGCCTCTCCAAAGTGCCCTTCTACCTCATTATTCTAAATTTATCAAATTTCTTCTTTGTTATCTTTTGGTAAAGCCTATGAAGGTGGAATTTGGGGGTATCCAGGAGGTCACTCAAGGGCACTGCATATTATGCTACAAGTCATCAGAGAGCCTCCCCAGCCTCATTTCTGTCTTTCTCCCTGGAGTTCTGGCAGTAGCAGAAGGCAAGAGCAGTGTGACAACTTTTGGAGGTCACTAATCTCGGGAAAATGAGGCATGCCTATCAGAGCTCCATGAATTGCTTTAATACTCAAATGCTCTGTGATGGAAACCAATCACTTCTTTATAAGTTTCTCCTATGATTTTTTTTTTTTTTTTGCTAATTTCTTTCTAGGAAGAAGATGCTTTGTTCATTAAACAGATATTTGCAATCTGCTGTAAGTCTGACACTATATTAGTTGCCAAAGCACAAAGATAATTGGTATGTGGTATCTGCTTAAGGAGCTTATGTCTTTCAAGGAGATAGATGCATCCATGGGCTGTGAAAATACAGAATAGTGCAAATATAGAGCTTTGTATAGGGTGGCAAAGGAACATGGAAGACATTCTTAATTCTTCAGGGGAGAGGGACAGCTAGGAAAGAGTCAGAAAGGAAGTGATGTCTGAGTTGAGTAAAAGAAAGAATGAGAAAAAATGGTCAAGATGGAGGGAATAACATGTCACGGAGGTGTGGTAGAGGATGGTGTGATTGAGAACTATTGAATGCATAATGTGACTTACACATGTAGTGCCTAAGAAGGAAGGGTATAGTGAGGCACGGATGCAGAAATGTGCCAGAATGTATTCCATGCCAAAGTGTGAAGTTTGTTTGTTGACCTGAAGGCAGGGGTGAGCAAGTATAGAAGCACAAAGGCTCCATAAGTTTCATGTTTTTGAAAGATCTCGGGCTGGGATGTGGAAGTTGGACTAATGAAATCTAGGACTGGAGCAGGGAGTTTTTCCATTTGTCCAGCAAGAGATCGTAAATATCAGAGTTAAAGCAAAAGGAACAAGTTCAAGATGATTAGGAAACAACAGCACTTGGAGACCAATTATGAGTATGAAATAAGGAAAGTCCAGAACGATCTCCAGGTTAATGGCTTGGCAGTTGAGAAACAATGTCGTAATCCAATAACATTGGAAACACTGAATGAGGAGTGAAGAGGAAATTAGAAGACTGGATGATTCATTCCATTTTAGGCTGTGAGATCTGAAAATCCTCTGGGATGTCCAAGTGAAGACGTTCAGTATACAGTAGGAAAAACAGGTTTGAAGGTCAGTGACAGTGACTCAGCTGAAGATATTTGGGAAACATCGGTACCTAGTCTTTGGATTTAGATGTGATTGTCCAAGCAGCAGTTGAAGCTTGAGAAATAAACAGGACCAAGGACAAAACCCCAAGGAACCCTAACTTTGTCAGATGCAAGAAGAACCTGCAATCAAAATAGAAGATCAAGAAGGAATGGACACAGAGAGAGAGGGATATAATTGGAACTGTGTGCTGTCATGGAAGGCAGAACAGGAAAGAGTTTTGAGTTTCATGAGACAGGATGAAAAAGAATTGATTTTATGTAGAAAGTTAGGAGGTCACTAATTAGAAACAATTCAGGAGAGTAGTGGAAATTAGAAGCTGGGTTGGAGTGACTGGACTAGTGAATAATTAAAGGAGATAATTTAATATTAGATGTAAAGTCTGCAAAGACACTTTGTATATTGTAAACATACAAATATACAGTAGGCTTTCATTAATGTGTAGTCTAAGGCATAATCTCTAGATTTGGACTATCTTTTGAAGTAATTAACCCATCAATATTTAATTTTTGTGTCTCAATGATAAAAAATTGATAATAAATCTATTGATAATAAAATCAGTAGATTCATTATAAAATCTACAACCACGCTTATCATCAACACAAACCCCTTTACAATTTTATTCGTTTCTGCAGGGAACAAATTGCCTTAAAAATACTCCTGTCCATTTGCTAAATAATTCCAGTTATTAAAGGTCCTGTCAGGATTTTCGGTTTTTATATCCTACATGCCCCCTTCCCTGCCCTAGCTATTTCATGGGCCTTTCTTTCTTGCCTGCAAGCAGACCTTAGACACTTGGCCCTTGTAACCAGTCACTTTGCTCCCTGGGATCTTCCCATCACCTCTGCCCCAGAATTTGAGGAGCAACCAACCATATCCTTAGCACTTCTTAACTTGCTCTTTTCATAGGCCATCGTGTAGATCCTTTGAGATTTCAAGGGTTTGGGAATTTTCCTGCTAAGGACTAAAAAGAAATAAACAAGATTTTTTTTTTTTTTTTAAATGAGAAAATTTCCAAGCTTCTGAAGTCTTAGAGTTAAGATTTTTGGTTCACAAGTTTTGGTGTTAAGTGGGTCTTATCCTTCTATGCCTATGTTGGGGCTTACTAAGTCAGTTCTTTTATACCTCTTCTGATTTCATGTCCTCATGTCTTTCATGACCTTTCTACCAGGAGGACTGGAAGATGACATCAAGACAGACCATGAGGCCTCTCTTTGTAACATCCCTGAAAACCCACAGGCTAAGTGATCCCCATTCCACTGGCCTCAGTCCTAAAAGAAATGTTCACCTTTGTATATTCCTCACAGTTGTTTCCCACATAAAGCTGAAATACAAATCCTAATCCTGAAATACAAATATTTTCCATCTTTCCCAGTTCAATCTCATGTGTTCATTTGATAATCTTGTTTGTTTATGTTCTTATGCAAATCACTGATTTAAATATAGAGTAGAACAGGACCAGGGAAAGAGTCCCTTGGCATGAGAAGTGGAAACCGTGTTTCCATGTGATAATCAGTCCATGAGCTAACGTTCTTTAGGAAGAGTCATCCAAAATGTATAGATGTACTTAATTGTTTTCTAATTTATAATTCAGTTTCTATTCTATCATTGTGTTCATGGGACATTATGAGAAGTGCCTTGCTGAGCTTCAGACATACTATGTTGCGAGAGAAAGTGTAGTGGTTAAGAGCTTTGGATTCGGAGCCAGATATGTTGGTTTTGAATCCTGTCTTTTCAATTTACTAGCTTTGAGACCTTGTGCAAATCACTTAACCTCTCTGTGCCTCAGATTTCTTGTCTATAAAATGAGGATAATATTAATATCTTATCGAATTTTCTCATAAGATTTTCATGACGATTAGATAAAATAATACACATTAAACACGTAATAGTACTTGACAATAGCAAGTGTCCAATAAATGTTAGCTCTTCAAAAATGTATGATGGGGGGCACCTGGGTGGCTCAGTGGGTTAGGCCTCTGCCTTCAGCTCAGATCGTGATCTCAGGGTCCTGGGATCGAGCCCTGCATCGGGTTCTCTGCTCTGTGGGGAGCCTGCTTCCCCCCTCCGCTCTCTGCCAGCCTCTCTGCCTACTTGTGATCTCTCTCTGTCAAATAAATAAATAAAACCTTTTAAAAAAATGTATAATGGTAGCTCTCTCCTGGAGCAGGGAGAGAGTAATGAATAATCAGAATCTTTATGTGTGTGATCAAGACAGAGAAAATATTGGGAAAATCCTGGTTGATTTTAACATACCACGCCTACATCTTGGTGAGGAACCATTGTATTAGTTTTCCTCTTTCCAGGTGTATTGTTATTAAGAATGAAAGAAAAATCTGACTTAATCTGTTATGGGCCGAGTTGTATCCCCCAGAATTCATTTGTTGAAGTCCTAACCCTCAGTGCCTTAGAATGTGACTGTATTTGGAGATAGGATCTTTGAAGCAGTAATTAAGTTAAAATGAGGTCATTAAGCTGGGCCCTAGCCCAGTGTGACTGTAATCATTATAGGAAGAGGGAAGTTGAACACCGGTTCAGAGGAGAGACCACATGAAGACAAAAGAAGATGGGCCACCTAGAAGCTGAGGAGAAAGCTCTCAAAAGAAACCAACCATGCCAACACCTTGATCTCAGATTTCTTGTCTCCGGAATTGTGATAAAATCTATTTTTTTAAAGTCACCCAGCCTAGGGTGCTTGATTAGGACAGCCTGGCAAACTAATATATAATGTAATTGATCCCACTCTGTGACTAGGGCATCTTTGAGGATTTCTAAGCTCTTCTTTATTAATCCTTTCTAGACTTATGTCTAGAATCAATAGCTCAGTTTATGGCACGTGGTTTGCAAGATCTGTTTTCTTCATCTCTTTAAAGATCGGGTATGTACATACACACAGCCGTTCAGCACCTCTCTTGTCTACCACACCTCACCAACAAGAGCTCATTTTGTATCTGAGATATAATCTGCATGGGTAATGAGATCCAAGCTCATTGAGAGTAATTACATTCACTCTTTTTATCCCTTAACCAGTCTCAGGCTTTAGTTAACCCTTCTGAAGTGTGATGCCTCTTTTCAGCCAATCATGTTATCATGTTGATGATAAAAGCAAATTAGAATGTGGGCAAGCCCATCTTCTCTCTGTCGGCTTTTACAAGCAGCAAGCTTATGAAATTCATGTTTTGAATATATTTAATTTTGAATATATTTAATTTTGCAGTCTGTTGAATTTTTGTTAGCTTTTTCTTAATCAGGGCTTTACTCTATCTACCCTGTTATTACAGGTTAAAGACGCTCTTCAGTACTTTCTGGTCTATCTCTTCTATACCTTTTGTATGATGGAAGCACTAAACTCAGATTCAAAACATTAGGGGCCATCTGTTGCTTGGGACCTGGGTCAAGTTGCTTAATCTAAATTTTTTTATCTTAAAATATAGTTTAGTAATATTCCATCTTATAAGGCAAGCCATTATAGAATTATTATTAAATTATAAAATATATGCAAAAGCACTTTGAAGTTATGATTTCAGATATATACAACAACTTATTGTTGATATTACTATTGTTATCATTAAGGCATATCCTTTCATTTCTGAGTTCAAGAGATAGTTATGAAACCACATCGGTCTCTTAATTTAGCTTTCATTTTTATTTACGTTTGAAGGAAATAGTCTATAGTACACAGCTAATTTTGCAAGAGTAAGAAGACAAGTTGGTTTCCCCTCTCACCTTCCACGGAAGAAGAGAAAAAATCACTACTTTTGGCAGCAAGAAGCATCATTCACTTCTTGCAGACCAAATGAGGGATCTAATTTTGGACAGAGGTTTATATTTTAATGTTTTCATGAAAGATATCATGGCACAGAGGAAAGAGGTCCTTCTCTGGAGTCAGCCAGACATGAAACCTGGCTCTGCCGCAACTGGACTGTTCGGCTCTGATCAAGTCTCTGAACTTTGCCTCACTGAATCTCCATTTCCATACTGAAAAGTGGAACGAATAAATAATTACCTCAGGGCTCAAATACAGAATGTATATCTCGTGCCTGGTATATCATGCGTCTTTCATAAAAACTGATCTTTGTACTAATAGAATTTACATGACTTACATTAATTATCTTCTCATTCTGACTTTTGATAATTTTCATTGAGCAAATTCCAAATCATAATCAATAATTATTTCTTGCTTATCCACTATTCAGGGTACTGGTCTGCAAGGTAAAGAAACAAAGAGGGAAAGGCATGCCTCCCTTTTTGCAAGGGGACTGTCATCTAATTGAAGAGGCGAAACATATCCAAGAGACAGTAAGTGACAGAACATGACTATGTTTAGACACGGAATGAAATAATTTAATGGGAAAAATAGAAAGAAAAGGCTTTAAAGTGAAGGAATGAAAGATGAAACCATGCTAAATGTAAAATGCTGTGTTATAATATCTGATGCTGTTATTCAAAAATTATGAGTGGCTCAATATTTAGAGGAGAAGGCAATAAACAGAAAATCAATGCAATGAAAACAACAATTTATACATATTTCTATTCGATTTTTCTTACATGAGAAATATTCTCCAAGATCTCATTATATTGGAACAAAATTAATTTCCTTTCAGCAAGAACTTAAACTATTCCTTTTTATTGCATTATAGAATGTTGGAAATTTACTGAAGATACAGACAGCCTAAATTTAAAGACTTTGTTCCCTCTCATTTGAATTCAGTGTAGTAAATATGAGACATAATTACACTAACAGTCAATGGAAACTCATTTCTTGTTGACATAGCTACATTTCTGTAAACTCTCATTATTGAAGTTATTTATCCAGGGTCTTTAAAAAAAAAAAAAAGCCAGCTGATGAGTAAGACAGTACTTACTAAAACAAGAACCGAATAAACTTGCCTTGATCACATTCATGAGGTCATTCAATTGAACTACATTGTATGAAACCTGGAACACAATAGCACAGATCTCTGAATGCTGCGGGATAATCAAGGTACAGAATTTATTGTGGGGGCGATTAAAAATTGCATCAGAGAAATAATGATCCGTCCTTTAATTACTTTCCTTTGTAGTGAGCTTAGATCAATATCAACTGTTTGTTTTATTCAAGCTCCTTTATTTTTCCTTTTTAGAGAAGACATTGCATGACTATGCAAGTACAAGAACTAAGAGAAAGTCCTGAGCACTTGGCGGGCAAGGTAGAAAGCATGGTAAAGTTTCATGCATTTGGTCCCTGCAAAGGAAGCCTTGTGCTGTGGCAAATACATCACAAGTCATCCCGAATAAAAGTCAGAATAAGATCATCATGTTTTACCCAATTGTTACTGAAGGATGGTAAAATCATGATAAATATAGGAAAATGGAAAAGTTTGAGACTTTGTACTGATTGGTGTTTTTATGTGAATTTTCTGAGTCTTCTGGAATTCAGCTATCCAGTGGAGTAGCCTAATTAATGGCCACTTTTAATCTATCTCTGGGTTCTCATTGTTAGCACCAAGTGTTAATACGATTAGTGTTGTTTTATTTTTTGCCAAGAAAAATGAGGAAATGGATATTAGCTTTTTAAAAACAAAGGATTCTCCAGAAGCAAACCCAAAGTTCCCATCCCATGCCAAGTTGGAAAGAACCTATGGAAGTCAAAGAAAACATCCTTTGAGGGTGGCCTGTGTTGAGGGCATATCTTGTGATCTGCTAGGGACATTGCACCTGGTTCCCAACACTGATGCCACAAACAAATAAAAGCACATACTTCTTTTGGGTGTGGTATCATACTGAGGCAAGGGCTTCTTTAAACTAGATTCCTTTGAATGGGAAAATTTGTACATGACTTGGAAGACAAAACAGAAACGGTCTAGATGTTTGTGCTAATGATTTAATGGGCATAATTCCTCCCTGAAATGGTAATAGAAGTGTCACCTTCTTTACAGGATTGTGTCCCTGCACTGGAAGAGGCACTCTGTCACCCAGAGTGGTAGAAAAGTTTTTTAAAAAGTTACTCAGCCATACTGTTGGGTCATGATGTCCTTTCTTATCCCAGCCAGTGGTAAATTTACACAGGGATTTCCCTTGTGATTTTTGTGGCCTCACATTTTCCAACCCATTGGTAGGTAGTATTGTAAAAAATTAAGAACATGGGCTCTGGGGGCAGACAGTTTGGATTTGAGTCTTTCTTTGCCATTTCCTGGCTGTATGACTGAACCATTACGTGCCTCAGTTGCCCCATCACTGCCTTTTTCATTATGTTGTTATGAAGAGTAAATAAGATAATATACCAAAAGTGGTAGAATACTAACCAGTATGGAATGTGCTCAGTAGTGTAAGCATAAAAGAAAGACTATAAAATCGTGTTTCATTTAACTGCTCAGACAATGAAGTATTCTGTAAGTAATCAAGAATTAAATGGAAACTTCTTTTTGTCAAAATCCTTGTAAATATTACTCCAATCCTTCTAGAAAAGTACTCATGACATTTCCTAAGACTAATATAATAAAAATAATGTAATTCCTGATGGTAATCTTGCAATGCCTCAGGACATCCTTCTAAACCCAGTGGATCATTATAAAGAACTGAAACAGTGTGAAGATTTGGAATCAACAGTCATTGACCCAAGTAGTCCCCTTGAAGATTTTTTAAAAAATTGAATATATATCTTATGTAATATTGCCACCCCAATACAATTTGCCTTTAAAAACAGAAAACAAGGGGTGCCTGGGTGGCTTAGTGGGTTAAGCTGCTGCCTTCGTCTCAGGTCATGATCTCAGGGTCCTGGGATGGAGTCCCGCATCGGACTCTCTGCTCAGCAGGGAGCCTGCTTCCTCCTCTCTCTCTGCCTGCCTCTCTGCCTACTTGTTATCTCTCTCTGTCAAATAAATAAATAAAATCTAAAAAAAAAACCAAAAAACCAGAAAACAAGACACAAATCCAACTGGATGGTTTGTTAGTTGTTACAGCAAAAAGAAATTTCACTGTACTCTCAAATTGTTCAAACTTTCTTTCATATTCACATCCTTTGAATATAGACTTTTGGGTACATTTCTCAAAAACTGACATTTAAAGTTCTTGTTTGTGTATCAACTCATATACAAAGGATGGATCCTTATAATGCACAGCCAAGATATAAATATTCAAAAATTTACATACCTTATTTGATAAATAAGAATGAAAAAAATTATATAAATTAAAGCTTCAACCCAAGAAGCTAAAAATATAGGAAAAAAATAAATCCAAAAGTAAGTAGGAGAAAAGAGTTCATAACTATAAAAGTGAAAATAACATATTAGAAACTAGAAAAAATTAGATTTGCAAAAAAATCTAAGATCAGCTCCAGTAAAAAATATAGAAAAAATCTGGCTGTTAGAATCAAGATAAACAGAAAAATTTGTAAATATACAACATATAACTATAGAGCCATAGGAAATTAAAACTTACACAAAGACACTATCCACAATTCCTTGCTAATCTATTTGAAAAAATGATGAAATATATAATTTTCCAGGAAATATATAAGTTAAAAAAAAACATCAACAGAGAGAAGTTAAAACAAAAACAAAGGAAGAGGTAACCACAAAGGAAATCAACAAAATTGTCAGAAAACTGCTTCCTTTCTTGAGCCTCCCCATGGGTCTTATGATAAACTATTGGAAAATTGTTTTAGAATATGCCAATGAAGCTATTACAGAGTACATAAAAGTATGGACATTGTTGTTCATTCATTACATGTGGCTGGCATAATCTGCTACCAAAACTTTAGATAGCAGAAAAAGATTATAGGGTAAAAAAATCAGAAATGAAAATTCAACATAGCGTAAAAATATAGTACTTTAGGAATATAGTGAAAGGTCAACATTAGGAAATATATTAATATAATTAACCATATTGATAGAACAAGAAAAGACTAATAAAGAAATAAATTTGTTACAATAAATGTTAAAAATGCCTTTCATGAAATTAAAGTCTTAAAAATGACCTCTCAGTAAACTAGAAAGAGAAGAGTGTTTATATAATGACAAATCATATTTATCACAAATCAAAGCCAACATGATTATTTGTATGGTGAAAAAAAAAAGAAACTTACAATATCATAATGTTTACTATTTTGTTTACATAATTTATTTTGTTACATAAAAATACAATACATTTAATGTTTACATAATGTTTACTATTTTCCAGTATTATTCTGGAGGCGTACCTGAGGAAAAAACCAAGCAAAAGTAGTAAGTATATCTCTTGTTATACAAAAGTATCAATTACAGAGTGTAAATTCACTACCTGGAAAACTCAGGAGAATTCACTGAAAATTACTAGATCTGGTAACCGAGTTTAGGAAAGACATCAGATACAAAATAAAGGTAACAACACAGTGAAGAGCTTTCCTTGTGCCAATGAATAATCAGTGGGTAAGTAATAAAACTGTGAGCATCTAAGATTTTCTAAATGTAGGAAACATTGAGTAGAGAAACCAAATATAGTATAAAAAGAATCACCACCCATATTGGTCAAAAAATAGAAACTGAGATGACAAATAGTATTTTGTTTTCTAAATTCACAAAGATCAGAAAGTGATCATTACCTGTGCTGGTGAATGCAACAAAGCAAGCATTCATGTATCATTTGTAGGGATGTAAATAAATACAACTTGATTGGAAGGCAATTCTAAAATTAATTTAAAATTTATAAAATAGGTATATTTTTGACATTGAAATGCTGTTCTAGAAACCTGTCCTTTGTTTCAGCAAAGATGGTATTCTATCATTTTCTAGCTTTCACTCCCATTAAAAAATCAGACATCACGCTATTGTTTTAATGTAGCTTCTTTATAGCTTACGTTTCTTTTTTTCTCTGGTTACCTCTATCATGTTTGGTTGGATTTGGGACATCCGTAGTTTTACCGTGCTGTGACTCAGCGTAGTCTCTTTATGTTTCTCTGAT
Source organism: Mustela nivalis (assembly GCF_964662115.1). NCBI lineage: Eukaryota > Metazoa > Chordata > Mammalia > Carnivora > Mustelidae > Mustela > Mustela nivalis. Next base: position 56,112,089 of record NC_139034.1, on the reverse strand, counting down.
CGAGGTTGCATTGCTTCTTGAATCAGTGGCTGGGGAGTTCTTACAGTTTTAGAAAATTTAACACCATCACAATGGTGCTGCTCAGCTTCTAGGCTCTTCAGAAGCCTTCTTCCTAAAAGAGAAAGTGACACCAAATGCTTACCTCACCTTTTTTGGTGTCTTTTTGCACTTTTCTGCTGTCTGAGGTCTTTTGCATCTACTCTTGGCTGCCTTCATAGCTTTGAACTCCAATTTTTGTCTTTCTAGCACCTTGATGCTTCTTTGCCAGTTAGCATCACATTTCTGCTCAGCTTCTCAGTTCTTAGACATGCCCCAGTTATAAACCAGCACATGACCCAAAGGACAAAGTAGCATGAAGTGTTGGGCTCCCCTTCCTGTGTTTTCTTTCCCTTTGGTATCTTCAATTCTCAAGTCCTAACTGTCCGCATTGGGAGTTTTCTGCTGCCTTCGAACAAATGTTTTTGGCTGAGTGTGTGTGTGTGTGTGTGTGTGTGTGTACATTTTATTCAATTGTCTAATTGTTATCTAGGGGAGAGTTTGTCTGATAAAAGCCAGTCATTTTTAGCAAGAAGGGATATCCTCTTTGGGACCATTCTTGACTCTTCTCTTTCTCACACGTGTTGGCTCAACCTTTCTAGTATGCGCAATCTCCCTACTTCTTACCATCTCTACTGCCACAACTCTAGTCCAAGCCACCTTTACTCTCACCCTATTACAACAATGACCTCATCATTATTGACCCTCTTTGAGCTCTTGCTCGCTGTCACCTACTTTCAACACAGAAGACTGCATGACCTGTTGAAAACGTCAATCACTCCTCAGTGACAATGGTCACTCCTTTCTCTCAGAATAATTCCAAAACTATTACTGTGGTTCAACAGATTGTATTTTCCAAAGACGATCACATAATATATCTCTCATCCACATGCTTTTACAGAGCCTTGTCATTCCTCCACCAGGAAGTGAAGTCTATGACCCTTCCCACTGGAACTGTACAAACATTTAAGGCTGACCTGACCAAGAAGCACATCAGCAGTGATACTCTGTGACTTTAAGACTAGGTCATATCAAGGCCCTGCATCTCTTCCTTATTCTCTTGTAAGGCTCACACTTGGAATGCAGCCAGCATTCTGTGAGGAAACCCAAAACACCTATGGAGAGATCACGAAGAGAAGAAATAAGGCATAAGGCCCATAGTTCTGACTGTTCCCGGTCAGCACCAATTTGCCAGTCATGTGACCAAACTGTCATTTGATGTCACTGACTCGATGCCCCCCGCACCCGATTGAGCAGCACTGTTTGATGCCATGTGGAGCAAAGATTAACGATTTTCATAAACCCCTCTTGAATTGCACATTTGCATGCAAAATAAATGTTACTCTTGTTTACTCTAGTCTTGGGGTAGTTTGTTATGTAAAAATACATAACTGATACTGAAAACCTACAATACCTGTCATAACAAGATTCCTCATCACCTTTTTAACCTCAGTTCTTCTACATTTCTCTCATCTAGTCTCCTTTGATTTCATTTGTCAAGCATTCCCCTACCTCCAAGCTCTTATGCTTATTCTTATGTCTGCCTGGACTATTTTTCTCCCATTTATCCCCATGCTTTCCTCCCTTACCTCCTTCATTTGAGCTCAAATATGACCTTATTCGTGAGAACTTTTTTGGTTGCTTTGCTTTTCTTAAAGCGTTTATCACCAACTTACATATTATATATATTTTACTTATTTGGGTTAGTCACCTGCCTTATCCCATAAGAACATAAATTAAATGAAGGAACAGATTTTTCTGAGTCCCAAGTGGTTAGAATAAGTAAGTAGTAGGGAATTAATAAAATGTTTTGAAGAAATGTTTACTTTTCATTTCACTGTGTTGACTATTTGTTATTCATCCCTTTTTGCTGTACATAGACTCATGACATGAGTAGATTAGCTATAGATACTGAGAATTCCTGAGAAACCTTAGTCTGCAAAATATATTCACTGCTCTAAGATGCTTTGTTTAGTTTTCTCAAACATGTACATGACCTCAGGATACATTTACTTCTGTGTTCAGCCTGCCAGTTTCCCAAGACCAAACTGCATCTGCGTCAGTCTCGAAGTCTCTAAGATCTTCCTTAAGGTCTTTTCTGTCAACTCTCTTCTCTTGACTGGTGCTGGCCCTTTCTCCTTCCCAACCTGTCAAGTCCCAGGATAGTTTCAGTTCCTGTCTTTTAGGAAAGCCTGGGTTGCACAGTTGTTCTTACTTATGTTGTCTACTTTCTACCTGTCTTCTCTCCACACCTCTAAAGCTGTCAGGGCGAAGGAAAACCGAAATCCTTCCCCTCTGTTGCTTATAGTCTCCCTCTATTTTCCATCTACATTTCCTATCTGGGCCAGACTTTCTTCTGTTTCCAATGAATTCTAAAATGTCTTTTTATCTGTTTAGTTCTAACCTGCCCTCTCTATCTTACAACCATATTATATAGTCTTGTTACCTTATGTAACCAGAATAGATGAGCAACACTTTCAATTTATCCCTTGAATACTGAGAAGTAAAAAACCAGTAGGAGTCATTTGGTTGGATCAAGTACACTTCCATTCTGCATGTAACTCATTGATACAAAGAGAAAAGTAAGAGGGAACTTGCATGAAAAATGTCTGAATTGTTTTTATTTGCTTTTAAAAAGAATCCTACCCAAGAATATTTGCTGTAGGTTACAGACTATGAAGGTTACTATCCCTGGAGCTTAAGAGCCAAAATCATCATAGTCTCCAACTACTCAAATCCTAGCATCATAGTCCAAAAGAGCTCCTGTTTCCAGTCTCTTTATTAAGACAGATGGACATAAGGATTTATTTTACTTAGGAGATTTTAAAATAGAAATAAAGAAACCTTCCAGATCTGATTCTGATTCTTTGCTTACTCTCTGATTAAGGCTCTCCAGAAAGAACATTGCTCTTGTCTCTAAATTTCCTTTTAAGTCAACTTGTCATCCTAAAACTAATCTATTGGGTCAAAAGATAGTAAATTAAAAAAAAAAAAAAAGATTATGTGAGACTGGCCAAGAGGTTAGACTGACCATCAAGTGGCAATAATATTACCATACTTAGCTGGAACCCATCATTTTCTCAGATGATTATAATGAAATTAACATTTGAAAAACATATATCTGAAAAATGAATTTGGGAGCATGACTAACTTAATGTTTAAAATGTGTGAAGGTCAAGTATTGAAAAATGGATATATTAGAGGTATAGATCCAGTGTAATTGAAGAGTTGTGATTATAACAAAGAACAAAGATCAGAGACACAGAGAGTACTTCTAGCAGACAAATTTCATATCTATTTAAACATTAGAAATTAAATAAGACCCGACATCTTATTTGAACAGTATACACCAGTCTTTTTTCCATGATTATTTTGGGGGCTTCTTAAAAGATTAGGGAGACTACTGCTCTTCTGCTTTGTTTTGGGAGCTATATTTTTAAAAAATCCTTTCACAGGTGCCAGCAATAAGCCCTGCAAACTCAACAGTTTTGCAGAGTTGTACTTCAAATGGAGAAGAAAAGGACTATTAACTGAAGTTCTGTTGATTTTCATACAAGGTTACAAGAGCAATGGCTTACCACTTAGCCCCTTCTATGAACACAGTCCTCTTTCCTGAGTCTTTTCTCAAGGCTGAGAAGCTGTGAGCAGATCTCTGTGTTGACTTAAGCTGTAACTTGGAATTTTTGAGGTTCCAACCCCACTAATTTTTTAAAAAGATTTTATTTGTTTATTTGACAGAGAGAGATCAAAAGTAGGCAGAGAGGCAGACAGAGAGAGAGAGAGAGGGAAGCAGGATCCCTGTTGAGCAGAGAGCCCAATGCGGGACTCGATCCCAGGACCCTGGGATCATGACCCAAGTCGAAGGCAGACCCTTAACCCACTGAGCCACCCAGGCGCTCTCCACTAATTTTTTAACAAGAAAATTTGCTTTTAGCACCCTAGGATGATAAATAGAAAATGTAGATTGCTTTCCTTTTTTCTTGGGATAAACTTATCCTAAAAGAGAGCTGCAGGGAAGAAGTCCTCTCTCGTGAACTTCTTATTGTGATGCTCCTCAGTCACTCCCATTGGCTCCCACTTAGAGCTCCCATGGCAGCTCCTCCCCTTTGAGTGGGTTTCTTTGAGTAATGGTTGATAATAGTACTTCTCTTTAGCTAAATCTCCTGTAAGCTAGGGTTGTCACTGTTTCTCACTTCCTCATATACCAAGAACTGCCAGAACCCTCTGGGAGTATGACATCACCATACAAAGAGAGCCATCCTTACTCCATTCAGCCCACTGGGACCAAATAATTCTTACAAAGAATGTCCACAGTCTTACAAAGTTGCTTGGGGAAGCAAATCAATGTGGAGCCGCAAGACATCACACATTTAACAGCTTTTTAATAATCATTTATGATTCTCAGAGGCAGATTTTAGATTCCCTCTTTTTCAGCTTAGGGTGAGCTTTTATACTTCCCAAGAATATACCTTCAAGGGCAAGATAACGTAGAACTCTTCACTTCCTCCTAGAAGTGGTGGACCTCAGCTATCTAGAGTATTTGGCAAACAAACCACATTCCTCTTCAAACATTCCTCCATAAGGCACAGGAACAGCAAGTACCCAGAGCCTAAGCAAAATCGCCAGGTATCCATAGTTCCACAGGATAGGTATGCAAAATAAATTCATTACATTCAATGGTACAACTCTGAGCCCATACACACATGTACACTGTGACATTTGCCTCTATCAGTATGTATATGTGTAAATACATAGGAAATATTTACTCTTCAATTGCAGGTGCATGTGTGCATGTGTGTGTGTATTTGTTGTGTTGTAAGTCCCTCAAAACACCATGTACTCTTTCTCTCTCCACCCTCTCCATTATGGTTATAATCAGATTCCAAAATTAAGTCTAAGGTTTCTATCTGAGGTCTAAGGCACAAGCAGGAAAAGAAATATGGACTATGAGGACGAGAGGCAGCAGAGTCTACAAAAAAAGCACTGGGCTGAGCTTTAAAAGAGGTTTAGTGTCTGCCGTGTCATGGATATTGTTCTGACTTTGATGATTTAGTTTGCTTATCTAGAAAACAGAAATGATGATATATATATCCAATGGGGTCACACATGTGCTCAAAATGCACTCCAATGTATAGAGAAAGTGCGCTTTCTATATTTTCCCACAACTGATCTGATTTCCTTCGTAAGTTTCCCCAGCACTAGGTAATGAAATATGATAGACCAAGTCACTATTTTCTGACACAATAATTTAAACAATGTCATCAGATAAACTCTCAGTCTCATTCAGATAAAATTCATAGACTCTTTTTTTCTGAACTCTCCTCTGCTTCTTTCAAGGATGGTTTTCAGATACAGAAGGAAATATGGTTCAAGTGACCTCATGGTGGTAGGGGAGACGCAGGTCCTCAGTTGCTCTGGGCTGTGCCTGGACTGGTCTGGGAGTGTCTGCAGTTGAGGTCTGTTACTTGCATAACTTGTGAATTGGTCTCTCAGTTTGATAAGGCTTGGCCATACTCTCCAAAAGCATGGCTCCCTTTACCTCTTTTATGATATGGTTGTAACTCCAAGCTGTCCCTGTCAGCTCTCTAGATGTTGGCTTTGGCACCAGTTTGCCACCACAAAGGCAAATCCAACCAAAGCTATCCATTTCAACTCTCAGATAACTGCACCAAACCCCCACTCCAAAGATCCCGAGGACATACAGGATCTTTGGAGTTCTGTATATACCATTTGTGACTTGAGGTCATCTTGTGCAAGCTCTGTCCCTGCACCCATACTGTGCTGTGTCCCAAGATTGCAAAGACAACCTGTAATAGTATTTCTTCCACGAACTGTAAATAGGAAGCTTATCAGAAGCCCTTCTTTCCTGGCTGTTTTCCTCATTGTATTTCAACTGCTTTTTTCCTTACTCCTAAACTTCAATCAAGAGAGGGGAGATTGGGACAAGTTGACTTTTGCTCTGCTTCTTCTAGTGCTCTCTACTTTTCTTTTTTACTATATATGTACTACAAAAGGAAGGAATACCTCTCCCTCCTCCTGTAGTGACAATTAAGCCAACCTAAACATGTAGGCTCAAAATAATAAGAGCTACAAAAGATCCTAATTAGCTAAAGTAATCTTGAGAAGGAAGAACAAAGCTGGAGATATCACACTTCCTGATTACAAACTAGTTATGAAGCTACAGTAATCAAAACAAGATGGTACTGGCATAAAAACAGACACACAGACCAGTGGAACAGAACAGATAGTCCAGAAATAAACCCAAGCACATAGTATCAATTGATCTCAACCAGGGTGCCCAAAATACACAAGTGGGAAAGGACAGTTTCCTCAATAAATGGAGGGGAAAATTGGATATCCACATGTAAGAGAACAGAATTGGATGCTTATTATACACCACATGCAAAAAAAATGAACTCAAAATGGATTCAAGACTTAAATGTAAGACTGAAATCACAAAACTCATGGAAGAAAATATAGAAAAAAAAAGCTCCTTGATGTTGGTCCTGGCAGTGATTTTTTGGATGTGGTACTGAAAGCACAGGTAGCGAAAGCAAAAATAAACAACTGGGGCTACATCAAACTAAAAAGCTTTCGCACAGCAAAGAAAACAACACAATGAAAAGGCACCCTATGCAATGAGAGAAAACATTGGTCAACTATGTATCCAATAAGGGGTTAATATCCAGCATACCTGAGGAATTTATGTAACTCAATAGCCAAAAAGCAGATAACCCAATTATTAAAAATGTGTAAAGGATCTGAAAAGACATTTGTTTGCTTTTTTTTCAAAGATATACAAATGGCCAGCAGGTATACAGAAGGTGCTAAATATCACTAATCATCAGGGAAATGCGAATTAAAACCACAGATATCACCTCACACCTGTTAAGATGGCTATTAGCAAAAAGACAAAATATAAACTGGTGAGAATATGAAGAAAAGGAAAGCTTTGTACATTGTTGGTGGAAATGTACATTGATAGAGCCATTATGGAAAACAATATGGAGCTTCCTCAAAAAATTAAAAATAAAACTACCATATGATTCTGCAATCCCACTTCTGAGTATATACCCAAAGGAAATGAAATCGATATTTAGAAGAGATTATCTGTTGTTCTATATTCACAACAGCATTATTCACAATAACCAAGAATGGAAACAAACTAAGTGTCTGTTGATGAATGGATAAAGAAGTTGTTACATATACATACAATGAAATAATATTCAGCCATAAAAAAGAAGGAGATCTTGCTATTTAGAAAAACATGGGTGGGGGCACCTGGGTGGCTCATAGGGTTAAAGCCTCTGCCTTTGGCTCAAGTCATGATCCCAGGGTCCTGGGATCGAGCCCCACATTGGGCTCTCTCCTTGGTGGAGAGCCTGCTTCCTCCTCTCTCTATTTGCCTGCCTCTCTGCCTACTTGTGATCTCTCTCGGTCGAATAAATAACGGTCGAATAAATAAATAAAATCTTAAAAACAAACAAACAAAAAACCATGGGTGATCCCGAAGGATATTATGCTAAGTGAAATAAGCCTGACACAGAAAGACAAATACCGTGTATTTGTCTGTATGGTATTACTTACATGTGGCATCGAAAAAAGTCAAGATATAGAACCAGAAACCAGAGTAGTGGTTACCAGGGGCTGGAGAGTGGGGGAAGAGGGGAGATGTTGGTCAAGGAATACAAACTTTTGCATATAAGATAAATAACTTCTGAGAATCTAATGTATAGCATCATGATTATAGTTAATGGTAGTGTGTTTTATACTTGAAATTTGCTGAAAGAGTGTATCTTAAATGTTCTCACCCACACATAAAAGGCAACAATGAAATTAACAGTGTGTTAATTGATGATCGTGGTAATCATTTCACAATGTATATTATATTAAATCATTAAGTTGTATACACAAAATGTATATAATTTTATTTGTTAATTATAGCTAAATAGAGATGAAAGAATTAGAAGCTTATTGTTTATATATATACATTCCAGTGTAGTATTTGGGTGGAGGTAAGACAGTGTTTCGGTTTTCATTGACATGTAATAAATTATATCAAAATTTAGCAGCTTAAAGCAGTACTCATTTTTATTATATTTAACAATTTTGTGAATTCAGAATTTGAGATCTGCTGGTCAGTTCTCTGCTTTACATGATATCAGCTGGGGCAGCTCAGCTGGGGCTAGAGTATAGCCTTCCAGAATAATTTACACATATGGCTGGCAAGTTAAAGGTAGTTCCAAGGGACCTCTCCACAGGGCTCTTTAGGCTTCCTAACAGTGACTGAGTTCCAAGAAGCCTTCACAGAAGCTGCAAGGCAATCTCTCAATGACATTTCATTCTGTTAAGTGGCCAAGCCAATTAAATTAGCCCAGATCACACAGAATTAGAGGAGGTGGCTCTATCTCTTATTGGGGAACTCTGCGTACATGTGGGTAGGGAAGAAACTGATCGTGGCTATCTTAGAAAATAAGTGGCTATACGCTCCATGCAGTCATTCAGGGATTCAGTGTGGCAGTTGCTCTGCCGTGTAGCTCACAAGGTCATCTTGAACGTGTCCTTCATCCCAGAAATCTGTAAGAAGAAAGGAGCATCTGTGGGACATTGTTTAACATGGTCTGGAAATGACACACAGCACTTCAGGTCATCCATGGGCTAGAATTTAGCCACACGGTCACACCTACCTGCAAGGAAGGCTGGGAATGTAGCCTGTCTCTGGACACAGGACAAAGAAGAGAAAATGTCACTGGTGGGCAAAAATCGCCACATACTCTGTCGTAAGATCAGCTGGGCGCATCTGTTGGTATAGTATGCAGAAGGACCTGAAATAATTTACAAGGAGTCTACCTTTCCTGGCAATGACTGACCTTCAAGCCCATTTTCTCACAGAAGGATTTTTCTTTTTAAATCTACTTTGCCCCTCAAATCTGAGCACTTACACTGAGGCAGCCTGCTACAGTGGATGGGAAACACTGGAGTAACACAATTTACAGAGTGTGGGAATGTACCTGAAAAGACTTAAAAATTTCCTAACTTCACCATGAATATTTTATATGAGTGTCTTCAAAATAAATTCATACACACATTGTTTATAAGAATTGCATACATACAAAATTTTGTTGATTTGAAAAAAAGTAAAATGAAATATTTATTTTGAAAATTGGTTTGCTTTTAATTATCAAGAGTAGAATCCTCTCCAAATGCTCTTCAGACACCCTAAAGTAGACAGCATATCCATCTTTCTATCCCTCTCTCACTCCTTAGGGCATTACTTATTTATACAACAAATATTTATTGAGCACCTTCTATATTAGGCACTTCTTTAAATAACTGAGAGTCCAACGGGGACAATTAACTTTGTTCATGTAGGTTACATTCTACTGTGGAACTTATATTTTGGTTGACTTACACTCCAGTATCTAGTCCAGTATTCAAACTTTATGAATAGTTGCAAAATGGGATAGAATTGATTTCCTATTAACTATAAAATGTTAGATGAGTTTAGGCTCTTTAACCCTCTAGAAAAAACAGAATACGTTTAACCCGATGAAATGAAACTTGGGGAAAAAAAAGTGAAAACACTTAGTTTCTTACTAATAATGCACTTTCTACTTCCACACAAAGTTATTGAGATAATTAATAGCTATCAGGGGGTGCCTGAGTGGCTCAGTAGGCTAAGTCTCTGCCTTCAGGTCAGGTCAAGATCTCAGGGTCTGGGGATTGAGTCCCACATTGGGCTCTTTGCTCAGTGAGGAGCCTGCTTCTCCCTCTCACTCTGCTGCTCTGCCTACTTGTGATTTCTCAAGTCAAATAAATAAATAAATAAAATCATTTATTTTGTCAAATGAATAAATAAAATCTTTAGGAAAAAAGAAAGCTATCAGAATTGTGAAAATACCTTTCAGATTAAGGATTTTTCTCATTTTTTCCACCCAGTTGCTACTCAACAATAAATTATAATTGTTAATAACAGGTAGTGTATCAATGAATAAATGAATACAAACATATTCTAGGAAAGAACATTGTGTTTTTTAATTTAAAAAAGGTTAAATACACCCTTCAATATTATTTTGGTAATTTACATAATTTCCAGGGAAAATCTTAATAGTTTTCTGTACTTAATTATACCTGTGGTCATAATTGCTTTTATTACAAAACAAATGTTTTAAAAAATAAGTGAATACTAGCCAGAGTTGAACAATAATAGAATCATGCCATTACTCTGCATGGAGCACTTTTAATGCTATTCTGTACATTCATATGCATCTCTCAAGGTCAAATTACTTTGCTATTCAATGATTTTGAAGAAAAGTGAGGCAACTGTAAATAAACTCAAACTCAGATAATAGGTTTGCAGCTTAAACTGTAGAAAGTGAACATTGGGAACACTCAGTATTATTCCGTCACTAAATTACCATGTCACCTTGAGCAGGTTCTTTCATTATCTTCTCCTTAATCATTTACCGTCTGTTAGATGGGAGAACTTCCTCCATGGTTTTATAAAGATTAGATAATAACTATAAAGTAATTTCTGGGTAAAAACTCTTGGCAGAGGTGTAACAGGCGTAGATAATAGCTTATCATTAACCGAGAAAATGGACTCAAACAATCCAAGTCATGGGAAGCAGTAATGGCTAAGAGGTGCAGAGCATTACATTGTGTGTAATAGGTGTGAATCAGTAAATATGAGGATGAACAAAAAGAATGTGACACATGACACTGGCCCCAAACTTCTTCGTGCTACAGAGATGTCTCCGACTTAAACCTGACACGAGTCATCTGGCAGTGATAGAGTAAGGGGAAAAATTGAAAATATGCTTTTCTAGCATAAGCATTTAAACTTCATTGGGAAACAGATTAATTAAGTACTCTTGTAGGAGAATGGGAGGTTATAGAAGTGTCACTCTTCCCACTTCTAGCCAGTATTTCTAAGACCAACCAACAGCCTGGGAAGGAGATGTGGAGAGCAATGCACAGCGGGGAAGAGTGTGCTTCAGACGTGGAAAATGCTCCTCCATAGTAGGTAAGCATCCAGTGCGATTTTCCAACAGCAGCCTTTGAAAGAAGAATAGTTCTCTTCAAGGAGATGAGGTCACTGAATCAGAAACAAGCTGGGTACATCTGACCTGAAAGTGAACTTAGATTAGCGAGGGAGACTATAGATTAGATCACCTCTCTGAGAGCCAACCAGGAAGTCTCCATCGGAAAAAAAAGAAGATACGCTATTATTATTATAGGGCCAGTATATTAATTGGCCTTATATTTATTCCCAGAGAATCCCAACAAAAACATGGTATTATCCCAAGAAGTCATAATCCTGGGGTGGTTGGTGGATACAGGTGCGTGTTGTAGGCGGGTTTTACAGAAGTTCCGTGTGATAGTGTTTTTATTTAAGCATACTGGCTCACTTCCCTATTGGAGGAATCCTACTGTGAGTTCTTTCATAAAGAATAGAAACTTTCCGGCAAGGAGAGACTTACCAGCCAGTTGACTTTTTGAAGTGTGATATTTGTTTAAGGTGTGGTATACACTAATGAGTAGTAAGAATCCCTCTATGTAGGGAAATTTAGTCAATAGATAATCTATATGAACACCTACTGCAGGTAAGTCATTGTGTTTGACTTGTAAAGTACAAAAGAATGAATCAGACATCACCTCTCATGGAGCTCACAGTTTAATGTGGAAGGTAGTCTTTTTACAATTTATAGTGTGAAATGGAACACAACTTGAGGTGCACCTTAAAGGATGAGTAGGATTGTTAATAGGTAAAAGAAGGAAAGAAGGGTATTCACAGTAAAACAAAAAACTGTATCAGCCAAGCCAAGTGATCTGAAAGCCCATTGTATGTTTTAAACTTGGGGAGTGGTGCATTGTGGCTAGATTATAAAATTCTGTTATGGCGAGTGTGAAGTCAGGGGTGTGTGCACTTTGATGAGTAGCTCTGTTACTTTCCTTTATTACTTAGATATCAGGAGATCATTAAATGTCCTTGGGCATGAGAATGGCATCAATAGATTTGTGCTTTAAAAAGAATTAAGTGGCAGAGTGGTAAAGGAATTGCAAGGTAGAGGGTTTGTAAACAGAAGTATTTATTAAGTTAATGGGGTGATGTACCTGAAAATATCAACATAATTTATAAAGAATCAAATTAAGTGTAAATTGCTATTATAATTGTATGCCCAGGAAAGAAATGATGAGTACCCAAACTACTGAAGTGTCAAAGGCAATGGAAAACAGCAAATATCTGGGACATTTTATAGTTAACAATAATAATAATAAAAGGGGCATTTGCTAAGGGCATCTGGCTGGCTCAGTTGGAAGAGCATAGGACTCTTGATCCTGGGGTCCTGAATTCATGACCTACATTAGATACAGAGAGTACTAAAAATATAAATAAATTTTTTTTAAAAAGTGAGCATTTGGGCCCCTAGTTGGCTCAGTCATTAAGGGACTGCCTTCAGATCAGGTCATGATCCCAGGGTCCCTGGATCGGGTTCCCTGCTCAGTGGGAAGCCTGCTTCCCCCTCTCCCACTACCCCCGCTTGTGTTCCCTCTCTCGCTGTGTCTGTCTCTGTCAAATAAATAAATAAAATCTTAAAAAAATAAAAAATAAAAAGTGAGCATTTTTTGAGCATTTGCTATGTTCCATATTCTTTGTGCAGCACATGTATTAGTTTAATCCTTATAATCCTTTAATTTAAGAAGAGTCAACCATTTTAAAACTTAGAAACTGAGCAAAGAGAATAAATAACTTGCCCTGATCTCACAATTGGTAAGTGATGATGTCAGGAAGGAAGATTCTGGCTCTAGATATACCCTAAGGTATAACTATGCAAGAAAATGATGGATTTTAGTAGTGATTAAGGGATAGGAGGAGTCAAAAATGACCTACAGTTGGCTGTTCTAAGAAGATTTTGTAAAAACTAGCTTTTCAGAATGTTAATAGATGTTAGGCATGAAAGGGGTCCAACATCAAATAAAATTCTGAGATAAAACAAAATAAACCTATTTTCTACTGAAGTAAAACTAAGATCCTTCAGACGTTTAACTTTCACTGAGTATATCTAAGAATGTATGCTAGAGTATGTAGAATTTATAGAACTTAATTGACCATAAATCTCCTTTTTAACTTTAGCTTTTTGGGGATTAGTGTTCCTGGAAAACAATCCGGCAAATGCTGTTATAGAGGTCCTACCTTGGTTACCAGATGCAGGAGCAACAATATTGTTGGTAAGATGGTAAATATGGTTTGGACATATGGAGTGTTAGGTGCCTGATGGGGAGACACATAATAGAATATCGTAGGTCTGGGTCTCGAGAGATAGGTCAGAATTGGAGACTCAGACATGCAAATCCCTCATATGCAGGTGACAATGAAAATATAAACTTACTGGCAACAGCTGAGCTCATTGAAGGGAAGAGCAAAAGAAAGGAAGACCGAGGAAGCTATTTCAGGGGCTGCACACATGCACTGTCCATTTGTGCAGAGGTCAGATGAAACTTAGTTGATATTTAAATTTGATCATATTTTGTTATTTCTGATAGTGGATGGTCTGTTTAAGCTTTAATATATCTCTCTATAAAATTTAAGCCATAGATATTCTTCTAAAATCCGTATTTTTCCAGTACAACAGAACAACTAGAAGCATGAATTTTTTAATTTATAAAAACATTAGCCTGGTTGATCTCTCTTTCTCCTTGGGGGAGATGGTCTTTATTTGAACACAAAGTAACTCAACCATAAGTACAATGATGTGGAGCTACAGTTAAGGTTCCAAATGTCACTTGTCTCCATGACAGCCTTATATAAATTTTAAAAAATACTATTATTTCCTAAATTTGAGTATAGCCTTGAATTTTAAACAAGATCTCCTATTAACTTAATCCATGGTAACAAAGATTCTCTCAAGCCAAACAGTTCCAGAAGAATCTATTTTAGCAGCAACATCTGTGAACGATTCCAAAGGCTTGCAATAAAAAAATAAAATCATATAATATCTGACCAGAAACAACAAAAGCCAAATTGGATTCCTCCCTGGAAAATGAACTTCAAATTATCTTTTAAACCTACAGACTTTTAAGGGAAAAGGTTGAAGAAAATCATGTTTAATTCACTTAAAAACAAGCAACTTTAGGCAAATACACTCTTGAATCCTTAATTTCAACAAGTTGGGGACATGTTCACAGTGTCAAGGCCAATGTTAACATGAAAAGAGAATTAAGGAGAGAGACAGTGAGTTTAGTTTTGTTTTTTATTCTCCTGAACTTTCCTAAGTTCACCTCATACACCCAAAGCACAGCTCTTGGTCCTATAATTTCTCTGCTGAAAAAATCTTTATGGTTCTATCCCCCTTTGGTAATGAAAGTCATACCCCGTAGATGGACATCTGGGTTCTGGAGGCCCAGGTCTTTGTGTGGCTCTCTGATCTGATCTCCAGTGTTCTATTTCTTACCTAGAAGATTCCAACCAACCCTACTGCTTGTTTACCATATACAAACCCTGCCTTCCTCCTTCTGCTTCCTTGTTTATGTTGTTCTTCCTTCTTAGGTTACTTTTCTCACCTTACCAACTCCAGCTAGAGGTAAATCTCTATTTTTCCCCTTGCCTGTCTTAATTCATATAGAGTTCCTACCACATTCAACCAAATTCTAACTTGCTTTACTGTTACATAGGAAGGCCATGGGGGTGTGATGATAAAATTCACACATCCTTGGGAATCAGCCAAATGCTGGTTTCAGATAAATCTGTGTCTTATTAGCTAAGTGGCCTTTGGCAATTCTCTTGACATGGTTGACCTTCAATTTTCTTATCTGTAAAACGGAGAGAAAATGTCACGTTGAAGATTCTTTGGCACTCTGCTTGGCACACGAACATAAATACATACTAATCCCATTGTTAGTAGATCTTAATTCTATTTTCGCTTTCTGAGTGGTTATGTGTCAAGTCTGCTAAAAGACTGTAGAACCAGACAAAATTACCTACTTCATTAGGTTGTTAAAAGGATAAAAGAGGTAAAGTATATAAAAGACATAGCAGGGGCTCCTGGGTGGCTCAGTTAAGCATCTGCCTCTGGCTCAGGTCATGATCCCAGGATCCTGGGATTGAGTCCCACATCAGGCTCCCTGCTCTTTAGGGAGTGTGCTTCTCTCTCTCCCTTTGCCTGCCACTCACTCCCCCTGCTTGTGCTCTCTCTCCTTCTCTGTCAAATAAATACATAAAATCTAAAAACAAAACAAAACAAAAAACCACATAGAATAGTTTCTGGTACAGCATAACCCAATAAACAGCAGCTTTATTATTATCATTGTTTAGGTATATAAACTTTAGTAAGTAATGGCTTGTGTGCAATACATCTTTATTTCTGCCAGTGCTTAGCAAACAGTTGGTGCCCAACTATTACTATTATTCATGGAATGTATACTTCCATATTACGGGGATCAGGTCTGTGAAATAAGAAATAATGATTTGGGCAAACCCAAAACAGATCCACTACTAGATTCTATTTATAAGAGAATTCGGATGAATTAACCTTTGATTAAATTTGGTACCTAATTCAATACCCAAAACCATAAAGGACAGAGCTCAAGAGAAAAAAATGTGTTTTAAACTTCCTTATATCTAAAAAAAAAAAAAATGTGGTTAAAAAATAACATAAAATTTACCATTTTAATCTTATTTATTTATTTATTTATTTATCTTTAGTAATCTGTGCACCCAAGATGGGGCTCAAATTCACAGCCCCACGATCACAACTTGCATGATCTTCTGACTGACCCAGCCAGGCGCCCCCAATCTAAGCATTTTTAAAGTGCACCGTTTAGTAGTGTTAAGTATATTCACATTGTTGCAAAACAGATCTCTAGAATTTTTTTTCCTTCTTGCAAATATGAAACTTTACACCTGTTAAACGACAGCTCCTTCTTTCCCCCTGCTCCTAGTCCCTGATGACCACCATTCTACTATCTGTCTATAAGGAGAGAACATTTTTATTTATTTATTTATTTTTATTATATATTTTTTAAAGATTTTATTTATTTATTTGACAGAGAGAGAGATCACAAGTAGCCAGAGAGGCAGGCAGAGAGACAGGGGGGAAGCAGGCTCCCCGTTGAGCAGAGAGCCCGATGCGGGGCTCGATCCCAGGACCCTGAGATCAAGACCTCAGCCGAAGGCAGAGGCTTACCCCACTGAGCCACCCAGGGGCCCCAAGGAGAAAACATTTTTAAAAGGAAAGAAAAGAGAATTCTATCATAAGAACCTCACCCACTGATTATCAGAGGAAGTGGTGGGGGGGAAACAGAGAAAAATAATGAAACAGAGAGATGTCCCCAGCACAAGGGAGCCTGTCACATGCTAAGTTAATAAGACCGAAACTTGGAGCAGGCTGGTCCTTGGCTGAGAAGCCCGGGATGATTATCAGCCCCATCTGGGAAGCAGAGGTGGAGTAGTGCAGCAAGGCCAGAAGGGGTTTCTGAACATTAGAACAGAGAAGAGCCAAGAGCTGAAGTAGGAGAAGTACCAGAACACTAGTCTTAGGGCAGACATGAGACACCAACAAGAAGACAGGCAGGAAATGGGGCGAAGGGATGGTGAAGAACAGAGCAATAAATAAACATAATTCCTGTGGGTGGGTCCGTCTTGGGCATCTTTTAAAAGGCTGAACACGGGTCTCTAGGGCAAGGCTTCGAGGGCCTGATGGCACAGGCCCCGGGTTGGCTGAGGGAGGGAGTGAATGAACGGAGGCTCCTTCCCACCTCTGCATCCCGGCCGGTTGGTGTTTATAAGAACTGAGGTTCATCAGTCACCTGGTTTCACCAGTATAAACACATTTTTTGGAGGAATGGGAGAGAAGTGTTGAAAAGGGCCAATAGCCTGGATTTGTCTGGGCCTCACCCACTTTCAGATGGGCCTGCTGGGGAAAGATGGTTTTTAAGGAAAACAAGGGGAAAAAAACCCCAAATTCTAAACTGAAAATCATGACTCCTGGATGCTTTATTCTAGCTCCACCTAGTCTTTTTATATATGACCCTTGGCTGGTTCAGTCTTTTCGCTTTGAGCTCCCCTTACATCAATTTCCTTGTAATTTTCAAGGCCTCTATGTGTCAAGTTGATTCACTGAATGAAAGCAGATATTTTCGTGCTGCTGTATGGTGACTATTTTAGTCTCTTCGTTCTTAAAATTGTTCCATGATCACGTTAAAAGTTAGTACTCAATGGTTTACGGATCTGAAAATTAAGGTTAACCCCAAAGGACAAAATGAACTTTAATAAATGATGTAGCGGCTGTAAACAAAGCCATTCCTCGACCATGAAGTAGTGAAGGACAAACGTCCTTCTTTATTTATAACTAACTTCCTTGGAATGGCCTAAGAGGACAGTAGAGGCCTGGAGGGATGACAGCCTCAGAAGACATGGAAATGCCCCCATTCACTCGGCGATGAATGAACAAGGCAAATAGCATGATGAATGGATACCTGTAGTCCTTCTGTTCTTGGAGCTTGCAGTCTAATGTGGAATAAGGAAGCGTATATTCAAATACGAAATAAATTATTACACAAGTAATCTAGAAAAGAAGCAGAATGGTGACACCTTATGAGAAGCTCTAGGAAAATTAAAAACAGCAACAGTGATAAACAGTAAGGACAGGGATCTTTGCAGAAGAAAGGCCGCAGAATGGAGAACCAAGTTCTTCTGAAGGGAGTAAGCATGTGTACAATGACCTATTCTAGTTCAATAGCCAGCTCTGTTTCCGTCCACAGTCCACCACCATGGAGATCATGCTGCGCAGTCTTTGGATCAAGGAGAGGGATTAACTAAAGCAACCTTCTCACTGCTCTGCCTTGACCCTTCTTCCTCCTCCCAGTTTGCCTGGAGTTCTCACTTCTTGTCCCCCTCTGTCCCTTAATTTTCTGTTAATGCTGTAATAACTTATCACAAATTTATTGGCTTAAAGCAATATGGATTATTACTTTATAGTTCTGTAACACCAAATTCCAACACAGGTCTCACTGGGGTAAAATCAAGGCATCAACATACTATATTTCTTCCAGAAGCTCTAAGAGAAAATCAGTTTCTTCACCTTTTCTGGCTCCTGGAGGCCCACACATTCTTTGACTCCTCCTTCTTCAAACCCAGTGTCGCATCTCTCTGACCCCTGCATCCAGTATCACGTGTCTTTCTCTGATCACAGCTGAGAAAGTTTCTCTGTTTGTAAAGAACTGGTGTGATTAGATTGGGCTTACCTGCATAGTCCAGGATAATCTCCCCATCTCAAAATCCTGAACTTAATCACATCTACAAAATCACTTTTGCCCTGTTTAAGGTCACATATGCACAGGTTCCGAGGACTAGAACCATCTTTTGGGGCTACTCTGTCTACTGCACGGAAGTAATTAGAGCCTTCAGTTTCCTTACATGAGAAGGCCAGCAAATCTCATTCCCTCTGCTGTTGGCTAAGGGAATTATGGAGAAAGTAGTGAAATAGATTCACATGGTAAGATTATCATAGTTGACAGAGTCTATTTTTTATTGTGGCATTGGGTTATAAACTTAAAAAAAAATCCTAACAGATCAAGGTAGGTATGTACTTCTTGATTTCAACTAGATTGTTCTCTTCAGAGTAGAACTGTCTCATAATGGGAACAGAGGAGGGAGGGGAGAAAAAACCTTGTAGACTTTTCTCTGTCGTAGGGAAGGGGCAGGAATTTCTCTGTTTTCCCTTCCTTATCCAGTCCATTTTGTTTGGAGCTAAGATCTGCACAACCCTGGTAGGGGCCTGGCTTTAGCATCTAAATGACTAGAGCCAGAGCACCAATGAGAGGAGGAGTTCAAATAAGGAAACTATGCATGAAATGAAAACCTGTTTTAACTTTGCCTGGTGTTGGGTTCCTCAACTTTACAGAGGCTCTGATTTTTGATAATCGTTCTACAGAAGCAGGGATATCTGGCTTCCTCTGTAAAGCAGCTGAGAACAATTTTCTATAGCATTTCCAGTGTTTTCCTCAATTCCAGTTTCAATACTACCTTTCCCCCTACATTTGAACAGTCTATAGCCCATTTCAGCACCTTAGTGCTTAGCTCTTAGTATGTGCACAATAAATATTGGTGGGATAAATAATTGACTTCTTATCTAGGGACCATATAATTATATAATCATATAAGAAGCTGTGTGGCAGCAACTATCATTTATTGAACACCTACTCACTCTACTAGGTCAGCTTCCACATGCTTTCTAGGTCTTTCTTTGATCTTCGCCACATTCTGTGAGCTTGGTATTATTGTCTCTATAAAGTCAGGAACTAGTTCAGAAACCTGACCAAATTGTGGAGCTACGAAAGTTAAAGAGGCAAGACTCAAAATGAGGTCTCTCAGAACCCAATTGTTCTTTGTGACTCTGTATTGTTCTCCTCCTCCTGACCATCCTGTTCCAGGGAGAAACCCAGGATCTGTCCTGGTCTCCAAATCTCCAGTCTCAGCCCTCTGATGACAGGGTGCAAGAGACAGAGCTAAGGGCAAAAAATGATCCTGGGCATAATTGTGTGCAAGACTGTTTTTGGAATCCTCCAGCATTTCACATTACCTAAGTATCATATCTTTTTTTTTTTTTAACTTTCTTTTTTTAAGATATTTGGAAAATGTATTTATGTGAGAGAGAGTGAAAGCAAGCACAAGCAGAGGGAACAGCAGACAAAAGGAGAGGAAGAAACAGACTCCCCAGTGAGCAGGGATCCTGATATAGGACTTGATTCCAGAACCCTGGGATCATGACCTGAGCTGAAGGCAGATGCTTAGCCCACTGAGCCACCCAGGCACCCTCTGTGCTTTGTATCTTAATAGTGTTGTAAAGATTATGTATAGTGAGGTCAAATCAGTATTTTGGCAGTTTTGATTATTCTCTTTATGGCTACATGGCCTCTTCATTTTTGCTCAGGTGTATGACTATCTATCTGCCCCAAATACAAAAATTTTAGTAAAAATATTAAAGGCAAATCAGTGGCCAAGCTTTATAACTGGGTCCTGGCTGGGTTAGCCTTTTAGAGTTTCTACCACTTGTCACTCAATGCTGCTCCCTTGCCCCCTGCTATGTATAATTCAGAATTTGTTTAAATCCCTGAACTATAATATAACAGAAAGGATAATCCCCCCAAATTCTGACTCTTGGGATGTCTGTTTTGAAATTCTTTTTGAAATATTATTTAAAAAAAATAGTTTTTGTGCTTCTGCTTTGCTATTGTTCTCAACATGTACTAACAATGTCAACAGGACAATCCAGCCCTGAGCTCTGCTGTGAAGTGTCTATGTCTTTAGTTATCCACGGGGAAACTGGGAGAAACCTGGGGTGGGGGGGTGGGGGAGACAAGTGAACTGAGCAAATCCAGAGACTTTCTGAGGTCCCTTGGGGTTTCTTCATTATTTGTTTTCCTCTTCATACCATTCCTTCCTGTTCTTTCTTTGAAAAGCTACGTTTGTAGAATGTCACAATAGATAATTTTCCTTTATGTTCTTAGTATTTCTTTAAATGATGTGGAAAAATGTCCCTCGTGAGGATCCATGTGCTTTTTCCCCCTTGGATTTTCCATCAGTAAATTTGTAAGAATTCTTTTTCCGTAGAGTTTTTATGATGAATAGCCAGTTCGTGAAAACTACCAAGTGGCTTGCAATTACAAATGGCTATTCAAATGCCAAGAAATAATTCAGTCATGCTAATCTTTTACGTGCAAATTTTGTTATTTGTTACAGGAGTGGAAATATGTAGTCATCGGAGATCCTTTCAGTTATGTATTTAGGGATCCCAGGAGGAGGCATTGGATGGAAACTCATATTTGTTTCCACAAGCACTCTCTGAGATTCTCTTAGACACCAATAGCTATGTTAGATAACTGAAGATACAAAGATGAATGGTTCTCCAAACTGATCAGCCAGAACATTGTTTTCCTTTGAAATACAGGCTAATCATTGGCCTTTAATTTCTTGAGGCACACATAAACACCATTTTCATAAGCACACACGAGTATCTAGTTATATGTGAAATAGTCTTATTGGTAACTTAGGTGTAGAGCTCTGGTGAGTTTCTGGATTCCTAGCTAACCCACATTTAACTGTAAAATAATAAAAAACATAGCTGTAAAAACTGCATTGAGCTAATTCATGATAATGAATCCCTGGAGAATTATCTGAAACATTATCTGCCTACACAAAAAAGAAAATAAAGAAATACATTTGCCAAAAGAGGAGGAGGCTTGGAAGTTCATGGAGCACAGACCTTCATCTGGATGATGTTTTTGTTTCATTAATGTGCATCTGTTGCATTGGGAGCCTAACTAGTTCTTCTTGTTAGAATGATGGCCTCTATATTGCCGTGAGATGATGAGTAGAAATGTTGTAGAAGAATGCTAAAGGGAGAGGGGGCGGGAATAGGGTCAAGGAGGAAAGAACCTGGGGAAATTGATGGAAATATGAGGACACACCCAGATATTGAAGGAAATAGGATAAGGGAGAGGTAGCAGAGGATAGAAAGAGGGCAAGTGGGGATAAGAAGGAGAGAGACCAATGGGGATTGATAGACAGACAATAATGAAACAGTGGAAACGACAGGGAAGATGTACAGATGACAATGAGAAGGAAAGTCGGGGGAAATGGAGGGAAAAGAGAGAAAGGAAAGATGTTTAAAAGTGGAAGACAGGGTTCAATGAGAAAGACAGAATGAAATGCTCTCAACGCTCTCCCCCACTGTTTGATCCTGGGTTCAAATGTCTGTGGCTACCACAGTCCACGGACCCCACTTGTTCAGGGACCTGTTAATAAGGGTCAAATTCCAATTCTGAGCGAAGAGGACAGACTCTCAGTGGTATCTGTGAGCCAAGGAGGAAAGCTCAATTCCACCAGCTGTCTCAGGAGTCCTGCTGCCATTTTAACCTTGACCCATGGCTTTATTTAGGAAGCTAAAGGAATGGGACAGTGCTCTCAACACTAATGTGGTTGAGGATGAGAGTCCATTCCTGCCTAGAAGGTCCTCTGCTCCTCACTAGGTAGAAAACCAGCCCCATACAGGCAAGTGGATGATCTTCAGCTTCCATGACTATGAAATATGGTAAAACAAAATGAGCTTCTCCCTTACTTTGAGAGCAGAGGTGGAGCAAGTACTCCGTAGATCAGAGTAGGAGAGTGAGCTGAAGCCAACGAGACCTTTATAATCCAATTGGCCAGCAAGAATCTTCCTGGACTAATAAAAATCTCCCAAAGAAAACTTTTCCTAAACTTTTCGTACTGGTCAATATTTGTGAAATGCTATTGCAGCAAGGTCAGCTGATGAGGGAAGGAAAAAGTGCCTTCAATTTTCCAGTACCTACTTAGAAACTGGCACAATTTAATGTGGCTTTTGTTAATACTATTTTATATTAAAAAAAACACAAAGTAAATGTTTGGCATTGGTTGTTTCTAATGTAATGAATCAGATAATGGGCCATGCTTGGCATAATGTTATGGCTGCCTTAGAAAAGAATTGACATCATTTCTAATATTGATTCCTCTTATTTCTGAACACAATCTATCTCTCTCTATACTAAGAGCTTCTTTAATATCTTTTGGTAATTTTATAATTACTTCTAAAAAGGTCTTGTACACTGTTGCTGATACCCAGATTTATTCCTAGGTATTTCGTTCTTCTTTTTAACCTCTCTTCTTATTGTGCTGGATGAATGAGACCTCCAGTTTAAAATGGTGACAGTGGGTATCATTTTTGTGTTTCATATTTGCCGTAATTTAAAGGGGGGTTCTAAAATTTCCCTAAATTATATGTTGGTTATAGTTTTTTTTTTAAAGACACTCCTTGTGAGGATGACACAGAACTTTTTTTCCTAATTTGCTAACATTTATCAAATCAAAAGTTGTTAAATTTTATCCTTTTTTCTGTATCTACCAAGATAGTCATATAACTTTTAGTCTTTTAATCTGTTAATGAAGTGAAATGTGTTTAAATAAATGTATTGCTAGGTTTTCATTTACTCAATTTGAAAGAAAGTTTACATTTATGAAGACAAAGGAGATCAGTATTTTCCCTTTCTCATATTACACTAAATGGTCAAGTTCTACATGAGTGCATATAAAGTATAGAGGGCTTTCTCTTTGTTAGTGTTCCTGGAATAGTCTGATGTGACAGGGGTGAACCGATTCATGACTGTTTGGTAGAACCTGTAAAGTGATTTGGCATTTATATGTGTGTGTGTGTGTGTGTGTGTGTGTGTGTGTGTGTGTGTGTGTGTGTTGAGGCGTATATACTATTTAGATGTATTATTTTTTCTTGCGTCAGTTTTGGTAAGTTATTTGTTTTCTGGAAAAGTGTCCATTCATGAAAATACATAGATTAGTAGCACAAATTATGGATAGAATTTTCAAAAATTATTTTCTATGTAGGCTGTATCTACAGGTCTGCCCTATCTTTTGTTACCTTTTTCTTTTCTTGGCCAGTCTCGTATAAAACCTGTTTACTTTATTTGTGTTTCAAAGGATAAGCTATTGATTTTTTTGTTTTTCTCTAAGACACTAAATGTGTTTTAGGTGATTTCTGTTTTTCTTGTTTCTTGTTTCTTTTTTCTTTGTGTTTACTCTTTTGGATTTTTTCTAACTTCTTGGATTGGCCATTGAACTCATTAATTTTCATTCTAGTATACGTTTGAAACTAAATTTTATTACTGCTTTGGTTTCTTCCCACAAATTTTGACATGTAATTTTTAAAATATTTCTGTTCTAAGTATTTTCTAATTTACATTATGATTCCCTATATTATGTCATATGCATTAATTTCCAAAGGTCTGGGATTTTTTCCAGATATATTTTCATTAACTATTTATACTTTAATTGTGTTTCTGGGTGACAGAAAATATAGTCACTCAGAGCATGGCATGTCATGATTTCCAACTTGGATGAGGCCGTAATGCTAGCTGTGGTTTCTGTCTGGTTTTAGTCCTAACATTATACATCTGTTATATTCCTGAAAGTAAGGGAAAGAATGCTGTATTCATCTGGGGAAGTGATGAAGAGCTGAGCATGTTAAGTGGCATGGTAAGTCCTTCTGTAGAAAAATCACTCCGTCAGGTCACGTTTCATGTATACTCTGTGTCTTTTCACTTCTCATGCTGATACTGAGTCCTCTCTCATCAGGGCCAGCCACTAACTGCTTATAGCTTTCTTAAATATTCATATTTCCCTACTAACTTCAGAACAATAAAAGGTCTATGATATTTTTCACCCAGATGAAAGCTGATTTTCCTTCTTAAACAAACAGAAGAAATTCTTTCTAGGCTGTACATCACATCAGTGTTTGTGAAAAGGTATTATCTATAGGATCAGTTGGTCAGGGGGAAGAAAATGCCCTCAATTTTTCAGTAACTACTTAAAAATGGACATAACTTGATTTGTAGGCAATGTATGGCTGAAGACCCCAAAGAAGGATCACTTAGTTTTGAAAAAGACAAAAGTCTATTTATGTTTCTCCTCCACGTCAAGGAAACATACTACACTCACCAGCTTGAGCAGGAATTTGAAAGAAAATTATTAAAAATTTTTGTTTGTTTTGTTTTCTTTTAGTGCTAGAAGTAATTTTAGAGGTCAGCCAAGACTCTTGCTTAACAAATGAGGAAACTGAGTCCTAGAAAGGTTTAGGTATTCCTCCATGATCACACCCCTTATTCCTGGAAAAGCTGGAAATGGATTCCAGTGTTTTGCCTCCCTCACCACACTGCCTTATTTGAATGCTCCTTATAAAGCTTCTAACTAAAGATAAAAAGATTTCTTTTTTTCCACAGCTCCACAGTTAGCTTGTAAATATCCTGATGAGCTACACAACTTGGCAGAGTTGCAAATCCTGCAGAAGAGTAGGAGGTGGGAATTTTCCATACTTCTTGGATTATCAAAGGCTTAAATTAATGACATATGCCATTGCTAGAGATCCTCAGATCCTGTCAATGGGATGTTGAATGTTTCCATTTTTTTGTTAGAGCATGAAGAAGGCTTCTTTACTCAGTGGGAGCAATTATCAGATATGGTGTGAGATCAACCCATGGGCCCTCAACAGCTAGTATAGATAAGATTGAAGGCTATGAAAAGAACATCCAGTAATGACAAAATTGAACAAAATCTATAAGTCAGAGTATATGCTGATGGAGGCAGAGAAAATATCATGCCTAATTTTTTTAACCATTGAAGTCCATCTTTTCAGACATGACAACATTCTGTAAGATCTTCTACTCCAGCTGTTTAGTTCACGACTTTTTTGGTGGGCTACAGCTGGACCATAGCCTACACAGTGGGAAGAAGAGAAGCTGAACGTCAGGCTAGAGGGTGGGCTGTATCAGGCCTTGTACATTGTGCTAAGAGCATTTGAGAGCCATTAAGTAATGAGAAGTGTATAATGGATTATAAGTTAGAGAAATAATTTAGTTAGATTTGAAATGTAAAACAATCACTCTAGCTGCTGTGTGGATAATCAATTATTGGTATGAAAGAAGAGAGGCAGAAAAAAAAACTGTTGGAAAAATATCCAAATTCTCCAAAATAAAAAGGTGATAGGGACCTGAACTAGGCATAGAAATGATGATGGGGTGAAGTAGACAGATTTGGGAAATGTTAAGAAGGTAAAGCTTTAAATGTGGGAGAGAAAAGGAGGAAATGAGACTAAGAAACCCAAGTTTGACCTTGGATTACTTGGTGAATGGACATATTCTTCCCCAAGCCAAGAAAGATAGTTGAAGCTTATTTGGGAGGAAATGTAACAGTTTATTTTCAGATATGTTGAATTTTACTTACCTTGGCATGCAATGATGGAGAAGAAACCCAGCTTGGAGGTTTGCATTTGAGAGTGCTGAGCACGTAAGTAGGTTATAAGGGGGAAAGGATGAGTTTCCCAGTGAGAGTGTGCTGAGGGAACAGAGCCCAGGACAGAGCTCTAGCAAATGATGACACTGAAGGGGAAGGCGGGGAACATCCCCTAGAGGAAATGGAAAAGTCAGAGAGGTAAGGGGAGAAATAGAAAGTGATACTCCAGAAAACAAATAATAAGCGAGTTTCAGAGTGAGTTGTTTGAACCGCCTCAGAGAATTCCAACAAAATGGGTACTGAAGACTGAAGCCTTTGATGCTGGGCTAAGGAATTACGGTGTCCCTAAACAGAGAGGATGGGTAGGAAGTTCAAGATCAGGACTATTAAGAGTGATAAATTTAATGAGGATGGTGAGAGCAATAAAATTTTGTGACGAACTGGAAGGGTCAAGGATAAAGATCATCAAGGAACATTGAACTCATGATGAAGACCACAAATTTGTAACAGCAAGAAGAAATTGTATATAGTTAATATATAAGGTAAGGAGAGGGAAGGGAGGGAAATCCTTGTCCCAAGACCAAATTCACCCCTGTAGTATCTGGAATATTTATTTTTGTCAGATAGAGTCCCTCTTCTCATGAACTAGGATGGATAAACACTAATAAATCACACTAAGAAGTTCTTAACTGTCCAATTACTGGTTTTAGTTACAAAAATCACTATTATCTCAGTCTTGAACAGGTTGCAATATAATGAAGAGTTCTATTGACTGAACTGAGAAACATGCTAATTCCATTAGCAGCTCTGGGTTGCTCCACAGACAACAAAATTATCTAATAAATATTGCTGTCCACCTAGAGTCAATTTCATAGAGTGATCTTTCACTAACCTTGACATCAAATCTTGGGATTGTATCTTACCCAGATTTCCTGATCATTCTTTCTGGGTGGGAACCTCTCTTGTGGGTGAGGGATGGAACGGAGCATGGAAATGAGCTTGTGCTACAAGCACTCCTAGGCTTTCTGTCCTGTCCTGGGCTCTCTGTCCTTCCATGGTATCTACTTTTCTTTTCTCTCTCACTTTTTTTCTTTTCACTCTCATTTTTCATCTCTCGCTTCTTTGGTTCTGGATTCTCTCCCCCTCCATAATTTTCCCTTCATTATTTTCCACTCATTCTTCTCTTTCAATTCTGTCTCTGCCTACCTATTACATGTTGTGTTGCAAAAAGGCACTCTGGACTTGGAGGCTAAATGATCTCATGGAATCACTATGATTCTTTCTGATGATGATGACCTTTCTTCCCAAGATCTCATTGAGATTGACCTCACAGTGGGAAATAAACATCTCTCTGTTTCAGGTATAATTTGGGAATGTAGAGCCTCCTTTTTACTGCTCTGCTCAGACAAGACTGCTATACATACCCCTCTCACAATTACTCATCCTTTCATCCAGTGAGTTCCCACCACTTTGAACACACAAAGATAACAGTGTGTGCGCATAGAATTGCTATACAGGGATCTATTTTGATTTGGGAAGGATGTCCCTTGATGCTCATTACATCAAAAAGTCAAAGCTTTCTTATAAAGGAGAAACTCTCAAGTCATCAAAAAATATTGACCATAAATTAGTTCGAATTTTGGCTCATATATCGTTCTGGCACATAGTAGAATCTCAATAGATACTTGCAAGATAATTGACTAAATGATGATTTTTGGGTCACTACTATTAGAAATATGTACCAAATGAAGTATATATTAAGTACATATTAAAGTCATTTTATAGAACATGTCAGGTCTCCAAAGTGTTTATTTTATCTTTCCATATACTCTTAAGGAAAGCTGGATACTCTGGGATTACTTACTGCCTTCACTCCATAGTAATTCTTTTTAGAAATGTTGAAGACATTAATTTGGTGCCTCAAAATTTATCTATAGTTCATGGACTTTTCTGCAGCCTTTACCCGAATAGGAGTGTAGCATGGAATTTCAATTTATTACTCCAAGACCTTAGCTGTGGCTTCCCTCCTACCTCTAACATGCAACCCCAAAGTCACACAAACTTATTATTTATCCCCAGGACACAACTTAGTGTGTGTTTGTTTGTGAATTGGTCTCAATAAGCCCACAGGAGCTTGGCAGTATTAAATTTGAAATAAATAACACCCATGGCCAAGAGTTGTCCACAAAATGAACTTCACCTCGTTATTTTCATAAACCTCCAACCCCCACCTGCTGACTGCAAATCTCTCTCAGCTTAAGAGAGTCCGATGTTCTTCACCCCTGTGTACTCAAAACCACCGCTCTGAGCCCCAGGAAAGTGAAAAGGGAACATACTTCGCTGTCCACTGCCAAGGGCACTCCACCAGGATCCAGAAGCCTGGGAATTCTACCCTGGGGAAAGAAAGCAGGAGTTTCCCAGCCAGATTCACCTCCCACCACGGGAGGTTGTTTTTAATTGTTCTTTGAAGAGCCTTTCCAAGTTGTTTAAAGCCTTGTCCGCCCACTCAGGGCAGGTTTTGCTGGACTCCGGGAGCAGTCCTGGTTTCTTCCCTGCTCTCCATGGGCGCAGAACTTTGGGCAGAGTTTCCATTTTCCACTCTCTCTTCCGAGGACTGTACCCAACTGACTACTGATACAGTGGAAATGTGCTGGTAACAGCTGTGATCTTTTCCATGGCAAGCTTTTAACAGTTTGCTTATTGTTTTCAAAATATCCTTGGGCAATTTGTGTAAATAACATCCTTTTCCTTTTTTATTAGTAGTGAGCATGCTTTAAACAGCTTTTGAGTAAGCATGTCCATTTAAGTTGGTGAATTATCAACCAAAGGAGCCATTCTGATGCAAAGTGTGACTGACCCAGGAAGCTATCTTTTCTCACCCATTTATTTAAATTCAATCATAATTCAAAAGCTGGAACCTGCACCTGACACGGTGGTAGGAACTTACCGTGCATCGACTCATTTAATCCCTCAACAATCATATGATACCATTATCCCCACTTTTCAGATAGGGAAACTGACATTCACGTACATAGAAAATGGCAAGACTGGGTTTCATCTAGCCAAATCCAAGACCTGCAGTCTTTACCACCGTGTTCTATATCTTTCCAAAATTCTAAGGTAGAACATAGAAGAGTCCCATAGGAGTGTCACCTATGGGTTTGAAAAATGCAAAAATGCTCCATTTCATGAAACTGATGAATCACTAAATTCTACTCCGGAAACCAATATTACACTGTATGTTAGCTAACTAGCATTTAAATAAAAACTTGGGAAAAAATGCTCCATTTTTCCAGTTGATTTTGAACTTTACATAAATTGTCCTTGAAGATAAAAATTGGTTTGGCTTCAGGAGAAAACCTATTTATTAATTTACTTTAACTTTGATTTTGAAACAATTTCAGACTCCTAAAAAAGTGGAAAAACAGTACACTAAGTTCCTGTGTACCTTTCTTGTGACTCTCACAAATGTCAACACCTTCTATAACCACAGCACAATTAGCAAAATCAGGAGATTAACACTGACAATCATACTGTTAACTAATCTACGGATCTTATATAAATTTTATCAGTGGTCCCACTAATGTTCTTTTTCAGGTCCAAGATCCAGGTTTCCGAATAATATTAGTTGTCTTGATTTTTCTGTCTCCTACAGTCTGGACAGGTCTTCAGTCTTTCTTTGCCTTTTATGATCGTGACACTTTTGAAGAGTACTGGCTAATCTGGTAGAGTGACTCTCAGTGTGAGTGTGTCTGATATCTACTCACGATTCAGGTCAGTATTTTGGTCAAGAATCCTATGTAAGTGATGTGTGTTATGTCAGGAGGTACATGATATCAATTTGTCTCATTATTGGTGATGATAACCTTGATCGTTGGTCAAAGAGGTATCTACCATATGTCGTCATAGTTAAGTTGCTGTTGTCTCCTTTGCAATGACTTAAGTATTGTTCCTTGAATTTAAACTCTCTTTCACTCATTTACGGTTATATCATTTAATCTCTTTGGGCCCCAGTGTCCTCAGGTATTAAATGAAATTAATAGTCCCTGTTCGACATATCCATCCTTGCTCCTGTGAGGTACAAACAACATAAGTGAGAGTTCTCTGCCAATTTTAGAGAGGTGTATAAATGCAACAAACTCAAATACTGAGCCAACTATATCATGAGAAGCCACAGGTTGACAGATTACCCAACATTCTTATTATGTTCTTTCAGACTTCCATTCAAAAGGGAAATTTAGGAATTAGTCTGCAGTCAGGCATGCAAGAAAATTTCTATGCTATGACATACTCTCATAGGCCACCTAGAAGAGACCAAATCTTCTCTGAGGTTTCTAGGGTTTCTGTTAATCCAAGGTTCTCTGGATCTCACATTTAAGTTAATAAACGTAAGAGAAATCTCAATATGTATTGTGATTTGGGATTACCCTACACAATGTAACATCGTGATTTCTCTTTAATTTTACAGTAACAGGCATGTCCTGATTCATTAACACAGGAATACAAAGCAATCATATTCTTTTATTTTTCCAGTGAGCATCCACATGACTTGTTAGTGGGGAATCTGGCATCTCACTCTTGAGACCTCTCCTGGGAAACGTTCTTCTCCCACACACACACACAGACTCTTTTTAAGTTAAAGAAGCTCAAGCTATTCAGTACCATGGGGGAAAGAGTTTAATCCTACTTTTCCTGCTCTGATTTTCTGCTGCCATTGAAAGCCACTGTTCAAAACGAGCCCCATGCTGTACCACAAAAGCTTGTCTATCCTGCAAGGACACCTCATACCTAAACCATAGAGTAGCCCATGTTCAAGTGCTCAGCTTTGTTCCCAAACCACAACAATATGCCAGCATAGCTGGATCCTAAGGGCATGACAGTCTCAGTCATAGATATTTTTTTTTAGAATAACCTTTCCCTATATGCCAAGTGTAACAAACACCCTCCCCTTCCTCATTCTTTATGGTACGTTTCCCTTTGAAGAATCTTGGTGTGCTTCCTGTTCACTTTTGTCTACCCATACTGGTCCACCCAAAGAGATGAACAGGCCTGGGGTCCCTAGGTTCCTATCTACAATTTAGCAGACGCCTCTGGAAATTAAGAGGCATGGTTGGGAGCTAGCCTTGGTCAGGCCACACATGGTTCCCATTATACTCTTTTATACCCAAGTGAGGACTACTCAGTAGTCTCTCCATAGTTATTTAAATACAGAAACCACTTAAGAGGTTCTCGAAAATGATCTGTTGCATGATGATTTACTATGATCATCAGTAAAGAAGGGAGCAGCGTCTGGTATCTACTTTGAAAAAAATATAAAATTATATGTTTAAGCCTCAGATACATATGAATATCAAGTAGGATCATATTTCTTTTCAAAGTTCCCAAAATGACAGCTTGAGCCTTACCTTCTTGTTTACCATAAATCGGTCAATTTCAAAGTGTCGTTGGGCCCATTCTGAAGGGCACCAATGGTTATCTCCTATAATTGCTCAGGTTTGGGTCTCTCATAGTCTTCTTTGGGTCTTTACTTATCATATCAGCACAGATATTCAATTCATAACAGCTGATGACCACCAGTATCACCAGGCCTGTGGCTTCTGAAGGAGAACTTCTCTCTCCTTCTGGCAAAGATGAGACCAATGGGTGATGTCTAATCAGGGTTTATTGAAAGTTTATGGGACATAGAAGGGACTATTTACATACAGAGTCAACTGTGTATTACACATGGGTGTGCTTAGAGCCCTCGGCCCCAAGGCCAGGCTGACATTCCTTAGGGAGTCCCTAAATAATACTTCTCTGCCTTCCTCCCAGTCTGCTACCATCTGGAAAAGGAACAGCCAGCCACCCTTCAACAGGTGTGCCTTCTAACATGTCTGCTTTACTTGTATCCCAAGAGGTTTCAGGGAAATGAGAAAACACCCCAGTACCTCCCCACACCTAACAGCCTAAAGCCTATAATCGAGTTCTTACTTATAGTTTCAAGATTCACTTCTTCCCAAGGTGATGAACCATGGATCATTTACTACCCATATATGGTACCCCAATTTTAATGTATTTCCCCAAATATGCTTATTCATCCATGAATAGACACCAGTCTTTTAGTCCAGGTTCCATACCACCAAACCCCATCAATTTCTTGACTCCTCCAGGGTAAAATATTACCTTACTTGAAGCCATTCCTCACTGAAATGGCTCCAACTTTCCTGGGATGGGGGTTGGGGGGAGGTTGAGGGCTCCTTAGACAAGAAATGACTCTCCAAGGCCACTCAATAATAAATATGCCAGGAGAGTCTAATATGGCACAGAGAAAACAAACATTAGCCCCTAGGTAGCAAGTGCTAAAACATACACTATATTTACACTAAACAAGAGGGAACTTAACTTTTTAGTTTGCAACAACAGATAGTAGACCCTCACTAACAAACATATGGAGAGAATAAATGAGTTTGAGTTTGAAGCAAAAAAAAAAAAAAAAAAAAAAAAAAAGACTGAGCTACCCAGTTACCCCAAGAATAAAAATCTTGAAAGAAAAAAAAAAAAAAAAGAAGCATTATTTTCTCTTAAAAAAAAAAAAAAGAAATCTCACAAAACAAACTGAGGGTTGCTGGGGGGAGGGGGGTTGGAAGAAGGGGGGTGGGGTTATGGACATTGGGGAGGGTATGTGCTTTGGTGAGTGCTGTGAAGTGTGTAAACCTGGCAATTCACAGACCTGTACCCCTGGGGATAAAAATATATGTTTATAAAAAATAAAAAATTATAAAAAAAAGAAAAGAAAAGAAAGGAAAGGAAAGAAGCATCTAAATCTAATTTATTTCACTGCATGTAGGCTTTTCTCTGAGAACTAAGAGAAAGTTCTGCTATATCTTCTATATAACAAAAAAAAAAAATGCCTATTACAAGGCTTCTCCCAGTTTGTCATATAAATTTGAGCTTCCCTCTCTAAAGGTAGAACATGGCTTGCAACTTTTAAATGATAGCCTTTCTCCACATCTATATTCATAAGACTTTTTTTTTTTCTTTCCCAGTTTTTAGTCAAAGGATTGAATTTCACATGGAAAGAGAGGAGAGGAGGACATTCCTGTGGCTTCACACTGACTATAGTCACTGCCACTCACACATTTTCTTCCTTGCTTGTTGACTTCCTGGAAGCCCTGTGGTCTCTACTATCGACACTATCGAGTATCATTGGCACAGAAAAGGCTCCCAGTCCCAAGAGTCCACTCACACTTTGGCAGGACTCCAAAGCACTCCAAGTGTTAGGATGCAGGCTTCAGGGTATCTATACCCTGAAAGTTTACAAGGTTTAGAAGGAAATTTAGCATGATCAGAGTCTCCAGCAAAACAGAGGAGATGGCACTTCTAATATGGCTTAATGCTCTTCATGGTAATCTGAAAGCATAGAGAATGATCTCTAGGGGATCTTGAAACTCAAACTCTATGACGCTATGATATCCTTAGTAAAAGTTCACATGACTTTGCCATTGTGAAAAATCTATGAGAAGGCAGGATTTTTTTTTTTTTTTTTTTTTACCTTTTGGGCGCTACCCCTGTACAGAAATGTGGAAGCCAGCCATGGCTTTATCAAAAGTAGGGTATGATAACACACGGTGGTCCCCTGCTGGAGGGCAGTCTTTCCACCAGTCTGCCTGCCGAGACCCTTGTTCAATAACCAACTCCTGTGTCACTTTATTCATTGAAACTTTCCCAGTTCAGCTCTCCTACATCTTTTCATTTTCTGTGAACTTCCATCACGCTAAATTCACTACCATGTCATTTAACAATGCATTGCTTTTTCAGCCTCAATTTATTTGGTCTTATCAACGGAATTATAAACCTGAAACTCGGGATTGAATCTTCTCCCACTTGGTATAAGCCATAGCATCTCACACAGGGCTCAGCAATAGAGGGAGCTAAATAAAAATATTTGATAGACTCAAGCTGAAAGAATGTATTTACCCAGATAGGCTAAGACACGGGTTTTTGTTTTTGTTTTTTTTTGCCGTAATATGGCTAAACTAATACCAGACCAATTTGGCGTGCTGGAGAGGAGGAAGACATGGAAACGTGAAACTCCTTATCAACAATCAGAAAGCTAATTAGTTGGCAAAGCATCATATTTGTTTTGTTTTGCTTCCAGAGAGTTCTTGTACTGCTCCTGAAGCCAGCCAAGACCTGCTCAGAAAACTCAGGTCCATTTTGGAGGATATAGGTTTATATGAAGGTCTCAAGATCACTGTTGGAACGTGGTTTTAGGCTGGTTCAAAAACACTGAATTCTGCTCTGGCCTCAAATAACTTTGGAGACAGGAGACAAGGGGAAGTAGGCAGCTTCCAGAATTTCTGAAAAATGTGTTAGGCTAAGAGGACTTGCTGGTGTAACTGTGGGTCTTCTGACTTGACCCAGTCCCAAAGCTTTAAAGAAGTAATTGTGGAATCCAGAGACCAAGGGATAGCCAGTTAGGCAAAGTACAGGAGGATTGGAAAAAATAAAGGGGCTTGGGAGCCTTCTTGAATCTAGATGGGATAGGGTGCTTTGTAAGGTGGGTCCCGTCCTCAGACAGCATTTCCATATGAGCAGCATGTATGTTAAGGCATTGCTGAAGTACCAAGACAGTCTAGGGAATTACATGTGTTGATAGCTGCACAGGAACTACTGAAAGTCATGCAGATAATGTAGGTTAGATATCTCTCCGATGAGTTTTCTAGTATTCTTGGGTATTTGGAAAATATCACACTAAGTGATGCTATGAAAAAAATGTCTTAATTGTGTTGCAAACCCATTCCTTCAATTATCAAGTACTTTTTTTTTTTAAGATTTTATTTATTTATTTGACAGACAGAGATCACAAGTAGGCAGAGAAGCAGGCAGAGAGAGAGGAGGAAGCAGGCTCCCTGCTAAGCAGGGAGCCCGATGTGGGGCTCTATCCCAAGACCCTGGGATCTTGCCCTGAGCCGAAGGCAGAGGTTTTAACCCACCTGAGCCACCCAGGCGCCCCATCAAGTGCTTTTTTTTTTTTTTAAACTTACTATGATATGATCTGATCCCTAAAAAGATGAAACTTATTTCTGCCATCCACTTCATACAGCATTGCTTTCAGTAAGATCACCTTTGTGTTTCCAATGCAAATGATTCGAACCAAGATCATCTTTCTTATAGAAGATTTCCATATAGTCCTGGTAGTTTGCTCCTGCTTCATGTTTTATACATGAAGTTGCTCTGTAAAAAAATTTTCTGCCAACTGATCAAGTTCAACAGCAAATTAAAGACTTATTTTTCTTTAGAGAGAAAAATGCATGACAGTTGTTATAAATAAATGTACTTCCTATTGCCAAGGTTTTCCAAAGAAAGCTTCAGTTTGCTCAAACAATAGGCTAGCTCCTAGATCTTCCAGCTACAGGAACTTGTGGTTTTTGGTAAATATTAGCAGAACAGGCCTATTCACAAAGGCTGCACACCTGACCATCTGGTCTCAGACACAGTGTACCCTCAACACTTCTGGGAAAGACCAGTCTGCATTTTTTTATGGGTTGGACATAATGAAAATGAACAGAGGTTTCACTTGTGTTTGTCCATATTTCCACCAGTAACTAGTTTAGTAAACTCCATTTATTAGAAATCCGTGGTAGAAACTAGCTAATAAGAAAGGAAATCTAATTTTTCACAGATATTCATAAAATAAGCAGATACTTTTTATACTAATTATTGACTGCATTTATTTTGCCATAGTACTCCTCCCCAAAGGTTTATTATGTATAACTGTTTGTCTGTGTGTCTATAAATCAGAGCTAATTAATTCCTTTTTTTACTGAAAACCATGCCATATCTCTTGCTATGAGAACAAATCTTGTATTTTAAATTCATTTCTTATATATTTTGTGTCAGTGGCTGATTAAAGTATTTTTCTAATGAATACTAGGATCTTTGATACCGTCATCAAAAAAGAGATAAAATATGGACTGAATGTCTTCCTGAGGACAAATTACATGATTGCAAAGATCTGACCAATCTTTTTCTGCTCTGTGTTTTAAAACGTAACGAAGAGATTTTGCCACTCCTGTAAATGCCAGCTATCATGAAGACGAGGAATAGCATTTCTTGAGCATCTACCTAGAACAACTAGGGCAGACACCTTTTTCTGCTTTATAAAAATACATGAATTTGTGTCCATGCTGTCAAGTAGGTTTCACATGAATATTTTGGTGTTTTATCATTTCTCTTAGCCATATGTATTTTGCACTCTCTACGTTTATCATTTATGAGCATATCTTTCTCAATTTGTAAAATGAAGACATCATCCAAGAATGGCTTTTTGGCAAAGAAATAAACCCATTGAATGTTTGACGGGCAGGCTTGTTCAATTATACTCTTGGTATGTTATAAATTCAAATGACATTTTCTGCATATGCCCAACATTTGAGAGAGCCATAACATCCAGACTTGCTCATGGTTTTTCTCTGGGCTATCAAAATAAGAAACAAGTCTGTATCTTCCAGACAGTAAGACTGAAAGCAGTGCAAGGAAGTGTGATTCAGGTCAATGAGGTAATTGAGGAAATGTCATGACAACCAAAATTAAAATGAGCAGTCTCATATTTGCATGTGCCAGCTGCTCCTCAGGAAATCTTTCTGGCTGCTTTTTGTTCCTAT
The DNA here is from genome assembly GCF_964662115.1 of Mustela nivalis. NCBI lineage: Eukaryota > Metazoa > Chordata > Mammalia > Carnivora > Mustelidae > Mustela > Mustela nivalis. The sequence goes on along the minus strand of NC_139034.1, from coordinate 56,075,591 downwards.
TAGACAGGATAATGTGGCTGCAAATTACATCCATCCGAAAGACTTGACTCATCCTCAGCAGACATTGTACTAGCAGACAAACCCGGGAAGGATAAAATTCAGAGGGAGAACCAAGGAAAACGCACACTCGCATACACACACAGACACACACTCAAGTAATTTTTCTCATCCCTTTCTGTTGTGATGAAGCCTGGAGATCATTCTCAAGCTTTTAAAAGGAAAAGTTCCCTTTAACCTCATACCACTCTAAATTGCCGCATGACTAGCTTATACGTCATGTTGTGCAAAATGGTTCTGAAGGCCTGGACTTCCTCCTGTTGCCACTCACATGCTCCCCAGAATGGCCTTGCTGCTATGGGAAGGTGTCTTCCCTCCATCAGGTCATGGGCTTTATAGTCTGGAACAATCGGTGCATGATAACAGTGTTAGTCCTTCCTAAGTGTCAATCACCCAGGAACGCTTTGCTGAGTCTTCTGCAAATATAATATGTAGAAAGAGATCTCAAGTCCTTTGCAGATTTCAAGGTCAGCTGCAGTGAGGTCTCTGTACCCCACATCTGAGTAAGGGGGCGTTGTCCTCTAGAAGACATTCATACATGTGGCTTTCAAGGTGAAACTCTGTGATTCACAATGACGTTGGAAATTGCCATCCATCATTGGCATCTCTCATGACTATTATCAGCTGAAAACAAATTAAGTCGTCACAGTTGACGCATCTTCCTCCTTGCCTGTTGGAGTTGCTGAGCCAAGCAGAGTAGATTGGCTTCTTTGCTATCTTGATGGCACAAAGCCCCATAGAATGGAACCATTTTCACTGGCACAAAAATGTTCCAAAAGGTACTCGCTCTGTTCAATATACTTGTAAATTCATTGCAGGATATAAAAGAATATAAAAAGAAATGCTCTGTCTAAAGATAATCTCCCTCTCTATATATATTTTTAATGTAAGACAGTGATTTCAAGTTCTAAATGGCAAATTCTCTGACAGTGCTAGGGAAAATAACTCTTAATACCTTTATCCTGTTAAGTTACCATAGTAATAAAATCTCATTCTACTAAAGTAACTTTCCCAACAGGTCAGAGCCTGGAATTTTATGTAAACTTCTAAATACACAAAAAAGGCATAAGTTTATTTATTGGAGTTCAAACTGTAGAAATATGACAGCTTTGAGGACTTTAAAAGATATTGAATCAATCGCTATAAAAGGAAAATACTCTTGACAATTTAATTCAGATAGTATATTACTATTGAAGAGACTTCTTGGTGATTTATGAAGGGCATGTTTGTGGGATAGGTTTTGGAATTTTTGCATGAAAGGTTAATTTGTGCTCATAATGTTTATATCTTCAAAGGCCCACCAGTTTGGCTGTGGGGACATGTAGCATTTGGTTTGGAAACATATGAAAGAAACACTGCTATTCCTTGAGAATGTGATTTAACTATAAATTTACTCTGATACATTGATATAACGTTTTAAGTTATCATATATGTACTATTTATATATGTCTGCATTGAAGGCATCTACCTCTATGCTTCAGAAGCTCCTGGAGAGTTGAGATTATCTTCATGTAACTGTCAGCCTTTAGTAGATGCCAAAGGCAACTAGGCTTTTAACCTCTTCCAAAGATGAGTTGCTTCATTCAATAACATCTCCCAAATCCCATTTGATCTCAAGTGTACTGGGAACTGAATAAAGAAAATACTGGCTAAGAATTAACAAGTCAGGAAACAACAAATGTTGGCAAGGATGTAGAGAAGCAGGAACCCTCTTACACTGCTGGTGGGAATGTAAGCTGGTGCAGCCACTCTGGGAAATAGTATGGAGGTTCCTCAAAAAGTTAAAAATAGAGCTACCTTATGACCCAGCAATTGTACTACTAAGTATTTACCCTAAAGATACAAATGTAGTGATCAGAAATGTCACCTACCTCCCAAAGTTTATAGCAGCAATGTTCACAATAGTCAAACTATGGAAAGAGCCCAGATGTCCATTGACAGATGAATGGAAAAAGAACATGTGGTATCTATATACAATGGAATACTATGCAGCCATCAAAAATGAACTCTTTGCCATTTGCAACAATGTGAATGGAACTAGAGGGTATTTTGCTAAGCAAAATAATTCAATCAGAAAAAGGTAATTATATGATTTTGTTCATATGAGGAATTTAAGAAACAAAACAGAAGAGCATAGAAGAAGGGAGGGGAAAAATAAAGCAACACATAATCAGACAGGGAGAAAAAACATAAAAGACTCTTAATCACAGGAAACAAACTGAGGGTTGCTGGGGGTGGGGGACGTCAGGAGATGGACTAATTAGGTGATAGACCTTTAGGAGGGCACTGGATATAATGAGCACTGGGTGTTATATGCAACTGATGAATCACTGAATTCTATCTCTATATCTACACTATATTCTTAATTGAATTTAAATTTAAAAAAAAAGACTGAATGAAACCAAGTTAATGTAGATTATGCTTCTGGAATGGCTACTTGGTTCATCCCCTTCAAAGAATGGGACACAATAAAAGGAAGAAAACCGAGGCATCCGGCTGGCTCAATTGGTAGAACACACAACTCTTGTTTTAAGGGTTGTGAGTTCAAGCCCCATGGTGGGTGCAGAGCCTACTAAAGAAAGGGGGAGAGTGCAGGAGAAAACATGATCCCTAAAATTAAGATATGCATTCTACTTGGTAGAGATGACTATACACATCTGAATCAGCTAGAGACTGATTACAAAGCAGTCTGAGAGCAAGTATAAGATTGTTTAGTACACACTGAGTGTGTGATTCTTGTAGACATGATGAGGAAAGAGCCAGTAGCGCTGGGCAAGTGGTGGTCTTTCTCCTCTCCTCCACGCTCTTCCTTTCCATCTCAACCTCCTCTCACCTGGGCAGTTGCTCTGCAGGAGCCCCATCACTTTTTGATACGATATAAGGGAGCCTTATGGGATCCAAGACTTTTATCTGTAACCCTTTTGAAACATGAAACCAAAATGTGTTTTATTTTACCTGGGACCGAAGTATCAATTGTGTCATGATAACCTAAAACAAAGGCAGAAGATCAGTTTGACAGGTCAGGCAATTTTTCAGTACCTCTCAAAGCACTGCATATAATCAATGTTCTTTCCTGCTGTCATCAGCAGAGACTTAGGAGAACAGAGGAGAATTCAGAGGCACCTTTCCAAAAGAACTCGATTTGTAGTTATAGGAGAGACCTTGACACTCCAACTTTCAGGGATTTGGTGAAGTAAGGCACAAAATCATACCTTGGACACAAAATTTAAGTGAGTACCCAAGTCTTAGTAACTACACAGTACTTTTTAAAACAAATAATTATGCAAAAATATTTGTAACAAACAAAATATCCAAAGTTTAAATAAAGACAGAATCAGTATTGTTGGTTTTTGCCTTTTATCTCCAGCCAATACGGCTTGGTATAAGGTAATAATCCTATCTTTCAAAATTGTTTTATTTTATTCTTCATGGATTTTCTTGCACTAATTGTACCTTTGAAAAAAAACATTTCACTAAGATATTATTTATTTTGATTACTAAGAGTTTGGTGCTCCCCTTCCATTTTGCACCTGAGGTCAGTGACTCATTCCGTTGATCCTAGCTAGGCCCATTCCTGCAACAGGGTCCTTGATGACAGAGGAGAACGATGGAAGGCCCAGATAGAGAAGATAGCTTCCAATAACGTCAGAACATTAAAACTGAGTTTTCCTGAAGTGAAACAATAAAAAAAAAAGCCAGAAGAAAAGGTCAGGGATATAGTTATGTGTTTGGGAATTCTCACAGCCACAAGAGGGCATCAATTAAAATTTTGAGAGAATTTGCACTCCAAGACAGTATTCAAAGAAAAGGACAGAGAGGATTTCCATTCGTTCTAAAGGACAGATATTCCTCTAGTGGATTCTCACTGCCTAAATATAACATATTCTAGCATCATGACTCTCAGACCTGCACATGCATCTCAATCACCTGAAGGATTGTTGAAGTACAGATCACTGGACCCCACCCCCAGGACTCTACTTCAGTAGGTTTGGGTAAGTCCTGAGAATTTGCATGTCTGACAAGTTCCCAGGAGATGCTGATACTTCTAGTCCAAGACTCATACCTTGAGAACCACTGGGCTCGGATAAACAGAATCTTTACAACAAAGTGGTCTTATTTAAAAATTTGTAAATGGAGAAATTAAATTCTATCATTTCTTAATACTATAAACTCTTCAGGAAGAAACATAAGGAACGATTCCACCACTCCTCTAAGACAAAACAGATAATTGCAACAAACAGGGCTAGTTGGAGTAAGACAATAGAGTGGTAGGGATTACAAACTAGAGAGGACATGCCCAATGTAAAGGAACTGAAGTTCCATTAAAGCAAAATAAGTCATGGTGCACCTAGATGGCTGTCAGTAGAGCATGTGACTCTTGATCTCAAGGTCATGAGTTCAAGTCCCATGTTGGGTGTAGAGCTTACTTAAAAAAGAAAAAAAGCTTCGTGGTTTAAATTTTGATAAGGATAGCAACCAAGTTCCTGGGAAATTGGTTTGATTCTTGCTACTGTGGAGAGTAAGAGGATTGGTTGGCAGTCAGAGCTCATTAAAATGCAGCCTCTTGTTGTGAACCAAGTCCTGTGATCTTGGGAGCTTTGGTGAAGGTCCTCAAATCATTCATGGATGGTATGATTAGTATTGCCTGACAGCTGTCCATACTGAAGTCAACCATTAAAACATGGGCTCTGACAGCTACAGGCACACAGAGCTTGAGGAATGGTGCTTTCCTGTACCCCACGAATCCTGGAGTCTTTCTACATCCCAAAAGAGGGGCAAGGAGCACTGAAAATCTCTGAGTTTGGACTGCTCATAGATCGGAAAATTAAAAGCTCCAGTTGTATTTAATAAGATTTAGAAATGTGACATTTCGTGAATTCCAAGTGTTAGGAAGCAACCCATACATTTTTTCAGTAAAAGAAGACCATCAGATAGCAGATCAGCCTACTCTGGGACACTAACTTAACAACTGTTTGTTTCCAGAGTAATATTGGGAGCCCCATATGTGGCCCCCACCTAAAGAATTTGCTAAGAAACCGTTCCTGCTTCCTCCAGTATGAATGAGGTGGTACAACCTGTTTTCCACATCAAAATGAGTGAGTCAGCTGAGTATTATGTAACAGTTTGGATATGCCTGGCAAGTTACCAACAAGAAATGTCTCATGGTCAGACATGGGTGCCTGATTGGATCTCAGCATAAATGACCTTACACATAGGCTGTTTGAGCTCCAATTCTTGCTTTACAAATTGTGGAATAGGGACAGATTCAGGTGTGAAAAAATTACCAATAAGCTGAACTAATTCAACAGAAGCAGGAACTCAGAGCTAGAGATATGCAAGTAAGCAGTAAGCCATCTCTACCTTCTAGAATAGGGGTTGGCAACCTAAGTCCTTGGGCTAAATCTGGATGCCACATGTCTCTAGAAATTAAATTGGGTTTTTTTCTTTGTTTGTTTTTTAAAAGACTTAAAAGATTTTATTTATTATTTTATTTAATATTATTTATATATAAATATATTTATATTGTTTATTAATTTGACAGAGACATCACAAGTAGACAGAGAGGTAGGCATAGAGAGGGGGTAAGCAGACCCCCCTACTAAGCAGAGATCCCGATGCTGGGCTCAATCCCAGGACCCTGAGATCATGACCTGAGCCGAAGGGAGAGGCTTAACCCACTGAGCCACCCAGGCGCCCTAGAAATAAAGTTTTATTGGAACAGATCCATGCTCATTTGTTTACATATTATTTATGCCTGCTTCAGGGGAAGAGTTGACTAATTATGACAGAGATTGTGTGACCTACAAAACTGAAAATATTTACTATATGGTCCTTTACAGGAAAAAAAAAATGTGCTGATCCCTGCTCTTGAAAGAGAAAGCACTCAGAGGCTCCCAGTTCACCTGAGATATGCTCCAAAAAATTTTTATTTACATCTCAAGGTACCTCAGTAATCTCTGGTCACACACAAGTTTGACAGAAAATATCAGTATCGCTAATCTGGGGGAATCTGACGTATAGTCCCCCATATAAGAGTGACTTCAGTCACTTTTTAGGCTCTGACTTGAAAAATCAATCCTAAACTTCAGATCTTCCTATTCCTTTAGCTGGATTCCAAGCTGTTAGAATTACCACCGTGGTTCGCCCGCAGTTGTTCCACACAGTAACAAATGACTCTCTGGCCCTGCCCGGCATTACTCTGTAAAGACAAAATGAAGTCACGGGCTACTTTGCCTTCCCAATTGCATGCCCTTCCTTTCCTTGAAAAGCTCTCATCAACTGAAGAGTCTACGGTCCTCATACTCTATTCCTCTCAAAACCTGCCCTCCCAAGGAAACATAGGAAATTCACTCAGTAAAATACAAATAATATATAACAATGCAAGATCACCTTCCCAGAAGGACTGAAGTTCTAGAAGCATTAACAAATAGGTAGGGTAAATAAATTTTTCTTTCATTCTCTCTTTTGGAGATTGGGATATAATGACAGAAAAAATAAATAAATAAGTAACACCAAGTTGGCTAGTAGCTCCCTCCCCAAGAAGCCAACTTCGCTGTGCTAAATCCATCACCCAAAAACGCATATATCAAAATCACCCGGAACACTCAATGAAAGTGCAGATCCTGAAGGCCAGTCCTGAACTACTGAATCCAGAATTTCTGGAAATAAGTCCCAGAAATCTTTACTTCAAAAAGGACAATTCCCTCTTCATGATTCATATGCCAAGTAAAGTTTGAAAACCACTGCACTCTACAGTATGCCCTTGTCCGTCATCCTGCCTGCTGGTGTTGTAGCTTGTAGCGGTTGTGGTTGCCTGGAGACACACCAGGACCTGACTTCGCTCAGTCTGATTGGGCCTTTAATGCTCCCCTGATTTACAGGTGAGCTGCTGAATTTCTGGCACTTATAAGGGCTCTCCTGATAAGGACTGGTGTCGTGTTTCAGGGTGTACAAGTCACTTTTATGATTTATTTTCACATTAACTGCGCAGAACAATGATTCGAGATAATCACTGGTATGTTTCAGGGAAGTTACCCAGTTTCCTTCATTGTAAAATTGGGATTTTAACAAAGCCTATTTGAAAAGTTTGGAAGAATTGAGATAACTCACTTGGAAGTGCATAGCATGTGGGAAGTAGTGAATACATGTCAACAATTCTGCTGTTGTTCATTGTATTTATTTATTTATTTATAAAAAATTAAATTAATTAATTTATTTTCAGAAAAACAGTTTTCATTATTTTTTCACCACACCCAGTGCTCCATGCAATCCGTGCCCTCTATAATACCCACCACCTGGTACCCCAACCTCCCACTCCCCCGCCACTTCAAACCCCTCAGATTGTTTTTCAGAGTCCATATTCTCTCATGATTCACCTCCCCTTCCAATTTACCCCAACTCCCTTCTCCTCTCTAACTCCCCATGTCCTCCATGCTATTTGTTATGCTCCACAAATAAGTGAAACCATATGATAATTGACTCTCTCTGCTTGACTTATTTCACTCAGCATAATCTCTTCCAGGCCCGTCCATGTTGCTACAAAAGTTGGGCATTCATCTTTTCTGATGGAGGCATAATACTCCATAGTATACATGGACCACATCTTCCTTATCCATTTGTCCGTTGAAGGGCATCTTGGCTCTTTCCATAGTTTGGCGACCGTGGCCATTGCTGCTATAAACATTGGGGTACAGATGGCCCTTCTTTTCACGACATCTGTATCTTTATTTATTTTTTTATATTTTTAAAATATTTTATATTTATTTAGCAGAGAGAGAAAGATCACAAGTAGGTAGAGAGGCAGGCAGAGGGGGAGGAGGAAGAAGGCCCCCTGCTGAGCAGAGAGCCTGATGCGGGGGCTTCATCCCAGGACCCTGGGACCATGACCGGAGCTGAAGGCAGAGGCTTAACCCACTGAGCCACCCAGGCGCCACCAGAGCTCCGCATTTGCATGGACCCCTTCCATGACTGTAAGATGGACCTAGAAATACATTCGCAAAATCTTTATGTTTGCAGAAGTTAGATAATTTCATCTGAGTTTGTATAGAAAATGGTTTAGTTTCTTTCTTTGTGTGCACTGGAGTGGCCACAGGCATTTTAGGATTCCAGCCAACGGGGGAATAGACTTGGGGTACTCTCAGCCTGGGCTTAGTGTGATATTTTTAATGTGGTCGACAATAGCTTCTGCATGGAGTTACAGTATTGTTAACAGTCTCAAAGTAAATGTGACTTCAACAAATAATCCTACTGCCCATTTCTCTAGTCGACCTGGCATCATGAATCAAAGGTATCCAGACCAGAGGACCAGATCTCATATAATATGAAGATGCACCAGAATGGCAAACCCTCGGCACTGGAGGGCTATGCAGAGCGGAAGTGAAACCAGTCATGAATTCTGTGGAATCAGAAGCTAGCAAATTCTTATAGCAGGCAAGTAAAATTATATGAAGAAGTTTCTGTTCTCACCGACGTCTAGGCAAAACAGAAGTTGTCTCTGGTCAGGAATATACCTAGTCATATAGTGTATGCATTTATAAATGTTCCACAGGCTTTCCCCCCCCTTTTTTTGATGGGAATTGCACAAGAGAAACTTTATTAGAATCCCTCAGACTGTAATATTTCCAGTGGCACAACTGCCTAGTGCACGGTACTTGGAAGCATTCCTCACTGTGTTAATCACAAAAGGTTAGCAGTTCTGAAACTAGTGAATACAAACTGTGTGTATGTCGCAGATGTTTTATACATCTCTCCAAGAATGGAATATCTGACTAGACCTATAAGAAACTGAAAAATTGAATTCGTTACTAAGCATTTTTCCTCAAAGAAAAGACCAAGTCCAAACAGCTTCACTGGTGAATCTTCTTAAATATCTAAGAAAGAAATGATACCTGTATGACTCAAATTCATTCAGAAAACAGGAGAGATGTATTTTTATGTATGTAAGGTGACTAACATCACATAATAAAAATTATTAAAAAATAAAAATAAATCACAGTGATAAAATATTGCGTTCTTTCCCCCACAGAAAAGGAACAAGTAAGAATATTCACTCTCACAATTTCTATTCAACATTTTATAGGAGGTTCTAGCCAATGCAACAATGCAGGAATAAAAAATTAAAGGGATGTAAATTGGAAATGAGAAAGTAAAACGAGTGGCAGATGACATAATCCCATATGTAGAAAATCATAAGAAATATATCTCTTAAAACTACTATGGTAAGCAAATTTAGCAAAGTTGCAAGATATAATATCAATAAACAAAATATCAATTGTATGAAATACTAGCAACAAATGAGCAGAAAATAAAATTAGGAAAACAGTTCCATTCACATAGCATCAAAACACTAAAGAAGAAATTAAACAAGCAAGTGCAAATGGACGTAAGAAACCTTTTTGCATTAATGGAAACGACCTAAAGCATGTTGTACAACTATATAAATTTATTTTAAAAATCTCCAACTGTGCACTCATGATGATAAATTTTATGGAACATTAATTATACTTCAGTAACAATGATTAAAATATATACAGACAGAAAAAACTCAATTATCTTTCTATTCTCACAAAAAATAGAAGTATCTTCCTTTTCTCATAGAAAATACCATAAAATTGTCACACGACGAGGCAAAGATTATACAGCAAAAATACGAGGGAAATGTTTTAGAGGTTGGTTAGTCAGTTAATAAAGTTGTTATTTTATTTTTTTCTACACTTTTTGAGTTATTCAACCTTAAAAATGTTTTCTTTCGAAATAAATGTTTGCCTTAGTGGCTCAGTTGGTGAAGGGGCCGACTGTTGATTTGGGCTCCATTCACAATCTCGGGGTCCTGGGACGGAGCCCCAAGCCAGGCGCGGCACTCAGCAGGGAGTCTGCTTGAGGATTCTCTCCCTCTGTTCCTCCCCCTGCTCTCTCTTTCTTTCTCTTTCTGAAATAAGTAAATACATCTTTTTTAAAAAATAAATGTTTGCCTTATTTTTATTTATAATATCTATTGTTTTTCCTAAAAGGGTCCTTAAGTTGGAGTCTTACAAAATCCACTTCTGCCCCATTCCTGTTCTCTAGTCCCCTTCTTTAAAGGGAACCGTTTTTTTTTTTAATATTTTATTTATTTATTTGACAGACAGAGATCACAAGTAGGCCGAGAGGCAGGCAGAGAGAGAGAGAGGAAGCAGGCTCCCCACTGAGCAGAGAGCCGGATGCGGGACTCGATCCCGGGACCCCGAGATCATGACCTGAGCCGAAGGCAGCGGCTTAACCCACTGAGCCACCCAGGCGCCCAAAAGGGAACCGTTTTTATTAGTTTATTATATAGCCTTGCAAACATAACCCAATGAATAAAAATAGCATAACCTAAATTAATAATAACAACACAATAGGTAATCTAGCATTCCTAAGGGTCAGACTGTGCTCTAAGGACTTTCTATTTGTTAAATCACTCAGTCCTTACAGCGATTCTATGAGATAGACACTTTCTTCAGCCCATTTTACAGATGAAGATGCTGAGGCACCACAAGGTATGGTAACTTTCCCCGGTAAGTTTCAAACCCACGCAATCTAGCTGCAGAGTCTTTCTCTTAACTACCCTCAAAATTGTCTCTCAATCCATACGTGAGGGTTGTGGCAGCCATTTAAAGTAGTATATAGAGCTGTTTTTTTCATACATGATATACACACTTTTCTGCACTGTTTTTTTGTTTTGCTTTGTTTTGTTTTGTTTTTTATGTCTCGACCATACACCTTAAAGAAAGAACTGACGACATAATTTTGTGAGCTCAGCACAAAATGATAAAGAGAGGTCCCTTCTTCAGAAAGTATCAAGAATTTCAAGAAGGCAACAGCAGAGTATTAAAGCAAGCACCGGGTTCTTTTAAGGGACAGCCTATGGTCCCATGCTGGTAAAGTCAGCCCTGCGTAGAGACTACAGAACTCAGTACTTTCCCCTCCAACTCTTGCCCTTCTCAGAGCTGCTTCCCACTGACAGGTCATTAGCTGATCATGGAGCTAGGCACCACGCCGGCTTTTCTACTACAGTTGTCAGCTTATGGAGGGAGAGGCAACAGACCCACATAGTCCCTGCTATTGACTAAGAGAGAAGACGGGAATCTGGCTGCATAAATATATAGATCAAGATCTGTAGGTTAGGAATCTGTAGTCTGTAGCTCCCTGGCTTCTTAACTAGCACTGTGTTTTTAGCAAGGTAATTTAGGTCACTAATATTGATGAGATCATCAAAACTTACGCTAAGCTCTTCCCTTCTGCCTCCCTCCCCACAAACCCAAATCAAAATCAGTCCCAACCTGCACTTTCAAGTAAAAATCATCAAGCAGCTTTACCCAAATGATGCTGGGGAAAAAAAAAAAAAAAAGGGATGGCCTGAGTCTTTGTGGCATTTCATATCGTTTGGATTTTTTCCTTTTCTTTAGAGGAAAGAAAGCAGGAACTTCGCAAAGAGCTTCAGCTCAGCTGAAGGCCCCTGATAAAATCAGGAGAGACCCGTTGAATGAATGACACTTTTCTGACCTGATAACCTCAGGTTTGCTTTGCTCTCATCTCTTCTACATCTCCCACCCGAAGACCTATCTCGATTCGGGGAATTAAAGTGGCACCTTATTCATGAGTTTGATTGACAAATCGCTAACAACCGGGTTAGCTCTCTAGCGAGAAGGAAGGCAGAGCAAGAGGCAGTGGCCAGGCAAAGAACACCTGACTCGGTCACCCAAAAAGGTACAGAGAAGAAAACAAGCCGAGAGGAAAATGTCTACATTCCCATCAAGAAGCATGATGAAACTTGTTGACTGAAGCACCGACGTTATCTAGGGCATGCCTTTGACAATCTGGCCCAGGTGACGAAACTGACGAACACACACAAGGAACTCGCACATTATCTGTAAATTGGTTGTGATTGAACACTTCATGTCATCAAGGGAATAGAGACACTGAAAGAAAAGCCTTATTTCTCGGCAAAGAAAAGAATTTCTGTCAGAAAGAGACCAGGAAATAAAAGACAAAAATGCCTTCGGAGATCACTGTGCATTCTGTAAAGTACATATTGTAAAAGGAAAAGGGAGAAGCAGCTTGATTCTGAAACTCTATTCAGTGTAATTTGGTGTAAGCTGTTCCGTAAGGAGAGAGACTGAACCCTAATCAGCCAGCATCTTCTTCCAGATGGCTCTAAAGTGTGCCTTAATCTGTTTTTTAAGAGAAGATGGATCCCTTACTATGAGGAAAGGCGCATATTGAGACTCGATCAAAGCATTTTGCCAATACATATGTATAACTTACAAAGCACTCTCGGAATGGTTGGTAAGGGTTTTCCCTTTACCCATTCTCTGTTTGGCATTTGCTGGCTCATGATTGTTGAGATGATGGCATACTTCAGTGGAATTTTGGTTCTTGAATGGCTCCCAAATCACACTTTTTTTTTTTTTTTTGGAAGAGTCTCTCCATCAACACTGGCTGAAAGAATGAAAATAAAGAGAACACATCCGCCTATCCAGTGGCATACAAACTGACAAAGCAGGAATGCCGGAGAAAGGCTAAGCTGACATCCTTCAGCCAAAGTCAAGGAGCCCAAGTTCCATCCTTGTCTACACAGAAGAATGCTGTGAACATGGCTTCAGGATTTCATCCAATTGCAATTCCAGCTTCGTGAGCAATTTCAGCAGTATTTTTAGTAAATCAACTAACAGAACTTTACCGAATGCCACTGTGCCAACACCGATGTCGTAGTTGCTGAAGAGATTCTGAGAGGAAGGACGTTTGAAAAAGGGTTCCTGGTCATTCCATTTACTTATTCATTCATTTGTTTATCCATCTAACATTTATTGAGCACTTACTAACTCTCAATCATTGTGCCAAGGTCCTGAGGATATGTGGGGAAATAGAGTAGCAAACCGTCCTTCTCCTCAAGTTTCTAATCTAGCAGGGCTACTTCCGTGACAACAGTGTCATGAGGCTATGGTATCATCTTGTGTTATGGGAGCAAACTTTGGAGGCTATTTAATCAGACTTGGAGAGTTATAAAGAATTCCCAGAGAAGAAGCAAAATAATGGAACTAAAAAGTGAGTAGGACCCATCCAGGGAAAAGATGGAGAGGGATATTCCAGTCGAAGGGAAGACAATGTGCCTAAGGTCAAAGGCAAGACTAGGGAGAAGCATGCTGGGAACGAAAGGAAGTTCATCATGATGGTGGCATAGGGCGGGCTTGGGGGGTGGACGTGTAGACGTGTGGCTGAGGAGGAGAGATAGGAGGTTGGGATCCAGAGGTGAGGACCGCAGGAAGGCGCCTATCCTCCTGTATACTAGGATGGCGGTTTATATTTAATTGAATTAAATTCTGCAAACTCAGGCTATGTTAAATGCCAGAAATATAAGCTCCACAGGAGACTCTCTCTGCCCTCAAGGAGCTTGAGTGGTAGCACGTTCTCAGGGTCCAGTATCTGTGTCCAATCACAGAGCAGGTCCATGATGTGGGATGGGCCCCAGGGACACTGAGTGCCCATTCAGAGTGCTGGCTGGTGAAGGAAGACTAACATTGTCCTTTTGCAAATGGATTTTAGTTGTGTTTTGAGGGGCGGGGGGTGTGTATATGTTTAAACACATCAAGAGAGGGGAGCCTGGTGGCCTGCTCGGTGAGGTGCCTGACTCTTGGTTTCGGCTAAGGTCATGATCCCAGGGTCCTGATCTCAGAGTCCTGAGATCGAGCCCTGCCTAAGACTCGGTGCTCAGCACAAGTCTGCTTGAGATTTTCTCTCCCTCTCCTTCTCCCCCTCTCCCCCGCTCTCTCTGACTCTAAAATAAACAAATAGATCTTTAAAACACATATACATACCAGGAGAGATTCTCGAATTCTTTGCATTCTACCAAGATTAATAAATGAAGATGCTCTCAAGAAATTAGGAGTCAAAATCAGCTCTTTTGAACTCTAGCAATATGAAGAAGAGGGAAAACCTGTCACAGAATAAAATTACAGTGCTTACCTTGTGATGTAGTAGCAGCAGGTGAACCTTAAAAATGTAGAGAAAGAATTTACCTCAGCGCTCCCTTGCTTTAGACAGAGTTTGAAAATCTGAATTCCATCTGATTTTGTAGAATGAAGGGTCATTTTCTTCTTGAAGTCCAAATGTTTGACTAACTTAGCACCTAAAAATTTTTCTAGGACCGTAGGGCAATTCTCAGAAAACACTGGTAATTTGGGGATGTAAAAATAAAGGCAGTGTCTATTTTAAAGCCACAGATATTTAAATGAACGTGCTGAAGCTAAATTAAATGCCAAGCTACTCATCATCACGTAGGAAAGTTGGAGATATTTAATAATATTTTCTCTTTAGTATAATTTCAGTGGGATGAAAACAGACTTTTTGATAAATTCCTTTCTGGGCCTCAATCAGGTTGACTCCAATTCCAATCTTAACCAGAGCCGTGATTTGTTTATCTTCAGAATAGGAGTCCTTTGGACAAAGAGCTACACTGCCAATTACAACTACATAAACACTTAGAATAATAATTGAAAAACTGCTAACCTAGATGATGGTTCCCGATGTCTGATGAGAAGACTCCTGGAATCACTGTAAAAGCATTTCAAACCCATGTGTTCACCGAGCAATATCTCTATACTATATACCCAATCTTGGGCAAGTATCTGTGCCATCTCTTATAGCACATTAAGATACTATTATGCTTTAATAAACAGAAAAAACATTTCAGGGTTATAAATTTATGGAATTCTTTGGTCATATGTTCTCAAGCAACACATTCTAAAAGAACAATTATGAGATAGCTTAAAATGTTTTTACCTTAAAAAAGAATCCTCTTCCGCGGGACAGAAGGCCTGTTTAATTTTTCTGCAAGAGAGACAATTGTTAGGGTTTTTTGTTGTTGTTGTTGTTCTGTTTTGTTTTGCTGCTGCTGTTGTTCTAATTCACAGACTACTTATAAGCATATCTATTATGCACAGCATTGCAAATAAATAGGTAAAGGATATAATTAAGCCGAGCAGAATTTTAGCTGGTCTGAGTAATGTACCCATGTGCTATCCTCCACCTACACAAAATCCCACGAAAATCCCAGGGCTGTTCAAAAAATGAGAATGTATCACCTTGTCTCCTAAGAAGTGCAAAATTCTATCTTACTCTCAATCACTGCAACTTTTCCATGGCCTCACTTAATCAGGTAATGTTACCGCCCTTTTCCATTGCACGATGCTTTTGTGCTGTTTTTCTTAAAGATGCAATTTTTCATATGAGTCATTGCAAGCTATCTCAAATCCTTTTTGGAAGTAGGTGTGGTATGAATAACAACAAACTAGATTAACTTCTAAAGCCATACGAGAAATAGATTTTGTTATCAAGAGTTCTTCAAAACTTATGGATATTTTTTATGAATAACATGTCCCACAGGGCTGAAACATTTGTCAGAATGAAGTACAAGCTTTTCAATGCCTGGCAAATAAAATCCATTCAATACTTATTGAGCATTTCATAGGTGCTGCTTGGTGTTAGGAGACACAGATGAATTTGAACCACCTGTCATATTCTTCCTGGATCGTAGCTCAGGAAATGGTGGGAATAGTGGCTGGCGGTGTCCTCAGTGGTTATGTTCACACTTTTGCTTTTTTTTTTTTTTTTTTTTTAAGTGCTATAGAAGCAGAGAGAAGAGCAGAGCTTTTACAGCACTTGGGGAAGTAGAGAGCGAATCAAGAAAGTTTTGCTTCATTAAAGAGACATTTGAGATGTCTTGAAGGATTAGCTATATTTTACTACTCCAGGGTTAGGGGTCAGTATGAACAAAGGAACGCTCCCAATTTTCCTTCTCTTTCTCTTGCTATTTTATTATCTCTTCTTTCCTTCTTGACCCATCCCTAAATAATTGGGGTTACTCGGGACTCTAGCCTGAGCCCACTTATCATCTCATACTACAAACATGCCTTAAGCAATCTCCTCCACACCCATGGATGGCTTGATGCCCATCTTTAGGCTGATGACAACTACGTACGTATCTCCAGGCCAGATCTGCCTGTTTTCACTCCAGATGAGCATAACCAAACCTTAAGCGACATCTCTTTGCTGGTATCTCACAGATACCTCACACTCAACATGTTCAGAACTGAATTCATCTCCTTCTCATACGCTTCTTCCTGTAATTTTTCTGTTTTGGTTACTGGTACTACCGTCTCGCAGGTGCAGACACCAAAAACCTGGGCGCTATCCAACGTCAGCCCTCCCTTTGTGCGCCCACAGCCCCCATCCGATAAACCGTCAAGTTCTGTCAAGAGAGTCTCTGAAGTAGTTTATGAATTTATCTACTCACTCTGTCCCTATTGCTTCCACTTTACTTTTATCCTAAATTATGTCCTTAATCTCTTGGTCCTAAATTACTGCATGATAACCAGCCAGCGGAAGGTGATGGGGTGGCGGGGGGGGGGACAACCGAGACCACGAGGCCCAGAGGAAACGGTACATGCTGGAAACAAGGCCCAGAGGCTGAAGAATGCCACCGGGTATGACTTGGTGTTTCTTGTGGGCAATTGCAGCACGTTCAGCTCTTTGAAAGCTACAGACTTCGTAAGCTCAGTACACAGAACTCCTCTGTGGTAGGGCAGTACCAGCTGTGATTCTAGAAAGTCCATTTGCCTTAAAGGGATGCTCTCTGTGGTCACAAGACCCACAATATTGATGGAGCCTTAATGTGTAGGAGGTGAGGGCCTCTCCTCCTTGTTTGGAACATTTATTAGTCCCCCCGAGGGACCTTGTGACAAATAATATGTGACAAATATCTCAAGGACCCAAACAAAACTCTATCAAATTAATGAATGAATAAACCCTATTTCCTCATTGGAGAACTGCTGATTTATAGCCTTTGCCCATTTATCTTCACGGATGTGAAGATTTACATTTGGCAAAGCTCATCTTATTATAAAAAGGCTAACCTTGCTTATGTCCCATTTGCTGCAAAAAGACTTTTCCTAGTTTTGTGATGTGTGTTATTTGTGGTAGCAAATTTGTCTACCTGCTCTTTTTCTCTCCCTTCCAGACACAGGACTCCCTGCTTTGGCACATGCCCTGAGCTCTTGAAAATCCCTAAATGGGCCACGGCGAGGGCAAGCCAGCCCAGAAGGGCACTCCGGATCATACGAAGACATGTCTCCAAACCAAATACTGTAAACCAGGTGGAGATTTTCACTTTAACACAAAACAATTCTGCAGTTTAAAACCTGTTTTTTGTTTTTTGTTTTTGTTTTTCAAATACAACATGCACTCAGAGAACTAAACGTTTAGGAGAAGTTTTTAGCATAACCCATTTCATTTGAGTGTATCTATTTTCAGAAGGGCCATTGTGCCAAGGACAAGTCGATCAAGTGACTTCTCCTAAGTGCTCTGGCAGTCCACCCCGAGGACACACTGCCAGCTGCTAACAGCACAACTGAGTTCAGTGGACCCGAAGCCGAAACTTACAGGGCTGACAAGGCTGGGCTTCCTCGCAGTGGGCTAGGTGAGCACTGTTTCATGTCATCTAGATTTCCTCATACATTTAAGACAGCTATTTTCACTAAAGTTAAATCATTAAACTTAATCGCCATAAAGAATGTAAATGGTACAGAAGTTGCGAATAAAGCTGACTTCCTTCTTCAGTCACCCCAACCTCCCCATTACACTGTACATACCGTTCTGTGACTTGTTTTTTCACTTATATATGTTTTTTTCCATCTTATATGTTTATGGTAGAGAACAATAATTTGTATGTGGAGCTAATTTTTTTTTAAAGATTTTATTTGTTTATTTGACAGACAGAGATCACAAGTAGGCAGAGAGGCAGGCAGAGAGAGAGGGAGGGAAGCAGGCTCCCCGCTGAGTAGAGAGCCCAACGTGGGGCTCGATCCCAGGACCCTGAGATCATGACCTGAGCTGAAGGCAGAGGCTTAACCCACTGAGCCACCCAGGCACCCCTATGGAGCTAATTTTTGTCTTGATAAATGCTACAGCATATTGATGAGCCTCTAGCAAGTATAAAAAGAGAACACAAAATCAAGGACATAGATCAGTGAAGTGACTAGAGATAGAAATTGTAATGAATTTTAAGTTTGTGGAGACCAGCACCACACAAACAAAGCTGAAATCGGAAATAAGTAGACAATTCTCCAAGAAACTCATAAATGATTTATAAGGCTTCCCTAGGACTTTGGATGCAGAGATCATTTTAAATTCAGAGTACACTAAGTAGATCAGGCCCTGCTGATCTACTTAACAGAGTTACCACGCCTGCCTAACGAAAACATTACGCCTCCAATCAATGCACCGTATGTGTCTAGTAAGTGACTAGCACTCAATATATATTTGTGGAATGAAGGAATCCACTGTGCACAGTGAACCAGTAATTAACCTGGAGAGCTTGCCTTCTTCAACCTTCTCCTCTAAGGGAATATCACCCACGGCTCCTGCGACTGTCGCCATTTGCGTTAGATGCTAAAAAGTTCTTCTTCTCTTTTCCTTTTTTTTTTTTAAATTAACATATCATGTATTATTTTCCCCAGGGGTACAGGTCTGTGAATCATCAGGCTTACACATTTCATAGTACTCACCATAGCACATAGCCTCCCCAATGTCCATCACCCAGCCACCCTGACCCTACCCTCCCACCCCCCAGCAACCCTCTGCTTGTTTCATGAGATTAAGAATCTTTTATGATTTGTCTGCCTCCCGACCCCATCTTGTTTCATTTCTTCCCTCCCCACCCCCCATGACCCTCCTCCCTCCTCATATCAGCAGAGACATCATATGATAATTGTAAAAAGTTCTTCCTTTTTTTTTTTTTTTTTAGCCCTACTGTCATTAAGATTAGAGACAGATACTGATTTAGTAGGAGCTTATTTTCATGACTACCCTTATGCTCTCCTGCCCAAATTAACTAAAGGTAATTAAATCCATCCTGGTTATAGCAAAACTCCATGTTATAAATTTTCTCCCTGACAACTGAGATTATCTTTTGGAGACAAGGGTAGATGGCGTAAGGACAGTGAATCCCTTCGATTGGGATCAGGTAGTTAAATATCTCCTTGTGCAGATATCAAAGTCAGAAACACTCATTTTTGCGTTAAATTTTAGTTTTTACATAGTCCTTAAGGTGGCTTCTAGTTATTTAACAGTGACAGAGTAAATAAAAATAAGCCCTGAAGATGCTTAAGATTACTATTTCCTCAGTTTGAGGCTTTGTTCATCAGAGAGGAGAGTGGGTATCCACCCACCTAGAGGAGCCATGGTATCTAACAAAAGCATATTCAGTTGATTAGGGCATGTAAATAAACAAGAATGAAAGTAGAAATTGGATTTCATTGGGTGAGAAAGGTTTTCAACAGATGAGGCAGAGAAGAAATGTGGTCATTTTGGCTGGTTGGAGATATACGTCAGAAAAAGAAAGAGAAAAGATATGTACATTTCACTATTTCAAGAAGAGAACTAGCCCTCTCTGCGTTTAATTATGTAGTGTAATTGACAGGGAGGACAGGAATCAAGACACCTTGGTTCTGTTCCCATAATTCAAATGCTTTCATGTTGCTCTTTCTGACTTGATCAAAATATCCTCCGTGTGCAGTGGTTTAAGAGTGCAGCTCTGTAACCGCCATTAGAGAACAAGCAATTCAAGTAAGTCATTACATTTTAAGTACTTCTTAATTCAGAAATAAAGGAACTAAATGTAGGCAGGAGATTTAAAAGTCCATAATGATATCTGCTTAAACGAGGCTTCTGGAGTTATGTTGTTAAAAAAAAAAAAAAAAAATCTGCAGTGCTCTGTTATTCAACAGCTACTCGGAAAATGGGACCCCACTAACAGACAAGTAGACGTTGCCCAGAATTTGCTCCAGGTGGAGCTGATTTTACCCCCCACTTCCTTCTCTCTTGCCCTGGCCTTATGACCAAAGCACCAGAGAGAGGGAGGGTATTCCAGTATCAAATGATCGGACGCCTCCTGCTGCAACCTTGAGCTCCCTAACATTTCTCAATCACTTAGATCCGCACTATCTGGAACAGTGGTTCTCAGATCTGGAGACAAACGAGGATCACTTGAGGCAGTTTAGAAAAAAAAAAAAAAATACTGTTGCTCAGCGCCTAACCCAGACCATTTAAAACAGAATCTCTGGGGTGAGAGCCTTGTTATTAGCGTTTTTGAAAGTTCCATATGAATTTCTACTGTACATCAGGACTGGAGAGTGGGTCCCGACAAGAATGGACAAGAGACATCCCCAAGAGGTGACCCTCCAGCTTTGCTTCTGCGACAGCAGCTCTCCGGGAGGGCAGAACTAGCCTGGCAGGGATTTCTGGATTCCTGGGGAAGCCTGGCTTCCTATGCCAGATTTCGGGCCAGACTAAATGTGGAGACAAGTGCTACCTTCTCTCTTCCCTACCCCCAACAGTGGGGTGGAAAGAAATAATTATCTCTGGGTGCCCCTAAATCAGAATCCCAAATCAGGGGACAGGGTGGAAGCCTGAGGAATGTCTTAGGGAAACTACAATTTCGTGCCATCTGTTTAATTTCAGACCAGTTCTTCAAGATGGGATTCTATGTGCTCAGCAAACTTCACATCTCATTTCGCTGGCCCATCAACCTCTTGAGCTGGGATTAATAGCCCATTTTATAGACGAGGAAACAGAGACAACGCAGAGAGCTTCAGTAATCAATGCAAGATCACCCTTCTGGAAAGTGGCCCAATCAGGATTTAAACTCAAGTCTTTCTTACTCCAAATGCCTTTTTTTCTAATAGCCTGGCTAGCTACCCTTTGCACCCCGCCACGCTGTTGGCGAGCAACCAAGCAGCGGCCATAAGCGGGAGGCAAACCAGTCCCTCACCTTGAAACTATGATTTCTGTCTCCATTTTTGAACATGTTGCTGAGCCTTCAGACATTTTGGTATTTTTAACCCAAAAGTGCATCTCTCAAGACCATTTTGTAAGGGATAAAAGAAAAGTATCTCTCCCTTAGACTCAAGATCTCTGAAGACCTGGGTTTTGAGAATTCGGTGACCTGTGCCTAACACACACTCTCACAAATTGGTGACTCTTTTCTTCCTGAAGCCAAAGAGAAAGAGGAATTCCAGAAAGAAAGGAGGGGGAAGCTCGTGAGATTCTCCAGCACAGAAAAATGGCTTCCATATTCTCCACTCTCTGAAAAATGAGATAAATGAGTAAAGAGAGTGCCAGAGAGCTTAGGAGGAAATTAAGAATGCCTGCTGCTTCCCTGTGTGTTCCGATAATTAAAGATTGATTTATGGTCACAAACTCTTTTAAATGGACGGAGCTAAACTGTATTCTCATCTTAACGTGAATTTCTTTAATTATCAGAGAATGGGAGTTTTTTTTTTTTTTTTAAAGATTTTATTTATTTATTTGACAGAGAGATTACAAGTAGGCAGGCAGAGAGAGAGAGGAGGAAGCAGGCTCGCCGCTGAGCAGAGAGCCTGATGCGGGACTCGATCCCAGGACCCTGAGATCATGACCTGAGCCAAGGCAGCAGCTTAACCCACTGAGCCACCCAGGCGCCCGAGAATGGGAGTTTTAACTGGGGCCAAGAAAAGGTTGATTTCTGAATGGTAGTAAGCCTGGCTAAGATACTCAGGACAGCCAGAACATGAAGTAGTTGGAGGTAAAGATGAAAAATAATCTGCTTTTCTTTTTAATTCAAAACAAATACACAAAACTCCATATGGGAAACTACCAGATTTGTGTTTCATACCTTGAACCGCTCTGATCATCACATGTGGAACTTTATTTAAAAACTCAGTGACAGTGTCTTTTTTTTTTTAAATTGACTTATTCAATACCTAAAGTATTGAATAAAAATGATCAAGATGGGAAGAAAGACAAATCTTACCTGCTTTGCAATGGGCTTAGCCAGGGCTGCTGAATTAGGGTCTAGATTCTGGTGCTCGCAGTCCCTGGGCAGCCACGCAGTGTCAGAGGGTTCCAAGTTCCTTTTGGAGCACAGAGGCTCTTCAGTGTTCCAGAAGCTCTTAAGTTTGTGATACAAATATTTAATTTTCTATGAGTAGCATCCTGTGAAAAATGTTGGGATCCCTCCAGACAGAAAGCAACAGCTAACGTAAAATCAAACATTTCTACTGTATATGGCCAAACACAGAGTTATAGGATCTAGACTTGTTAAGGCAGCTTAAATCCTAACTTCTTCGTTCAGCTTATGCTCCCTGTCCAAAAGTGAAGACCTCTTGCCCTGTCCAACCAGACATTCCTCAGCAGGAGTAAGAGGCATGTATGTGACCCAAACTTCCCCCAATATTTCTACAGGCAAACAAGAAAAGGCCTCCCTATGAAATCCGTGGGATTCCTATGTTCCCTACCCCACTCACGGAATCATCAATATTCATGGAATTTCTATATTTCATAGGTGAATAACAATTTAATTTTAACGTATCTCATTGGATTATATTGGATCCCAGAGAAAAAGTGGGTTTTTTGAAAGGTGAATGTGCCGTTAAGAAAAAAACATTCATCTCATAATCACATACACACAAACACGCGTGCACACACACATACACGCGCACACATACACGTGCGTGCACACACACACACACATATTTGGCAGTAAAACACGTATGTATATTTGCCAGTTCTATATACATTGGGCAATTAAGTACAGATATTTGAGATTTTCAAACATCGGCTCTTTGAAGAAATGAAATGCCTTAGAACGTTCACTGTATTACATACCCTAGCAAATAAATATAAAGCCAACTATTTAAGAATGAGCATGAGGGCCCACGCTGAGTAGAAAGCATGGTATTCTAGGATTACAATGATAATTCTACTTTTACAAGATTGAACCATACAGCATTGTTAGCCCTGAGTGCCTTTCCCTTGGAGGTTATATAAAAGAATGACAGTATATTGAATGACCTTTAATTATTCAGTTTCCTTCTAAGGATACTGATCTGGATTCTAGATCCAACTGTTGGTCAGAGACTAAATAAGAGAAACGCAAAAAGAATAGTATCAGAGAAACAAATAAATTGAGAAATACAAGCACCTGATCTGTTTCCTTCAGACAATTCCTTTCGTTCTCAAGGGCGCATTTAGAGCCGTCCTGCCTCCCTCCCTTTTGGAAATAAATAAGTCTAATAACACCAGCAGTGAATGGCAAATTTGAATTTTAAATTTCGAAGGGCTCTGAATGAGGCCGGTAAGAAGCGGGCAGCAACTGGAGAGTAGAGTTTCATCTCCTGAAAACACTACCCACCTCCTCCCGCATGACCAACTTTGGGCCTTGGCAACAGACCGTTGTGTCTAGGCAGTCCGGGAGCCCATGCCACGCACTGCTTTCTACACCGGGTGGGGATGGAAGGGGAGAGGGGTTCAGCATGATCAACAGTGCAATGGTGCATGGGGGGTGGGGTCTTCTGTTCTCTTCAGGCTCCGGAAAGTGGGAGCTATAGGCTCAACATCTTCTTTCATAAGTAGCTGCCAAGGGGAATGGCCCGTCTGTCCTCGCCAGCACTGAGCTCCCCCTCCTCCAGCCCCCACCCCCGCCCGCCTCTCCTCTGCCACCACTTCCCCTCGCCCAAGCCTGCTCAGCCATCACAGATCCCCTGCGTCACCAGGGCCTCGACTCTGGTCCCGCATGATAAACTGCACACACCAGAGGGACACCGCCCCCAGAGGGGACTCTACCCCACCCTCCAAGGAACAAAACAGCATTCTTAAGTGTGGGAGGTAGTGCGAGAGATGGTGTTTGGAAGACCGGGGACAGATGGTAAAGGCAAGCTTGGAATTTATGGAGAGCCTGCGCTAGAACAATGTTTTTGAGTTCACCCTAAGGTCAATAGAGCTTGCTAGATATGAGAAACATGGAAATAAATGTTCTTTCTCTTTTCCAAGTGATTTGAGGAAAATATTCACTCTGAGAAAGCACTTCCTTATGCTTCTCCAGATGAAAAGAAGGTTTCTATTTATGTAGTATCCAAATGTCCTGGTGAGAAGCAAAACTTATTTGTCAAACACACTGAACCTACCCACCCATATTGACTCATCCACAGTCTTAGATGTACTCCGCAATCCAAAATCTTTAAAAAGGAAAATCACATAATTTGTTGCTGTTTCTTCCCAGAGAGTACTTATTCTGACTTTTGTAGCTTTGTGGGTTTTTTTTCCCCCCTACTTCATTCTGTTACTTTTAAAAGCTTTTCGGTTTATTGCTAATTTCCCCTTTTTCAGGCTCGGTTGTACAATATGGTATGTGTGTTGGCTTGTAATTTTGGAGCTGAATTTATGGGCCTGCTATAGTTCAAGTGATATTCTATTTTTGCTTGTTTTATTTTTACCTGGGCTTGATATGTTTTATGAGTTTATTTCCTATAGTACTGGCTAGTATTCATATCTGGTATGACCAAAATCCTATCTCTTATTTAATATTCCTTCAAAGTTTCAAACCTAAGTATTTTCTCTTCTTTTGTGTGATATTGGAGCTTGTGATTTTTTTTTTTTTTTAAATATCTGGAAATATTTCCTTCCACCTCAGAAGTTCAAGTTTGCAAGAAATCCCTTTGGGAGTCTTCAAATGTGTATTTGGAGGGCAGAGAGGAGAGACAGCCAACACTGGATCTCCTGTCCACTGAGTCCCAGAGTCTCTCTGCACAGCTATGGAGAGGAGATAAGGTTGGGGCAGGGAGACAGAGGGTCCGAATCTTTACCCCTGCCCTCCAAAGCGCCTACTTGCCTGGTTTCCGTTCTGCTCTAGTGAGACCCTGTCTTCCTGCTCCCATTAGTAAACACACTGCTCTTTTCTATGCTTCTCACTTTCACAGTAGAAACGAGCCAGGCTTCCAGCCCGGGGATATCTTATACAGGCTGACTTGACCTGCCAAGGAAAATTTGTAAACAGACGGCAAAACTGTAAAGAGGTTTAGAGAAACACAATGCAGCTCAGAAAGATGAGTGCCGGCAAGAGCCCACGGAACAAACATCTTCACAAACCACTCCACCCAAAGGAAGCTATAAAAACCCTAATGCTTCCTCAGGGACCCTAGATCTACCTTGGCCCTGCCTTTGACTAGCTAGCTGGCTTTGCACAAGTAACTTCTCCAGGACTGATCCTCAGATAAACCAGAGATGAAAGGGACAATGGAATTTTCAAGCCCAACTCCTACTCTACTATCGAAATGGAAGGAGGGGGCAATCAAGGATCCTGCCAAGATCGTTAGTTCGTGAAATGCAGGTCTCCTGAACATCAGTAAGAACATTTTCTCCACCATATGGTATGGTTTCTCTCATCTGTAAGACACAAGCGTGTGCGCACACGTGGGTGTGTGTGCGTGTACGCTCATGTGCGCCTGACTGGAGGAGCAGGTGACAATCGTTCACGTTTCTTCAAGTTTTAATGCCCTGCAAGTGTTGGGAAGAAGCCAGATTCAGGGCACTTGGGAAATGGGTTCAGAGCAACCATTTCTCACCCCTCTGTCCCTCCTTCATTTGGCTCCTCCCTCCCGCACCCCGTGTCTCCACACCCCTTCACTTATTTCTTTTCTCTTCCTTATTTCCCTTCTGTTCAGGATTCTCCGTTTGGAAACACCTGATCAGGACTTAGAGTTTAATTTGCACCGTTTATTTCCTTTGGAGGAAAAGTCCTAGAGATAACCAATTAGTAAATAAAAATTAGGTCCCTTCAATGAGAAAGTGTTTCCCTATGTTTGGTTTTTGGGTGTGTGTGTGTGTGTGTGTGTGTGTTTTAGAGAGATGGACTTGGAGAGGGAAAAAAAAAGATTTTGTTGTATATTTGTATATTTCAGAGTCTTCAGCATTTCTGTGAAAGGTCCCTGCAAATGAAAGTGAGGAAGCTGGCTTCTGGAAAATAAAGCTGTAATCCCAGTGTTGTCTGAGGAGAAGTTAGAGCAGGGAGTACTCGTTGTACTAATGCAAAAAAGATGAATGACACCTAAATGGGTTTTCTTTGCATCACAGACCATGGTTAAGTGTTTTACACGCATTTGTCACTGCTATTAATGTAATCACATAAAACTTTCTCCTGTTCTCAAGTGCTTTTAAAGTGAGCTCTTTGAGCTTTTGATTCTGCAGGTTTTCCTTCTCTCTCAAAATTAGCAAAGGGAATATGTATGCTCTGAAACTTGTTTTTTTTTTTTTTTTAATGTAAGAGCAGAAGTAAAGAAAAGAATATGCTTGTGGCATGGGTAAATTGAGCACTGCGGGTGTTACCGTTCAGGGGCTGTTACCCGTAAGCGTTATAAAAATATCTGAGAGGATCATAAAGGATGTTGCAAATACTGCAAGTGTGTTATAGAATATTAATGTTAGATCATCTCCGTAGGCCTTTCTCCTAAGTGATTTGTGTTTTCCCTCTGACTCAGGAGCTCCCGGCTACCTCAGGAAGAAACCCCAAATCCCAGCTGCACCTTGCCCAACAGGGGAGCCTGGGGATGGGGACAGGGCAGTCACTGACCTTGCTATGGCACTGCTTTCCAAGACCCATGCAGTGGTCCCTGTCACATGGCCTTCCTAACTCTATGGCCTTGGGCAAACTCCTTAATCTCTCTAAGCCTCATGGCCTCATGTGATGCTTCCCTCAGAGGGTTCCACTGAGGTCATGCAGGAAAGCCCCTAGCCTAGGGGCTGGCAACACAGATGCACTTACTGATTAATTCTGGTCCTCTCCAGTGTTCGATCGAAGGGCCGTGAAGTTACGGGAAGGTCCTTGCAAGCCCTTAAAGATCTTCTTACTCTGCCATGGTCCAGAAGAAGCAAGCTCATTTTCATATCATTTTGTTTTAAACTAATAGAATTTCTTGGTTAGAGCCATTTGGGGTTTAGAGAAAAGGGGAGCAGAAAGTATAGAGAGATCTCATTTATTCCCCATCCTACCCTCACTGCCCGAAGTTTCTCCTACTCTTAACATTTTACATCGCTGTCGTGTCTTTGTCATTACTGGGGAGCCAACGTTGATACATTATTCTTTACCAAATAAATGCATTAGGCATCGTTCATTCTTTTTGTACATCCAGTGGGTTTTAACAGATGTGCATGTATCTACCATTATGATATACACAGCAGTAATTTCACTATTGTCCCCAAAATGCCCTGTGCCCTGCCTCTTCATCCCTCCTTCCCTTCCCCTGAATTTCTGGCCACCTTTGACTGTTTCGTAGTCTTGACTTTTCCAGAATGTCATGTAGTTGGAAGCCTACATACAATATTTAGCCTTGCCCCACTAGCTTCTTCCCCTTGGCAATATGCATGTCAGTTTCCTCCATCTTCTTTTGTGGCTTAGTAGCTCATTGCTTGTTGCCGCTGGATGGTTCTCCATTGTCCATAGATAACGACAGATTGTGTATATAGTCCCCTATTGAAGGACATCTTAGTTGGTTCCAAGTTTCAGCAATAATGAGTAGACCTGCTATCAACATTTGTGTGCAAGTTTTTCTACAGACATAGGTTTTTGATTCATTTGGGTAAATATCAAGGAGCACAATTGCTGGATGATATGATAAGAGTATGTTTAGTATTGTAAGAAACTCACAAGCTATCTTACAAAGATGCTGTACCATTTTGCATTCTCACGAGCATTTTTTTTAAATGCTGAAAAAGTCGTTGGATGAAAGGGCACATTTCTATTATGAGTCACGAACATTTGCAAGTCTCTGTATTTTGTTTGCATCCAAAAGTTGGGGTTATTTGAATTTCTAAAAGACTCAAACTTACATTCCAAAAGCTTCCTGCATCTGAAAGTTATTTCTTTCTATTATAAAGAGGGTAATGACCCACATGGGAAAATATTATTACAGGCATGAGAGGTCAAAAAAGTATTAAAAGAGAAAATTAAATAATTTTATTTTTAAAAAATTTGAAATCCAATATACGCCAAAAAATGGCAGATCATTCACAAAATATGAGAACCATAAAACCAATGCGGAAAAAATATTTCAACTGAAATGGTGCTGTGAAATGGGTCATTCTAAGAGACTATAAAGAAGAGTGAAAGGAAAATAAATGTTCATGGAATCAAAGTTACATTTTGCTTATTTAGGTTACTTTAAGGTTGGATGATTGCATGTTCATTATTATATCTTACATAAGCCAGAAACCCATCATAAGAAATGTCAAATTTCTCATGAGCTTCTCTTGAGACAGGTTAGGATAGGAGAGTCAGGAAAGAAGGGAGGGGGGGATTGAGTAGTGACCATTTTGGAGCTCTCTTCTTGAAAAGAGAACAGTAATCTTTGAAAGATTGTCCTCACACTGACTAAGAGCTGGTAGACTGCAGTGGATTGGCTTTGCCTGAAAACTCCATGGCTCCTTATATGAAATTTGGCTAGAAAAATCCCAGTCTATGGTTGCTCAAGTAAACACCAAGCAAGCCCTTTAATGGTTGTCCAGTTTCCCAACAGGCCTGTAATTTGGGAAAAGTAATGAATTGTTGCCTTCCAAAGTGGTCAGGTATCCTCTGATTCAGACAGCAAGTATGTCTGCTTTGCTGACCATGAAACAAATGTACTAAGGGAAGGCTATAGAAGAAAGGGCAACAGACATGGCGGTGGGTAGAGTGGCCATTACCTGAGCAAACCCCAGGAAAGAAGTGCCTTCAGGGTCTCAGGGCAGCAACAATAAAAGAGTAGGTGTGGCCATTACCAGAGAGGACACCCTCCACCCCCGTAACGCTCCCTCCCCCCACTCCACTAGATTTCCACCTGCCTTTCCTTCAGTGGGTGATACAGATGCCTATTCCTTGCTGGCTTTTCCTAACCAGACAAATCCTCAGAAAGCCTTTGAACTGAGAGATGACAAGAGATGCCAACTGGGGGAAAGGGCGCCGTCCACAAGTTTAAGCAGAAGCAGATCTGATAGAGCAAAATATGTTGGGGCAAAGGCAAGTGCAGGGTGAAAATCCAAGGAATACTAGGTTTGAGAAGACACACACGGAGAAATAGGAAGAAAAAAAAAAAAAAAAAACAAGAAAACTGGCTGAGTTAAATCTGTTAACACCTAACAGATGATTAAAACAGAAAACTTGTCATTCTTAGGATATATGCAGCCTCAAAGTTTCACAAATATTGATTGCTAAAATGGGGCTGTAAAATTTTAACCCCTGTCTACTTGAGGTAATGGTTCCAGGTAGTTAGAGGCAGAGAAGAAAAGTCATGCTGGGCTGGGTCTGTTCCCAGCTTTGGAATTTGGCAGCTTTTTCAGAGTTTCACTCAAGTTCTCAGGTCAAAGGAATCAAGTAGAAAAGGTATTCATGTAAACACACAGTGTTTTTCTGTGAGTAACAGACCTACTTCAGTTATTTATTTTAGATTTGCAAAAATGTTCTCATCCCAGTAGCTTCAGGGCATGTGACAATATAAAAATTGAGACTCTTTAGAAAAAAATGTCTATGCTTCAGCCTTATCCACTACTTTTTTCCTTATCCCCTTAGGGCGGGGGGGAGAATTCTTGTAGATGGTTTGCATTATTTACTAACTGCTGATGAATTTTACAAATGTCTTAGGATACTTCACCACTAAAGAATAGTCTTTATCAGGAGGGGATGATAATTTTTTTTATGACCCACTATAGATTATAAAATCTATAAAATCTGTAGAATCTGAAAGTTTTCCCTTTACACTTTGTTCAAACACTTTTTCAGAGGTTATGATGTCTCATTCTCTCCATGGTTCTGGTGTTTTCTCTGCTCTTTCTACAGAGTTTATCATTCACTGCATCTATTGACAAGTGAGACCTTGGAAATCTAATGCAAGGCACCAGACTCTTAGGGAAGCTCTACTTGGCTTGGCTTCATTTAGAAGGAGGGACCTCTGTGGTTAGTCATCTGAATATATTATGCATAAAAGAATTTACATTAGAACTCTGACACTGTTTCTCTTGCAGAAATGGACATCCGTGAGGGAAGTAATGCATCATAGGTAAGCTTTAGATGGTTAACATTTTGGCCTTTCTAGATGCCATCATTATCCTAGTTCCTAGATGTCAGTTGTTGTCAAATATTTGCTTCTGGTTTTATAAAACTGGGCTTTTCATGACTCATTTAAGATCACTAAGAAACAGTCTGTGGATATTTATGGGCTCCTGCGGTATACAACTCATAGTAGTGGTGCTATTTCAAGGTAAATAATAGAATAGGGAATAAAATACTTTATCTCTTCTGTCAAATAGTTTTTCATATCTTTGGAGGAAAAAATATTAACAAAAAAAGGCAATTTAAGGCAACAGTTAAACACGTGCAAAATAATATAATGGTCTCTGGACCGTGGGTAGATGCAGAAACAGAACTGAGAAGAAAGTGGAAAGGGTTGGATTAAGTTGCGATGACTTCCTGGAATACTTGAGTTTTGACCCAGATTTTAATGGTTAGGTAGAAAATGGGAGGCATGATTAGCAGAAGAAAGAGCATGTTAAGGCAAGAAGGATTTAGCAAGTCTAGGATGTGGAATTCGCAAGTGAATTAGACAAAGGGAATGTACATGATATGAACAGGAAAATGGACATAACTAATGAACTTCTACTTTAAATGCAGTTGAAATTTTGTTTCGAAATTGGCTTTTCTTGTATTAGTTAGGACTTTGAAGTTCAAATCATGTAAATCAAGTTGGCATAGTTAAAGTGAAAAAAAAAAAAGGATTTATTGTATGGATTCTGGGAAACCCCTAGAACCCTGAAAGGTCTAAGGGAAATTAAACAAACAAACAAACAAACATACATACATATGAGCATTCATAATATGCCAGAAAAAGGATAGTCACGGAGAACCTCTCCAAAGCCCCCAACTCCCCACCAAAATCGTCTTTCGGTCTTTCTGCTTCTGTTTCTTTCCCTCTGTCTCTCCAAGCTATTTTATCCGCTCCCTGATCTATGTGGCCCAAGTATGTGTATCTTCTTCATATCCCAGATTAAGGTTGGACTCTCTTGGGCTCCATTCAAAATGGTCAAGAAAGTGACTCTGCCAAGCTCAGCTGATGTCTGGTGCCTGTCCCTGGATCAGTAACACTGGACTCTAACAGACATCCTCACAATGCGTAAAGATGGCTGACAGAAACTTGCTCCTGGGACTGAGTGAATGAACGTAAAGGACAAATCCCAAAGAAGGGAGGTCAATGTGTGTCTACTACATATATATATATGTATATATATATACTATATATATACATATATATTTTTTTGTTTTAAAAATTTTATTTACTTATTTGACAGAGATCACAAGTAGGCAGAGAGGCAGGCAGAGAGAGAGGAAGGGAAGCAGGCTCCCTGCTGAGCAGAGAGCCTGATGCGGGACTCGATCCCAGGACCCTGCGATCATGACCTGAGCCAAAGGCAGCGGCTTAACACACTGAGCCACCCAGGCGCCCCTACTCTCATTCTTAATTCCACTGGATTCACACATATAACAGCTATAAAATATTTAATGATTTAATGAATTGGGCTGCTTTAATGAATTATTAGGAAGCCTAGAAATACACTCCCCATTTGAAGGATAGCATGTCTTGTGGCAGAGTCATACTGATCGGACCGAGTTGAGGTAGGCTCAGCTCTGGAATTGGAGAATAGGGGACTGAGCGTTCTGGTACAAGATGGCTAAAGGGCCATCCTTACTGAATAACAGACTTACCACTTGATCAAATTGAGTAGACGAAACACAGTTGCATTTTTAAAGCTTTATTGAAGTAGAACTGATATATTAAAACTTGCAATGTTAAGGTATACATCTTGATGAGTCAGACACGTGCACATCTGTGATACCATCACCAGAACTTAAGTACCAGACAGTCATTATCTCCACAAATTTCCTTGTGTTCTTTCATGTGTTGTTGCTGCTATTGTTGTTTATGAGGCCACTTAACAAGGGACCTATCATCTCGAGATATTTCAAAGTGCACAATACTCTATGGTTAACCATACGGTTCAATGATTTTTTATAGATCCCAGATATGAAAGGTAAAATAAGGTCCATCATGAAAAAGGAATTAAGAGGTCCTTGTGTTTAAGACTCAGAAGGTGTTAAATGTTCCACTCATAGACATCTTATTCTGGAATTTGTTCTTGATTTATAGCATATAAATATACCTATTTTTGAAAAATGAGAATTAGAGTAAAATGTAATTTCTCATTCTCATCAATCTTTTTCTGAGTGTGTCCACTATTACTTCAAGTATTTATGGACTTTGTTAAGCTCTTTGAACTCTGTTGACTTATTTACATGTAGGTTTCTTTTTGCCACGAAAACTTCTTTGCTGCTAAAAGAAAATCCACTTGATGGGCCCAATGTGATGTCCTGTCAATAAACACTACACTAATTCATTTTCTCTATATGCTTGGAAGGCTCTAAGGGAGGTACTATGTTTAGAATAATAGGTATCAGAATGGTCAGTCCTAAATAAAACTGATTTCTAAAAATCAAGCTGGCAATGAACAATGTTAATCAGCCACGAGTCATCCTCTCTGCTGTGGACACAACACTCTCGTGGCTCTGGCTTCTGACTCCACACCTGTAGGTTACCAGAATACGTGGAGGTCAAAGTACTATTGGTAGGTTCTACCGCTTTGGGTTCTATCTTTAATTAGCCTCATACAGTATCCTATGAAAAAAAATTCAACCTCAAGAAATGATTTAATTCTTCTCATGGCAGAGAACATTAGGATTCATTTTAACATTATCTGTCCCTCCTCTAAAAGAGCAATAAAAAAATAAAACTGCATAACAGACCTATGATTGTTGCTTCATTTCAACAAGAGATAAGATGAAAGAAGAAACTTGAAGTCAATAGACTGAGAGGAAAATATACAGGGTATGCCTTAAAAGACTCTTACTACGTCTTAAAATAGAATCTATCTATCAACATCATCCCTGGTTTGTTCAAAGGAAAGTAAGTAGTTTTTTGCAGCTTATTTTTCTACTACCTAATGATGAATTGGGACTGGGCCCCACTCGGGAGGCTGACATGACTGGAAATGTTCTTCATGCAGGCTGGGAAGTCAAAGGAGCACCTCTGAAAGTCTCAGTCTTACTCTGGAAGTTCTCCAAGATTATATGCAACCAAGAAAAAAGGACATGAGGGAGAAGATAGGGAAGCTGATGTTTCAAGCTCAAACAGGCCGGATTGTGTTTCAGTCTGAAGGAACAAGGATGGGCAGCAAGCCTGCGGCCTCCGGGAGGCAGAGGGAACAGAGTAAGGAGGAAGCCCTGAAAAGCAGGCTCCATGAAGCAAGAAACCCGGTGCCTGAAATAATGCCTGCCGCGGTGTGGAGGCTCAGGTACTATGTGTAAAATGATAAATGGTTGGCTGAATAATGAATGCACAAAATGTGAATTTGTACAATTCCGTACATAAAATAGATGTCCCCTTTGTGTCAACCGTGTCAACCTCAGCTTCAAATGGCTTTTAAAAATCTCTGACTATACCAGAGTGGAAATACGCAGGGTGGAAAAGGGTAAAGGCAAGAGTGAGAGCTTACACTGTGCAAGAGGCCTTTCCTTTCACATTTCATTATAATGATCATCTCCATTATTATCACAGTAATTATGCTTCCATTAAGTGTAGATTCTGTGTCTGATTTTTTCTCTACTGCTTGAGTGTACTGTGTTTTCTCTTCTTTTTAAAGAAAAACTTTGGAAATAATACCAAATAAAATCAAATGTGTAATATTATCATAATAACGAATGCATCTTCCTCATTAAAGGTATTTTCTTTAAGAATAGTATTTTCCATTTACTATTTCTTTTTTTTTTTTTTAAGATTTTATTTATTTATTTGTCAGAGAGAGAGAGAGCGAGAGCGAGCACAGGCAGACAGAGTGGAAGGCAGAGTCAGAGGGAGAAGCAGGCTCCCTGCGGAGCAAGGAGCCCGATGTGGGACTCGATTCCAGGACGCTTGGATCATGACCTGAGCCGAAGGCAGCTGCTTAACCAACTGAGCCACCCAGGCATCCCTCCATTTACTATTTCTTAATCCTGAAAGATATCCTATTACCAGAATTAAACTCCCCCCCCCCCCGCCCAGTATTTGACCTTACCCTTCTCTGACCCCATATTATAATCTCAATCTCACCTCTTTCCGTGTTTTCACCACTCTAATTACACCAACTTTTCTCTTGTCTCGTGCCACTTTATTTATTAGATTTGGGTGGTGTTTAGCCTCCCATCTAGATAGTATCCCCTTTTCTTATAAGTTGCTACTCTCACTTTCAATTTCTAGTTCAAGTTAGAATGCTCCCTTTTTATGTGTTCAGTCCTCTTTCACAAAGCTTTGATTGCATTTATAATTTTTAGAACAAGGTTAGTGTTTGGGGTAGTCTGCATAGTTTTTTGTTTGTTTGTTTTTTGTTTTTTATTTTTAGAGTAGGCATTTGATAAATATTTGTTGATTTTTTCCCCTCTAGCTGTGATCTTGTGTATTTTCATAGCTACATTTAATTCAGCTATAGTCTAGATAGGAATAGGTGATGTGACTATGCATTCTCTATGAGCACATTATGGAACACAATTTTCTCCATTCTTCTGAAGTAGGAGCATAGGATCTGCAGCCAAAGAGTTTTGTTCATTACAATGTAGAATATTATAATTTCCAAATTTCATCAATCTTGTGTTTTTCTTTGATTTTTCTTTCTGTTGAGTGATGAGTATCAGTCACACCAGGTCAGAACTAAAAGTCTTTGCTTGAGGGATGCCTCGGTGGCTCAGTGGGTTAAGTAAGCCTCTGCCTTCCACTCAGGTCATGATCTCAGGGTCCTTGGATAGAGCCCCGCATTGAACTCCACATGGAGCCCTGCATCAGGCTCTCCAATCAGCAGGAAGCCAGCCTTCCCCCAACTCTGCCCCACCTGCCTCTCTGCCTATTTGCAACCTCTCTCTCTGTGTCAAATAAATAAATAAAATCTTTAAAAAAAAAAAAAGTCTTTGCTTGAGTTTACAAACTTTACAATGGTTTTTTCAGAAGCAACATCTGGCTATATGAAGGACTTCCCAAGACAGCTGCAGGCGATGCTGCATGAGTGACCGCGGGTTACCCTGAGTTCAAACTGCTGGAGGGCTCTGCTTGTACCGTGACTTTCTCTTCTGCAGTTGTCTCCTACTCTTCAGCTGTCCTTCCGATAAGTTCCAAGTCACTCTCTGATGACAATGTCTTGGAGTTAGAAAGCTCTTTCTGTGGCCAGAGGTGGTTATATGCCAAATTTAACACTGATAGTGCCATAGTGATAAAAAGATGATTAATATTTGTAATATAATTTATTGAAAATGCATGCTTCTGGTTTTTGATAATGGGAAAGTAGCATATATGAAAATAATCCTCCTGCCATTGACAATTATAAACTGTAGACAAAATATAAAACACAACTGCTTGAAAGTACTGATGAGCAACTGAAATTAGGCAGGAAATGGAAGCAATATGATCCTTGAAATAAGGGAAAGAAACTGGACAAGATTTTATATATTCACATAAATTATAAATAAATACTTAATATGTATTTATATCATATAAATATTATATAAATTATACATCATAAATATATTTAAATTATATCAAATACTAAATTATTAAATACATATTTTTATGTCTGGCATATATTTAATATATATTTATATTACATAAATATATAAATTAAATATTGTAAATATATTGAATACTGTATTAAATATTAAGTATTCTAAATATTATATAAATAGATATTTGTATTACATAGTTAATATTTATATGTAAATATATAAATCGTAAATATTTATTTATTTATTTTCTTTTGGGGGCAATCCCCAGTCCCTGCAGCGTATGGAGTCTAGAACTCAATCAGAGAAGAGAAATCCTGTGCTGAGAAGTCAGAAATCAGAGTTTAGGGCTGTCAGAACAGCTGGAAATTGAAGGAAGAAATTCTGAAATGAAGCAGTTACCAATAAGGACAGATCCTCAAATCTGCACACAAACTACCTTCAGATTCTTAGCTAAATCCTGAACTGCACAAATGAGAAATAAGAATGCAATAGACCTGAGGCACCTGACTGGCTCAGTTGGTGGAGTTCTCAACTCTTGATCTCAGGGTTGTGAGTTTGAGCCCTACATGGGGTACAGAAACTACTTAGAAAAAGAATGCCGTGATTTTAGTAGAACTCGAATGCAGGAAGGCTGAAAGAACTAGCAGAGATTTCAACATCTCCTGCCTACTTTTGGGGCAGCAGAATTTGACAATCCAGTCTCATTAAGTTAATGGGGCTTGGCATACATCTTAGTAAAACCCTAGAAGGGCCAGACTTTAGGAATAAGAATCACATCCCAGAACTAAGATTAAAACTAAAATAGATCCACCCTAACAAAGCTCAAATCTAAAACTAAATATTGGCAGAACTAAGGTGATCCAGTTTAACTGCCTGCTAAAACAGAAGCAAGCAAGCAAAAAGCCCTCAATACTTTTCAGAGGAAACTGCAGAATACAGAATCTCTAAAATGTATCATCATGCACAATATGGATATATAAATGTAGCCAGTATATACAACGGAATAGTATTTAGACAGGAGAGAGAAGAAATCTCCTCATTTACAATAGCACGGATGGAACTTGAGGACGTTTTGCTAAATGAAATAAGCCCAAAAGAGAAAGACAAATTCTTCATAGTATCACTTATATGTGCAATCTAAAAAAAGAATGAAAAAGGAAAAAACAACCCTCAAACTCTTAGAAACAGTAAAAAAGTGGTTGCTGAGGGGTATGGCAGAAATAGGTTGCTGAACGAGTACAAACATTGAGCTATAAGATGAATAATGTAGGGGGATATAGCCTGAGACACAGTGACCTCAGTATTACACTGTATTCTATTACTGAAATGTACTGACAGTAGAACTTGAATGTTCTCGCACGTACACAAAAAACATAAACATGTGAGGTGATGGATATGTTAGCGACACGAGAGGGGTCCTTTTACAGTGTCTGTCAAATCACCACGATACACACTTTGAGTTTCTTACAATTTTTTCTGTCAATTCTACCTCAATAAAGTTGAAAAAAAAAAAAGAGAGAGAGAACATTTTAGAAAAGCAAAAGTAGAGATAATTAGTTGTCAGCAGATCCACACCACAAGAAAGGCGAAAGTTCTTTGGGCTGAAGAGAAATAATACCAGATGGAAATTACAGGAAGGCATGGGGGATATATAAAATATGTTTGTGGATCAATAGAAAAGATTATTTTTCCTCCTTTTCTAATTGTCTAACAGACAATTGGCTGTTAAAAGCAAAAATAATAATTATTCCTAGGTTATAATTTATTAAAAGCTTACTTTGTACTAAGCACCATCCTGTGTTTTACAAATGTTCATTTGTATAATCCCTCAATAAGACAACAAGATGCAGAGATGTGTAGGAACTTGACCAAAGTCACAATTAGCAGTCATTTAGGAGTGTAATGGTTCAAATATGGGTTTTGGAGCTAAATAGACCTAGAGTCAAATGCTCTCTTAGTGTTTATTGGCTGAGCATACTTGGAAAATTACTTAATACTTTAACATCAGTTTTCCTCATGTTAAAAATATGCATAATAATATCTTCTGAGGGGCGCCTTGGTAGCTCATTGGGTTAAGCCTCTGCCTTCAGCTCAAGTCATGATCTCAGGGTCCTGGGATCGAGCCCTATATCAGGCTCTCTGCTCAGCAGGGAGGTTGCTGCTCCCCCAGCCCCACCACACACACACACACACACACACACACACATGTCTCTCTGCCTCATTGTGATCTCTCTCTCTCTCTCTGCCAAATAAATAAATAAAATCTTTAAAAAATAATATCTTCTGAGCTGTGAAAATTGAGTGAAATAATTTATACAATGAAAAGTATTTCAAGACCTAGCACCTAGTAAACTCTCAGCAAACGTTAGCCATTGTTATCAGGTGGTCTGATGTTAGAACTCTATTATCTATAAAGCCCATGTCCTATAAAGCCCACGTCCTTCCCCAGTGCACCAAGGTATCTCCATCTCTCAGAGGACAACTCTAAAACTTGAAAAATGAAAAAGACAAAAAAACAAAAACCCTTTCCTATCAGGAAATCAAGAATGTAAAAAAGTACAAATGTCCCTGCCAAGTTAAAAGGCAAAAACAAACAAACAAACAAACAAAAACAAAAACAAAAAAACAAACAAAAAAAAATTAAAAACCCCAAAAACTGCTACTTTCTTTGATAGAGATATCTGTTTTGAAAATTCCTAAACTCTAGGGTGGAAATATTTATTTTAAATACCTTTAGATACTCAGATTCCATCTCACACTGTCTTTTGTGGGTGGATGTTGGTGGTGGGGTTTTTTGTTTGTTTTTTGTTTTGTTTTGTTTTGTTTTTTGTTTTACAGCAGCACGTTTTCTGTACCAACAAAAACAAACAAACCATCATCAAAGACGTGCATCTCAGAACATGAACACTGATGTCAGTATTTAAAATGCTAAGTGTAAAAACATTCTGGCTAGTTATGTTTTAAAAAAAAAAAAATGAAAGAAAGAAAAAAAAATTAAACCAAACTGATCAATCTGATAATCCAATAAAACCACTGTTTGATTTATAGGTTATATTTTGTTTTCTTTTTGGCCTTTTGAAAAGGTCATAAGCAGCAAGGAAGCTTCCTGTCTATGAAATACATATCTCTAAAAGTTGTTCTACTATTCATGGGATTTTAAAATGGCTCAATTCCAGGCCCTTAAGTAATTACAACCTTAATTAGTTCATTCATTTATTTACTGAAAGGATTTAGTGAGAATCCACTAGGTACCAAGCACTTTGTAAGGTGTTATGGGACAAACACAAAAGAATGAATGTTCAGAAATGACCATCTGGGAAAGGACCCCAAAGAGTCTGCAAGTAGAGATATATATTCAGTATAACAGCTGCTGTGACGGAAGGACTGGGACAAAGGGCCATAGGAGGATAGAGAAGAATCCTAGATTGGCTTCAAAGAGAACAGAGTGTTGAATAGTGTAGTGTGAACCTTTATTTTATTTTATTTTATTTTATTTTATTTTATTTTATTTTATACCTTTATTTTAATAAATAGTTGAGAAATACACATTCTAAACATACCAAGATCCTAAAGGAGCAAAATGGGACAGTGTTTTCAAACAAAGCAACATCAAAAGTTTCTAGATATTGGACTTGACAATGAACTTTTTGGGCATGATACCAAAAGCATAGACAACAAAAGCAAAAAGAGATTTGTGGGATTATATCAAACTAAAAAGATTCTGCACAGGAAAAAGAAATCCACAAACAGAAGGTTACCTACAGAATGGGAGAAAATACCTGCAAACCATGTATTTGATAAGGGATTATTACCCAAAGTACATTAGAAACTCCTATAAGTCAATAGCAAAAAGCGAATAATCTAATTTATAAATGGACAAAGGACCTGAACAGACTTTTCACCAAAGAAGATACACAAATGGCTAACAGGTGTATGAAAAGTTGGTCAACATCAATACTCATCAGGAAGAACCAAAAGCATGGCAAGATCTCTTCTCACACCTGTTAGAATGGATATTATAATAACAACAACAAAAGATAACAAATGTGAGTGAAGACGCAGAACTAGGGAATTTTGTACATTACTGGTGGGAATATAAATTGGTGTACCTGCTATGGAAACAGTAGGGATGTTCCTCAAGAACGTAAACATAGAATTATCATTTGCTCAGCAACCCCACTATTGGGTATATAAAAGGAATTGAAGTCACTTTCTGGGAGAGATGTCTGCCTTCCTATATTCACTAAGGCATTGTTCACTATGGTCAAGATGTGGGAAAAAACCTAAATGTCCACTGGATAAAGAAAATGTGATGTAAAAACTTGTAGTTATAAAATAAATAAGTACGAGAGATATAATGATGACTCTAGTTCATACTGCTGTATGGGATATGTGAAATTTGTTAGGAGAGTAGATTATGAGACTTCTCATTATAAGGAAAAATATATATATATACCATATATATGTATGTGTATAACTTAAAATGTCTGTATGTGTGTATATATGTATAGAGCATATACATATATTCTCTACATACATATCTATATTATGTAGAGAACTTAAAAGTTCCCAGCACAAGAAGAAAATTTGTAACAAAGTATAGTGATGGATATTAACTAGACTTATGGTCATCCTTTCCCAAGGTATACAAATATCAAATCATGTTGTACCTCCTGAAATTGATATGATGTTATATGTCAATTATATCTCTGTTAAACAATACGATATACACAAACAATCAAATATTTCTCGGCTTTGAAAAGAAGGGAATCCTAACCAGAGGACATTATGCTAAATAAAATAAGCCAGTTACAAGACCAGTAACTGCATTACGCTTTTATGAGTAATCTAAAATATAAAGCTCACAGAACCCGAGAGTAGAATTGTGGTTACCATGGACTGGGGCAAGGGGAGATGAAGAGCCATAGGTCAAAAGGTACAAAGTTTCATTTATGCAAGATGAGTAAGTTTTAGAGATCTACTGTATCACATCGAGATTATAGTTAACAACGCTGTATTGTAGACTAAAATTTTGCTAAAAAGGTAGATCTTAGGATAAGTGCTCTTGTCACAACAGACAAAAAAATATTATAAATATATAAACGAAAGAAGGATGGAAACTTTTGGGAGTGATGGATAAATTTATGGCCTTGAGCATGGCGATATGCTAGTTTGACAGTATTTCTTATCTAAAAAACTCATCAAGTTGTATATAATAAATATGTATAGCTTTTTGTATATCAGTTGTACCTCCATAAAGGGTTTTAAAAACAAAATGGAAAAATAAAATGCAAAAAATAAAAGTGATACAACATGGTATTAGGTATTAAACATGTCAGTCTTAAAATGGGGACTTCTGGGTCCATTTATTTTGCTCTTACATTCTATAAATAAGTAGGCCAAAAATAAAGAACAACACTGATATGTTCAAGGTGTATTTTCTGTCTCCCAGTATTTAAAAAAAATAGAGTACATCATGAAGTAGGTTTGGCACTGAGTCCGTAACAGACATTTTATGAAACCAGATTAAATCAAGCGGCTTTAGACAAACAGAGATAACCTGAATTAACGATGTAGAGTTATGAGTAGACAGACCCGCGACATATTTCTGGTTTTGTTTGGCTTAACTTCGGAGGTGCTTTCTTGTTTTATCTTGGCACAGATTTTAAAATGGCCTCATGTCCTATTTACTTACTCAGAACTGACTTCTCACAGAGGACATACTGCTTAAGAAACTGATTGTTTCAACACAGTCCTGGGGAGCCATTCTTTCAGTATAACGTGATTTGCTTCAAGAATCAAGTAAAGTTTGAACTCCTTGTTTTGACACAAGCTGGTAGATGATATTTACTTAGATTTCAATAAATGATGATTTGTCATAAGAAATACACATGACTCTACACAGATCTGCTTAAACTTGCTCACGGAAACCACTAATGATGTCATGCTTTGTGCTTTGGAGTTCGGAGGCTTTGGTATGTCAGATAAGATGTAAAGAAAATCATCTTACCACTTTAGCACATCAGTGGGTCACCCTAATGTGTGAATATAATTCACTTCTCACATAATAATAATAGCGATAATAATAATAAATAGCATGGATATTTGGAGGTTTTGTTTTGTTTTTGTTTTTGTTTTTTTTAAGAAAGAATGGGGAAAAAAAGATAGCACTCTTTTGGTGGCAAGTATTTTTCTCCCTTCCAAAGAGCGTGGAAAGCACTGGTACTGCTGTAAGTTTAAGTCTGAATGTTCTACTTACTTCATTTTGCTGTGAAAGGAACTAGAAAACTCGAGGCAGTGTCCTTAAATTGTATTATTCAGTATGGGGACACATTTCAAGGTGATATCTAAAAAAGAATGAGTCCTCCTTGCCTTTTTTTTTTTTTTAATTCTTCAACTAATAAAGAAAAGCCAAGCCACCTCCTAGCACTAGGCTTAAATGACAGGTAACAATTTAATGGAGGTTTGAACATCTGGAAGACAGGTAATCAATCGCAAGCACAGGCTCACCCCTGGGGCTGAGGACTGTACGTGATCCTTGTTTGATTCTCAGTGTGGGAGGAGTGTTCGGCTTGATTGTAAATCTTAATGACT
The DNA here is from genome assembly GCF_964662115.1 of Mustela nivalis. NCBI lineage: Eukaryota > Metazoa > Chordata > Mammalia > Carnivora > Mustelidae > Mustela > Mustela nivalis. The sequence goes on along the minus strand of NC_139034.1, from coordinate 56,033,452 downwards.
TGGAATATCATCTTCCTCCTTGGACATCTTCTCTGCTATTATGATCGGACCGCCTAGATTCCAGGACAGGGCCACCTCGAGATGGCCTCCCCTTCTGGCCCCAAAGCACAGTTGGATTTGCAGGAACAGAGCCTGTCTTGGAACACCCTCATTTCTGATGAAGCCTGGTGACCTTTGAAGTCATAATTTGAATTGAAGTATGTCTAATTAGTCGTCTCATTTACGATCAAGCTTTCCTATCTACTTTGGTTGGATTTTTAATAAAGTTCAGATCTTTAAAAATACATGAACAAACTGAACATCACAGAAGGGAGGAGGAGGGGCGGCATAACTGGGTGATGGGTATTAAGGAGGGCACGTGTTGTGATGAGGGCTGGGTATTAGACGCAGCTAATGGATCATAGAATACTACACTAAACCAATGATGTACTATAGTATATGTTGGCTAACTGAACGTAATAAAAAAATTTAAAAAAGTTTCTATAGTGTTTTCTTAATCTCTAAACTTTAAATAATAAAGACTCCCCCCCCCAAAAAATATATATATATATGTTCAAATGACTAGAAAAGTATTCAACTATTGGGTATATTCTTACAAATACAATGGTAATAGGAATAACGATTCTTCGGCAAAGGAAAATGTGGAGTGATTTGTATTTGCTCTGACTGTCTGATGTTAGGATTTGGCATTTCCTTCTGGGAAACTGATGATAGGGATGTTCTGCCAAGATAAAGGAAGGAAGAAATAAGCACCGCACCCCAGTAAGACTATATGGAGGTTTTAAAAAACAGTTTTAAAAATAGCTTGTTTGATGATAGAATCAATTGAACTTAAGGACATTTTCCTAATCCTACTGCCATGAGGAGTTGGTTTCTAAATTTATAGGACTATCATTCTGACTGTGGTCCCAGTTCTCTCTTTTGGGATTTCCCAAATTGTGTTCCTAGCTCTGTGATGGGAGGGGGGATGGTTTCCGTGAGTCTCAATGAGCTGTTTTGAAGGTCCCAACTGTATAAAGAGTGCCAGTGCTTGCCTTTCTAAACCCTTCCCTTGGGGGTCCCTGGATGGTTAAGTCTTTTCAGCCTCTGTCTTCGGCTCATCCCTGGGTCTCTGGACTGAGCCCCACATCAGCCGCCTGCTCGGCAGAGAGTCAGCTTCTCCCTTTCTCTCTGCTGCTGTCCCTGCCTCTTTCTGTCAAACAAATAAATAAAAACTTTTAAAAATAAAATGAAAATAAACTCTTCTCTAGAAAAGTCTTATTTGGGCTTCATGACTTTTTTTCAATGCTCTATTAGCACTAAGACAAAAAGAAACGTTTCTTTATGCAGAAGCATCACTTAAAATTTGGAGATGATTTCCCAGGTAAAGTCAGACTCATTGGTTTCTACATTGGCAAAGAAATGATATCCTGAATCTCAACTGATAATAAGTGGTGCTCTAAAAAAATGTAAATCACAGATAAAGGGCAAGGGAAAAATGGATTTCTGAATTTCCATTACCAGTTTCCCTTGATTGATGTAGACCCACCAAAATTATAGTTTGAAATTCTGAAAGGTCTCCAAGAATTGCTCTGCTCTTTCCTATTCTCAGCTGTGCACCTTTCCCACTATAACAGATCTAAAAGAACTAGGTAGTTTGAATGGCGGTTACATATCTTTTTTGATGAAAATTTGTTATAATTCTCTATGAATAGAGTGAGAAAAAAATGTATCACATAATTTTGGTACAATAGGAGAAAAGAGGCATAAAGGGGTGTGATATTTTTCTCTTATATCATGATAAATAAAGGCCTATCTCATCTATTGGGCCTCGGTAGTAAGTCATTATCACACAGGGGTCTGTTTGGCTTAACGAGACCCAACTCCTGGTCAGCACAGAGCCCTTTTTGTGGCTGCTCCATGTGTGTATCCGCTTACTAGATGCTTGGAACACACTTTGTATGTGAAGCAGCATGGGTTCTCTAGGACTAGGGAAATACAGAGATAAAAGAGATGAGATCTTTGTCCCCAGTGATGACTTAAAAATCTATCAAAGTTGTATAGGCAATAATGGCAGTAAGATTTCTATCCTAACACAAGACCAAGTCTTTGAACTCTGGCCTTAACTTTCATAAGTTAGCCTTTCCTAGAAACACACTAGTTAAGCAATACTGTTGGGAGGTAGATTATTAGGTTAATTATCTGTAAGAGAAATTTTTTTTTTAAAGATTTTATTTATTTATTTGACAGAGAGAAATCACAAGCAGATGGAGAGGCAGGCAGAGAGAGAGGAAGGGAAGCAGGCTCCCTGCTGAGCAGAGAGCCCGATGCGGGACTCGATCCCAAGACCCTGAGATCATGACCTGAGCCGAAGGCAGTGGCCCAACCCACTGAGCCACCCAGGCGCCCCTGTAAGAGAAATTTTATTTCGCATGTGAAACAACCATGAGTGAATTCAGCTTCTTGTGCACTAGGTTCAGAAGCTAAAAACAATTTAAAAGCCAGATGAATTTTAGAGCCCTAAAAGCGCTGAAGTAGCATAAAGATGAATTCATGCGATGTTTTTTTCTCAATAAAGTAAACAGTAATTGTAATATATCACCTTATTTCCATTGACTTGAATGTACAAGTTTTATGTTATATGTGTATCGATGCTGATTATTCCCGGTCCAATCTTTATGTAAGGGTGACAAAATTTTCTGTTTATATGAATGGCAGCCTTATGCTGGGTGTTTCAGGTACACAAAGACAAATAAAACACAGTCTCTTACACACAGCACTGGGACAGCCATAGAAAAGGCTAACACTGGGTAAGATTGCAAGAGGAAAGGACACTTTATAGTAGGGAATTTTTGAAATAAAAACGGACCCTTAAATAGAATTTTTTAAAAAGATTTTATTTATTTATTTGACAGAGAGAGATCTCAAGTAGGCAGAGAGGCAGGCAGAGAGAGAGAGAGAGGGAGAAGCAGGCTCCCCGCTGAGCAGCGAGCCCAATGCGGGGCTCGATCCCAGGACCCTGGGATCATGACCTGAGCCGAAGGCAGAGGCTTTAACCCACTGAGCCACCCAGCCGCTCCCTTAGATAGAATTTTTAAAGGTGAAAGTAAGTCATGGAAACTGAACTCCAGCAAAAACCTGAAGGCAGGATAGCAAGGAAAAAAATGTCCAGGTTTGCTAGAATAAAGACTTTGGGAAACTTAAGTTCTACCTCTAAACATCAGAAAAGTTTTTCTCTCACCCAATATGATAATTATTGTACTTCTAGTAGCCTTTCATAGAAAATAATACACAAAGACAAAGTCACCATAGACAAAGTTGCTCTAAACTCGCTTTGGAATACATGTGCCATAGCATCTGTATATATTTGAGCAACATGGAGATGAGATGGAAAGCATAATATGATTCAGTCTAATGTTGAGGCATGCGTGGATTCCAGGATCCATTGACATAAAAAATTTGTTCCCCAGGGCAGGGGTCTTTGGTCCTCTGTTTAGAAACCACTGGTGTCGGGTAGGAAGTAATGGAGGGCATGGTTAGAGAGATAATCTAGGATACCGTTATAGGAGCCTATTGAATAAGGACCATAAAGTTGTTTGTTTGTTTTTTTTTTAACTTAGAAGGTGGCATTTTAAATAAATAGTGGCATGATGCAAAATGTGGTTTGGGAAAATTAATTTTGTTTGTTAGTCCCATAAAGGTGGAGAGTTTCTCTGTACAGTCCCCATTGGACACACAATGCCTAACACAGTGCCTGCATCATAACAGGTGCTCAACAAATAGATATTTGTTGAGTAAATAAATAAACAAATGAATGAAACCAACCACAGGGACAGTTTCAAAAAGTACAGAGGGGTGAAACAGGTCAAGTGCTACAAGGCAGCCAAGGAGAATGAGACTAGCAAGTAAGAACATCAAGACTGTGACTAGTAATGGGTCTGATAGGATGTTCGCAACAGCCATTACTACAGAGGGCCAGGGCAGAGCCCAACCCAGCTGGACTGAAAGAAAGTCCATTTAATGAAGAAGGTGGAAGACACAAGATAACGTTAAGAAGTCTGGCATCTGCTTTGGAGAAGACAAACATTGTCCAGTGAATTACACAGCCCAGCAGTCCCAGCGGCGGACCGATGGAGAAGGCGGTGTGGCTTCTCACTACACGGAACACAGATGAACATTATTGAGGTCACCGTCCCAAATCATAAATATTTTAGGGGGATGGCAACTTTCTCTCAAGTGGCTCAGGGAGAAAAAGTACTTTATACTATATTTGCCCATTTTTAAAGGCTGGGACAATTTTTTTAAAAATTGCTTTTAAATCATTGGCAATGTTTTTAAATAGAAAAAGAAGTATAAAAAAGTATGCCAACATCAATTTTAAAAGCTAGAGATAGGGCAAGAATTTGAATGGGAGGTATTACTAAATAAATGTGAAGTTTTTGTTAGGAGATTTTTTGAAGGTGAAAGATCTATGTTTTAGAATGAAGAGAATGTTGATGTGTTTATAGGTAAGGCAGAAGAATCAAGTTAGAAGAGAAATACAACTGGGACCCAGTCTAATAAATGATTCAATTCAGCATGCTAAAGTTCATGGCATAGTGGAAAGAAAGTCATTGGCAAAGAAGCCTGCAACCTCCACTGTTGCCTTCAGGAAGCTGGACCGCAAATGCTTCAGAGCAAGTGTATGGGCCCTTTCACCTAAGAGTGACTCTAGAATGAGTTAGTAGGTAGACTGCAAATCAGTCTTAGTCGGAATGGACATAAAATGTTCTAGAATTTTCAGGGCCAATGTTTCCCAAAGTCCTGGACATCAGACGAGACTCTGATTTAGCCTACCTCCGGGTTACTCCACAGCAAGGTAGGTGTCCTGAGTAAGATCTCTGTGTTGTATAATGATCAATGGCATTGCATTTCTGTTTATCCCAGTGTCATTACCACTCTTCAGACTGTGTTCCCATCAGGGGCCTGTTTGGTATCCCTTGTTATCTAAATGGCGCTCAGGGAGACAGGGCTGTTGTGGGTGGAGGGTACAACAGACGAAACTACCTAAGAAGTAGCTTCAGCTGGCTGCCACGGCGGACTGCCATCTCTGGAGATTAAACAAGCAGGTCTATAATCTGTTTAAGAAAAAGATTCTTATTTTCCCATCTATTATAAGTTCCCAAACTATTACAGGTAAGTGAGTAAATAGTATCACTCTGGTCCCTAGTATTCAACCATCCGATGTGGAGAGCTGTTGTAATTCTGTTTGGTGAATCATGTTGGCTATGCAGGCATAACACGGAGACCAGAAAGTCAGCTCCATAGACAACATAAATAACATATTTATTTTTGCTGGAAAAGACACATAATATTATTTATAATTATAGGTCTTTAATCATTGAGGAGAAAATTTGAGATGATGGCAGATAGTAGACAAAGGCAATTTTCAGGTCTCTCTTAAGAGAGACACAACTCAAAAAAAAAAAAAAAAAAGAGAGGGAGAGAGAGAGACAACTCATACAGTGAAGATCATGGGGTTTGGATCCAGACCGTGGTTCTCTTTTATCCCAACTTTGTGACCTTAGCAAGCTAGTGAACCTCATTTTCTGCATCTGTAAAATGGGACTAATAGTATCTTACAAACTTAAAGGGTTTTTATTAGGATTAATGATAATATACGCAGAATGACTAACTATTATTATCATCTGCTTACTCATACTCTGCTATACTGTTCATTACCTATTACTGTTTTTAATATTTATTATACACAAACTACATTCTAATCCAGTAAGTCCCTAACTAGTGGCTTACAAACATTTCATAATCATCAAAAACAAACAAACAAATATACAGGTTAAAAAAATAAGCAGAAATTATTAAGATAAGGTATAGTAGAATTGCCCAAACAAGACTGAAGTCTTCTATAGAGCAAAACCTACCATAAACGAAATTTAGGACCAGAATATGTAAAATATGTGGTAGATAAAAGTTTGCTACACTTAATACATGAGTTCTCAAAAATCAATTTAAAGCATTGTCTCATAGGAAAAAGGGCAAAGATTTGACAATTTACATCTTAAGACTTACAAATAGCAAATAAGAAAAGATATTCAACCTCACTGATAATCAAAGAAATTCAAGTTACCATGACAATGTGATAAAGTGCTTTTACCTAGTAGACAAAGGATTTTTAGAGTGATAAAGACCATAATGATGTGGCTGAGAGACACAGGTCATTTTCATACATTGTTGGTGAGAATGTAAGGCAGTAAAATTTTCTAGAGAGAAATGGTGACATGCATTAAAAAACCTTAGTAATGTATAAATCATTGACAAAGAAATTCTCCTTCTAAGGATTATTCCTAGGAATTGATTGGAGAAGAGCACAGAGTATGATATACAAAGGTATTCATCACAGGGATTCACAGATTGGCAAAAATTAAATTCAACTCTCTATCAATACTGAACTAAATAAATATGGTACATTTATAGGTGGAAAATTATTCATCCATTAAGGATATAAATTTATATTTATTGACATATAAAAATATCAATATATATTTATTTTTATTTTCTTTTTTAAATTTTTTTGTTATGTTAGTCACCATACTGTACATCATTAGTTTTTGATGTAGTGTTCCATGACTCACTGTTTGCATATAAATATTTAATTGAAAAAAAACTAGTTAGAAAAGAATGTTTATAATAGGATCCCATTCTTAAAAAGAAGAATATATACAGGGACACCTGGGTGGTTCAGCCGGTTAAGTGTCTGCCTTCGGCTTAGGTCATGATTTTAGGGTCCTGGGATGGAGTCCCACATCTGACTCTTTGGTCATCAGGGAGCCTGCTTCTCCCTCTGCCAGCCACTCCCCTTGCTTGTGCTCACTGTCTCTTTCTTTCTTGAAATAAATAGATAAAATCTTAAAAAAAAAAAAAAAAAAATATATATATATATATATATATATATATATACACACACTAAAATTATATCAGGTTATCTCTTTCTGTGGTAGGATTACATAGAATTTCTACTTTCTTCTTTATATCTGTTTATACTTCCTAATTTATTTACAATCAGAATAAAAATGATAAAGTTATTTTCCTAGTATGAAGAGAAGAAATGTCATGGTAAATAATTTCTGGTCATTTTTTATTAGATCGCTGTGAAGTTTGATTCTCTGTCCGGAAAAAAAAAAAAAAAAAGGTCATATTTATACTCTACTGAAAACCTATATGAAAAGTATGCTTCATATCTGAAACCTTCTGACCGTGACAGTGGGAAATTTCTACATGTGAGGCTGTGACCTCTGAAAACAAAAGGGTCACGTGAAATGAAAGTCCCAGCTTTGTGAGTGGGGTGGGCCATTTGGAGGGAAGATTTCTTAATATGGAATTGTTGTTATTCTAAAGGCTGGCATCTCTTAATTTTGTTCTCAGCCCCATTTCTTCTTACCTCAGAGCAGAAAGTGAACCTGATCTTGGGAACCAGAAGAAAGAAGAGAAACTGGGGGGAACTGGGAAGGAAGGGTATGGTGACAAAACAAAACAAAACAAACTTCCTGCTGGTGGCTTGGAAAACAACACTATCAGGCCCATCAATCTGGTGCTAATTTTGTCTATGGAAAATCACAGATATGAGCCCAAATGCCTCTCCTCCTGGTCCACAGACAAATTTTAAATCAAAATTTAGCCCAGAGGGAGAAAAATAAGCCAAATAAATACGTGTAGCTGACTCAGTTCCTCACAAAGGGGCCTTCAGTGTTTCTCCTCAGCATAAGAACATAACTCCTGGCTCTTCTACTGAAATGATTCATGAAAAAGAAAAGCTAAATATGTTTTCTTAAGAAGCAAGTCAATGTGTCAGAAAAATATGATTGTCCTAATCCAGTTTAACTTTTCACCTCAATAAATAAGCAAGAGAAATTTGCAACCTGAACCTTTCTGAGCAGTGAATGTTTCTCTTCCTTCTTCCTCCTGAAGAGTTTTTCTTTTTTATCCTGGGGATGTAGGGATATTATAATTCATCAAAATTTCATCCCTACAGGAATCTGGACACCCCCAAAAAATGAGCCAGTGAAAGAAAGGATGAAAATTGCTTTCACAAATATTTTTTAATATTCACATACAACCTGGGGTGAGAGCAAAGGATGAAGGCAAAGCCTTCTGGAAGACCTTCTCCCCTGGGAGGAGGAGCAGCAGACCAGGGGTTAGGACACAGTACTCCACCAGTATCAACCAGTTATGTAATCAGGAGCGAGTCCTTTCACGGCTCCAAAACTCCATATGAGAAATGGAGAGCAGATTGGTGGTACCAGAGAAAGGGGTTGGGCAAAATGGGTAGAGCGGGTCAGAAGGTCCAAACTTCAGATATAGGATCAGTAAGTCCTCAGGATTTCATGGAGAGCAAGGTACGAAAGTTAGCAATACCATATATCTGAAAGCTGCTAAGAGAGAAAATCTTACGAGTTCTCATCAGGAGAGGAAAAAATTTGTAACTGCCTGTGTGGATCAATGGTAATGAGACTGAGAGTGCTGATTGTTTCACAACGTTATACAAATATCAGACCATTGTGTCCTACATCTGACTCTAATGTAATGTTACATGTCAATGACATCTCAATTTAAAAAAAAAATAGGAAATGACATTGACGTTTTAAAGAAATGGTTAGATGAAACGGTTTTATAGAGCCTTATGGTTCCTAAATCCGATTACTTATATTTATTAAACTGAGTGGTTGGGAGGAGGGTACAATCTGACATGCACAGCATGACCCAATTTTTGTTAAATAAAGTAGAAATAGTCATAAAACAAAAACTTCCATGTTAGGTAACATCTGGAATTAAACAACAATTATATACATGGCAGCTTTTAATAATTCTTCATACACATCGTTAGTCAGTGTAATATTTCAACTAGTGTCTTTTCCCAACCTGTGTCTTGATTTTTTTACTCTTCTAATAGCTTTCTTTGAGTAACAGCAATCATTTTTAATGCAGATCAATTTGCTATTTTTTCCTCTTTAAATGAGCACTTTTTATGTCCTGCTTAAACAGTCTGCCAACTCCAAGAAATGACGCTATCAATAGTTTATTTTTATCTTTATCTTTTTGTATCAGGTTGGTCAACCTGCGGACCATGGCAGATACCTCACGGGACATGTCATAGACAACATGGCTTGATTCAAAATGGAATTTCCAGGAAGGAAGTCAAGGAGAAGCTTTGAAGATCTGTCTTTTGCTTTTCTTTGGTGATGGTAATCTGCGAGTCCCCTGGGAATCTGATTCTCTCTAGTTCTCAGTACACTCTGAATCTCACCATGTGTCACTGGCAAAATCCCCTACTTCATCAACCTGTTCCCTGAATGCTCTCTTGACTTTCTTAAAGCAACTGAAACTGTCCCAGTCCCACCCCACCCATCCCTCCCCGCAAGGGTGGATCCAGGTTTTTTAGAGTCCTGAAATGTATACAATTTGGGAAACCTTTTTAAAGAAAAGAAAAATAAGTAAAAGAACAAAATCCAAAATACCTGGGCCAGTGTGTATAAAACTGATAAATATATAAAGCCCATAGCAGCCCTGGGGTTGTGACCCCAGGTCTAAAGTCCCTCCACAGCTTTGGGGGGGGGTAAGCCTTTTTGTCCTTGGGCATCTTTGGACACAAGAGCCAGAGTTGGGGTACATTGCATTTTTAGGTCATATATTTCCCTCCTTCCAACAAAAGCCCTGACATATGCTGGCTATTCATCTACTTTTTCTCATTTTAGTTACTAACTTCCCTTAGCCAGTTATCTTCTTTTATTGAGAATTTGAACTCACTTAGGACAGCTCTTGGCCCCCCGTTGTCATTTAACTTCCACAAAGATGATTTGCTCAACACCACTGTCCTCGTGGTTCCTGCTTCCCTGATCCCCGCGGCTTTTCTCCCCTCCTCACCCCACACTATCTTCTACCCTCTTCACATGCAATAAACTGTCATTCTCAAGTCAATCACGAGTCTCATGTTTTCAAAAGCAGTGGTCTTTCTTTGTCTTCATTTCACTCATCACCTGAACAGCTGTCCACTCCCTCTAAAACAAACAAATAAACAAAAACACATACCTTTATTTTCTGATTTTCCCCCTACCTCCCTGGCCATTTATTGTGTCCTGCTCCTTTACAGACTCCTCCCGCCTCTGCTCAGTCAGGACATGTGAAAGCACTTGGGTCTCAACCCTGATTCTTGAGCCTTCTCTTTTCCCTCTACACTCGCTACTGAAATGATTTCCTCTGATCACGTGGCTGTAAATATCGCTTACAGGCACATGATTCCAAAATGGGTATCTCCCTCATTTCCTCTTCCCACATCTCCAGACACATATCTATCTGTATTCGTATCCTAGGAGTGCTGTGACAGACTGGGCGGCCTAAGCAACAGACAGTCATCTTGACTTAGGGCCCATCCTAATAACCTTATCTTAACTCGATCATCTGCAAAGACCCTATTTCCAAATGAGGTCCCATTCTCAAGTACTGGGATTTAGGACTTCAGCATTTGGGAGCTGGTGGGGGAGGGGGTACATAATTCAACCCGTGGAACCATCGAACTGCTTCTCTGACACTCCCCTTAGATAGGAAAATCAGACTTAATATGCACAAAATAGAAATCTTGATTGGTGCTTTCGCTCATTGAATTTTTCTCTAGGTTTATTTACTTTAACAAGCAGTATCACCATCTAGTATCTAAGGGGTTATTCTTGGTGATTCTCTTTCTCTCATGCCACAGAGCCAGAACTTCAGATAATTAAGTCAACTCCATTAAACCCTCTGAATCTGTCCACTTCTCTCTCTACCACTACCATTTGATCCAAGCTACTATCATCTCCTGCCTGGTTCAGGGAAACAGCCATCTATTTCCATTCTTCCCTTTCTACAATCTAGTCTACTCAGGCACCAGAAACTTTTGTCTTAAATAGTTTTTATTCTTGTCCAAAGTAATATACACACATAATACTGAACTATAGGAGAGTAACTTAAAATCTTCAGTGTAATATAGAAGTTCCTTACCTCATCACTTCTTGTGTTGTATTATCTTTTTTTCTTCTGGCATTTACTTTCATATTTCTAAATAATACCATAGCTCTTTCTTGTTTCAATAATTTGGATATTTTCAGTTGGTTTCTTTTTATGTTGGTGAAGACTTAGCACTTTTATTCAAACCCCCACCCCTGACTTCTCCTCCCCATTTTCTTCAGAATAGTAATATTACCATTTTCTTATTAAACAACTTGTCAAGGTTTTCATGAGTCTGCTTAAATATATGTTAATCCTAGAGCTGGGTAGTTACATTTTTACACATATTTTTGGTTTACTTGTGGATATAATTTTTTTAAGATCCTGCATGACTCAAATGTCTTGAAATAATTTTATTTTATATTCTTTGGCTGGGTATAAAATTTAGGATTGAAAATAATTTTCTTTGGTACTTTGTAAGCATTCCTCTGGGGCCTTTTGTCAGTAATATAACAATTGAAAAGTTGAATGGTGTGTTATATATTGTTTTCTGTAATCTATTTTTTCTATCTCTGGAAGCTTCTGGCAGCCTCTCTCACCATGGTACTCTTATGGGTCAGGATGGTGTGTCTTGAAGTAGGTCTTTTATATTCATTCTCCTGAGTATTCTGTCAACTTTCTCTAGAATCCAAAGATTCATGTCCTCTAATTGAGGGGAGTGTTCTTATATTGTTTTTTCTTAATCTCCTGTCTTTTCTTAGCTTGCTGAAACACTCTGAGTTAAATGTTAGACACCCTGATCCTCCAAGTCTTGTCTTTCCTCTGCCTTTTTCCGTCATTTTAGTTTTTGTTCTATTTATTTGGAAGATTAATTCCACTTTATTTTCCAACTAGTTTCTTGTATTTTTCATTTCCTCTAAGCCTTTTCTCTTCATTATTTCTTTTCTTATAGTTTTCTGATCTTGAATTAGATATGCAATATCTTATCTTCCTAGTAATATTAAAGACTTCAAAAAATAATGGTTCTGTTCTTTGATTTGCCTCTGTTTCCTCTAGGATTTTCTTCTCTTTCTGCTTTTTATCTCTCTTTTGTAATTAGAGAGATTAAATCAAAGGTTTTTCTCAAATGTCTGATTATAATTTTTTCCTAGTTTATAGTAATAATGCTTAAAAATCAGATCCAGGGCGCCTGGGTGGCTGAGTGGATTAAGCCGCTGCCTTCTGCTCAGGTCATGATCTCGGGGTCCTGGGATCAAGTCCCACATCGGGGACTCAGCAGGGAGCCTGCTTCCTCCTCTCTCTCTGCCTGCCTCTCTCTCTTGTGATCTCTCTCTGTCAAATAAATAAATAAAATCTTAAAAACAAAATCAGATCCAGGGGTGCCTGGGTGGCTCAGTGGGTTAAGCTTCTGCCTTGGGCTCAGGTCATGATCTCAGGGTCCTGGGATCAAGCCCTGCATTGGGCTCTCTGCTCAGCAGTAAGCCTGCTTCCTCCCTCTCTCTCTGCCTACCTCTCTGCCTATTTGTGATCTCTGTCTGTCAAATAAATAAATAAAATCTTAAAAACAAAACAAAACAAAACAAAAAAAAAACAAAAAAGAAATTGGATCCAGTCCATGATCAAGAAGGAGTGATCAAGTGGAGGGCTGTCCTGGAAGCTGAATAGTCAGCAAATTATGTGAATGTATATTCTCTAGACTTTTTCCATTTCTCCTGATTCAAGTTTCCTTGAGTTTCTTTGCTGTGTAACAGATACCAACATTCATGCAAAAGGCAAGTACAAGGGGATGAGAATTATTCCACTCAATTTGCAGACTTTAGATTCATCTGTTTTCATCCCCAAGTTGCACATACCTGCCTTTCATTTTCCCATGTGCCCCTGATTCTTTCACTGCTCAAGTTCGATTCTCCATAGAGGGCATGTCCCCTTACTTGCCATAGAGGACATCACCTTGATGCATGACTGGTCATGCTTATCTTGAAACTAACAGCTTCGTATACAAACTTTCATCCAATCCCTCTATCTCCAGACCTTCCCCTTACCCTCCTTTCTGTGGTACACCATGACTTCAAGTCCTGGTCAGTAAGAATTGACTCACTCCTCTTTGATGTTCTCTGCACATACTTTAGGTTATAATTACTCACTTCTGTCTAAAAGAGTTACCCTTCCTCTGTCCATCTGTTTGCATTTTCCAAAAATATGTGGTAATGCTTTAACTCCTGCTCTCTCCTCTCCTTTTTTTCATTGTTCTTAAAGTTTGATGCTTTTTTTATTCCTTTACTACTATTTCAGCAAAGTCTTTGGAATAAAAGGAGAAAACTACATGTGGTCAAACATTCACCCTTTACATTTTTATGTAAAATAAATGACTTGCTGTTTAAAATTCCCCAAGGAATTTTTATCACATCAAGAATAAGATCTAGGGGGTGCCTGACTGGCCCAGTTTTTGGAACATGGGACTCTTGATCTCCAGGTTGTGAGTTTGAGCCCCACATTGGGTGTAGAGATTACTTAAAAAAACTAAAACAAAAATTTTAAAACTTAAAAAGAATAAAATCTAGACATGTCACCATGGCCTTCAAGGGTCCATGTGATGGCCCCATTGGTCTTTCTGCCCCATCACTAACCCCTCCCTCTTCACTTACTACACTTCAGCTACACTGACCTCCTTCCTTTGTTTAAAGGCTTTGTCCTCAACTCTTCACATGGCATGTTCCTTTTTGTTATTCAGATCTCAGATCAATATCACCTCTTCAGAGAAACCTTCCTGACTTGCCTTACCCAAAGTATTGCCCACCTCAGGACATTCTACTATCTCAATATGTCTCATTTTTTTTTTTTTAAAGAGTATTTTTCACCAACTGTAACTATTATCTCAGGCAGTCCTGTGTTTGTCAGTTTCTTGCCTGTATCCTCTCCGGTAGAGCGTCAGCTTCATAGGCGCAAAGGCTTCACCAAGCTCGGGCACTGCACTGTCACACAACATGGGCTTGACCTCCTGTAGATACTTGATAAATAGTTACTAACTGATAAATATTGAAAGTTACTGTCTTGATGTGCCAAACTGGCAAAATACAGTTATCTCCTCGGGTACAAGAAAGCAGTTTTGGAGAACCCTAGAAGAATTTATTCTAGAAGCTTTACTCTTGAATCTAAGATATTGTGAACAAGGAGAAAACCAAAGACACTGGTCAAAGACCCAAAATTTGGAAAAAGAACCAGGTTGGTGTGTCATGCAAACTAAGGGAGAAGTGAGTGGACAGAACTGTCAGACACTGAGGATATGTCAAGGATAGAGAATGGAGTCCAGATCTGTAGAATCAATGACTTTTAAGAAAATAATCTCAGTGGCGACGTGAAGGTAGGAGATGGAGTTTGGAGAGTTATGAAATGTGTGCTAGTTAGGAGGTAAAGGCTAGGGTACAGTTTGGGGGTGCAGGGAACTGGAGTGTAGTTATTATTAATCATTCAAAATGACTAGCTGGAAAGGGAAGGAGGGAGGATAGAGCAGGATGAGGAAATAGTGATTATAAAATTAGAGTGATATCAGTCCTGTAATTCATTCTAGCCCCACTCAGTGGCCCTGGCTCCATACTTTCTGATGAGAAGAAAATTTTCCTTCTTCACTGCTGCCGCCTTAACTGCTTCTCTCTCCCCGTCTTTCTCCATCCTTTCCTATCTCCTTCTTTCCCTCCACTCCTCCTTCTCGCCATTATTGCTTTTATTGTACTTCCCATCTTCAGCTATATGTCTGCGGTGATGCTATAAGCCAGTGGTTTTCAGAGTGTGGGCCCCAGACCAGTAGCATCAGCATCACCTGAGAACCTCTTAGAAATGTGGTGTCAGGCTCCACTCCAGGCCTCCTGAATAAGAAACTCTGGGAGTAATGCCCAGGTTCATGTTAACACGCGTGAATGTGATTCTGATGCATGGTAAAATTTGGTAACTACGGCCATAAGCTACATCCTAATTTCTGAACCTTTGTCCAACTGAAGGCCTGGCTCTCCTGAGAGCCCCCGTGACCACCTGGACATCTCGTGTGGCATCCTCTCCTGCTACTTTCCAGAGACTCCATCTCTCCTTCCCCTGGTAACTTCTCTGCACACCATCCTTGCTTAAAATTGTTTCAGATTGCCTCTCATTCCAACTGGTCTTTGTGACAGCTCTAATTTTTCTGTATCCCTTTTACAATAAAATTAGTTTAAAGAAATCATTGTAACACTCTGTATGTGGCCTGACCAATACATTTCTTCATTATTGTTTGTATTTCCTCTCATGTGAATCACCTTTGCCAATTTAGCTATTTGAGATCTTTATATTTTTATAAATATTAAAGCTCTTTATACCCTGGAGGCACCAATTCTACTAATCATATTTATCACAAGTATTTCCTTTCTTTTTTTAAAGATTTTATTTATTTATTTGACAGAGAGAGAGAGAGAGAGAGAACACAAGCAGAAAGAGCTGGAGAGGGAGAAGCAGGCTTCCCGCCAAGCAGGGAGCCCAACAAACCTGGCTCCATCCCAGGACCCTGGGATCATGACCAGAACTGAGGGCAGATGCTTAACCGAATGAGCCACCCAGGCGCCCCACAAATATTTTCTTGTTCTGTTGGTTTTTAAGGTTTTATTTTATTGTTTCTATTTGCACTGAAGTTTAAAATCCAATATTATAATAGATGATACAGACAAATGGGTGACTTTGTCTCTCTAATATTTTGTATTGTTCAATCATTAGAAAATGATCCTTACTACAGAGTTGAAATGAATCTTATGTTGTGGTTTTTAGTATTTTTTTCCATGGCTTAAAAAATATGTAACACTTTTCCTGGCTCATTTTGGCTTATGGTATAAAATGCCATCAGGCTAATTATACCCCAAATACTTATTAGTTAATGATTACTTTCCCAAATGCTTTATTAAGCTTCATTTTTCTGAGGCAGTAGAGTGTAAACGTTAAGATATGGCTCTGGAACTCAATGGCTTGGATTTAACATGGGCTCCAGCTCCAGCTCGTCTTGGGAAATTTCCTGCAGTCTTCAGCCCCTTCGTCTCAAATGACGTTCTCATCAGCTCACTGTGACGAGTAAATTCAGCATCTGACATGTAGTAAGAAATAAGGAGATGTTAGCTGTGTGACATTTGGAAACTCATTAGTTTCCCTTTCTGGACTCCTTGCCTGTGCCATCAATCCCTAGGCCTACATTTGTATCCTCCTCGTGTTATCTAACTATTGTTCTTTTCCAGGGATAGCCTGTTTTAGCGTAGTCTTGTCTCAACACCCCTTTTCAAACAATCGTATCTAAAATACTGAGCACCTGGGTGGCTCAGTGAGTTAAGCTGCTGCCTTCAGCTCAGGTCATGATCTCAGGGTCCTGGGATCGAGCCCTGCAGGGGGCTCTCTGCTTGGCAGAGAGCCTGCTTCCCTCTCTCTCTCTGCCTGTCTCTCTGCCTACTTGTGATCTCTGTTAACTGAATAAATAAAATCTTAAAATAATATAAAATAAAATAAAATATATACGTTGTTCCTGACTGATTTGACCCAGTAGCAAAGAGGCTTAATGGATAGCACAGAAGGCAGTTTGAAAAGAGGAAATAAGGAAGAGTCTGGAAGACGCCATTCCAGTCAGGTGAGCTTTGGCAGGTGGGCAAAAAAATTGTGATGCTTTCATAGCAGAAGCCAGCGTGGTGTCAGGGGTAGGGCCCTGGATGGGGGGAGGAGGAGGAAGATGAGTGAATTTAGAAAGCATTACAGGAGAAAATCTGTGTGAGGGGGAAGCAAAGAGACAAGACAGACGAGGAATTGGAGAAGAGTAAGTCGCGTGGAAGCAAGTTGCATCACTCATTCTACACGGTTCGAGTTATCTCCGTGGCTGGAAACGGGTCCAACGAAATCCCTCAGCACCCCAGAAGTAGGCTTTGCTCATACACCGCTAGTGACGTGAGACAGTAAAACATGTATCTCTACATTTAGTGCTAAGCTCTATTCAATTTTGCTTAAGTTTTAAATGCAAAGTTACTGATTTTTTTTTTTTTTTTTTATTGGCTGGATAGTCAAGATATTGTGTTTTGCTCTAAAACTTTGGAACCACTTTTTATCGGTGCCTCCAACTATTTCTCAATATATATGTGCATGAATTTTTAAAATCATTTATATCATTTCAAACTTACCTAAAGCCCCTTGACCATTATTTCAGCACGCTCAATTATTTTGGCTTTTTTCCACGTTTGAAATTATGATTTGTATTTCCCAATAGATACGTGCTCAGATTACATCTTGACTCCTAACCTTTGTTTTACATTACGGAAAAGCACATAGTGTTACCTTCAGAGAGGGTACAGGCAGAGTGCATTGGAAAGCTATGCTGGGCCTGATCCGTGAGTTTGCCTTAAGGCCGATTTATGCCACTTAAAGTAATCTAGTATGTACCTTGGTAATTGAAATCCTTCCATTACCCTCACTCCAGCCCATTTAAATATTTCTCTTTCAGTTGCAATTACGTCAGGAGGGGAGCCAGATGGTTTGAGAAAGACATGGGCATTTCCAACAAGGCTTTTGGCTGCCCACCAAAAAGCTGGTTGGTGTCCATAATTCCAAGTCTACTCTCTTCTCTGCAAGGTTCTCATTTATAAAAAGCACTGCCAACCCTTCTGACCCTAGAAGAATGCTTGGGACGTGGGTCGACAAATGCTCATGGTAACAAACACAGAAAGAAGGTTACCTTAGATTTCTATGCTGTGTGCTTGTTTTTGTTTGTTTGTTTGTTTGGGGTTATTTTGGCTACCAAAAAACTCCCCCATTGTTCCTGTCCTCAGTTCCAAATCAAAGCTTTTCACATTGTGTGAATATCTTAAATATTTAAAACCCATCGATGCAATTTTAGCTTGAGAGCAGTCTCACCCATAATCACAAGTCTGAAAAGAAAGGTTTGGGATATTAACAAAACTGGGAAATTTCTCAGCTAAAGCATCAATAATGCCTTTTCAATGTGCTTACACAGACTTTTATTCTGTATTTTTTTAAAGATTTTTATTTATTTATTTGGCAGAGAGAGACACAGTGAGAGTGGGAACACAAGCAGGGCGAATGGAAGAGAGAGAAGCAAGCTTCCTGCCCAGCAGGGGGGCCCAGCTCAGGGCCTGATCCCAGGACCCCTGGACCATGACCTGACCTGAGCTGAAGGCAGACACTTAACGACTGAGCCACCCAGGCACCCCTGTTTATTCTGTATTTGTGTATGAAAATGCTGCTGAGCCACAGGATGGAAACTAAATAATTCAATTAATGCATAGAGAAAACAAATAATTCTACTAATTCTAATAACTGTTTTTATGAAAAACTTTTCATTTAACTCTCAAAACTGACTAAAAAACTGACACTTGGATAATGCAATGAAGTTATATTTACCTTTAGAACTCTCTCCCCATGTCAGGTTTCAGATCCGCTTCTAAGTAAATGTCTTTTTGGGGGCTCATTATGACTATTCCTATCTTCCCCCAAAACAAACTGACATGCATGTTTATTTCACTTCTTCCCTTGATTTCTGGCTGTCAGGTTTATACCTCTTCCAATGCGTGTTACCTTGGCCTGTAGCAGCAATATCACACCCAAGGACAGGGAGACCAAACCTGACAGATGTTGCCAGAGAGTACCTAATAAATGTTGTCTTACGGGATGGGCCCTCTCAAGAAATGACCTAAAATAGTATTACAGACAAGGTTTATAATAAGCTACTGGATGAATTATTAATAAATCACCTATCAAAACCTGTGATTAATGATAGACCAATTTTGCCAGAATACAGAAGGTACATACAACCAGATCCCACAGATGTACGCCAGTGCCAGCCCAAAGCTTGGAGATGAGAGGGGTGAGGCTATGTTGTCCTCTGGCAAAGTGAAGAAGTCATGAACAAATAGGTTTGTCGTATGTGAAGGTATTGCTGTAGCAGTCATCATGGTCTCTCTGCCTAAGGGAGGATCTAGTTAGGAATCTTACTGAAAACACATTCATTTCATGAATCTCTCTCTCCTAAAGATTTACCTTTATTAGAACACAAATAATTTCCCAAACAGAGGGTACCAAAGTGCCTCAAATGCCCTCGATTTTACCAGAACGATATGTGGTCAGAGCAGCTGAATAGCTTCTCTGTGTATAAAAGGAAGAAATGGGACATTGTATCTTTTTATACGATGACTTTCATAGGTACTAACATTTATATTAAAATTACCCTTTAGTCTTCAGAAAAACAGAGGCTTACATGCGCAAACAAAGAGTTTCACGTTTTGAGAATTCTGACATTTAGAAACATAAAGTTAGCATTTTTAGCTCAGCTTATAATAGGTAACAAAATATGTCCTTATTGTGTAAAATATAATGTGTGTGTGTGTGTGTGTGTGTGTGTGTGTGTGTGTTTGAAGAGAGAGAAAAAGAGAAAGAGAAATGTGTTTGAACTTAAACACAACATAAATGAGCACAGAAATTTCAGTCCAAAGCTAAGGGGTACCACTCGCCAAGATTCATTAAGCGGCTTTGGGCAAGTTACTTAATATATTTTTGTTTTGTTTTGTTTCAGTCACATGTTGGAAATCCTAAGAGTGACACATCTTCTCTAACTCAGTTTTAAGCATTTCTGAAAATATGGCCTAATTTCTTCACATCTCAATGGAACAATGAGAGACAAAGCATGAGACTTGATGTCAACTGCATAAAACAAGCAGTTGGGTTCAAGCAATTAGGTCCAAGAGAATAGTTTTCTCAGTGTGGTCCACAAACACAATCTCTTTTAATATTAAAATCTTTATAAACTCGTAGTATGGATTGGCCCAGAGCCCAAATAAGTGGAATAATGTCAAAGTAGAAAATTGTATCCAATAAAACCAAATCCTTGGAAGATGAGGCCAGCAGCCTAGGGTTTGGTCCATTGGGCTCATTTCACCATTGACACAAGTAGCACGTATCTCCCAGAGCCCTTGGGGTAGCCCCATAGCCAAGATCTGCTGCCTGGAAAGCAGATAAGTGGGGCCTGACTCTGCTCAGAGCCAGATTAATCTGCCCACTCTTTGAGAATTATGTTTACTTAGAACCTGGCATAAAAGACGAGTTACTGATGTCTTACTTTTTTGATTTTGCTAATCAAAATTTGTTCTTCAGTATTATTTGTAAAGATTGTGTCTTCCAAGGGACTTGACTCCAAAAGTAACTAAAATGCATTCTCAAAACTTAAAAAGGAAATACATAATTTTAGAAGGATATTTGTTCTATGACCTATGGAAAATTTAAATCTCAATTCCCAGAACACTGAACTGCCCTCCTCTTCTCTTCGGATGTTTTCTGTGGAGAATGAAATACTGTATTTGATTATTATAAATGAGCATTATTTATGAAGGAAAAAAAAACACATATTTTTTTTTCTTTGTTTTGTCTTCTTATTCAAGGGCTGACCCCTAACCCTGAGATGGGAGTATTATAATCTCCCCCAACAAAGACTACTTCAGGGAAAATCTGGAAAGATCATTAGGGAAACTGACCCTTTCTCAGAAAGCCAAAATGAAATGAAAATATAAAACTAAACTATTCAGGTCAGGACATGAAAGACTTGGGACTAGTTTCCAAAGAATAATTCTGATTTAGGTGGGAAGGATTGGCAAGAACATGAATCAGATGTAGAAGCTGTACCCAACTCAAGAGTCCAGAAGACGAGTGCAAAACAATGTCTTCATTTCATGTACCCCATCTAGGTCCATAGCAGGTTCCTAGCATTCAAATATCCTTCCCCTATTCATTGACTCACTTATTCATTTATACTTTCATCATTTTCCATGTATGGATTAACTGAATAAAGCCTAAACCAGGCACTATGTTATTTGCTTCAGACACAGAGATAAATAGAGGCTAGTCTTCATCTTTAATGTATGTACAACCTAGATCAGAAATCATATAAGTCGGGGTGCCTGGGAGGCTCAGTGGGTTAAACCTATGCCTTCAGCTCAGGTCATGATCCCAGGGTTCTGGGATTGAGCCCCGCATCGGGCTCTGTGCTCAGCAGGGAGCCTACTTCCTCCTCCAATCTCTCTCTGCCTGCCTCTCTGCCTACTTGTGATCTCTGTCAAATAAATAAATAAAATGTTAAAAAAAAAAAAAGAAATCATATAAGTCAATGTAGTATGGAGAGGTGAGAACAATAAGAAATTAAGGTAATTAGGTAATTAAGGTGAGAAAGCAGGACAGAAGAAGAGCACTGAATCCAGCTAAGGGGAAGAAAGGTGAAGTCTGAGCCAAAGTCTGAGCCAAAGACTCAGCTGAAGACTGAGTTGGGATGAACAGGCAGACCAAATCAGATGGGATGGAATTCCAAATAATGGTAACCCATGGTTACCATGAGACTTGATATGTGGTGTAAATGATCATACCATTCAATATGGCCATAGCTTGCAATCTATTAAGGTACGGGGAGAGATTCGGCTGCAGAAGGGACAAAATCAATATCCTGAAAAGATTTCTATGCCACTCTAAATGGTCTTTATTTGGTACTGAAGGTAATACTGGATCCAAGAAACATTTTCAGCGAAGCAATAATATGATTAGATAAATATATTTCTTACCTTTATATTCTTTAATTTTTTAACTTTCATGTATTATGCATTATTATATGTAATAATTACACACCAATACATAATACACTTTTAAAATTTTTTAAAAATTTTTAATAATTTTTGAGCTTTAATTTTTGCATTTAATAGATTCACATTTTCAAAAACTGAGATAAACAAAAAGTGTACAATGAATTATCTCATATCCATCCCTGCCCTGGAACATTCTTATTAAGCCAACATCCAGGGCACCTGGGGGGCTCAGTGGGTTAAGCCGCTGCCCTCAGCTCAGGTCATGATCTCAGGGTCCTGGGATCAAGTCCCGCGTTGGGCTCTCTGCTCAGTGGGGACCCTGCTTCCCTTGTCCTCTCTGCCTGCCTCTCTGCCTACTTGTGATCTCTCTCTGTCAAATAAATAAATAAAATCTTTAGAAAAAAGGCAGACATCCAGTTTTCTTAGTTGCTTGTAGATACAAATAAATATCAATATTCCTATTTTCTTCCTTTCTTACATCAAACTCAAAATCTATGTCCAGTTTTGACCCTTTTTACTTAATAATGTATCTTGGAAATTTTTTTCATATCAATATGTAAAAATCTTCCTCAGACTTTTATAAAGAAATATTCTCATTACAATGTAAAAGAAGGGTTAGTGAGGTAGAAAATTTTAAGTGTATGCTCAGGAAATGATAAGATCCTTGGAAAACTATAGACCTGAGAGATTGAAGAAATATTGAGGAGACAAAGTCAACAAAATATGGAGAAAAATTGGGAAGGAGGTAAGTTCAGGAAAAGAATCAAGGTGACTCTGGTCAGGGCAATTAACAAAATCATGTTAGATGAAGCATTCACTGAGAGGAGAAACTCACTAGAAGAATATGTTAGGAGAAGCAGGGCCAGAGGGAGATAATGAGTTGAGCTTCCAACATACAGAACTTGTGGATACAGTTAGAGCCATTCAGTACTAAGCATGGAGGTCAAGAAAGAGGTAAGGATGGAGGTTTTGGAATCATTGGAATCTATTTAGTGATTATAGCCTTGGATATGGTTGAAATCATCTAGCAAGAATGTGGAACAAGAAAATATAAGGAAGTGAAGGTAGGGTCCCCTACATTTAAGAGGCAGTAGGAGGAAGAGTAATACACACTCCGTGCCATTGGAGAGTAGACTAGGTTTTGCCAATCCCTGTACTATGGAGATGTTCCACACATGGGCGCATGTGCATGCATACACACACACACACACACACACACACACATACACATTGTTCCATGGTCAAAAATCTCAGAGATTCACCATACACATTACCATATTAAAGACTAAAAACAACTTAGATCACATTTTTGAAAAATACAATCTCAGGGTTTAAAAACTAGAAAGTAGTGTTTTTAGATCTAGAGAAAATGGCCAGTCTTGGGCTCTGTGCTTTGAGGGTGCTGCCCAGGCTTTCCCTCTAACTCTTTCCTTTCTTGTACAATGAAATGGACATGGAATGTCCATGGACATGGTCCATGGAATTAGTGTACATATCCACTAGGAATTTGTCCCAGCCCTACCTCCACATCTAGACCATGCTCTGGGTGTCTGGGATCCCAGAATTTGCCATCTTCATTGTCCCAAGAATGCAACCAAGTTTGGGTGCCCCCTTACCTGGTCCATTCTCCTGAGGGCCAATTGTATCTACTCTCTACTGAACACATTAGTGGATCAAATCTGGGGTCGAGAAGTGACTGCTTAGGGAGAATGTGAAAGAAGCTTGGATGGGAGAGCTGAGGTATTTATACAGATATGCATAAGGATCCTCATAAGTGTTGGTGGGACTAGGGTGGTAGAAGAAAACTAACAAACGAATAACCAAAGACAGGGGCCATATTTTCTCACCCTACCACATCCTCATGGAATCTGAGAATTCTACAGCAAACCAGCCTTCCAGGCCAATGTGAACATAAGTTTAACAAGTTGGAAGAGAGCATGTAATTAATTTAGCAATGTCTTAGTTTGATTCATATCTTATAAATATTTAAACATATGGTATATGGGCCACTGTTTGTATTCTTGAACTAGCCCCACAGTTTATGGGCTGGTCTGGGAAGGAGTAACAAGAGGATAGAACATTGGACAGCCAATGAGGAAGAGTGAAGTAAGGGTAGAATATTTATAGAAAATAAACATTTTTAAACACGTTTAAGAAAAAGTTGGTTATTTGGTCAATAACGTATGTCCTCATTCCTAGAGCTATGGGTCCTGCATTAGCTCTTTTCATCCTTATAAGCTCTGAGTATACAAATGAGTACATAAACTGAGATTTAGAGAAACCAGTAATGCGTCCAAGTTCACAAAGTTAGCAGTTGCTGGAGATTACTGCTCAGGACTGCCAACTTCCAAACCAATGTTATTTCCACCATGTCCTGCTGCCTCAAAACCCGAGAAGACCAAAATCTTTATCTGCCACAAAATGAAAAGAAAAAGCCTACCAAGACAAATATGTGGTCATCAACTCATGGTACATTTTAAACACATCATGCAGTCTTAAAAAGTAGTCTGTTATATCGTTCTTATACATCATCCACTCAGGGATATCATGTTTAGGAATGAGCAGTTATGCTCTCACTTAGATACAATCCTTTGACCAGAAAACATACCCATTAGTACACCATGAAAGTCACCTTTTGACATTGACATTGTGGATCAGCATTTAATAACTTATTATAATCTTTCAATTTGGCCCCCATATAGAGAAAAGGAAAACTCTCTGAGGGACTGTGTGTGTGTGTGTGTGTGTGTGTGTCTGTGTGTGTGAAGCTTGGATGGATGAGCTAGGTATTCACAGAGATATGCAGAAGGACCCTCACAGTGTGAGGACTAATATATAAACCACCAAAAAAACTAAAAACATAGAATATAAAACGTAACGGTATTGGATATTTATACCACAAAAGGACTATTTTGATGCCATCTTGAGTTGTTGATTAACCATGAAGTGTTAATGATTAATTTTTAAATGGGTTGTGTACATAAAAAATGATCCATTAAAAGAGGTTGATAGTTTCTAGAGAGTTTATAAATCACATTTCAGAAGACAAAATGCCTGCATTCCAGTTGATTCCTGAGTAAACTTCTGATTAGGCTGGATTGGAGAATAAGAAAGTGCTGCCCACCTGGTTTCACCTGAGATTTTTTTTTTGTGAAAGCTTGAAAATGGAAAAAATTATTTAGTAAAACTTAAGGAACAATTATGTAATACAATTAGGAGCAAATTAATATGATACAAAAGCAAAGTTTCCAGAGGTTTAACATTTAACACAGATATTCAGTTTTCCTTCTACAAAACCAGCTGAGGACTCCTTTCATGGTCCTTATAACTTTAGAAAAATAAACACCACCATCACCTAAATGTACCTCATGTGTACCAGGCCGACTGTCTCATAACTATCACAGATTATTTGGGACCACAGAAGCCCAGTACATCTGGGATTTGCCTGGGGCCCAAGCTTCCCTGGGAAAGATCTTAACCTCTGACCATAATTGAGTTCGGGGTTGGATTTATACAGGTAAAACAATGCCCCTTCCGCTCTAGGGAGGAAAAAAATGGGACCCTGGGAGTAAACAGAACATCATTTGACTCCCATCTTTGTGGAGGGAGGTCCAGGATTGCATGTGGCCACCACTGACCCAGTGTCCCTCCTTCCTGGAGCCTTGGCATGACGTAAAGGATTGTGTTACTGGTACCCCAACCACTCTGCTGTGGGAGTCCACCATGATAGACCTGGGCACAGAAAGTGTGAGAACTGTTGGTCCAGGGGAGAGAGGCAGCAGTGACCCCATGTCCAAAAGCCACAAAGTGACCATGAGAAAGATGGAAAGTGACAGCCACAGTCTCTGGCATGGGAGCTTCATCATTTGTCCCCCTCCTGGCACTCCCAAAGGCAAGAGAGTTGCCTAACACCAACAAGGTGACATAGGGAACACTTGACTTACACCTAGCAGTTCTAAGATTTCTCAGAGAGAGGGGAATCTGGAAAACTCAGGACCTATCTATTATCAGCAGAGGAGCTCAGAGCATCAAAAGGAGCACATTTACTGTCAATGAATCTATATTCATTGACAGTAAATATATATTCCCCAACTGGAAAAGCCAGGAACACACATAACACTACCTAATATGCATACATTCATATTACATAATATACCTACATGCATACGATACACGTAATATTATGGTGTGTTTTGCCATTTGATCTTATTACTCAAATGAAAACTATAATTCCTCTTGGAATATGTCCTTTATTTAATTTGAATGCCACATCAAGATAAATATATACTCTACATGGGTCTCTAAGACATTCATTCAACATATTAAGTGATTTCCTTGGGTCAGGGACTATCCATAGTGCTGGGGCACGGGGTAGATACAATCCCTACACTCAGGCACATTACAATCAAATCCCCTCCAAATACAATTTGCACTCGGAATGTTTCCTCAAAACCAAAAGTTCAAAGTATGCTAGTTTCCACCTATTTATTTTTTTACATATAAGAGGAACTATTTCTAGATTTCACTGCAACAAAACACACCATACCAAATGGTAAGAATGGGACCAGCTTTACGGGCGTGCGATCACCCAGGGCCCACGCTTAGTAGGACCCCACACTTAATTTAATGCTCCATTATCACTGTCTTAAAATGTGTAACAATTTTTGAGCAAGGAGACCTCATATTTTCATTTCGCACCAGGCCTTGAAAATTACATACCCACTTCGGGGTCAGAGTAGTTCGGCTGCTTGGTGTAGAGACAGGGTGTTGCTCGTGTAAATGGGTAAAGGGTTCATGAGTAGGGTCGCCGGATTTAGCAAATAAGCGCACAGACACTTGGTATAAGTCCCAAATATTGCACGAGACAAGGTGAGGCTACCAAGCCATCTGTTGTCTATTTAAAACTCCTTTTAACTAGATGTCTTATATTTCAGGTGGCAAGCCATCTCATGAGGTAAAGGCAGTTGTAGACATATGGTGCCAGAGTAATGACTGTTAGTTTTACTCTCCAAAGTGTCTTCATTTGTGAAATAAAACCTTT
The DNA here is from genome assembly GCF_964662115.1 of Mustela nivalis. Classification (NCBI taxonomy): domain Eukaryota; kingdom Metazoa; phylum Chordata; class Mammalia; order Carnivora; family Mustelidae; genus Mustela; species Mustela nivalis. Next base: position 56,006,833 of record NC_139034.1, on the reverse strand, counting down.
CGGTCATTCTAGGTAAAGGGCCTGAGACAGAAGAACCTGATATTTATGACAACTCTGGCCCAGAGCCCTTGGAAAATCCTGGAGACTAAGGTTCTGTGCCCTTAGCCTTTAGAGAGCCAGGCAGCGGTAAAAGGCTCAGGAGGGTGATGTGGGCAGTGCCAACAGGTCTTGTAAGAATTCAGCAGACTCTCCAGATTTAACCATTTTGAAAGTTCTCTTCTGTGTGGACTCAGGAAAAAAAAAAATTTACCTCATGTATCATGCCTAATTGCTCACGAATAAGCCTCGAGGAGGTTTTCTTTGGAAGGATAAATTTGAGAAACGGAGAAGAATGTGCAAGGCATTGAAACATCTCAAGTCAGCTGAGTCACGGAGAGTTTGCCAAAATCTTGACTGTGGAATTTTTAACTTCACTTTTTTGGATTCATTCGTATGTCTGTATTCACTGCCTCTACAGTTTTTCTTTGAGATAGTAGAATTGCTTGAATATGACCCAATGGTGATTGCTGATAAATATAAATCCGTACACCAGTGACTCAATTCTGAATCCCTTATAAGTTCTGACTTCTGTCATTCTCAGTTTCCTAAAGCTGTTCTCTTAAAATCCCCTAATTTCTCTTAATTGCCAGACCAGCAGTAATTCTTCGGTCATGATGTTCTTTTTCTTCCTTTGACTTCGACAACACTCGCTCATGTTGATGTCCCATTTTTCTAATTCCTAGCACCTGTCCCCTCATCTGGCTCCACATCATCCTCACTGTCCTTAATGAAGGCGATCGACAGATTGTCTTATTCTTGTTTGATCATTTCTTTTCTTTTGTTTTTTTTCCCCCTACACTCTCCCTTCGCAGTTTCCTCCCTTCTCACAGCTTCAACTAACAGGCACCGATGTGTCGGAGCTTCCTTGTCCCAGCTCCTGAGAGCTGATTGCTAGTAACTCTTCCCAATTCCACACACAGCGGCCTCATGTGCAGACAGAAAAATCACCAAATATACGAACCTAGCAACTCTTTCCCCACCCGGTATCTGAGTATTCAGCATTTAACAGGCTGCTCCTGTCATATTCAATGTTGAAGGACTTTTTCATCCTGGATGCAACCTATCCTGCAGCCTGATCTTCCAACTTCTTGCTTTTCTGTGAATTTTACTCTTATCAAATGAGACCACTCTGTGTTCTTCCAATGACTGTACACCATCCTACCGCTCAGCCTTTGTTCATACCATATCCCCACCTCCTCCGTGATGTCTTCCATCCTGTCCCAGAAACACGTCTGAACTCAGTTCCTAATCTTGGCAGTCTCTCGTCTCATGTATTTCATATTCTAACTTGCATCACAGTTACATGTGTACTTGTCTTTTCTCCTTTCCAAAGTTGAAAGTACATCAAAACAAGAACCCAGTCTTTTTTGGTCTGTTTGTAAAATATGTTTGTCTTTTCTTCTATCTAGCCCACTAACTGAAATAACCCATGCTTCTACATACAGGTTCCTCAATCTCTGGATTTACCCAAATGAAAAAGAATTCAGACTTTGTAGTGCATCTTTGTAGGATAAGAAAATAATTTGGCACGGAGCAATTGACTTTGAATCTCTTTGATTGCATAAGTCTTTGAGAGAGGTGCCAACGTATTCTAATAAAACTATGCTTCAGTTTTATTGATAACCAAGAATTTTTTTAATGTGAATGGTAATAGAAGAATCCTTTTAACCTGCAAATTTAGGAAAACATTACCTACTTGTGATAGATCATAGCTAACATATCACATTGAAATTGCTTCAACAAATATTGAGTCCCTCCTCTATAGAAAATGCAATCTTATGTGCCACACTTCATAAAATACTTTGAATTGCCAGAAAATAGAAACCCTTCCTCAATTTTTGCGTGCTAATGGTGTTGAAAACAAAGAGGGTGATTCATGTAGTGCAATCCGTATTAAAATTTAAAATGCATTAAAATTAAATAAAGGGCATACTTCAAGAGCACATATAATTTACATTTGGGTAATAAGAGAAGAGATACTTCCTTTTCAGAATTTTCCCTTGGTATTCTATGAGCAGTGTCAACTATGGATGCCTTCAGCTTATAAATGCAGTGCAGTCATAGAAACAGAATTTTAAAATCCATTTGCCTGGTCTCATTCTCTCAAAAAAAAAAAAAAAAACTCTATTGTGTGCCTCTTTATCTATTTCCTGATAGCTTCTCTCATTTAATTTTACTGGTACTGATAGTGGTTGGCGCATGTGTGTGTTTGAGCGCGGAAATGTAGAGTGGAAGTGTGCTAATTCGTGAGCTGTCATGCTCTCATGTAACACAAGCACAGAAGAGGATTGCATTAAGATATGGAACATTCCAGAAAGCCAGTGAGATCCAAGCTAATTTCATGGAAGTGGTGTGTGATAACACTGGAACTCTAGGCACTTTTTACAAGCTAATATGCTCGCACCGTGCGGAGAGCCGCTCTAAGCCTGGGCTCTATATTTTTTTGCCAAGCTTCTGGGCCAGACTTGGAAGCTCCAACTGTGATTCAGGTGGCAGGATGCGGGAGACAGCCCCTTCAGGGGAAATCAACCCTGCAACTTCGCAGTGAGGGCTGGACTCCACTCCGTAATTACTCTAGCTCTGGGGAAATCTTGATTCTTGACAATTCTCCAGGAAAAGGAGGTGGATGGTGCAACAATGCTCTTCAACCCCCAGATTTGCCTAGGAACTTGGAATCACTTGTGATTCCGAGTGCCCAGCTTGCCTGGAGAACAAACATCAACCCTAGCTGGAATGAGTCCCCCTTTCCGCAGTTAAGACAGCTCTTCCCAAATCCTGACCATGTCAAGCCTTCCTCCTTTCCCACTGGCCCGACAGAACTTTCAAAAATCTACGTTGGGAAGACAAGTATGCAGGTGCCAGGGTCACTCCTTATGGCGTCCCTGTGCAAATCTGAAAACGGCACCCCTCTGGGATGATGTAGGTTCCCCACAGGTCATATGGCCCAGGGAGCACGGTGCAAGCTGGATCTTACCCCCAGCACCCCCGCCAGCAGCTATCTTCACCACTGGGTGCTCTTACACCAGACACAGCTTACATATCCAACAGTTCTGGGTTTCACTGTTCATTCGCTGTTTTCACTCAATATTATGGACAACATCGCAACCATCAGTCTCAAGCTTACTATTTGCGCTTTTCTGCAGTACCTTGATAACATTCCATTAAGTGAGATCTGCTGATAATAAGCCCCCTAATTACATCCCAGTTTGCCATATCCTGTCTGCTGCAGACACGTCATTACCAAGGTTATAAGCAGATGTAGGAAAGATAAAGCCTTCCTTTAAGATGACTCTTGTGGTGGTTTATCTGTAAGGCATGTCAGGAGATTTCTCTGTATTATCAAATTATTTTAAACCTGTCTTGGGTGACTCGATGTTACAATGTCTATGTGTACTAGTCATCAGGTAATTAAATAGCCTTACAAAAGAATTGTTAATGGGTTCTAACATAATTCTAGGAAATTTCTCTTGAGGTCCATGTGGTTCTAAGAAGGAAAAAAAACAAAGTTAACTTAGCACCATGCTAGAAATACATTTCTTTTGGCTAAGTCATCAACATAACCCACTTCTTCCTTTTCTGTGGGACAAATGTCCTCTGTAGGGACAGCCCTGAAGACCTAGGGCCCAGGGAAGGTCATCTCCTTGGAGACAGGGGACTTCCTCACATGAAAGAAAAGAAGGAACCAGAGTATCTTGTTGCTGACTGGAGATGGGTAAACCAGCAGAACCGGGTGGAAGTAGGTAGGTACGATCCCAGCCATCTCTCTGCTTCATGCTTGAGCAGCACCTGGAACAGCATAGGCGCTCAGGGAATATTTATTTGTTGAATGATTGATTGCGGGGGGGGGGGGTCTGAGGCACAATAGCCTTGTGACACATATCGCCATCTCAGGACTCAGCCCTTTCAGATGTGGAAAATCACGCCAGAGTTTTGGATCCTTTTCCATCCGCACCTTTAGATACACAAACGTGGATGCTGTTTGAAAAATTCCCAAATGGGGTTCTGTTTTTCTCTCTATCTGACACAATAGAAATGCCTATGATTGCATGTGCCTCACTGCATAAGCATATCCTGACAAGTTTTTTAAGAAATTAATAGCTATTTAATTTACCAAGAATGTTGCTATTATTAAGGACATGTCGGTTCCCCCGGATTAGGGCAGCTCGTCCCATTTTATAAACTGCTAACATGTAGTGACACTTGCCTCTTTAGGATGAGTTTCATCGAACTGAAGTGCTGGTTTCTGGTTTATAATTCAATCCATTTCACTGACTCACAGGAGGGTGGAGTAAAATGACAAAGTCCTTTGGTCCTTCAGTCAGAGGTTTTCCTATTACCGTGTGATTACACACCTATCTTCTTACCACATGAGGTGCTCTGTAAAACCACGGTCAATAATTACCACCCTGCAACTGACTTTTATGTGTTCTAGAACTGCCCTCACATCAACATGTTGGATCAGAGGAAACAAACCATAAGACTATCATTAAACGGAGAAAGGTTGGAGAACCAGGCAGGAGGACACATCATGGCTGTCCCAGCTAGGATCCTGCTAAGAGGAGACTCCAACAACTTTACCACCGCCCCCCCAGGTACATGACGCGCGAACTCCAATTACTGCCTGTCGTAAAGGGATGCAAAACACCGCCAGACACAGCATCACAGAGCTTACATTGTACACGCGGGGATAGAGGGATATAAATATAGAAAACCAAATGCTCTCACCCTTAAAAGAAGATAAGAACTCATCTGTGCCGGCAACTTTCTGAGCTGGTTAGGTTAAAGACTTTAGCCTCCTTTCCTCTCCTACACCCCGATTTATTTTATTCTATTTTATTTTATGTATGTATTTATTTACTTACTTACCTAGGACTCAGTGTTCTCTTATACTTTAGACCAAAGGGGCTCCTCCAGTTGTTGACGTATATTAAGGAATGAAGGCTTTTTCAGAATAGCTGAAGGGATCCAGAGAGTACGGGGGTTGTGGGAAGGTTAGGAATTCTATAGAGAAGTGCAGTGATTTAACTAAATCGTTTAGTGAGTTTATTCTCTGTAGTGGTGGGTTTTGTGATTTGGGGGTTTTTTGTTTTGTTTTGTTTTTCAGTATTTAATATGTGCTATTTTCTTGTTGAGCCCATTTAAAATGGGAACAGTTTTTTTTTTTTTTAAAGATTTTATTTATTTATTTGACAGAGAGAAATCACAAGTACACTGAGAGGCAGGCAGAGAGAGAGAGAGAAGGAAGCAGGCCCCCTGCTGAGCAGAGAGCCCGATGCGGGGCTCCATCCCAGGACCCTAAGATCATGAGCTGAGCCGAAGGCAGCGGCTTAACCCACTGAGCCACCCAGGCGCCCCAAAATGGGAACAGTTTAATGTTGACTCGATTGTTGATTTAGTGTTCAAGCCTAGGCACGAACCCAGGATAGCCAGGCCTGGAGCATCCATATCCATAAAAGAGAATGGTGGCCTAACATTTGAAAATGAAAACATTAAAAGAATCCTGGGGGCGCCTGGGTGGCTCAGTGGTTTAAAGCCTCTGCCTTCGGCTCAGGTCATGATCCCAGGGTCCTGGGATCGAGCCCTACATCGGGCTCTCTCCTCTGTGGGGAGCCTGCTTCCTCCCCTCTCTCTCTCTCTCTGCCTACCTCTCTGCCTACCTGTGATCTCTGTCTGTCAAATAAATAAATAAATACAATCTTTAAAAAAAAAAAAAAGAATCCTGTATATTTCTCCTTGAAAAGCATTTCCGGGTTTCCATTTCACTGTAAATACGTCTGAGTCCTGGACATTTGAAATCCCAAAGCCCCGTTCTGAAAAAGGTAGAGGACCAGTCATTGTCCCCATTCCCCTAATTTCACAACTCTTCCTTGTTCCTCATCCCACGGAAGAGACTGACGGTGTTGCTAGTCAGTGCTGTACATGCATTAGCGTAAGCAGAAGCAAATGTGAAGGGACCATGGACAGTTGACCTATAGACAATTAAACCATTACTATCTACTCATGTACATATAAAAAGAATCATACATACACACCACAGAAAAACCATTTTCTTTTTCAGAGGCTATCTATTGCCCCTGTAGTGGGAGAGCAGGAGGAATGGAATTTTGACTGTGACCTTTCCCTAACTTGATTATTTTAACTAAAGCTCTTTTTATTAATGCGCCTTCTGAAGAGCAACAAAATATTAGGGTAACACATCTGCCAGATTCACGTTGCATTTTGGTTTTCTTGAACCCTAAAGAAGTTGCCTTCAGAATCTTAGAACCCAGTCGCTCTGCAAACATATAAAATACAAATCTAGTTGTTTTTGTCTATTAATGTAAAGCAACTTTTCTCAAGCTCTTTTGCTCAGAATTCTAGTCCTGAGAGATGGTCATAGATCGCCCATGAAATCAAGTTTTTCAAACAAAGTACCTTTGGAAGCATTTCTTTCTGGATAACCATCTTGAAGTTTCTTCGTGAACATATTCATAACAAAAGCTCATGAAAGTACTGTTATTAAGAAACTTCTTCTCTGTTGAACCCATGATTTTCCAAACTTCTTTGACAGTAAAACTTTAAGAAACACCTATAAGCATCTTGTAGAATAAACTTCTACAAAACATATTTTTGGAATACTATGCTTAACGAATAAGAATAAGGGAACTATTATACCTGTATGTAAAAGGAAAAAAAACACATAAAAAGCAGAGTGCTTTAATAATACTCCATTACGGGGCACCTGGGTGGCTCAGTGGGTTAAGCCTCTGCCTTCAGCTCTGGTCATGATCCCAGGGTCCTGGGATGGAGCCCCGCATCGGGCTCTCTGCTCAGTGGGAGCCTGCTTTCCCATCTCTCTCTGCCTGCTTCTCTGCCTACTTGTGATCTCTCTCTGTCAAATAAATAAATAAAATCCTTTTTAAAAAATAATACTCCATTACTTTGTGTTAAAAAAAAAATTGTTACAAGTCACTGGAAGAGTGAATTTGTGAGCAAGCGATGTTATGGTTATAACTTAAAATGACAATGAAATACAGGTCTCCCCCATTATCCAAAAGTAGAGCACTCCTATGAAAGCTTCAAAGCCAAAATGACATAAATCGAAGAATCGATTGCCAATAGTATACAAAAAAGGTTTTTTTAAGATTTTTATTTATTTATTTGAGAGAGAGAGTGCGCAAAGGGACTCCCGCTGAGCAGAAAGCCCAATGCGGGACATGATCCCAGGATCCTGAGACCAAGACGTGAGTTGAAGGCAGATGCTTAGCCCACTGAGCCACCCAGGAGCCCTTGAAAACGTTTTTTTAGGGTTTCCAGACCTCCCCCATAAAACCTTTTTTTGGATCTTCTGGTACCTTAAGACACATCTTGCTAATGAATGCCCCAAATAAATCAAGATAAAGCACAGACGCTTGGGGAGCCTGGGTGGCTCAGTCAGTTGAGCACCTGACTCTTGGTTTGGGCTTGGGTCATGATCTTGGGGTGGTGAGATCAAGCCCTGTGTCGTTGGGCTCCAAGCTCAGTGGGGAGTCTGCTCGAGAGTTTAGTGGGGAGTCTGCTTGAGAGTTTCCGTCTCTCTCTCTTCCTCTCCCTCTGCCCCTCCCCCACTCGTTCTCTCCCTCTCTCTCATAAATAAATAAATCTTTAAAAAAGAAAAAAAAAAAGCACAGATGCTCATAGACAGTTCAAAGTTCTGGTTGCTTGATGCTGAGATGCTGAGCTTACTTCCTGGGGAGGGAGTTTGAGGGACGGCTCTCACCGCTGGGAGGGTGCACGGCCTCTGAAAGGGCTCCCCGCAAAACAGACACTGAAGACTACTTTTGCTTTTCGCCTTTCTTCTTTAAAGTGAAAAACCTTATCTGATTTCTTTCTGTTAGTGAAAACAGGTACTAATATACGCCTTTCCTAAAAGCGAAGTGGCATAATGCTAACTTTCTAAAAGCTGGGGATGTCTGTATACAAATGTATCTTAATATACTTTATTTTTATTGAAAGTCATTATACTTTTCTTAGGATGATAATGGGACAATAATAGTTTTCATTCTTTTTTACAACATTTTTTGATTTACCATATTAAGTACAAACTGTACTTTAAAAATTAAAGACACAACAATGCCGAATTTAATATGCAAAGCTGTGAATTACACACCAGGCCAACTTTTTTTCCCATTGATTTTTATTCTGTGACCTATTAAAGTAGTTGAGATTGAAAAAAGTCACTTTCTTTCCAAATTCCCATCATTGATTCATGGATGTTCCATGAGCATTTTTTCCTAAAACCTTTTGGAGTTTGAAAATTTCACAGGATCTCCAACAGAGATTCACACTTTCTTAATTTAGAATAAACATGCGTGAATAGATCATTCGCAGTTCTCAACAGAAGGAACGGAGGGACTGAGCACCTAAAACACAATGCTGCGGTTGCCACAACAGAATGTTGGCTATGTTCCCTTATCCCAGTAATGGAAACGTGTGCTTTCCCTGGATGAGCGCTTCTAAGCCGTGCTTCACTCCTGGCTTATTGCACATGTGAGGAAAGACCACTGCACGGCTCCGCTGGACCTTCCTGTAGATTTACAGAGCCTCGTCCTAGCCTGGGTGCTCTCTGATCCTCTTTACCGTGCAGAGACCAAGCCCAGGCTCCACCTTCCACTCTCAACATGGCTCCCATGAGCTCACATGAAACAATCACCCCAGGGGCGCCTGGGTGGCTCAGTGGGTTAAGCCTCTGCCTTTGGCTCAGGTCATGATCCCAGGGTCCTGGGATGAGTCCTGTATCGGGCTCTCTGCTTGGCAGGGAGCCTGCTTCCTCCTTCTCTCTGCCTGCCTCTCTGCCTACTTGTGATCTCTCTTTGTCAAATAAATAAGTAAAATCTTTAAAAAAAAAAAAAGAAAGAAAGAAAGAAAGAAAGAAAGAAAGAAAGAAAGAAAGAAACAATCACCCCAATCAGTTCATTTCTCTCCAGGCCAGTGCTCGCTTCCCATGCAGACTCTTGCGCCTGCTGTGTCTAGACCTATAAGGACCACAGTCATTAATTATATAAAATGGGGTCGGGCACCTGGGTGGCTCAGTTGGTTGAACGACTGCCTTCAAGTCAGGTCATGGTCCTAGAGTGCCAAGATCGAGTCCCACATCGGGGTCCCAGCTCCATGGGGAGTCTGCTTCTCCCTCTCACCTTCTCCCTTCATGCTCTCTCTCACTGTCATTCTCTCTCAAATAAATAAATAAAATCTTTAAAAATATATATATAAACTGGGGTTGATTTTAAACACTGATTTTAAAAACATGGTAGATGAAGCTAAAAAGAAGAAAAGAAGGGGCTAGAGCCTAGAGGGGGAAATACCTATTCTTATCTGCTAACTCATTTCACCTTCCTGAGAATCATCAATGTATGTTTTAATCTGTCTTTCCTTAGCAACCATGTCATCTTTGGCACCTGCCCACCATGACACATTTTGCCTAGAGATTTTGGTAAAAATACCTAACAGAGGAGGATTCAACTTAATTCCCTCCCCCTCCCCCTTTCTTACTTCTCCTTCCAGCTGCTTCTGTTAGGGCTTCTCCTTGGCCGACAAGCTCAAATGCCTGGTCTAGTCTGGTGGCATTCGAAGGTGGCTCTGGGAAACCCTGAGGGGGTGAAGTCCAAATTCTTTTCATAACAATATTAAGATGACATTATTAACTGCTCTTTTCTCTCACATTCCTTCATGAGTACACACGTTTGGAAACCCACCACAGGTTTCTATCAATAGAAATCTCTGGTTATAAGAACAAGTTGCCCCCATTCAATTAATGGAAGTTGCCAGGCAGGAAACTACATCATTTCATAGGTACAAATATTTCATTGTTATTACAACCCTAAGAGACAGATACTGTAGTGCTTTTGCCAATGAGAAAACTGAGGCCCAGGAAATACATTTGTACATCTGTGAACTGCACAACCCGACACTCCCCTCAGCCAGCACTGGAGCCTTCATTTTTCACCAGTGGTTTTATCTCTATACTCCTCCAGTAACATTGGCCTGGATAATGACATTTTCCTTTGAAGAAGGACTAGCAGCTATAACAACCATTTTCTCTTTACGTCGGGTGATAATGAGGCTTGCCCTAAATTGTGTAATAATGAAGTCTTAGTCTTCAGAGGTAGAGAATTGGATGTGAAGCTCTATTTGGCTGTCAGTAGACTCATGAATTTTCTCCTCACTGGTATGTGAGCCATCGGGGTACTTTTGACTAGAAGGACTTTTTTTTTTTTTTTTCTTAGAAAGTCAGAATTTCCCAGACTGAATGTTCTCAAAATATGAGGTCTTCTCTGTGATGCCAGTCATCTGGCACGATTCATACGTGTGGGGAATGTGTTGGAAGGAGGTTGGTTTGGCACAGTCCTCGACATCTTCAGAAAGACTGGCAGGACTGTCACTTGCTATTATGGTTCTAAATGCAACCAGAGGACACTGAACAATGGGGCACCCAAAAAATAAATGAAAGTTTTAGAAGTGCTCTCTCTGAGCATCTCAGTGAGATCAAAGGGTTCAGTGGTAGTTTGGCCGGGCTTGTGTTTTATGAGCTCAGAGTGTTTCTTCCTTACCAAGCCTTCATCTCGACATGCCAGTCAGCCAGTATGGTCAAATATCTGAGACCAAAAAGGGAGAAAAAGCAGTTCCTGATTACACGAACCAAGCAATTGATAAACTCCTCTCTATCTGCTCAGTTGTCTGGCTGCCATCGGCCTTTTCCAGGGTGCACATGATCTTGCTCATTAGACTCTTAATTAGTTTTATCTGTGTGGGTCCTTATTCTCTGGTGATGGTGGTGGATGATGGCACCTGCTCTCTGACCATTGCTTCTGTTGGCCATAAATTCTGCTATGTAGATGTTTTTAGTCAGGGACTCGGGGAATCTCCTAATTCTACGTCATGCTTTCTTTTAATAATTTCTTCTAATTCTATGTCACGGTCTACAAAGCTTTCTGTCATATCAAAAAAGGCGAATTTGAAAATCCCTCTTCTAAATATATGCATGACAGAGTTCAATGGACTCTGACTACATTTGAATAACTCACTGTATGGCCTTCATAAGAAAGTTCACTGGGGCCCATTGTTTGGGATATTATTGACTTAACATTCATTAAGAGACTCATAAAAATTTACTTCCTGCATGTTCGGGGCATGGTGTTTAAGCTGTAAATACGGCAATATGGGTGTAAATATTGGCTTAAAACTTCTCTTTGAGTCATTTATTTTCTTTATCTTATTGTCTCTACATCACCGTTCTCCCCTGTTTAGGCTGGCCCTTCCCCAGTCTTCCAATGTGTTCTCTGAATTCCCAGTGGCAGCTTGGTTGGGATTCTTCCCGAAAGAGTCAGGGGGCACGGAACGAGGATAATTTTTGTTCTCACTCTGTTCCAGACACTCCGTAGCGGCTGAACACGAAGACGGCACTCCACTGGGATGACCTTTGATTCTTGGCAGAGGAGAGCGATTTCACTGAGGGAATTCACTGCAGTTGATGAGTCTCTAGTGTTTGTCAAGATCTCTGTGGAAACAAACAGTCAGAGGGTCTTTGTGGAAGAGTCCAGAAATAATTGAGTAAGCCAGGAGACCCTTATTCCACCCCCCTGCAAAAAAAGAAAGAAAGAAAGAAAGAAAAAAGTCAGGTTATACTTTTCTTTTAAGGGCTCCCTGATTGCCTTGTATAAATAATTGCTATTCCCCAGCACTTTCCCTTTTACTGAGAAAAATACAAAAGAAAAGTCAACCGAATCAAGACATAATTTCATTTTTACAGCTGAATAAGCTTTGTCTTTGGTTGTTTTAAAAATGAAATAAATGGGAAAATATTTGTTAGAGAATAATAAACACACCCAGGTATTTGCTGCTCTTCTCAGGCCAGGCTAGGATTGAAGTGGCTCGGTAAGACCACCTGTGTTTCTTGGTGCGAGCCCAGCAGAGCTGCACAATCTGTAGAGTTGGTCTCAGTCCAGCGACCTGGCTACATTCTTGGATCTCTTACTCAACATGAGGCATCAAGATCACTGGAAACTTTAACAAAAACATCAACAACTGAAAGAGCCAGTTAGCCTATGGTCTGACCCCCAGCCTGCACACCCGTACATCAATCTACTTCGAATCTTCTGGGAAATTAGTTCAGCGTTCAAGGCAGGAGAAGGGGCAACCTGAGGGTACAGCTGCTCAGTCTCCCTGAGGAGATGAGGAATCTGCAATCACCCCAAAGCGTACATTTCAATGGTTGCTTTTTAATCTGCTTTGCACTTGGCCAAATAGATGCTTCCATAATAACTCTAAAAGCATCAAAGAAAAAGCAGCACACTCTGTTGCATTCCAAAATGGAATCCAATAAAAGAAATATAACTCAAAATCATTTCAGAAGCAATTAATAAATTGCTACTCAGAAGCAGCTCCTCAAGGAAGTTTGCTGTTCGGCCCAATAATCTAAAACACATCCTGAAAACAGAAGTTGAGGAGGAAGGAAAAAGATAACGAATCTTATTTTCTACTTGTCATTTTGGTATACTTCAAATAATTTGGATCCTTTCTGAATCTGCTACTTTAGATGTTATTTTTTCAAGTTCCCAAAGGTCTCCGTTGTTTAACTACCTTTATCTACAGATGCCAAAACGGCCATGTGAACTCTCACACTGTCACTACTGAACCAGCCCTCCTTGGCCTTGGGACCAACTTCCAGAACCCATCTATGTGACTGTGGACAGGCCATCTGACCCCTTTCAACTCAAAGTTTTCACATAAAAATGAAAAGATAGGATAAGATTCTGGTTTCCCCCAGGGCACTTCATGAACACACTGGGTTAGTAGACATTATGTGGAGAAAGATTTTTACTTTGTGTTTCAGAAACACTATATTAAGCAAAGTTAAATGGAGATTTACAGCAGGACTTCCCCCATCTTCTAATATACTAATTGCGACCCTAAGTTGGGGGGGCTATGCTACGTAGCAACATGAAAGCTTATTTGATTGACCATGGGACTCTTGTTCATAGACTATCCTGGGACTAGTGTAATCTAAGGTTGCTTCCAGCTCTAAAATTCCATTTTTCAATCTGAAGTAGCTAATTGCAAATTGGCATGTATACAAAGGTCATCATCACAGCAATTATTAATCATCATTGAACGATGTGCTTCACAGGTGGATGTGTGGGAACATGGAACAGAGCAGGCATATATAAATCCTACCTCAGCAGGAGGGTTTTCCTATTCTCCACCTATTCTCCCCACCCTTGGGGGGCTGATCTCCCATGCACACATGGCCTTGGTCAGAGAGAGAATGTCCAAGACTCATCATAATGTAAACCAGTATTACTCATTATTGGTATTACTCATTGTACCCTGTTATTCTCCTTGCGTTTCCTAGGGGCAATATAAAGTTTAAATAATCGACATGGTCTGTTTCTCTACTCAGCATTATATCCACCACACATACATCATTTCTTTTCCAGAAAATAAGATCAATTTTATTTTAAAATCTTTTAAAGCAACAGCCTCAATTAGACTTTAACTGGAATACTTTTCTCAGTCTAATATTCATGTATGACTGACCCATACCCATACCCAATATCAAATTTTATAAGTTCCTTCCTCATTATTGTGATTAAAACTTAGCCTTAGAGGTTAGGAAAGGAAAAATGAGAGTGAGTATGAAGCAACTGAATTGTCTTTGTAGTGTCTTTCTAGTTTGTTTTCTTAACCCCATGGGCTCCTTTTCCCAAATTTTAAAAGATATAACAATGATCTGGGATTAGTTTATGTATATGATAAAAGATAGAAAGTTAGTTAACATTTTAGGTAGATTAATATTTTAATTATAAACTTAAACATATAATTGTAAATACAAATAAATTATCATAGTTTTCCTTGTCAACAGTTACTCATCTCCCTCACTTTAATGATTAAGTCCGTGTGTGGTCAGGCCAAAACTTGTTTAACACTTGGTAGCTGTAAAAATACTCCTCTCCAATCTCCTATCGCATAGAGTATAACTGACTGATGGCTTCAGCTGCTGCTCTCTGAATCACCACTGAATTTGAGCAAAGGTCACATTTCCCATGAGCATTCCTGAGAGACACAGGGCTTCTTTGATAGGCAAATTTGGCTTGAAGACTCTAACAACCTTGCCAAAACCGTTCAACTGCACTACTGTCTAAAGCTCCTCCATTCAAACTTCCTTCCTTCCCCCTTCTCTTTCACAAGGATGAGACCTGAATTTTGGTCTCTAATGGTTCTCCCTTCCTATTTTCCCCTCACTGGCATGTACCCCAATAAATCTCTGGATTGGTGATTTTATCTTGATTTCTGGGTTTTGGAGGACCTGAGCTAACATGAACCAATTCCTGATTTTTCTGCTTATTTATTTTTAATAAATAACACTGCAGTGAAATTTTCATACGATCTTATCCCTGGCTATTGTAAATTAATTCCTTAGTACACAATCTTAGAAGTGTAATTGCTGGCAGCACAGAACGTATATTTTTTTAAAACTTTTGATACATATTGAAAAAATGCACTCTGGAAATTGTTCCAATTTATATAACCAAAGCAAATTCCTTTCTCTTTTGGATTGTTTATACTTTTTCTTAATGACTTATAAGAGACTTTTACATGTTAAGGACGATAAACTTAGTGAAATTACTTTTTTTTTAAAGATTTTTTTTTATTTATTTGAGAGAGAGAGAGAGAAAGACTGGGGTGAGTTCAGGGGGGGAAACAGAGGGGGAGGGAGAAGAAGAGGTAGAGAATCTCCAGCAGAGTCCATGCTGAGCGCAGATCCCATCAAGGGGCTCAATCTCACAACCCTGAGATCATGAACAGAGCCAAAACCAAGAGTCAGATGCTCAACCAACTGAGCCATCCAGGCACCTCAGTGAAATAATTTTAAGTTTTAGCAATCATTGTCATAAATCATCAATCTCAATCAAATAACTGTACTAAATGAATTCCATCTACTATAAAACTTAAACCTCCCCCACACTCCTGGATACACACACCAACTCATAATGATATATATATATATATATATATATATATATAGTCCATGGGATTATTATACTGAACAAAGCAAAATAGGAAAATTTGTTCTCTGGAAGAATTCCTATGGTACCAATAACATCAAGGAGTAACTCGGTCTCATATTGCTGGTAAATCATCTTGGGGAGCAGCTAACAGAATCTGGCCAGAGATAGCAGAGGAATTTTGTGTGGGCATGTGCATTAGTTTACTTTCCAAAATAATCCCATCTGGATGCATGAGAAATGTTCTATCTGTTTCAGCTCATTAGGAGACAAGAGTCAAGCAAACACACTCATTGATTTAACATGCTGGATCTGTGAGAAATGAGTCATCCACTGCAATTTACTTCACCAACTTTGGAGATAGAAGATGACCCACACACATTTTCTGAGTTGTCTGTTATTTTAGAGCTTAGAAAACCATAATACCATATAGACTGTCTCTAAATCAGACACCCAAAACAATTAGAAACTTGGGGTAGGAGAATGAATAGTTTGAAGCTCAATTCTAACGTATTTTAATTGGTTCTTGAACCACTGGGGTCAACAAGAAAACATGACTAATTTTAAGTAAAATAACCTTATACAAATATATCTTGTAAAACCTTAGCTTTCTGTACTGAGAGTCTCAACTCAAAAACAGGCTTTGAAAACGCACTTTAGCTTAGTTTAGAAGTGGTACCATTTCCCCATGTAAACAGTGTTTCCTTCCTGTTCCTTTCTACAGACAAGTACTATCGTATTCCCAAGTGAATAACAAAAATCTTACTTAGTCCATAATAGACTCAATAGAAACTGTGAGAAGTTAAAAAGAAGGAATGACTCTCTCCACCTTAGGGTCTCCCTGCCTGGTAGAAAACAGAAATGAAAATGTCTGAAAACCATTTGGGTCCACTTAAAAGCTCCAAAGTATCAACTTACTGTTAAGGGGCACTAATAGAGAGAGGGAGCTTAACATTTGCATTACTGACTTGAGCAAAACAAAGGAAATGAAAGCATGAGCCGATTAGAAGGACCAGTGAAAGATGCAGAGCCTTTCAGAGTATTACATATTCATTTTCCTGGAAAATGCCTGCTATTTTAACTTTCAACATATCTCTTGAAACGATAATCTATGATTATTAGTGTGTTAATATCTTTACAACAAATCTCTCCATTTTTGACTCTGACTTCTAGACCATTAACAATAGGGAGGTATGTGGTCCTGTGTGTGTTGTTGTGTGTGTACGTGTGCATGTGTGTATGTGTGTGTGTTGTTATTTTAATTGTGTTGTGTATACTGCTGTTAGAATCCTTTTCAGTATTGGTATAAGGACACTAATTACTTTATTTTAAATAAACAGTAGGAAATAAATCTGCAAGTGAAACCATCCAAAATAGCGTAAAGAACGTCAAACCTTATATTTCTATAAAATGAATCAAACCACTTATGTTGAGACATTTTTTAGGACCAAGCAATTTAAAATAATGTTTTCTCCATCTACATTATGCTGACAGAAATGTATCTGTCTTTACCAAGGCCAAAGAAGTTGGTAAACTGAGGACAAATGCAATGTCTCAGCTGACTATTTGCCAATTTAAATTGCCCAAGTTCTGCTTGGATGAATCATTGCTCACTTTTTGTCCTAGACTGTTAAAGTAATAGTTTCAGGGGAGAAAATGTAAAGACTGTCAAATTTATTCCAAAAATGAATGCATTTTAGTGGAAAGAAGAGCTCCTGTATGTTGTGACTGAATAATGTCCACCCAAAGATGTCCATGTCCTAATCTCCAGAACCTGTGACTATTTTATATTACATGGAGTCAAACTTGTAGATGGAGTTAAGTTTGCTAATGAGCTGAACTTAAGATAAGATCATTCGGGATTACATGGGTGGGCCTCATGTAATCACAAGGGGTCTTAAACAGGGAAAAGGGAAACAAAAGAGTCAGATCCAGGGAGATGGCATCATGAGAAAGACTCCCATTGCTGGCTTTGAAAATGGAAGGAGCCATAAAGCAAAGAATGAAAGTAGCTTCTGGAAGCTAGGAAAGGCATAAAAATAGAACCTCCCTAAGGCTTTGAGAATGAAACACAACTATGCCCATACCTTGATTTTAGCCCAGTGAAAACCATTTTAAACATCTGACTTCCAGAACTGCAAGATAATAAATTTATGTTATTTTAAGCCACTAAGTTTGTAGTAATTTGTTACAGCAACAATAGGAAGATGAAACATTGGGCTGTCAGTCATATGGGATTTTCAAAAGTGAAAGTGTGTGTGTGTGTGTATTCAGTGTTATTAAATCTGAGTTTTTAATCATGATAGGCTAAATTCTAAATTCAGATTAAGTTCTCATGGATGATTCTTTTTATGAGCATATAACACAATAATAATATAAAACTGCTTGGGAAAATCTTGAATCATAAGAAGCAACTCACTTCTATTAATTTTGAGGAGATTTATATGACTAGAGACTCATCTCTGGGGAAAATACCTCTGATTATTCCAAAGTGAGTGTTTTAGGCTGGAAGCTAATGGAGGATATCCTCCTTGTAAAGAAGAAGGGAGGCCTACGGTCCAGGAAGGAAGGGATTCAATACAAAAGTGACAGAAGGGAGTCCTCAGGATTATAGTGAAGAGAGAGCGTGAGCGGACAGTAGAGCACCAAGAATAAGGGAGGCCAGTCAATACTAGGGAGGCCAGTCAATACTAGAGAGATCAGGAAAGGCCCCTTTCCAAAAGTTATACGGATAGAATAACTGGTGCATTAAAGCATAAGATTGTCGGGGCATGGGTTACCGAGGATGCTCGGTTGGTTCAGCATCCCACTAGATTTCAGTGCAGGTCATGATCTCAGAGCCGTGAGATTGAGCCCATGCGGGGCTCCATGCTCAGCATGGAGTCTGCTTGAAAGCCTCTCTCCCCTCCTCCCTCCACCCCTCCCCCTGCATGAAATAAATAAATAAATAAAATTGTTTTTAAAAAAAGCACAAGTTTTTACTGCTTTGGTGAAAAATCAGGGCACCTGGATGGCTCAGTCAATTAAATATCTGATGCCTGATTTTGGCTCAGGTCCTGATTTGGGGCTCATGAGATTGAGCCCCTCCTTGGGCTCTGTGCTCAAGGGGAGTCTGTTTCCCTGCCTCTTCCTCTCACTCTCTCTCTCTGAAATAAATAAATTAATCTTAAAAAAAAAAAAAACCTAATTCCATGAAAAACCAAAAAGTAGTACAGAAAAGGATAGCAATTCGGCTGCCAATAATTCTTTTATGATCACAATAATTCAATCCTGAAGATTGAACTAACCGACATTACAACAACATTAGGAGAATGGGGCATGGGAACGTTGCTTGTGTGGTGGAAGATGGGGTGTGAAAGAGACCCAAATCTTTATTTTCCAAAGTGGGAAGTCACTAAGTAAAGCCTAAGTAAATAAGAAATGTCTAAAATTCAAAATCCAGGTGTAATCCTTGGGAGGTAAAGACCGAAAGAACAGTCGTAAGAGTTGCAAGGAGTTTCCACTGGAGAAAGGAGGAGGTGGAAGAGCACGGGGCAGCCGTGCGTCTCAACAAGCCTCACGCAACTGCACCGTACTTTAGTCTACACATGTGCATTTAACTGTATTCAACACACAACCTCATAAAATTGAAATTTTACCTTAAGAAAAGACCAACGAACAGTGTGCTTTAATAAGCACCCACACCTCCCCCTCTGCTGAGCCCACAGCCTGTATTTCGCCAAAGGTTTTTGTTGTTGATGTTGTTGTTGCTGTTGCTGCTGCCTCCGATGATGATAATGATGATGATATACATTAGCCCTTGGGCCTAATTCTCAAGCTTTCCTAGTGAATTCGCCATGGGATAATGAAGTCGGAAGGTTTGCATTTTGTAAGGAGGCTCATTAAAAACACCTTATCCCCTTACCCTCTCTGAGACTGAGACCTACTGAAACGTCTACCCAAAAGCCAGAGAGGAATCCAAATATCCTCTATGTTAGTTTAAACCTGGATTAGAAAATAAGATTTGGGGGGCACCTGGGTGGCTCAGTGGGTTAAAGCCTCTGCCTTTGGCTCAGGTCATGATCTCAGGGTCCTGGGATTGAGCCGCGCATCGGGCTCTTTGCTCAGCAGGGAGCCTGCTTCCTCCTCTCTCTCTCTCTCTCTCTGCCTGCCTCTCTGCCTACTTGTGATCTCTGTCTGTCAAATAAATAAATGAAAATCTTTAAAAAAAAAAAAAAAAGAATGAATGAATGAATGAATGAATGAATGAAAAAAAAGAAGATTTGGATTTTTCGTTGAAAAGAGACTTCTTTCAAATTTCCCAGAACTCTGCATGTAGAAACCTTAATGCGACAGACCATGAAGAGGAAAGGCACTGCTAAGACTGTAGAGCGAGTATACCCATCAGGGCTCAGAGCGCCGGTGGGCCTCTGACCTGTCTCTAAGTAGTAGGTGCTAGGCCCGAGCCAGTGTGTTTTGATGGGAGGAACAGGAACAGGACAAGCCCCTCAACCCCAGCTCTAGGGAAACTAGACTGAAAAAAGGGGAGACAGTGCCCTTAGTTACATATATAAAGTCTCCTTGCCCTACCTCAGCATGTTGCTCTTGAGACTTTGAGAGGCAAAAGGTGGAACACTTTCGATGAAAGTATATGCTTTTGCCTTATGAGGTTTGAATAAAAGGAACAGGAGGAGAAAGTGGTCTCTCTACAGAGAACTAAAAGAGGGCAAGTAATTGCCAACAGTCAGTCAACAGATACGTGTTGAGTGAATGCCCTACACCAGACGTTGGATGCCACACTTAGTGCAGATCCTGTGCTTTGCAAACTCTGACCTCTCAGTGAAACTTACACGACTCACTGATTCCTAGCACCTAGCAACTTGAATTTCATTCCTCTCTCTACCTATCTCTGTTTCTCATCTTTTTTTCTGGGGCTATTTCTCTGCTTTTCTCCCATTTTCAAGTCTGTGTGCGATATCTGTTTGACCCAGTTCTAAAACAACCCAAAGCTAAACCACAGCCAAGCACTAAAAATATAAGCTTGCAACAAGAAAAGAAGCAGGTACATTTTCTGTTATGTTACAGCTTCATAATATTTTATCTATTTTTCAGCCAGCAACAAAGCAACAGATAAAATTTTCCCTACTACTCCAGAAATATCATTCATGTCTTTTTGAACCTTTACACTAGAAGAAAGCTCCTTAGGAAGTCATTTCCTTCCTGTAAATCAAACAAAATTACTTCATAAGATAAAGTTTTTGCTTTCCTATCATCATGATAGCCTATAAATCTGGAAGAAAGGGCAAGGAAAAACTGTCCGCGTCAAGATGAACTCTCTAAAGATGCAGGGCTGGGCTTCCCTGTAGCCTACTTGACCAATGGAGATATACCTCATTCTGGAAAATAAGAAGGAGCCTGGGAGGAACAGAGAAGACTCAGAGTCCAATTAGGCCTGACATGAGATTCCAGAAGTAAAAGATCTAGAAAGCAAGAAGAAGGAGCAGAAATGAAAAAGAGCTAGAAGACACTTTGCTCTGAATTCTCTCCTAAGGCACAATAGTGGGAAAACGAAAGTAGCCCATTGCATTCGCCACTGCTGTCTTCTTGAATGTCCACCATATGTCAGGCAGTTGGCAGACATTATCTTGAATCTTCATTAGAACTCTGTTAGGGAGGCATTTTCACCCACTTTCACAAATGAAGACGGAGGCTCAAGCTGGTCAAACAACTGGTCCAAGGCCACTCAGCTGTTATGTACCATAGTCAGGATCCAAACGTTGACCCAACAGATGGATAGACCCCAAAGCCATCCCCCTCTCTGCCATTCCAAACTGCGTTCCAAAAGGTGTGTCAAACTAATGAATGTATGCTAGAAGTGGGTGCAGGAAAAAAGGACTTTAGAATATGGATTTACAACTATTAGAAGGAAGGAATAAATAGACATAAGACTTGAGTAAGGATTTTGGCCTTTTTTTTTTTTTTAAGAAGATACATCTGGAATCATGATGGATAGAGAAAGAAAGAGGTCGATGAGTAAAGAAAAGCTGCTGAAGAGTAACAACTATTATTTTAAAGAATAATCTCCCTAGTGCAGTAATGAAAGCCATTGTAGGGACATTGAAAACCAGTTGAAAAAAAAAATATTAATGGGAATTTTGAAAAAAGAAGAACAATCCTGGCAGCAAAAACATAGATTAATTGTTATGTCAATTCTATTTATTTCAATGATGTTATACTATGGAATTCATGTGGCTCCTAATTAACTCAAGGCTGTATAAGACTCTTATATTTATTGAACTTCATAAGGGGAAGCAATAGAATATTTATTTCAGCATCTTAAGTGACATTAACAAATGATAATGATACTTATCTCTAGGGATATTAGATACTAATAACATTGCTTATTCATGTAAGTGCCAAATGCTTTTTACATCTTACAGTTCTACTTAAATTAATACTATCCATTAATGCTATCCTCTGACACTAAGTTCTACAGGTTAATTATGTATCTTAGGTTGTTTCCTAGTTACCAGTTTTACTTGTCTTTAATTGGGTCTTCTTTTGTTCGAAAGAGGCCTGATCACTCTCATTAGATTCATTGCCTTCTTTAATTAGTTTAGCTGACAGTTAAATCTACTGCATTATCAATCCCATGATCTCCCCTGTTCCTAATCCCATGGTTGATGCTACATTCCTTAAGCAGAATTAAGATAGACTTCAACCAGTAATGTGATGTAGGAAAAATGTGGGATCTCCATTCCCTTTCCAATACTCTGCCTTTCCTACTATGTACCCTCTTCTTCTCTATCACCCCAACACCAGATCACCATGGTCATCATCACGTATGTCAGCATCGTCACTACCATCTCCAAGTCCTCCATAAACATATTTTCTGGCACATGGATCTACACTTGTGATTTGTGAGGTTTGAGCATCACTCTGAGTATATACTGAACCTCATAAAATAATTTTATCAAACATGGTTCCTGTCTTCCAGAAAGAGTTTCATCTTCTCTAGCTTCATTCCCTGCTTGTTTCCTTCATTCAAGCTGGCCAACTTACCATTCCCCTTCTGAAATCTGACCCCATCTTCTTATAAATCTGTATAGACTTTTCTATGTAAGATGCTTTCCCTTTCCAAATCATCAAGATACAGTACAAAGGCCATATTCATCATGAAACCTACTCTGCTCTGTTCTCTGTAAGTTCTATCTCTTATATTCCTCCTTATCTGCCCATCCTTCACGTTATCACTCTGCCTTTTATACTAAGATTTTATGTGTTCCACATAAGTAGAGCTTAATAAATGTTTTTTGATGGAAGGGAGGAATGAGAGAATTTATAACGTTGGTCTTGGTTGAGTCTGCAAGGGTTATATGCCTTTCTCCTCCATTGGAAAGGGAGCAGAGGTTTCACTACACATACTCAGATCCTCTTGGAATCTTTTAATGTAAATCCCATAAAAGAGACACTTACTGCATGTCTACTTATGGGAAAGAAAGATGGTATTCGGATGGAGAAGGTGAATGATTGCTGTGAAAATGGTGAAGCGTGAGCATATTTTTATAGCAGCAATGCTAAAGCATATGCAAATGCCTTCTAAAACATAATTGACCAATTGCCGTGATCATTCCACCCCAGCTTGGTATTCTGAACTCAGCTGAGTAAAAATGAAGTGTCTCCATAGATATGGAGGGCAGATTAATGAGCCTTGGATCAGGTCATATCTCTTTACTCCCCATTCAGTAATACTACAAACAGGTTTGAGAGACATGGCAAGAGAACAGCTTTCTATACTCCTGTTCTCCCCTGTTCTCCACGCCTTCCCCAGATCGATAGGCCTACAAGGGGTGGTGAGCAGCTGTCTGCCTTGGGAGGCCCACAGTGGTCATTTCTTAATGTCCCTGTGCCTGTAAGTGGCTTCCACAAATAAGGAGTGGGAAGAAGTGAGTTCACAATGTCATGGAAAGAACTTACTCGAAAGAATCAAACTGATCTCACTTTGAATCTGGATCTAGTACTTTCTAAAAGTCACTCTGCTTCTTGGAGTTTCAGCATCCCCATTGGAATAAAAAAAAAAAAAAAAAAGTGGGGCTAACACCTTCTACTCCTTAAGATCATCAGAAGAATTTGAGGATATGTAATAGATGGATAGATACACAGACATTCTCTAGAACAACACCTAGCATCCCAGAAAAAAGACACAGTATTTTCAACTTTGTCAGGAACCTTCACTTAACTGGAATGGATCCCATGTTTACCAAATTTAGAACCTAAAGGAGTTTAAGATCTTAAACAAACACTGAGGCTAGTACAGATATATCAAGGTCTGAGGTTACCCAGACATTTTGTTAACCCTAAATAAATCAGAGATCGGAGCAGTAAACATTTATAGCAAACATGAGCCATGGAAAGCTCCATTGTGCTTTAGAAGTGATGAGTGACTCATGTGTTGCTACATGTTCAGGCAAAGTGAAGTGGAGGAAGAAATTGCCTTTTTCCCAGTTACTAAGCAAAACTTTGGGAAAGAAGTGAAAACAGAGGAAAGAAGGGTCTGGTTCAGGGAAGAACAGGTGGTGTTTCCAGGAATAAAGACTGAAAGAGAACAAGGAATTGATTCAGTCATCTAAAGAGAATTCACAGGGACTATAAAATAGAAAAATAAGAAAACACCTGGCTTTCTTTTCCTGGTGTGTGCTTACACAACCACATTCTGTCGTTTACTCATTCATTCTGGTATTCGCCTATTCAGTTGCTAATGGGTATTTAGTGGTAACTGAGTGCTAAGCCCTAAGCGTTGAGAACAGAACAGAGAACACTATGGACCCCACTGTGTGACGAGATAAACAACCTCTTGCATGTTTAATTATAAAAGGATGGATATCTGCTATTAAAAAAAATCCTCAGTTTATGACTCCATATAATTAGGAATTTGACAAGTTATGCATTTCTTCCATGTTCAAAACTACAGTTGTGAATGCTCAAACTCCTTTGCCAATTTGCACTTTCCAGTTTGGTAAAGGTCATCAAACACAGACCATTGCCCATTTCCAACATTCAGCACGTCTGAAATCCCTGATGGGCTGGCTATTACCTGTGCAGGCTCTCGTACATACACTTGCCCCCACAAGTCTGCAGACCTAATCTCTCTCTCTCTCTCTCTCTTATTCTCTCTCTCTCTTACTCTCTCTCTCTCTCTCTCTCACACACACACACATACACACACACACATGTCTGGGAGTGGCTTGAGCACTCAGGGAAATGTGGACATTAGAAAAGTATCTTAAGAAATTATTATGCGATTAAGTTCACGCAGTAAGGTCTGTATGCAAATAATTATATCCAAGTATTTGCTCTTTATAATGAGATAACCATACTAAGATATTACCCTTTAGGGACCAAATTTTTTATCTTCTTCTGTCCAGTGGTTTAAATCTATGAACTAAAGAAACTTTTGTGTATTTCAAATATGGAAACAATGAACTATTATGATTTTCTTTTAAAAAATTTCATGTAACTCAAAACTACTTAAATGCTTAAACAACAAGCATCTCCCCCTTTTCATGTTTTGAGTCATTCATCTCAGATGTATTAGTCACATTCCTTAAGGCTGAACCTTACTTTATTAATTTCTGAAAATTTCTTTTCATATAAAGATATCTGCAGTTCTGCAAGAGCGTCAGAACAAGATCAGTCTGTTCTCAACGTGACAAATTATACGGTTTCTATGTGAACATTGTCCTTCTTCATTCAGTCAGAGAGCATGAGAGATGAAATGACTCAGAGTTTCCCGACACTGGTGGAACAAGTTTACTTCAGCAGCCCCTTAAATACTATCAGAGATGAACTTGATTCTTCCCAAGTGCAAGCAGCTTCTAGAAGATCACATTCTAGATAAGTGATATATCATTAATAACCTAGGAGTGCAGTATAAGTTTAGCAATAGAATTATATCTGTCAAGATAAGAAAAGGGGCTGAGGAAGCCATCTTGTTAACCCCTGAGTTATCCCAGACAAGTCAACATTTAAACTTTCTTACACAAATGTTTATCCATCAGAGCAGCCTGGTGATGTTAATTTTGGTAAGGAATATCAACATCTTTATGTTACAAACAGACATGTAGAGACCTATTTCAAATTATGAAGCAAGTCACAGATTAGATACATCAATAGCATGCCAATGCTCAGACCTCCTGGGAAGCCCAGTGTGAGGCTACATTTCTCTACTTGATGGAAATACTGCTGGTTTCCTCAGCAGTCTCAACTTCTAAAACTATTCTATATGTTTTTCTTTCTTTTTTTTTAAAGATTTATTTATTTATTTGACAGAGAGAGAGCTCAAGAGGGCAGAGTGGTAGGCAGAGGGAGAGGGAGAAGCAAGCTCCCACTGAGCAGGGAACCCAATGTGGGGCTCGATCCCAGGACCCCAGATCATGACCTGAGGCAAAGGCAGATGTTTAATCAACTGAGCCGCCCAGGCGTGCCAACATGTTCTTCTTTTTTAAAAAAGATCCTGGGTGTCAGAGCCGTAGTCCAACATATCTCAATGTTTGCGTATATAAAAGTAGAATGAACACACAGAGTGGTGGACAGAAAAATAGACTTTACAGTCCAGGAGAATTACATTAGGCCCCTGCTATGTGAATTACTTAATTTTTCTCCACCCTAATTTTTTCATCTGCTTAAAAAAAATAATAATGGACCTATTTCATGGGGATTTGTGAAGATTAAACAAGATAATGCATTTAAAGAGTTACTCCACAGATGTTAGTTATCATCCTCTTCCCTTCTCAAAAAGTAATGAGGGTTTTTTTTTCCCACAAAGAAAATCAAATAAGGATATGTTTAACATTTATCAAAAAAAAAGGAAGAAAAGAAAAAAGAATAGCACAAAGAAAATAGTCACCAAAGGACTAATGGAAGCTCTATGTCAAAGACCTATTAGTGTAGTGGTTACCAAGCTAAGCTTAGAGTCACTCTAAACACCCCTCACACTGCCTCTACCAGGCACATCCCACATCCCAGATTCCATTGCAAGTTCCCTCCCCAACCTTGGTATTGATGCTAAAGAAAATGGGTTGTGGGACAGGATGAGTTTTCTCCCATTGGGCATCTCCAACCCATGCCATCCTTGCAACCTCCTGAGCTAGGGCAAAATGGCGGCAGAAGCCAGAGTTAACGATAACAACAGCATCAGCTCCTTCGAATCTTTTCTGAATGGAGGCAGTATATAAATGTAAAAATAAACAAACTGAAAGCTATGAGGCAACCACAGAGTATTATAAAAAATGGGAAGAGTACGGGCTTTGGAGTCAGCCAGATGTACTCTCTGCTACTTCTTAGTTGTGTGCTCTTTGGTGTGTTTCCAAACACCCCAAACCCTCACTTTCTTCCTTGTCATATAGGGCAGTAATAGCTGCTAAAGAAGGTTATTCTGAGAATAAAAGGATACGGGCACCTGGATGGCTCAGTCAGTTAAGCGTCCAACTCTCAGTTTTGGTTCAGATCATGGTTTCAGGGTCATGAGATTGAGCCCTGTGTCCAGCTCTGCACTGGATGTAGAGTGCATAAGGTTCTCTCTCTTCTTATGCTGAGTGAAATAAGTCAAGCAGAGAGAACCAATTATCATATGGTTTCACTTATTTGTGGAGCATAAGGGATAACATGGAGGACATGGGGGGATGGAGAGGAGAAGGGAGTTGAGGGAAATTGGAGGGGGAGATGATACATGAGAGACTATGGACTCTGAAAAACAATCTGAGGGTTTTGAAAGGGAGGGGGGTGGAAGGTTGGGGGACTCTGGTGGTGGAGGGCACGTATTGCATGGAGCACTGGGTGTGGTGCACAAACGATAAAATCTGTTACACTGAAAAGAAATTAAATTTTTTTAAAAATCTTAAAAAAAAAAAAAAGATTCTCTCTCTTCCTCTCCCTCTCCCCTCCCTTTTCTCCCTCTCTCGGAAAAAAAAAATAAATAAATAAAAATAGAGAGAAGGAGGATAGTATATGTAAAATGACTAGGCCAATTTCCCAGAACCTGAACTATCCTATAGATACTAACATCCTTCCAATGCTCACAAGTACACAACTGCAGCATAGCATTTGCTATATTGGAAGAAGCGGAGAGGGAAGACAGAAACTGAGAGGTTGCAAACAGCAAAGCAATTGAAGTACTAGTCATGGCAGTAATAAATTGAAAGGCTGGGCAAGGAATTAACCCACCAGCCTAATACATACTGATTCAGATTTAGAAAGTGCAGAACATACGGTACTTTTCAATAATGCCATGAAAAGGGGAAAAGGAGAGTTAAGGAATGGCAAACAACTTCATTCTTTATCAGACTGATTTGGACTGGATAGTGAGCTCCGTAAGACAAAATATAGACAAGACTGGAAGAGTCATGTATTCAGTTAATCCTTGAATACCAACAACTACCAAGTTAAAAATTTAATGAAGAACAACAATCACAGTGATTCTTTTTCTTTTAATAATAAAAGCAGAAAAAAAATCTCATTTTTGAAAATTTAAGTACAGAAAAAAAAAAACAAGGAAATAAAAAACATCGAATTTATTTAAAGGTATGTCATTTAGTTGCCCATTTCTTTATTTATTCAACAAATAAGTCAGGCACCATTCTAAGTAATGGAGATTCAATAATGAGCAAAAAGAAAAAGTCATCATCTCTCAGAGGGCTTACATTCTGTGGGGAAGGGAGCATGGGTAAGAAAAGCATAAATAAGTCATTTGGTGGTAAGTGCTATTTTAAAATGTTATCTAAGGGGGTAGGGAGAGGAAATACTGGGGTAAGCTTGAGGATCCTTTATTTATTTATTTATTTATTTTAAAGAAAGGCAGACTACTACATGCAGTGCCTCATTTGGATGTGTCTGGAGTCTTAGAAGCTTGACTACAATATGTTCTGTCCGACAAATGGATCTTGGTAGCTTTTTTGGAGGTTCTAGCAGGAGAGGCTGGGGGTCCTTTAACATGAGTGGTCACGTGGGTAGACGGCACATAGGTAAAATCCCTAAGGAAAGTGATGGCACCAGCTACATGGAGCATTCCCAGTAGAGGGAAGAGTGGGTAGAACAGCCCAGTGGAAAGAAACACAAGGAGCTAGAGTGGCTGAATCCAAAAATTTGAGAAGAATGGTAGAGAATAACTTCAGAGAAAGAGTAGAAATGCCAAGCAGGACGATCTGGCTTTAGTTTGGAGGCTCTGAACAGGGGAGCAACACGATCAGACATATTTTAATGGTTTGCTCTGGATGTTGTACTGGGGAAAGAGCACAGAGGGTGGAAAGGCAGGTGCAAGCCCCCCAAATGGGGAACTTCTGCAGTGACCTCACTGGGAGGTGACAGAGCCTTGAAACAGAGAAAGAGCTGGAGATGGACAAGTGGTCAGATTCGACACAGATTGAAAGGAGAGCTGAATGGATTGACTGCTGGATTGGCTGCAGGAATGAAAGGAAGAGAGAAGTTCAGGAAAGATTTTACCTGAACTACTAGAAGAATGGGATTTCCATTTTTTAAGATGAAAAAGATTAGAGGGGAGATTTAGGGATTAGGGCCTGGGAATAAAAAAAATTGGAATGCAGACAGGTCAAGGTTGAGTGACTACTGGCCATGTGTGTGGAGATGTCTAAAAGCCTTCACTAATACTCACATATAATATATCTGTAATAACCAAGTGAGACTGTATACTCTGTTCAGGTTTGTAATATTGTAATATTTTTCCTAACCTTAAGTGTTCTTTGAGAATTCAATATAAACTTTGTAACATTCCATTGGTAGATTTTTACCATTCATCTCTTTCACACATTTGTTTCACATTTATCATTACTATATTTAATGCTTTCATAAAAATCTCTGACAGCCTCACTGACTAATTCCTTAAGGGACATGTCCAATTAGAGGGTCAAAAAGTGTGAAAACTTGTAAAACCCTTGATACATATTAAGTTGCATTCCCAAAAGGTTATAACAATTTACAGTCTCACACTTAGGTATGAGAGTACCTGCCTGTTTAACTGTACTTTTGCCTGAATAGAAAATTCTCATTTTCAAGTCTGAATTGCCAATTCTGTAGTAAAAATGATCAATGTTGAACTTGCATTTATCTGGATAAGATAAATTTATTATATATAAATATATATATTTTAATAATTTATATATTATAAATTTATTTACTGAATTTGGATATTTCCTCATCAGTTTATGTGGCTTGTGAATATCTCCTTTTATAAATTATATACTCCTATCCTTTAAGTTGATCTCTTTAGAAGTTAACATTTAACACTGAAATAAGGACTGTCATACAGCAGTAGGTAACACAGGCTGTATGTGCTCAGAATCTGCACAACCTTATTATTAATGCTTAGCTTACAGATGAAGAAATTTCAGACTAAGGAGAAGAGATGGGCTGCTTTCGGGTGCACAACTAGTCAGTGCCTGAACTGGGACTTGAACCCACCCTGACTCCAGCGACCCCCGAAAGGAACCATCTTTACTCATTTGAGAAGAGAAGAAGTTTGGAGACCATAGAAAAGTTTGAAATGTTAATATCTGATTTGTTCAGGTAAGAATTTACTGGACAAATACATCCAATGCAGAAATATTATTTTAGCAATGCAAATATTCTACTTAATTGAATATCTGCTGAAAGGCAAAGGTTGGTAGAAGATGTTAGGGGAATGTAAGGGAGGGCTTGATGAGCTCATTTCTAGATTGTAAACACGTAGCTCATCACTCCAAATATGGCTGATCTATTTTCAGATGGGAAGTTCTGTTAGTTCTGAATTTACCTCAATTATACATAAACTTGATGACTACATTTTAAGAAGACATGTTGGAAGAAAAATATGGGGTGCCTGAGAATATACTTTTGGTGGGTGATTTATTTTCCTTATAGAAAATACCTTCCAGAAATAAAGGGTATTTAGAATTAAATCATTTTTCCTAATGTCATAAAATATTTTTAGAGAGGGTAGTGAGGTCCCCTCCCTTTCCACAACCAGCTCCGGCCCCCTTATTTGTACCTTCCTTGGCAGATTTTTAGTTCCCCAAATTCGTCGTGAGCTGTGATCCTGCCCAAGGCGGCTTCAGCTGCATTACAATAATGCTTATATTTCAGGATCAAAGTTTCACTCTAAATAAGTAGGTGGTTGTGCCTATGGCAGAGAATCAGGGACAGCTCCTCAAGAAGGAAGAATAGACGGAAGGATTAGGTAAGGATCCCCGCAGGTTGTACAACATATTTGCCAAAGCCCTGGGAAGATTCCATTTTCTCTAGGCCATGGGCACTGAGGGGCAGCCAAGACAAGGATATCTTCTAAACACTTCAGAATGAAGATGAAGCAAAAAGCTATAGTTCCTACAAACTTAGATTGCTTATAAAATGAATGAATATATTGTTAATAGATCCCTTCAGTGGCCAGCAAAGTCTTCAGGTATCACAGACATCACTCTTGAGAAGTTAAAAATGACAAGAACAAGACATGACCTGAGGATAGCAGGAACATGGTTATAGCCCTGGAGGCTGACCTGGGGTGTCATTAGCGACCCTGCTCAGCACCTGGGGGATAAAATGGATTTGAATGATGTCATATGAGTCATGGCTTGCTGGAATTATGTTTCTTCAAAAAATCTTCAAAATATGAGTTTTAAAAAAGCAACTGGATCTCAGTAAAGCCATTAAAGAAGCAAAAAGTCAACTGGGAACGTCTCCATTCAAGCATACATTTATGGGAATTAATATCATCATCATCATCATCATAAAAATAGCTACCATTTCATAGGCTTTACTATGTACCCAACAGCATGTTAAATATGTTGCATCGGCTATCTTTTTTAATGCTTATTCATAACTCTTTGAAATAGATCTTATTCTCATCTGCATTTCATAGTCCAGACATTAAGTAATGGGCTCAAAATGGCACAGCTAGTATATGGCAGAGTTCAGAGGCAAACTCGGATCTGTCTCATGGCAAAGAGCAAGAGCTCAATCATTATTCTGAATTAGGCAAGAATAGTTTTGTCAAAATTTACAGGTTTATCTACAGGTGAGCTATATTTTGTCTATTACAGGTTATATTGTATTTTACAGGTTAGTTATGATATGTGCTATAGGTAGTTTAATGTATGTTTGTTCACTCCTCTCCTACCATACCTTCTCAGCTGTATTTTTTTCTTACCTCAGTTATTTATTAATGCATTTGCTTCTACTTCAGAGTCCTTTTTAAATCCTAACAGTATAAACAAGTAAATGAAACAAACAAGTAACCTTATTTATAAGTGTTGCTTTAAAGTCCAAAGATCTGACAAATTAAAAAAAAAAAAAGGAATAAATATACTCACTGCCAAGGGCAAAACTACCTCTGAGCATTATGCCTTGAGTACTTCACAGCATATTCTACATTTCAATATTGAGTAAAGATAGGAAGTAGAGACTATAGCATACCTAAAATGGTATTAGCAATGACAGTTATTACCACAATGGCATCGAATCCTCCATTTTGAAATTCTGAAGGTGTTGTGTAGAGCCATCTCTGTGAAAGCTCTTCAGTCAGCAAAAGTGATTAAGACCTTTACTATACATCTTATTCATAAGCACCCCTGAGAACAGAGTGCCCACTCACAGTGATGAGTTAGTGGGTCAACCTGAATCATAAGAAAGAATGAACCTGACTGAATCACCCATTCCACTTCCTGGAGCACCTGGTTTTTCTTGGACCACTGCCTTTCACAAACCGCCTCAGCCAAGGTCTCTTTAGCTTATGAAATCTGATAAGGTCACAATCGGAGGAAGTGTGGTAGTGAGATCCACTGCAGTGCTCGTGCAAGCGTTGGGAAACCCATCACCATCTGAAACCAATGCACGTATGTTTTCTGAAGTACAGCACTCTACAGTTTCCAGTCATCTCGACAAAACCTTCTAGCGTGGCCCTGGAAAGCATGGAAGAAACAGAGCTGTTACATTTCAAAATGATCGAGGCACAAAGTCTCTGATAAGGGCGGCTGCTGACCTCATGAGTCATCTAACACCCAGTTGTGGCGTGAGAATTATCCTTCTTGCTGGACAGCCTGAGAGGCGCCCAGCACCTCCTTCTCCCAAGTCTCTACTTGGTCTTCTCACTTCCACCCTCCAGGACGAGTGAGTGGGCTCTCACATGTATGAACTGGAAAAGAGTCACTTGTGTGAAAATAGTTTTAAATCGTATTTTTGTTTTAGCTTGAGGAAGGCAAGTAATGAGAGGGAGGCCAGGAGACACGGACTGTTAAAACCCCTGAACGTTGGCATTTGCCTTAGGAACACACCAGGATATGAAACCTCTAGATTCGGATCATTCATATTGGCATGCCGATGGTGAGCCATCTCTCCTGAGTAGATTTACATTAATTCAGCTCACAGGGATGGATCTATAAGTCATTTACGATGAAAAATTTAACTGTCAAAAAGGTTAGATTGATTGAGTTGGCAGATCGATACACTATCTCCCACAGTCCAGCTGTGTGGAAAACCAAATCATCTGAAGTTTGCTTGGTGAACATGGATGGAATCAGAACAGGAGGACTAAGAGAACATCAAGGAACATTCGACATTCAGCCAATAAAGGAGGGTCTTTCCAAATCTCCCCTGATGATTTTGGCCTCTGTGACTTGGCCATTTCTCAGCTTCTATAGTGGGTGAGCCTTATCATATGTGTTGAGGCTTTCTCCAAGACAGGATAGGAAGCAAATGCCTAAATTTCTGCATACTGAATTATAAAGTTAGAACCACATTCTAGCTCTCCTTTCTGATATTCCTTCCTCAA
Source organism: Mustela nivalis (assembly GCF_964662115.1). Classification (NCBI taxonomy): domain Eukaryota; kingdom Metazoa; phylum Chordata; class Mammalia; order Carnivora; family Mustelidae; genus Mustela; species Mustela nivalis. The sequence continues at coordinate 55,973,980 of NC_139034.1, read as the reverse complement.
TTCACCTCGATTCAAGTGTCAATTGTTCCCAAACTCTTCTTCTACCATATTTAGATGGCTCATTGTATTCACTGTGTAAGAGTTTTCTAGCTTTAATTAATTAATTAATTAATTAATTAATTTTTTAAAGGTTAACCTTAAAAAAAATAATAAAATAACAGCAACCTTATTTCCCAGTTCTTGGGGGACACCTCACCATCATCTCCAGATATAGACATGAGCCTTTAATTTCAATATAAGGTCTGTCATCTGACAACTACCAAAAAGTGACTAAACTGTGCCTGTCTCAGACATATTTGTCCACACTATTGTATATATGATAACAGGAATTGTGTTCAGATACACACCACACACACACACACACACACACACACATACACACGATAGTTACAAATTTACACACAAACGAAAAGTTTTGAATATATCCTTTGCTACTCAAGGTAACCCAATCCATAAGGCTAAGAAAAGTGAATGCTGACCAGAACCTTCCAAAGTGGTCATAAGGTTTTGGCTACTATAACTTACAAGGTATCAGACATTGTAACTCTGCTTCAAAACAGAGATTGCCAAAATTTTTGCTCAGGAATAACGACTATATTGCTAAATGGGTCATGCCTGGTTGTTCTGTCTACTTCTCTTCCTGCTTTGTGGACACATTCTTATTAATGCAATCATGGCATTTAAGTACTAGATGAGACCAAAAGAAATTCTAGTTAAGCCTTCTGCTTCAACCTAACACCACACAAGATTACCTAGGGCTTACCTTTTCAATTCTTAAAGATTTCCTGAAGCAAAGACCCACAATTTTCCTCCCTCGTAAGTTCTAGAGTTTAATCAAGAAGTTCTTTATGGTGTGTAAACATAAGTTTTCTTGTGACAAGTCCATTTCTGTTTCTGATCTCTACTGAAATAGAAAAATAATAACTTGGTTCTTCAAGAAATAGGATTCCATAGACTTGAAAACACTGAAGTTATCCCTAATTGCTTTTTTCCCAGATTAAATTCCTCACAGTCCTTCATTTTTTTCTTCACCTACTCTATTTCCTAACATTTTAATTACCTTTGCTTCTTCCTGGGAGCTTACCAAATTTTGTAGATCCCATGTAAAATACAGAGAGATCCAACCCTGCTTAAAATGGTGTAATAAATCTCTAGTAGCTTCTCCTAATAAATATTTAGGGAAAAAGGGAAATGTTTCTCAAATAAATATTTCATCCCATCTCACATATTAAGTTGTGCCTATCACTTCTAATATGTTGATTTAGGAAGGAAAAGAAACTGTATGCTATCAGTCTTCCTACGGATCTGTCTCTTATTCATCCTCATTTTGGGGTTGCTGATGCTCAGAACTTTTGTCTAATAGTTCTCTCCGCCTTTAGCCTGTTTACCTTTCTCGGTTAGGAATCATCAAAGGCCTACCATTCAACCTAAATTCCAAATTCCTCCAGCGAATCTGAAGCCCCTGCCTGAGCAATTGGTGTTTATTCAAGTTTACAAAAAACACCAAGTCTTTCCTTTATGTACTTCGTGAACATTCCCACAAGCAGCTTCAATAGAGTGAACAGATGATCATTACAAATGAAGGCCTTTCTATTAAAAGTTGAATAGTGATTTTAACAATCAGGTTGAGACAGAACCTTGAAATAAGAAATTGGTAAGCAATGACAAGGAGATGTTTAGGAGAGCCCTCAAAATTACAAGGAAAGTTAGAGAAATGCTCTGTGACCATCACAATCTGGGGGAATTATGGCTCTTTTTCATGAGAATTCTTGTAGAAACAATTGGATGAAGGGAAGGTATTGGGCAATGAGAGATAATATGGAAAAGGTTAAAAAGTAAAATAGAAAATCTTCATCAGTAATTAAGATCCCAGATGCATGTGCTCCTTCGTTCCTTTTGATTGTATTTCCATCCTAAAGGACATGTTAAGAAGATGTGTCGCTCGTGTTTAAGAGCACAGACGCTGAGGGTCAGAAAGTCTGTGTTCCCCTCTCAAGAGTTCTGTGACAAATTTCCGTAAATTTCATCGACCATCCATTCCTTTTTCAAAACCATCTCACAAATACCTATTATATGTCAAACATTTTCGTAAGCTGTTTACAAACATTTAATCTTCATTACAACCCAAGGAGATAGAAAATCTTAAGGAACCCTGTTTTACAGATGGGGACATGGACGCCCAGGGAGATTAAGTAAATTGCCCAAGGCCACACACCTAGAAAATGGCAGACGCAGACTCTGAGCCCAGGGGGCCTGGGTTCAGGGTCCTTTGTTCACCACTCCTACCAAGGTTGCCTTTAGAATTAACGGAAACAACTTTCAATTCTTCATCAAATAGCAAATACTCAATAAACGGCAGAGTTTCTGTGTTTGCAGGTGCGTGCGGTGATAGTAACCGTAATTGAGTTTCTAAAGTTGCGGATTAAGAGGATTTCCAAGGGTGTGGGAGGAAGCGGTATTGTTGATCAGTAGGTGGAGCTCTTTCCTCTGATTATGCATTTACCCTCCCCTCCCCAGTCCCACCCCACCCCACCCTACCACCACCACCACTACCCCGCCACGCCCCTCCCCCACCACTGTGCTGTCCCGTATTCAGGTAATGCCAGATGTATCAGATACTAAACTGAGACTCCATCCATGCCCCATCATAAAAATTTCATAGAAAGTCTATAATAATATTTAAAATGTGTGTCTTTTATCAAACTACATTTGTAAAGAATCTATGGAGAGTCTAACAACGCTCATTTTAGTGCCTCTATTCAGTTGAGTAAAGTCAATTTTCCTTGCCGTGTGAAGCAGTGTTGAGAATAACAGATAAAAGACACTTTACCGTGTCTATAAGGCTATCAAAATACTCAGCTTACATAATCATAGCACTTAATACTTCACTCAGTTCAAATTATGTTTACATTAATTAACAACAACTTTGAGTAAATTGGTTCCGGGATAATTATACCCATTTAGCAGACTAGAATAGTGAGCCCAGAGACATTCGATGAAGTTAAATGAATCAGGAGAAAATTATTACTGGGACGTAGGATTTTGGGATCTTTCTCTAGTGCTTTCACCACTATAAAATGTTGGCTATGATTGAAGTTCTGGTAGTTTCCTCCTGTGCTAAATGGAAACCACATGTGGCAATACGAACACTGAGTTTGAATCCTATTTTCTGCCAGTTGTCAGCTATGTGAGGTTGGGCAGAGTATTAACTCCCTCTCCTTTGGTTTTGGTAAATGGGGATACTGATTGGATAAACCTCGTAAAAGAAAATGCCATGATCAAGATAAAGCATTTAGAGTCATCCCCAGGTCTTAAAGAGCCTGTGACAATTGTGCAGCATTACTGTTAGCTACTTTCCCATTCCTCCTTTTCTTGCTCTCTTCGTCCCACAAACACTTGTGGAGAACCTGTGTAGACCTAGGTGCTCCATAAGACGCTGAAGGAGACGCTAAAAATGTGAGACCCAGAATTATAAGTCAGGCTTTTCGTTACCAGCTATGTTAGCAGCAATAGAAAAGCCACGGCCATCAGGGAGTTCAGGGAGCAGAGAATCTACTGTCACTGACATGTTTGTGTTCTATTTTCCCCAATGGAAGTAACCATTCATTCATTCCACAAATGTTGATGGAGCACATACTCTGTTCAGTACACAGTGCTAAATGCTAAGGAATTTAAAAATAAAGGTGTATGGATTTCACCCCCAAAGAATTGAAATTTCACTTGAGAAACAAGAACTATACTAACTAAGTGATAGAAGGCGAAGAACACGTGCCACAAAGAGGGGCAAAATTCTTTTATAGTTCATTCATATAGTTAGTAAGACAATCATTTAGCATTTATTGGAGACAAACAGTTTATGTAATACAATCTTATTTTTTAAACTTTATATGATTATAAAAGATTATCTAGAAAGAGAAACTGGGTGAGGGGGAGGAGATGTGTTTTTCTTTCTTTCTTTTCTTTGTATTGTATTCTAATCAAATATTTTAATTAGAAAAGGGTTTATTGGAGGGAAAAAAAAGTATTAAGTACCTCCCAGCTTTTTGTGAGAAAAATCAAGTATCCTCCAGGCAGGAAAATTTAGTGAAAATAAATGAATGGGGCAGCCAGGAGACTTTGCTTGACCTTGAACAATTGACTCCATTTCTTAATAACTTCAGTTTGTTGTCTATAAAATGAGGATAATAACTGCATTGCTCTGATCACAAGAGTGTTAAAAAGGAGAGAAACAGGGAGAAACAGTCAGTAGGAAAGTTCTTTAGATTGTACTGAAAGTGGGCAATGGAATAAACCAAAGTTACGGGATGGATAATGTGTACAAATGAGATAAGACTTTCATTACTGGTAAAACAGAAGTAATGACTCTATATTAGTACATATTCCACGTCAGTACCTTATGGTGAAAACTGCTCAGAATCGGCCCCTTGGATTCATATTTCTGGGTCCTCTCAGCACCTGGGGCCATGCTTTGCATACGATAGAAGGGCTTTTAGAAATTATAGTAATATTCAGGAGATTTGGCAAATAAATTTTTAAATTTTTGTTATAGAGAATTAAATTGAGTTTTATCATTTCAATAGATGCAGAAGAAGCATTTGAGGAAGTAGGTCTAGAGGGAACATACCTCAACATATTAAAGGCCTTATATGAAAAACCTACAGCAAAAATAATATTCAATGGGAAAAAACTTAGAGCTTTTCCCTTAAAGTTAGGAACAAGACAAGGATGTCTACTCTTGCTATTTTTATTCAACTGCAAGTCCCAGCCACAGATGTTAGACAACATAAAGAAATACAAGGCATCCAAATTGGTAACAAATAAGAAAAACTCCCACTGTTTGCAGATGACATGGTACTATATATAAAAAACCCTAAAAACTCCACCAAAAAACTACTGAAACTCATACATTAATTCAGAAAAGTTGCAGTTATCCAAAATCAATAGGAAAGTTGTCCAAAATCAAGGGACAGAAATCTGTTGAATTCCTCCTAAACACTAACCATGAAGCATCAGAACATGAAATTAAGAGGAGCACTCGGATGGCTCTGTTGGTAAAGCATATGATTCTTGATCTCTTGGGATTGTGAGTTCAGCCGCATGTTGGGTGTAGAGATTACTTTAAATAAAAAATCTGTTTTTTTTAAAGTGAAATTAAGAGAACAATCCTATTTATTTACTATTATTGTACCAAAAATAGTAAAGTACCTAGGAACAATTTAACCAAAGCAGTGAAAGACTTGTACTCTAAAAACTATAAAACACTGAAGAAATTGAAGACACACAAACAAAAGGTTTGTGCTCATTGATTGCGTATAAATGTTATTAAAATGTCCATACTACCCAAAGCAATCTACAGATTGAATACAATCCCATCAAAATACCAACAGCATTTTTCACAGAACTAGAACAAACAATCTTAAAATTTGTGTGGAAACACAAAAGAACTTGCATACCAAAGCAAACTTAAAAAAGAAAAACAAAGCTGGAGGCAACCCAATTCCTGAATTCAAGTTATATTACAAAGCTCTAGTAATCAGAACAGTATGGTACTAGCACAAAAATAGATACTATTCTAGTCTGAAATAGAACAGAAAACACAGAAATAAACCCACAATTATATGATCAATGAATATTCGACAACGGAGAAATGAATATTTAGTGGGGAAAAGAAAGTCTCTTCAACAAGTGGTGTCAGGAAAAGTAGACAGACACATGCAAAAGAATGAAACTGGAACACTTTCTTAAGCCATCCACAAAAATAAACTCAAAATGGATAAAAGGTCTAAATATCAGACCTGAAACCATAAAAATTCTAGAAGAGAGCACATACAGTAATCTTTCTGACCTAAGCCACTATAACATTTCTCTAGATATATCTCCTGAGGCAAAGGAAATAAACGCAAAAATAAACTATTGGGACTATATAAAAAAAAAAAAAAAGTTTCTGACCCACAAAGAAAACAACCAACAAAACTAAAAGGCACCCTACTGAGTGGAAGAAGATATTTGCAAGTGACATATCTGGTGAAGGGTTTGTATCCAACATATATAAAGTACTTATAGAACGCAACACCAAAAAACAAAAACTCAAATTAAAAAATGGGCAGAAGATGTGAACAGACATTTCCCCAAGGAAGACATACAGATAGCCAACACACTCGCAAAAAGATGCTCAACATCACTCATCATCAGAGAAATGCAAATCAAAAGCGCAATGTGCAATTGATGGCTAAAACCAAAAACACAAGCAAAAACAAATGTCGGAGAGGATGTGGAGAAAAAGGAGCCCCCTTGCACTGCTGGTGGGAATGCAAACTGGTGTAGCCACTGTGGAAAACAATGGGAAGTTTCCTCAAAATATTGAAACTAGAACTACACTATGACCCAGTCATTGCACTACTGAGTGTTTACCCAAAAAATACCAAAACACTAATTCAGAGGGATACAGGCATCCCTATGTTTATTGAAACATTATTTCCCATAATAAACTATGGAAGCAGCCCAACTGTCCACTGATAGATGAATGGATAAAGTAGTAGTTGTGTGGATAGATAGATAGATAGATAGATAGATAGATAGCTATTGTTCAGAATGAAATTTTGCCATTCAGAATAGCATGCGTGGATTTAGACAGAGTAATGTTAAGCATAATATGTTAGAGAAAGACAAATACCATGGGATTTCACTCATATATGGATTTTAATAAAACAAATGAGCAAAGGAAAGAAGAAAGAAAAAAAAAAAACAAGAATAGACTCTTATCTATAGAGAACAAACTGATGGCTACCAGAGGGGAGGTGAGTGAAGGATGGTGGGGATTAAAGAATATACTTACACAGTGTAAATATATAAGCATATATTTACAAAGTATAAAGAATATACTTATTAAAAAGAAAAGTACACTTATCTTGATGAGCACTGTGTGGTTTATAGATTTACTGAATTACTATATTGTGATATACACCTGGATTTATTACAATGCTATTTGTTAATTATACTGGAATTCAAATATAAATAAATAAATAAATAATTTTAGCTATCTTCCCCCAAAAAGTAAATTTGAGTTTTATTCCGGTTTGAAATAGTCTAGTTACCGATTATTGATTGTATTTCTATATCTGAGTATTTACCGGTGTTACATTTCTCCATTTTTTTTTTTCCAACTACAGAACACAGTATATTGAAAAGCATATGATTCTAAATAGTCACAATTTTAAAAGGCAAAATCAGTGGCTTGAAAACTAATCTTGATTTCACTCTGATTCTCTTTTCCCTCCTACAGTATAATTTTTAACCAGCCTGGTGCTTGGCACATAGCTGAAAACTCCTTACCTGTGTGTCGAACTGGCCTGAATTTGAACCTGAAATCAGATTTTCAGTTACTAGTTATATTACCATATATTATATGAGGCTAATAATTCAAGCCATGTATTTAATTTGAAAAGGTGTCATGGGGACTCCATTTCAGCCACTGTTAAACACTGTGGTATTTTCACATAGTGGGAAATGTTAACAGCAAAGTGTGATAGCCACCATTCAAACTTTGCCTCTGGGTTTCCCTATCAATCAGCTCTAGGGAAGAATAAAGTAAAATGTGCACAGTCTCAACTTTCCCATCTCAGTGTTCTCTTTCTGATCATTTTACATACAAACCCAGAATATTTTTCTATAGACCCCTTGTCTCTTTCACATTGAAGTTAAGAGCCTAGACAAAGAAAGAGAGGTAAGAACATTAAAGAGGGAAAATCTATAAAAACAAGCATATGTACTTGTAAAATACAGGAATAAAAGAGAGATGATTGATCTATTTCTTTAAAGGGTTGGAAATCCTTTGCTTCTTATGCTAAATATCATTGCTAGCCCTTTAAAAAGTAGGTTAAAAAGAGCAGCATGTTAAAGTTTCCCAGCTTTCCTAACAAAACAGAGCATTTGACTAAAGCAGAAGATGCTGATTTCTTGAGTGATTTACTTAGGAAACCCAAACTGTCTTGGAGGGATCTCTTGAAGTTGCTTGAGGTGTCAGTGGAGAACTGGGCATATCGGGGTTGGGGGGGGGGGGGGACACATTAGGCCTGCCAGTATGAGCTGATGTCCCTGGTCACCCAGCGGTCTGGATCTCCAAAGGAACAGAGAAACTCGTTTCTGGTTCTTATCTTATTCATATTCAATTCACAGTGCAAATTCCACTTACAACCTTTCAAAGACCCTAGTATACACAGAGAAATAAACAGAGTAATGGGGAGCTCTGTGGTTAATTTCCTATACAAATAACAGCAGGGAATCATTTTCCTATGGTGAGCTCATGTGTGTTAAGGAAACAAAATGTAAAGGCAGCAGAATAAATATCAATGATAGTAAGTCCAGAGGTGGAGTGTGATCCAGCCTCTTTGGTCTGCTCTGTCCGCAATGAAAGCTGAGGATACAGCAAGAGCATTAGAGGACTTAGTAACTGTGACACAAGGGAAGGCTTTGATCACTCCCCTCGGCACTCCACGCCCACCCCCAACCCCCACCTTTCCCATCTCAGTAAGAGAAGCAGTCTCCTTCCCCAACTCACGGATCTCTGAAGATTGCGCAAGTTCTTTAACAGCTTCCCTTAAAAAAAACCATACAATTAGAAAACGCCATATTGCAAGATTTCTTTGCCATGGGTTCTTTCATTTTACAATTATTTTCTTTTTCGAAAAAAATAGGCGAAATAATCCAAAGTGTGGAACTGTGTGACGGCTTCTACAGAAGGAAGGCTATGTAAAATAAAAGAGAAGGCCATCTTGAAAACTCACTCGAGCAGTCTTCTGTTTTATTTGGCAATCTCCATTTAGTTAAAGAATTAGGGTTGTGGAATGGGATGATGGATACTTAAAACACCTAGGAATGCTAGAAATTCTTAATTACTGAGAATGGGTAAGAATCAATGTGTTGCTTTACTTAGATGTTCTTGTTCAAACCACAAGTGTCATCATTTTACCAGTGACTGCCAATTTTCATTATAAACAAAAATATAAAAACTTCCTTGAAGGAGATAGTTCAATCTTTGAAAATTTAGCAAGCACTTTGATACCTTTAGTACCTGTGACTTTATGATCAATAATAGTTATAATTTTCTGAATTCACAGATTTGGAAGTTATCAAATAAACGGGTAGAATTTTAATTATTATTGACCTAATGATAAGCCCTGGACTTAAAAAACAAACAAAAAAAATCCTTGATATTAACTCATTTATTTTTCATTTGTCTTTAGTAAAAGAGGATTTCAGAAAAATCAAGATGAAATTATATTGGTGATTTGGGTTACTGAGATCTTGACTATTGATTAAATTCCGATTCCAAAGGAGCAAAAGCAGAGGAAACAGATTCCAGTTTTTGGTCCGTAACTCACCGCACAACAGTAATTCCCTTAAACTCCCTGAATATCAGATTCCCTCACCAATTAAAAGAGGAAGGTCAACAAAAGTGATCTCCTTACAATTTTCAAATGCTATGATTTTATGATCGTTAGGATGCAGAAAGATAATAGTGAACATTTTTTTTTCTTTAATGGAATTAGTGGGAACGTGGATCAATTAAGGTTAGGAACCTAGATTGTAGTTATCAATACCACTGACTAGCTGAGTGAGCCAAATTAAACCCTTTTTGAAACAGGAAGGAGTATAAAGAAATTAAATTAAAGCTGAATAATTTCATGCAACTCCCTTACTAAGCTTTCTGGATCTCACTGTTCTTGTCTGAAATACGAAAGTGATTGACTAGATAAACTCTGGAAGCTTCTAGCTCTAAATTTCAATGTCTCTGTAACATTGTTACAAAAATGTTTTGACCATTTCTATTTTCTAGATTTGCTCTATCCTAATGGTGGTTAAATCATCATTTTCTATACCAATCACTGTAAAGACCAGTTAATTACCAGGAAATCACTTCTGATCTATTTATCACTCTTCAAAATAATGAGTATGGTCCAGGCGTTCATTGCTAGGATAGCCAAATCTCGTTGATGAACCATTTCATTCATTTATATTCATTGAGTTTCATTCAGTAAATAGGCATTGAGTGTCTCTGCCTTCTTAAGTGATGACTAAGTCTTTTGACTAAAACATTCCACTTCTTTAAAAAAACAAAACCACTTACCTTCCCTGTGCTGCTTTAACCATAAAATTGTGACCACGGATACTTCCCTCCATTATAAGGGCTCTGATGACTCATGACATTTGCAAGGTGCACTGAGGTCCTTCATGGAAGGCACTCCATCTGTTGCAGAGTGTAATTAACATTATGAGTTTACCAAAGAAACATAAGAGTCATTGTTAAAGAGCATCGTGGGGGCTGTCTTGTCCTTTAGTCATAAGACACCTCTGATGTGGAGGAAGGTAATAATTTATAATAGCTCCTAAAAGTAACTTGGACATGAAAAGAGGTAGTTGTTTTTAAACTCAACACAGTCTTTTTATTAATTAGAGGAGCAGCCATGGCAATGTATTCAACATGTTTTATTTTTGAACTAATAAGAAAAACAATTAAGTACCATGCTCTGGAGGACATGTTGGCGTCTACGAATGCCAAAGAAGGTAATATAATATTCATATGGATTAAGCAAGCTATTCTTTAGGGAGTTCAGTGGCTACAGAGCTGGGAAATTCTGGTTCCTTTGATCAAGAGTGGAGAGATGCTGCCTCTACCATCTTTTATATGTGCTTTCATTCTGCAACACACGGAAGCAATGTCAAGAGAAAGGGTATCTATTTCAGGACTCTAGATTGCTTGGCAATGCTAAGTGAAAGGTTTCCCTGATCTCAGCACCTCCTCCAGGAGGCAGGAAAGGCTCTGGGGAAGTCTCAGGGATCCAGAGAATGGTTCTCAAGCAGTTCCTTCTGATAAGCCTAAAGCACCATGCACATTTAGGTCCTAACTGAAGATTCTTGGTGATGCTGCTGCTGAACATGGTGTTACTGATGGGGGTATGTGATTATTTTGACGGCTTGGGGACGAGAGCTAATTGTACTCACCATGAAACACAGTTGACAATTCAGTATCTCTCACCTTCAATAAAAGAGGGAGGGGAAAGAAGAAAGAAAATTTCTGGTCTTATCCAGAGACTCTAGAGACAGAAATAGATGAAAAGAATTCATTGATAAGCTTTCTGAGAACTTAATTAAATTAATATTTATCTATGTATTGTTCAAAAGCAGAACTTGAAGTAATAAGATGAAAGTAATAATAGAATGAGAATAAAATGTTATACATGTCCTTTTGGTATTTGGCATGTTTCTGGCATTGTTCTATGCTGCTATTAAAAGAATATGATTCTACTTTTCATAAATTTAAACCATTGAAAGGTTTGAGGCTGGGAAGGAAGGGTGAACAGTTAAAGCACAGGAGATTTTTTAGGGTGGGCAGACTATTCTGTATCATACTGTGATAGTGTACACACGGCATTATGTATTTGTCAAAACCCATAGAACTGGATAATGCAAAGACTGAACCCCAATGTAAACTACGACCTTTAATTAATAATGATATTCCAGTATTGGTTCATCACTCGTAAAAATGTGCCACACTAACACAAAATGTTAATAAAGGGAAAACCGTGGAGGTAGAGGAGAGATTAGTTAATGTACTTCCTGCTCAATTTTTCTGGAAACCTAAAATTGCTTTTAAAAATAAAGCCTATTCATTTAAAGACATTTAAATCATCGCCTAGTCTAAAAAAGAAGGGAAAGCTTTTATGTTGCTATAAACAAATTCAGTTTAAACAAAAGGAAGTCAAGGAGGTTATATTTTTGAAAATACCGATGACCTCCCCTTATTACAAAACAACACATCAAAGCCAAGCTTGACTGTAACTACCCCTTTAACCTGCAGGTATACTTATCATGTTCAAAAGAAGCAATATTAACACGGAGTTTTTAGTTTATTTTGAACTAGAAAAATGAACTGAAGTACCGATTTTTAAAGTAAAGATCAGTGGTGATCGCTATGAAAACTATGCCTGTATTCCTCAATCCAGAACCAAAGATAAAATATTTCATATCATATAAGACTACAGTATTTTTGACCAGTGTAGATAACACATAAACAGGGAGGCAGCTAGATCACACAGTCAGCTGAATTCTATGTTCTCAATTCTTGGTACTTCCTATTCTGGGAATCTCATAAACCCAGATTCAAATGTCATGGGAAAGTGGAAGTGAATACACTGTTCTTTATGGTAAGTCATCTGGAATCAAATGGTTATGATATAGTAATAATATTTCATATTTGTGCAATGTCTTTATGTCCTGAGTCATCTCACTAATGGGTAGTCAGTTAAGTCATAAAACACAATGGTAGCTACAAGGAACAATTGTGTTAAAGTTTTGAGGATTATCAGGATCCAATCTTACAAACTCCATTAGGACTAAAACTATAGTTGAAGAAACACTCTCATGGTCCTACTTTAGATAGCATTGTCTTTTGAGGCTGCAGGGTAATATTGCAGTAATCTATCAAGATCATTGCGGTGTGGCTAACTCAGGAAAAGTCTTAAAATAGGTAAAATTGACTTTGGAATACCTTCAGGGATAACTAATTTCCTTTATTCTCAGAAACAGGTTCTTAGTACCCCCAACTAACCAGGGATTTTTTTTCCATCCTGCCCCTAAAACATTTGCTGCTCCTTGCCTCACCCCATTGTTTAAAGGACAGGGCCTAACCCATGGTGGCCCGTATAGTCCTACTCTCCTCATTCGTGTTCCTGCTGCTCCTCCAATATCATCCATTGGCTTACTCATTCTTCACTGACTCCATTTTTTTTTTTCTTACACTCATTCACTTCATCACTTATACATTCCATGTTGAGTGCCTATTATTAAACTAGATACAGGGTTAGGGCTCCATAATATTGCAGATGATAAGAGAGATGTGGTCACTCTACTCATGGAGTTTATGAGTCTATCTAGATGGACAAACTTTAAACACGTATGACTCGAATGAATATTTAATTATAAAACTGAGAAGCACTATATAGGAAAATGCCAAGTTTTGAGAATGTGTAAAAAATAGAGCAACTTAACCTGAAGATGTCAGAAGATGTCTGAGTAAGAGTTGGCCAGGAGAAGTTTGAGGCTGTGATGTTTTTTATTTGGCCTAGCCTACCATCAACATGCTGAAACCTGCCAGTCTTGCATTTCCACTTTGGGACAAAGCTCCCTATTCCTTTTGAAATGCAATGAGCTAATCTGATTCACCATAGTATTGATATATTGTGGAAAAAACTCTTGAAGACACCTTCAAAAGAACCTCTTCTCTGACTCAACCCCATACGTTTATGTCAAAGGAGATATATCTGCCTCTCTGGTGTCCAAAGACTAGCTATCTCTAACTGAGGCAATGTAAGGTCAATTATGATGAGAAAGCTGATGAATGAGCTAACTTAGACAGAGTGGTTTATGCTGCCTCCTTTAACTTTATCTGGGCTGGACCAGACAGTGAGCCTCAGGTATATGTCACCATGGCCAAGATGGACATCTTGGTGCTTCTCTGGTCTCACAACCTATCCTACCATAGAAAAATAAAAAATAAACCCATCAGTGGTGGTGACCCCTTCTGTCACTTTCTATAGATTTTCACAGAAGGATCTTATAGTTATCTCTTGGCCTTGGGCTACCTAATGAGATAGTCTTTATTGGAGCCATAAGAGCCATAAGAACCCAAATGGTTCCAGCATGATATTGGGCAGTCAGCAAAAAGAACCCACAGGCACAACTGTGAGGTAGTTTAACTCCAATGTGTCCCTACAGTGTCTTATGTCTCTCCCTTATAAACACTCCATATCACAGGCAACTGCCCACTTGGTGATACCTGTTTGGTGAAAGTCTACATTGTTATGTCCCACTTGTCAAAACAATATCAATACTTCTTAATCAAAACTTATCTGTTCTCTGTACCAGAATTTGAAAAACCTACTATCACTATGGTACAATTAGTCATTACATCAATTAAGAAGTCAGCCAGTAAAGTGGTGCCTGGGTGGCTCAGTCAGTTGAGTGTCCACCTCTTGGTTTCTGCTCAGGTCATGATCTCATGGCTCATGGGATCCAGCCCCATGTCAGGCTCTCATGCTCAGCGGGGAGTCTGCTTCTCTCCCTCAGCCTCTCCCCACCACTGTCCTCCCAGCATAAATGAATAAATCTTTTAAAAATCATTTTAAAAAGTCAACCAGTAAAAATATATTGAATGATTGAAGTAGTTGTGTCCCAATATTATTGTACAAAATGCCCTCCCTCTACTTTACACTTTGACTTTTCTTAGCCTCATTTTTTTCTGTGGCTAAAATGAAGGAGTTGGACTTCAAGATGAGCTTTGAACTCCTATAAGCTATTTGATATAAATGGGTTGTAAAAGTGTAATCAAAACATTATTTTTCTCACTGATAGGTTTCTCCTTCCAGGAACTACAATGCTCATAGGTCTACAACTCTTCCCAACTCTGTGTCAGCTAGCAAGGTTTTTAATAATCTGCTTTTTTCCACCATCCTCTTTACTAGAACCTTCTCCCATCATTAGAACTCTGCCCCTTCTCTAAGTTCCTCATATTCTATTTTCCCAGGCCTGAAAGATGTGCATTCTGTCCTTTGCTTTTTCCTTATATTTATGTACTTATAAACATTATTTAGAATTGTTCTGTGACATTATATATGTATATAATACCGTGTGCATTGACTTATTATTTGTTTTTTGGGAGCAACACATTTTCTGATATCATCAATGCTAATGATGTATAGAACTAGTTCATCCACTTAAACTTCTATTTCCAATATATGAGTGTGCCATAAATTAATGATTCATTCATTTACTGAATATACATTTAGGCCATTTTCAATCTTGTGCCTTTACAATAGCGCCACAAGAACAATCTTCTTAAATATTTCTTTGGCCATGTGTAAGAGTTTCTCCCAAGAGTAGATGCCAAAGCATAGAATTCCTGGTCACAGATCATATATATCTACAAATTTACTGGATATTTACAAGTTATATAAATGGCATGGAATTAGTATGCAGAATATAGAAAGAATTCCTAAAAATGTGCAAGAAAAAAATGATTAAATATAAAATGGACAAATGATACAAATAAACAACTGAATAAAGAGAGACCCCACTTGGCCAATAAATATTAGAAATATGTTCAACTCAGCAGTATCCAGGGAAATAAACATTAAAATAAACAAACTCAGAAAGTGGGCCACTATTTCATACACCTCAAAGTGGAAACAATTTTAAAGCCTGGTGGGGGAAAAACAAAGGATACTGGAGCAGGAGTAGCAGAAGTCATCCTGTGGGATGACAATGAATGACTTACACTCTCTGGGCCTTTGTTATTTCACCTGTATAGTGAGGATGATCTCTAAGAATCCTGAAAGCCCTAACATTTCCCTAACTTCTTGCTGTTCAATTAAATATGATTCCACCAACACTGTATTCAGGAGGACATACAGGATACATTATTTGTCTCAGCCAGTGTGTTGGAGCCTGCTAGCATTGATGGACCCTGTTTTGATGCATTCATTTGTTCTCTCTCTCTCTCTCTCTTTTTTTCCCCAAATATTTATTAACTATATAGAACATACTGGACATCTGGCAAGTTGTTGCGCTCCTGGGGCAGGGAAGAGTGAAAACGAGAACCTCTTAAAGAGATCATACACAGAGATCACTGTTACGATGTGCAGGAGTGGAGAGGAGGAATAGGAGATGCTATAACGCAGAGCTAGTAGAAAAGGATTCCCAAACACAGCCCGGTAGAAACAAAACTGGAAGGTTGAGCACATCATCCACATATAAGGAGGAGCAAACATAACCAGGGAGAAGGCAACAATGGGCATGAGGGAAGATGGAGAGGTGAACAGACTGTTTAGAGTGGCCCTTAAGAGGTGAAGAGTGAAGAGGGAAGGCTGTAGGGGAATACAGAGTCCAAGAGTATACCGACGTTGTAAGCTATGTTAGAAGATTTAGCTTCTCTCTCTCTTTTTTTTTAAAAAGATTTATTTATTTATTTGAGAAAGAGAGAGAGAGAGAATGCATGTAAGAGCATCAGGAAGGGCAGAAGGGGAGAGAGGAAAAAAAATCTCAAGTAGCCTTCCCTCCCCACCCCGCCCCCCACGCATGAAACCCACACCCTGGGATTTGATCTCACAACGCTGAGATCATGACCTGAGCCAAGATCAAGCGTTTATGTTTAACTGACTGAGCCACCCAGACGCCCTGAGAAGGTTTAGCTCTCGGGGCACCTGGGTGGCTCAGTGGTTTAAAGCCTCTGCCTTAGGCTCAGGTCACGATCCCAGGGTCCTGGGATCGAGCCCCACATGGGGCTCTTTGCTCTGCCGGGAGTCTGCTTCCTCCTTTCTCTCTGCCTGCCTCTCTGCCTACTTGTGGTCTCTGTCTGTCAAATAAATAAATAAAATCTTTAATAAAAAGAAAAGAAAAAGAAGGTTTAGCTCTTATCCTAAGAGCAAGGGGGAGCCACTGATAGCTTTAAGGCAGGTTTTAAGACTGAGAGATTGAGGTAGAGTTTAGAGGTCAGTCTGAAAGGCTGAGGGAAAGGAACCCAGCTAAGAAGCCACACAGGAAATGGCACAGAGCCCTGGATGCAGAGAGGAGATGGGAGTGAAATGGTTAGATCAAGAGATTTTGGAGAGGTAGAATCAATAGGCCCTGGTTTGATTAAACACGTGAAGGAAGTGAAGAGGAAAAATCAGAAGGACTCTCAGGTTTATGGCTTGAGCAAAATGTGGTAAAGGTGATGTTATTCACTGAGATGCAGGCCACAGGTCACAGGCCAGAAGGGGCTCACCAGGAATGAAGAGCAGCGGTCTACTAATTAGCATATGTGATTCTGAAACCCTACTGAGCAGTGCTGCCTAGAGATTAGGTTTGAAAATTCTTACTATATAGTAGGCAATTGAAACTCTACTGGTAGATAATGTTATCTCCTTAGAACATCTAGATTGAGAAGAAAGAGCAAAGGAGATTGAGAACATGTCAGAGGGGTAGGAGGAAAAACCAGGAGAGTGCTGTCTTAAACACACACATACACACACACACACACACACACGAGACAGAGTGAGCCACAAGTGTCAACAGCCCCTGAGATCCACAGAATTTTCTATTTTTAAATATAGTTACCAATTCTCCTTCAAGGTGGGTCTTAGCAACAATAACCTTTCAGGAAAGTCCCATGATGGATCGTAGACTTAACCCTATCCCAGAGCTGACTTGGAGGGATCAATTCATGACTTCCCTGGGGCATTGGGGTGACTTATGGAGAATTACCTTGCACTTGCTGCAGCCCCCAAGGAGCATCTGCCCGGATAAAAAGTGTCCTTTCTGGCTTTACCACGCTTGTCACTCACACCTGCATGGTCCCAGTGGGGAAGGCAGCCCTCATCAACTTGTTCTGCAGGGACAAATAAGAGTGAACAGAGAGCTACCAGACGATGCTGTAGAGTGAGGTAAGAAAGTGTCCCGCCGATATCAGCGGAAACTCCCCAGACGCAGAACGTGATGGTGCATTTAGGAATGTAGCCAACATGATAAGGAACATCTCCAGTTGTGGGGGGTGGGAGAGGAAGGCAACTGACAAGGACTCGGGGACCTTATTCAGGATGCACGCAGCACAGATCACGCCAGCATTGCTAGCTCTGAGCTCCCCAAAGAAAAGTGAAGCCGAATAAGTGTTCCTCTGCTTCTTTAACCCCTTCCAAACCACCGCATGTTCTCCAGCAGGTGCATTTTATACTGTTCGTCCATCAGCTACTCCCCAACCAAGCACCCCTGCCGCTCTTCAAACAAAGACCTTAACGTCACGGCTCTACTTATTTAAACACCAAAATACAAAACAAAACAAACAAACAAAAATCATGATTCTTTTGCTCGCTGTTTCTTGACTACAAACTGGACAAATCACAGGAGAGAACCCATATGGAAATTTCAAATAATTCTGTCTCAGGGAAGTCAAGAGGGCGGTAGCCTCAGGGAAGGGTGATGAAAAACGTGAGGTTCGCAGGAGGCAGAGACCCCACGTCCTAGAAATCTCTCCCAAGTACTAACAGAGAGAGAGTGGGGGGTGGGGGGGGAACACACCCAATGTCTGTCAAGACCGTGTAACGCCAAGTGTGTATTTCAAAAGGTTAAGAGGAAGCAAAGGGCAGGCAGTGTCTATAGAAATTTTCAGTCGTGTTTTCAAATCACTCACGGGATCGAGGTGCTGAAAGACCTGGAGGCCGGGGATTTATGCATAATCGGATCATTCAAAAACCCAGAAATGGCTGCCAGAGGAAAGTACAATGTTCACTTTTGAAATCACAAAAAAAGCTTTGTTTTCAGCAGGCTGAACTGACTGACGTTGCGTTTCAGTGAGGCATGTTTTGGCTTTGGGTGTCATTATTTAGTTTGGCATCCTCGCCAAGGAAACCTTTTTCTTACTTCGCCTGTTGTTTTCCTTCTGGTGCTACAACTGTGGAAGTCCAGGCAAGATCCCGATGCGGCTGCGTATTTAAGTGCGAACCGGCTCCCTGTTTACCTTTGATTCTGATGAAGGGAGTGGGGGCGCGCGCGGGGTCTTGATTGCTTGCCAGGACTTGTAAAGCCCATAGATGTGTGCCTTGTCTCTTGAATAATCTGGAAAATCAAGTTTAGCTGGTTTGATCAAAGGGTTTGCGAGTCCGTTGAGAACACTTGCATGCAATCACTATGGATCCTGTACACATCCACCCGCCAAAGGCCCCAAAGCTTCGAGCCCCGCCGGAGATAAAGGGTTATGTATGTTGCGCTTGTGAATACCCAAGGCGGGAATTCTCCATTTTACTGTCGCTGGCTGAGGTCTGCACCCGGGAGACACTCAGACAAAGAACATACCCTTAATCTGAGCGACCTAAATCGTGATGGAAAACTTCTCCAAGGCTGCTGCGATCCGCCCATTTCAGTCCGGGATGGAGTGACGGAATGAACGACCCCCTCGCTTCGCGCAGTTCATCCGGAGGCGGGAGGGTCGCTTTAAATAGTTTAGATAGTTTTAAATAGTAACAGTGGAGGGTTTTCTCATGTTTGGGGGGAACCCCTTTTTCATGGGAAGCTTCCAGCTACAACACCTGTGGAGGCAACTTTGATTTGAGATGGGGGAGTGGGGGGGGGGGCGGATAGAAAGGGACCGGTGCGCATTCTTTGTCATACGTCCTCCTTTCGGGCAGGTTGGTCACGTGGGCGAAACTTGAGTACTCTGTCAAGAAGTGATTCCCCAGCTCAGAAAACTGCAGGGCACGGTGTGAGAAAGGGGAACAATGCAAACCAAAAAAAAAAAAAAAAAAAAAAAAAACCACGCGTTGGAACATCTGCATCAGGTCTGTCCGGTGCATGAACCATGCGATTAGGTCTCACCAGTTTATTCCAAGCCCCCATGCTTTGATTTCGATTTAATTCACTTAAAACGAAACAACAAAACAAAACAGCATCATCTCTCTTGGCAAAATTATAGACAACTAACTGCACTTCGGCCAGTGTTTCCCATTTTTTAAATAATCCGGGGCGCCTAGGTAGCTCCGTGGATTAAGCCGCTGCCTTCCGGCTCAGGTCAAGATCTCAGGGTCATGGGATGGAGCCTGGCTTCCTGCTCAGCAGGAAGTCCGTTTCTCTCTCTCTCCCGCAAATAAATAAAATCTTAAAAAAAAAAAAAAGACAGTATTAAATAATCCTCCGCAGAGTGAACCCCTCAATACCCTCGTGTGCGCGGAGTATAGAGGAGAAACATGCAAGAGACAATCCTTTCGACCGATTATGATTTCCTAACATAGACACTGTTTTCCTTACCACCGTGGAGCCTCATGCAACAACTGTTGGGGAAAGCTTTAAAAACACAGACACACACACTTGGCACACTGGCCTGGCATTAAACTAAATTACAGGTACAGTGGTGACATATGTAAACGGATCTGCCAGTACAAGTTACCAAATGTTATGCGCCGCGCAGTCATAAGCAATGCATTATTCAAGTTTTGTACTAATTAAAGAACTACTTTGTTGCTACGAATCAGTGTATTAAAAACATACATTCTTATTAACGGCGTTCCCAAGAGTTAGAAAGATGAGAGGTGGAGCTCGGGTTTCAAGGACCTATTATTAGGTTCCCAAAGTATTTTCTTAATCGCACGCATTTTTGAAGAGAAAGCTCTGAGTCCGTATCACATAAACAAGGTCTGATTGTGGGGTTTTAAATGGCTATCTTGGGGTTTTCTTCTTTGCGCTTTGTTTTTCCTTCTCATTCCACCGAATTTTTTTTTTATTTCTCGGAATCAGAACCCGAACCGAAGTTAAACATCATAAAGAAATTTGCTCTGTAAAAAAGGACTTTTATTGGCTGAAAAGCATTTTTACAGTGTAATCTGCATTTTTGTAAGTCCTTGTAGAAAATCCCCACTGACTGAGCAGTGCTTAAAAACTTAAAAATACACAATGCCCATGACAGAGGGGCATAGTGGGGAGAAACAGGTTTATCTGACCCTACCAGCCACTGCTTTTCTGGACGACCCTGCAACTTAGGCAAACCCTAGATCACCTAGCCTGGCCCCTTGCTCTTGGGGTGATGTCTGCTCTCTGCCCAATGGGGAAGCACAGACAGAACAGCACAGCTGTCTCATCTCAGGTCCCAGGACACCTTCCCAGATTCTCTGTCTCCCCACCATTTCTTCCCTGTAGGAGCACCTGAGGTTTGCTCAGAGTCTCTCCGTCTTCTCCATGCTCCCCAGTTTTTACTCTCACCCCCAAACCAAGTGTCTTCATTAAAACTTTTTTTTTTTTTAACTTCCTAAGATGCAGTTCTTTGAACAACTTCTTCATCAGAGGTTCTCATGAGCCCACAGTTGCAAGGAGCCCTTTCGCTTCTCTCAACCTGAAATGGCTCAGCCATTAAAGCCCCCTGTCCATTTCCTTGATAGCACGTTATCCCCTTAATCCATAGCTCTAGACCTTCCCTTTCTCTTGTTTTCTGGCTCATGCATGCGAAAGATTTGGCTAAACGAGAGGGGATTCAGTGTCACCCTTTCTCATTTGCACTTTGCTAGGCTTTCTTGAGTGGATGAGAATGAGGTGAAATTACAGCTAATTTGCCAGAAAGCGTATACTCCCATGATAGCACAGAACATATGAACATTCTCAGTCATGTGCGCAGGCTGGAAAAAGTTTAAGAGCCATTGCTAAGGCAAGCAAACCACACTGGCCTAGTTTCACTGGATTTGTTCTATAGTTTAAATTCTTGGCTCTTATTGAAGGCAGTTTTCCTGATCTTCCGTTTTTAGGTCCTTCTCGGTTCCTCTGAGACTCGCAATGACCTTCCGCCAAATGGTCTCTGATCTCCTCCACGTTCAAATAAAAGAAAACCGAGCACACCCATCCCTGTGTTTTCAGTTGGCTCCTTTCTTCTCTGGCTCATCGCAACTTCTCGTCCTTTGACCACCTCCAGTCTTCGTCTCTTCCCCCTATTTTTGAAACTACTTAGAGATCTCTCTTGGTCTCATAATCGAATTCTCTGTGCCTCTTTTTTGAGATCTTCATCATCATCCCAAGAGATTAACACATTCTGTAAATATGGATTGGCACAGTCTAACAGTAATACCTGTTTTCGACATTGCTGCCTGCTTTCTCTCCTGGCATTGACTTCTGTTCCGTTTTCTTTCCCGTATAGCCTTCTGCCTCTACGCTCATCCCTCTGAAACCTTCCTCTCTGAGTGCTCCTCCTCCCTCTCTGGTCCTGACCCTAGCCCCACCTTCTCGAACTTCATCAAGAATTTTTTGTTCCAAATTACTTTTTCATTCTCTCACATCCTCCCTTCCTCTGTGATAGGGTCTGTCTTATGTATCCCTTTTCCTCCCAAACTTTCTTCCTTTCTCCTCTTTTTTAGAATCCAACATGGAAAAATACATCCTAACTCCAGATTTATCAACACTTGGAACACTAAGTGACAAAGCAAAGACATAACTTCTTTTTCTCTTTAGAAAAGGTCCTTTGTGAAGAGCTTCCCCAACACAGTTGGCAGCAAAACAAATTCTATAATTTTTTTTTCTTGAAATTGTGACTTAGAGTAACTTGTGAGCCTTCACAATGTTTTGCCATAGACTCACCAACTCTGTCTTCCAGAGTCTCATTTTACAGATTCGTCCTTTAAAAAAAAAAAAGATTTTATTCATTTAATATTTAAATTTAATATTTAATATTTAAATATTTAAATAATATTTATTTATTTATTTGACAGACAGAGATCACAAGTAGGCACAGAGGCAGGCAGAGGGGGAGGGGGAAGCAGGCTCCCCACTGAGCCGAGAGCCTGATTCGAGGCTCAATCCCAGGACTGAGATCATGACCTGAGCCAAAGGCAGAGGCTTTAACCCACTGAGCCATCCAGGTGACCCCAGATTTGTCTTTTTTGTGAGGATTCCTGAGTAATTTGGTGTTGGGTGGAGGACCAATGGTTGTTTTTAACACACACTTAGGCTTATCTTACAACCGGATTTATTGACTTGAAAGCTGATTTTTGATTTTCACATAAGCAACATCTTTCTAATAATAATTATAGCATATAGCTTCCCAATTAGGCATTCATTATCTTATTAAAATATTGATGCTTGGAATTTTTTTAAGAAAATGTTTGCTTTATTTTATATTAAAACATGTATACCCCAGTAAAAACTTTGAACCACTCACCAAATGACCAGCTTTATTTTTGGTCAGACATCTCTAGATAGTAAGTTCATCAAAGACATAAGTCTGCAGTGAGTACTGACTTTAAAAAATAAAACAAGAATATCTTATAGACTTCTGGAAATTAACATGTGTTAAATGGAGTCATTATTTTTTCTCTCAATTCTATCTAAAAATTCTATGACCATTTCTATGCAAAGTCTTCCCAAATCTACCTTAAACCCTATGCACTCCCAGAGCCACAGATGGGGATTCTAACTACCGACTGCCCACCTCCACCTAAAACTACCCGAGCAAACAGTGGGTCCAGAACGAAGCCCTCCTTCCAATCTGCTGCTCATATGGGCTGTACCTTACAAGAACTCCAAGCGTGGTCTGATCCACATGCTCTGGAGGCACCAAGAATGGAGACACATATGTCAACTGAGAGGTGGAGGAAGGCTTCACCTGGAGGTGTTTTTTTAGAGCTGAGTTTTGAAGGAAGAACAGAACACTCCCAGGAGGTAAGTTAGGCACAATAAGAGAACACGATGGAGACAAAAATCCCAAGAAATGGTTCATTTCCATTCCTACTGTATAGACTCTGGTTCCAGTCCTCATCAAGCCTTCCTTGCTCTTCCCCTCATTTCTGGGATCTTCCATCCCCCACAGAGATTCATCTCTATCCATTCTCCACCAGGACTTCACGCTCCAGCCAAACTTAAAGACTTTCCCTCATATCGCTCCTCTACTTGGAAAGCCCTCTGTTCCCTCTCTGCCTGTAGAGGTTCTACTCACCATTCATCTCTATCAAGCTTCCTCGAATCCTCTGGGCAAAATAAATGGCACTTTCTTTTATACTATCGTTTATAGCATTTGTCACAGCCAGACCTGTGTTGGACTTCGCCGTGTACTTGGCCATCTCCCCCGCTCCACTCTAAACGCCTTGAAAACAGGGACCATGTCTTACTGATTTGTGCCTCCCTCGTGGTGCCTAACACAGTGCCTTATATGTGGTAAGTTCTCCATTATTACCTTTTGAGTCAAGTTGAATAAATGGTTACTGAATGAAAAAAAAATTACGCATAATTCTATCTATATAATTAGCGCTAAGCTGGTACAGGTGGGTGCTATGCCATCCTTTTTGTTTCCAAGTCTCAACTTGCTGTTGAATCATTTGTAGATTTCCTGACAGATTATTTTTTATATTACTAGGATTTAGTGGTGTAAAAATATGATCTAACAACTTGACTTACTGTAAAAGTAGTTCCTTAATTTTGTAATCTGTGTACAGTAAAGGTTGTAGCTGTGTGTTATTCTTCTATCTTAACAAGTAAAACAATTTTAGTTTTAGGGTGGGTTTTTCTTCCCCTCTGGTCTCTTGATGTCAGCTCTTTAAGCTCAAAAGGAATGATTTTATTCCTACATAAGGTGATAAAAAATAGGCTGCAGATGAATCTTGTACCACACTTATTTTATGGCCCACACTAAAACACATGTTCAACAGTCTGCACGTAAACTGAATGTTTTGGTACAGATGGTCGTATCTTGCATTAAATCTTCAACAACTTAAACTTTCCTGCAATGAATAAAGTCATAACAATAATATTGTTTCTGTGTGGCTGTAGGTGATTGGAAGTAAGTAAAATACCATGGAAGTTTGATTGACCTTGGGCCATTTCCATGGTAGTAACCTGACTTCTCAGCTCCTCCATTGGGAGGGGCATCTTCGTAGGTTGGGGCAACTTGCGCCAATGAGACATTTTTAGTCACTTGCTTTCTGATTTTAGCCTTCCAGGTAAATCTTTTGTTATGCCTGAGCCACTTAAAAGGTAATTTCACTTAGATTAGTCCATGACTATGTGAACACTGTTGTTAATATTTCTCTTCACATTCTATTTTATAGTAAATTCTTTCTGTCCTTCAAAACAAATCATATGCAACTAGTTCCAAACAGAAATCTAAAAGATTGGTAAGGAAGTCTTCCTTCACTAAACATTGATTAAAATATGGTCTTTTAAAGTCCTTTCTCTGTTTATAAGATTTAAGAAGATCCTTTTGCTCATTGAATTATGCCAAAAACTAATGACCCAAATGCCTCACAAACACACCTGAGAATTTAATAGTTTCAAATGAAGAGCTATGCTACAGGCTTTAAAAATACAACTCCTATGTTTCAATCACATCTTATCAATTTTAACCAAACACATCCATCTCTCTTAACCCGGTCCTACGTATCTGACATAAATCTTAGTCTACTCTGCTTGAAATACCAAATACTTTAGCTTACCAATAAGAGCAAATTCTTCATTAAGAACAAGTCTCTTGGGGTGCATGGGTGGTTCAGATGGTTGAGCATCTGCCTTTGGCTCAGGCCATGATCTCTGGGTTCTGGGATCGAGCCCCCATCTTGGGCTCTCAGCTCAGTGGGGAGCCTGCTTCTCCCTCTGCCTCTCCCCCTCCCCCTGCTTGTGCTCTCCCTGTCTCTCTCAAATGAATAAACAAAAATCTTTTAAAAAATAAATTAAAGAAATAAAAACAAGCCTCTTGAAGTGCCTTCTATGCTTGGGGTTAATCCTGAGGTGTTCAAGAATCAAAGAAAAGCACAAAGAAACCTCAGTAGGGAGTGTTTGTGGAGAAGCAGTACTGATGGAGACAGATTTGAGTTTGGGGAGTAGGCACAAAGGTTGCAAATGGCAGATGGCAGAGTGATGGGAAGAGAAACACTGGCTTTGCAAGTGGTAGAACTGGGTTTGAGTCCATACTCTGTACTTCCCACTGAGCTCGGTGCCCAGGTCTTTGCAAAGCCTTCAAGCAACTGATGTGTCCTCTGTGAGCCTCCACGTAGGAGACGTAGCACTTACAGACCATAAAGTATTTTTTAAGGGCAAGATGATAACAATTGTTATTAGCAATGTTATTAATGATCATATTAAAACATTTCTCCTGTTTAAAATCCTGCAGGGACTTCTCTGTACTTACAATAAAATCTAGACCTATCATGATCTACGATTCCACTACGAACCCACTGTTCAGCCTTAGCTCTCTGTTGGTCGCTGCTCTTCAGCCATACTGACCTCCGTCCCTACACCCCACATGTTCCAAGCTGAACTGGGTCATCTGTGCTTTACATTTCCTCTGTAAATCAATCTTTTTCTCTCTCTCTTTCTCTTTCCACCCCAACAACCACAACAACTAGAAAATCTTCAGATCCCAACTCAAACATCTTAGAAAGGTTTTCTTGAACCATTTTATCTAAAGTAAGATCCCAAAGTTTCTCTGCCTACCATATTCTATTTGGTTGCTTCACAGTACTTACTGCAATCCAAAATTATTTTGCTTAGTTTTTGGGGTTTTTTTTCCCCCTGGTTAACTATTGGCTCCTGAATCATCAATTTTTCTACTGTACTGCATCATTCTCATTGAACAACTCTCATTGCACAATAAAACAAAACTTTCTGACTTTCTTTCTTTAATTGTTACTGCAGAACTCATTGAAAGGGTTCTGAGCTTGCTAGTTTTATTTTGTTTTGTCCCATTCTTCCTTGAACTTACTCCAGTCAGGCTTTTGTCCCCCAATCATTTGATGAAACTGCTCTTATCAGTGTCACTAATGATGCCACCTTGCCAAATCCAATGGACAATTCTCTTCCTATAAAACCCTTTGTTCCTTTGATCAATAGCATCTGGAAATATTGCCTCCTCCATAACATGGCTTCTTTCCTTGGTCACCTGGACTTCATTTGTTCTTGGTTCTCCTCTACCCTCACAGGGTGCTCCTAGTTTCCTTTGCTAGGTCTCCACCATCTTGGAAGTCAAGAAGCTGGGCTCAATCTTCAGAACACTCCTATATCTACACCCACTCCCTAAGTCACTTCATTCAGTCCTATTGCTTTAGTGCTATCTCTGCTTTGGGCTAACATTGGATCCCTTCTCCATAGGAATCTTTATTTTCTCGAAGGGCTCTGTCACCCACAACATAGTTGTTACCTACCTAATGTTATTTGTCAAAAAACAACCTTATTACTTAGGCAGTCAATGATGTGGCGCCCCACTCTTGTAGAAACACAGATTTTCAAAACATAATAAAGAACTTAGTGAGCACTTAGCCTCTTTTTATTATTTTACAGAAGGAATTTGAGATACTGAGAAGTAAATGACGTTTCATACGCCACACAATCACATGGAGCAGAGACTAGAATCCAAAGTTTCTGATTCTTGCAATTCCTAAAGTAATGTTCCTCTAATACCCAATCATATCTGAGTTTTTACATGAACATTTGTGCCTAAACATCAAACATCACAGAACTGCAAAACTAGCAATGACCTTAAGCATCTTCATTGCAACTGTCTTCCTTTGTAAATGGGAAACGATTGCATAGGACCCCGCTGCCATTTAAGGCAGAAGAAACGTCTCCTACTGCCAGTCCCAGATTTGGACCTTCAGGCACAAAGAATGAAAAAATGACAGGTTTCTTGAAATGCAATCTGTGCTCTTAAACCACTATTGATCTAAATTCTGCCTTCTCTTTTATTTGTCTTTCTTCATCATCCCAGGGTATTTTTCTCTTCTCATTCATTATTAGTAAGGGTTATTTCATCTGCTATTCTTTTGAAGGCTTGCCATTCTGAAATGTCACATGGAATAGTATTTATTTTGGCTTAACAGCAATTTCTCTTCACAATGGCCTGTCCTACTCTGTAACATTTTGTTCAGTTGGTTGGGTTGTCAACTTAGGATGTTTGGTGATAAAATGCTGACATATTGCCTATTTATAGGCTGTCATGTCACTTTCTAATTGGTTGGTTTGAAAATAACAGTTTCTTATTCTCTGGATGGCTTCCACTGTTTGTTTCAATGTTCTTTCTGGGCAATCCCACTGGTTGTTGACTGACATCAAAACACTCGGAGCTGTTGTAAGCTACTGTGCTTTGTTTCTTCTAATCTCCTATAGCCCCACCTGATCAGGAAATGTCAAGTCCCTGCCTTCACAATGTAGGACAGTTCAACACTGAAAGCAACCTTGTTCCCTGGTATCACTTTACCTTGACTTTGCCATTGCCCTTGTTAATTTATTTGAAAATTCTGTGATGAGGTGCCAACAGCTTCATGACTTATGATGGGTTAATATAGTTGACCATGGCTTTGCTCACCCCACAATATTGGACATGATGTTTATTGATCTTTTACTATCCTAAAGATGGCTTAAATACCACCATTCTTTCCTAGAACTTCCCTCATTTTGCTTTTCTTGCCTCATGTTTTCTCAGTTCCCAGTTTGGAAATAATTTCAAATTTCATGTTCAAATTTCATTTTTCCAAGACCAATGCAAGCCTTAGTTCAACACATCTCTTTCTATATCCATCAGATTTTCCTTCCTTCTGACCTAATCAGTAGAGATATCCCAGCTCCTTGCCTTCTTTCCATTCTATCATCTTTCTGCTCCAGGAATTTGCTTTTGTTAATTCCTGCCTCTTCTGCATGTTTAGGTTCCCCCATTGAATTTTTCTGTCTCTTCTGCCTTCCAAAAGGCATCTTGAGAACCCATCTACCTTCCCCCTGCCTACAGTTTACTTCTCTTGATTGTCAAACTTCTCACCCGCCGCCTTCTACCCTGCTGCCTCAATCTCACCTCATCTTGGTCCCTCCCCAGCCCACCCCCTTTTCTGAAACAGCTTACTGAAAGGGTAGTGATGACCTCCTTAATGGTAACTGGAGCCTCAGTCCATCCCATAGGCACCTTTGTGGTGTCATCTACAGATTAGACCCTGCAGCCCAGGCAGGATCTCCCTACTCCATGTGTGGTTTCACTACATCCCTTGGATTCTTCTTCTGGAGAAAACCTCTGCTGGGTTTGCACCTGCCTTCTTTGCAGGTGCCTTTCTTGCTCCTCAAAGTATGAAGTTCTCCCAGCGGTAGCCCTGCCTCCAAGCCTCTCTAACTATACCCCCAGGAACTTTATTTTAAAGCCTAACTGTGAAACAATGTGTGAAAACTCAGCCCCAAACTGCCCCCCCAAAAAACTGACTGTCCCCTCACACTTCTCTATAAAAAGATCACCATTTCCTAGGTCAGAGAATCTCAAATTTTCAGAGGTACCTGTATAGGTTTCCTCTTACCTGTAGTCCCTTAATCTATATTCAATCAGACACAAAGTCCTATTTTTCTTTTCCCACAAAAACCTCTTTAATCTTACCCTCTATTGCTGTTGTTCTTAATCCCTATTATTACTTTTGTAATGTGGACATTTAATTTCTCATGCTAGATTTAATGCAATAGCTTCCTAACCACTATCTTGGCCCATAACGCCATCCCTCTCCCCAGTCCTATTCTCCTCCCCCTTCCCCATTTCTTTTTATGCATTATCCTAATATGCTTTTTTATGGTAGTTTTCATGATGTCATTATCCACATCAAAAGCCATCCCTGGTTACCTATAGACACACATGGTTCACATTTCTTAATGTGCCATTCACTAAACAGCACTTTACTAAGAAATCTGCAGTATGTCAATTATTACACACACACGCGCACGCGCGTACACACACACACGCACATGCACACACACCCCTCTAAGGAGTAATCATTATTGATCACATTTTATAGATGAAGAAATTGAGGATTAGCAAGATGCTTTCTTGCTCAAAGAAAATTAGTGAGAACTGTTCTAGGATTCAAACCCAAGATTCAAAAGGGGCTCTTAATACCTAAGACAGATTGTTTCTACCCTTGGGCACCAACCTGCTTTTCAGACTGCAATTCTTTACTTGTCCTCTCCACAAAAATGTAACTGGCATATCCCTATCTTTGCATTCTCTTCCTCTCCATCTATACCCACTCCACTGGGACCCATCCTAAACCACTTGGGCCCACATAACTTCCTTTCCCTCCTGGACACTTCCTGTCACCGTTGTTCATTTGGTTAACCGTAAGTTTCTTGGTGGTGTGTCTTGCAATGTTGGCTTCCATTGCTATGACACTCCAGTCAGTCAGACAATATACATTAATATATATTGCCTCATCAACTACATCATGGGTAAAACAATTTCGCTTATGTTTTTAGACCCACATCTCAACTTTTTCAACTGCAACTCAATAATTTGCTCACAGCACATGTTAATCACGTAGGTGATGATATAATTTTGCTTAATGCCTACTATACATATAGCAACATAAGTTCTTTTTTTCTTTAAAATTTATTTTTATTTTTGTGGTTTATTGATAGGCATTTACGCATCTCCTTTACAGTAAACAGTCTAGCTTTTGATGCTGTTTATATTGCTTTTTTTTAGCTTTATTGAGGTTTACTAGACAAACAAAAATTGTATATGTTTGAGTAGACAATGTAATGTTTTGATAGACAGATAATTGTGAAATAATTACCACACTCAAGCTCAGTAACATATCTAGTTATCACCTCACACAGTAACATCTTTGTGTTTGTGTGGGAGAACAATCACCATCAACCCTCGGCAAATTTTGAGTACACAATCCAGTATTCTTAACTATAGCCACCTTGCTGTGCATTAGATCTCAAGAAATTACTTATCCCTTAGAGCTGAATCTTTGTGCCCTTTGACCAACATCTCCCCCTTTCTTCTAACAATCTATGCTCTTCACAGATGACTTGACTCCTTCCTCTGTGACCTAGTGTCTCCAGAAAATTTAAATTAGGAACTATAAATACTTCCTAAAAAGAAGGCACAAGGTAGGAACGTGTGGGTGGCTGAGTCCGTTAAGCATCTGTCTTCAGTTCAGGTCATGACTCCAGGGTCCTGGGATTGAGTCCCACATCGGAATCCCTGCTTCTCCCTCTTCCTCTGTCTGCCTCTCCCCCTGCTTGTGTGCGCATGTTCTCTCTCTGACAGATGAATAAATAAAACCTTAAAAAAAAAAAAAGAAGGCACATGGTGGAAAATATCCAAATAATATGTAATCCCACACCAAGCATACCAGATCTGTTTCAACATCCTCTAAATTTTATAATTAAAAACTATACTACTACTTTTGTGTCTTTCAATGTAGATATCCTTTATTCCCTAACATGAAAATAACCAATGATATGAACACTATTATAAGCATTAAAAGCTTAGCGGGGTGAAAAGAAATCACAGTACACATCCAGAGAAGTAAATATGCACTATTTTATCTCTTTTAAGTTTCCTTTGATTGGTTGTAATAAAATTTGGTATTTCAGAGGGAGAATCTCCTAAACAGCAATTCTAAATAATGATAAAGCAGTGTTTTGAAGGCGAATGAAAAAGCAGCTCTGTCCAGAAGATACAGTCTTTACAACTAGACTGAACACCCCTGGTAAATATTACATGAAAATGATTCCTTTTTTTCTGACTTTATTGGTATAATTGACAAGTACAGTTGTGTTTATTTAAAGTGTACAACATGGGGCACCTGGGTGGCTCAGTCAGTTAACGTGTGTCTTCTGCTCAGGACATGATCCCAGGGTCCTGGGATCGAGCCCTGCATTGGGGTCCCTGCTCAGCGGGGAGACTGCTTTTTCCTCTCCCTTTGCTGCTCCCCTTGCTTGTATCTCATTCTCTCTCTCTCTCTGTCAAATAAATAAAATCTTTAGAAAAAAAAGTGTAAAACATGATTTGATATACATATACGTTGTGAAATGATTATCATAATCAAACTAAATTAACACATCCAACCCCTTATGTAGTTACATTTGTGTTTATGTGTGTGTGTGTGTGTGTCCACTGAGAATGTTGAAAATCAGCTTTCTCAGCAAATTTCAAGTACATAATATAGTATCGTTAAGTATAGTCACCACATTGTACATTACCCTCAGAACTTACTCGTGACTAAAAGACTGTACCCTGTATCAACAACCCTGCATTTCCCACACCCCTCAATAATTGGCAACCCCCATTCTACTTTCTACAATTTCAACTCTTTTTCTCTTTCCATTCCACATATAAGTGATACCAGGCAGGATTTGATCTTCTATGTCTGGCTTATTTCATTTAGCATAGTGCCTTCCAGATTCATCCATGATGTCATGGATTTCCAAACATCAGGATTTCATCCTTTTTAATGGCTAGAAAATATTCCATTTTATATTACATTTTCTTTATCCATTCATCCATCAATGGACACTTAGATTGTTTCCATGTCTTGGCTACTGTGGATAATGCTGCAATAAACATGGGAATGCAGACATCTTTTGATGAAAGATAGATTTCATTTCCATTGGATATATACCCAGAAGTGGGATTGCTAGATGATACGGTGATCCAAATGGCTTGAGGAACCTCCATACTGTTTCCCACAGGGGATATACCAATTTACATTTCACCAGTGCACTAAGTATCTCTTTTTTCCACATCCTTGCTAACACTTATATCTTGTTTTTTGTTTTTTGTTTTTTGTTTTTAAATATAGCCATTCTAACAGGTATGTCATGATACCTCATTGTGGTTTTGATTTGCATTGACTAGTGATTATTGGTGTTCAATATCTTTTCAATCTGTTGGCCACTTTATATGTCTTCTTCAGCAAATGTTCTACTCAGGCCTTCTGCCCATTTTGAAATCAGATTATTTTATTTTTTTACTATTGAGTTATAGGAGTTCCTTACACATTTTGGATATTAACCCCTTATCTGATATATAGTTTTGGGCAAATATTTTCTCCCTTTCCATAGGTTCCCTCTTCATTTCTATTGACTATTTCTTTTGCTGTGCAGAAGCTTTCCATTTTGATGTAGGCCAACTTGTTTATTTTTGCTTCTGTTGCCTTTGCTTTGGGTGTCAAATATCTGTGTTCTTTTGTAGCTTACTGAGCTTCCTTCAGACAATTTGTTTGAATTCTTTAGCCAGCAATCTGTAGGTTTCTCTCGTTTGAGGTCAGTCCCTGAAAAGTTCTTGTGTTCATATGGCAAGGTCTTATTTCCTTCATTGTTCATGTTTTGTAGCCATGGGCTGTTGTCTGCATGTTTGTTGGAGCCATTACCTCTTCTCCACTTTATGGATTGGTTTTGGTAGGTGAAGACCTTTACCTACAGGTGAGAGTGAGGGAGCGGGCTGGGTGGTTTGTGGCAGTTGGTGACCTGGGAAAGAATCAGTCATGTAGTCTGCACAGATCTGGCAGCTAATGTCAGTGTTGGCAAGGGTCCTCAATACTTAAGACTGTGGGTGTCCACCAAAGTATCTAGGGCTGTTGAGAAAGCTGCTGGGGATCATCTGATCTCTTTTTCTCCCACAGCGGATGCCATGGCCCAGGGGAGGACCTTCAGATGCTGGGTCTGGCTCATGGACACCCTAGCAGTGGCGTTGGCATTAGTATCTGATGCCTGGTTCGCCGTGGAATACCCACAGAGCTGGGGTTCGGCATGCAAGTGCACACAGAACGCCGGCAACTCCAAGTTCTGGGGCACTCGTCAGCCTGCAGTAGTGGTAACTCCGGTGCCAAGACACGGGCACAGGCAGAGCAGCTATGGGGTCATTGTCTGGTGCACCTACACGCAAAGAGGCAGGGTCTGAAATAGGGGTGCATGTGCAGCAGCCATGACTCTGGGGTCCAACGTGTGCATGGGGTTTTGTGGGGCAACTCTGGCTGTAGAGTGACAAAACAGCAGTTCCTTCTGGAAGGAATACAGCAGCAACTCCTTCTCTGGAGAATTTTCAACAGTAGTGGTTTTTGGTTATCTCAGGGGCAAAAACTGCCAGTGTCCTTTGTAGAGGAGGCTACTAGGTCTGTGCCAACGAATACTACCAGGTTCTCCTCTGTGAAAGCTGTGGGGAGTGCGGCTGCCATGGGGGCTGTTGAGGTCCTCGGTGGCATGGTTGCCAGAGTCCTTGGGGCCAGCATGGCACCTGCTCTACAGTTCAGACTGATTATGCCTCTTTCTCTGTGCTCAGCCATCTCCAGAAATCTCAGCTAAGCTAATCTCCCATCCCAATCCTTTCTGTACAGTTATTACACCTTTTCTTCCTTGATTGTGTTGCTGTAAGTCTGAGTTGGATTCTTGAGCTCTACCAAGGCTATCATCTGTGGATAGCTGCTCAGTGTTGTTTGGGGGTGAGGGTCGGGGTGGGGGGAAGGCAGGGCAGGGAGAGGGGATGAAGCCTGGTATCTCCTACTCCATCTTGCTGACACCAACTACAAAAAGGTTTCTTTTGACACAATTTAATCTATTGATTGTTAAAGAAATTGTCCAGATAAAAGAGTGAATTAATCATGTCTTCCAATTACCACTGTTTCCTCATTGATTGATTCATCCACCCACCTGTACCTAATTTCCCCATCCCCACCACCATGGATGGACTTCGAGACTCGCTTTGTTTAAGTGGATTTCTTCGCCGCCACCCATCTGGTCTCCCTGCCTCCCTGCCTCGCTATTCAAATCAAACCTCCACAGAGCCCTTTCTTGTAGAAAGATCTTTCTAAAATATATGTCTGCAAATCTCGTCTCTTGACTTACAAACCTCCCATGATTTTTCCTAATCGTCCCCAAGTGTCTCAGAATAAAATTTAAACTCTTGAGAGTTGACACACAAAGCACTTTGCCATCTGATTCTTGCTTTTCTCTCGGGTCTCATCGCTCCACACTTAAATTGTTCCTCTTCATGCTTTGGCCTTTAATATTCCAAAGATTACCAGTTCAGGGGCACCTGGGTGGCTCAGTTGATAAGCCTCTGCCTTCCGCTCAGGTCATGATCCCAGGGTCTTGGGATCAAGTCCCCATCAGGCTCCTTGCTCAGCAAGCAGTCTGCTTCTCCTTCTGCCTGCCGCTCCCCTGCTTGTGCTTGCTCCTTTCTCTCTGATAAATAAATAAATAAATAAAATCTTTAAAAAAAAAAAGAAAGAAAAGAGTATCAAGTCTTTGTATGCCATTACCTTTCATGATGCCATCGTTAGAATCAAAATGCAGTACTAGATGTGAAGCGTAAAGCTCAATCCAATACTAGAGCCTGTAAGAGTTTTCAGAGGTGAGCGGATGAGCCCACCACCTGTGGTGGGGCTTGCTAAGGCTGCAGTTATCTGAGTCTGTTATTTCCCATGAAACTTATTCCCCCTCCATAAATCTTGTCCTTAGAAAAGAAAGGCGCCTGGCTCACAGCGAAGCGGAGAGCATGAAATCAACAAGCTCTTCAGGGATTTGCCCATCTCTACAGAACAAGGAACAAATTCCTACTGTTTGTCAGGTTTCTGTGAATTTATAAAAACAAGTTTCCCAGACATTAAGGTACAAAAACTCCAGTGCAGTGG
Organism: Mustela nivalis; assembly: GCF_964662115.1. Classification (NCBI taxonomy): domain Eukaryota; kingdom Metazoa; phylum Chordata; class Mammalia; order Carnivora; family Mustelidae; genus Mustela; species Mustela nivalis. The sequence continues at coordinate 55,939,052 of NC_139034.1, read as the reverse complement.
TAGGAAAACATCACAGTACAAAAAGGCATTCAATTCTCTTGGAAACACTGTGCTTATTAAAGGCATAAACACTAGGTACAGAAAGTTCAGTAATCCTTTTCCTAAGGGCAATAATAGTTTTTACATTACAAAATCAAATGGTTGCTCTTTCTTTGAGAGCTGAAGAGAAAGTGCCAGTTTGGAGAGGAAACAAAGCGTAAGCAAGTCAAAGGCTTGCATCTGAATGGAACATCAGTCCTTTTCCACTTCCTCCAAGTGTTCTTACAGCATAGCTAGCTTTTCCTTTCTCTTCTCTCCTATATCTCGTATATCTTTACCATTGGTTGAGACTCGGACATCATCAGAGAAACCCATCCACTCCCTTAATCCCTGGTTACTTTGGTGATCCCTACATGTCGTAAAGGGACGCCAGACTCTGCACACGACTTAGCCCCACGCTGATGAACCTTTTCCACAGGGCCGGAGACCTCCCTTCAGGTTTTCAGGACAACTGCAATACTGATAAGCAGTTAAATTGCACCTGACAACTGCTTCCTCGGGAAAGAAAAGGGAAAGGAAGTAAACAGACCATGCTTTGAGTTACTTTATAGGTGACCTCCCGTACAAATAATACTCAAAAGCAGTTACTTTTGAAAGCAATGGATTACTGCCATCGTATTACAGCTTAGCACACTGAACCGAGAAATGAAGTGTTTTGCCCAAGCCCTTGCAGTAAGCTACAGAACCAGGATATAAAACTGATATTCAAAGAATATGTTCTTTCCCTTCCGTTCCAACTGCTTCCCAGAAACAGAGCATGGACCTGTTGTGATGCAGTTAATTTCTAGCAAACCAGAAATCTAAATATGGAAACTGATTCTTAGCAATTCTTATATCTTAAATAATGAGATGGATCATGCGGAGAATAGGGTCCATATCTCATGGTTTCCATTTCTACAAAGATACTGACCCTCTAAATTCTAGACCTCAGGGTTTTTAGGGTTTTTTTAGAGGTATTTATAACTCAACAAATGTCACCAGGACAAGTAGAGGCAATGATAAGAAGATATCAAGGTATGGAAAAGAGATTGCCTTAAAAGTAAAGCTACCCTTGCTTCTCCGTTGCACAATAACTTTAACTTCAAATTAAATCCTCTTTTTCCGCATTGCATTGTGATGAACAGTGAAATGCAAGGGAATTAGTCTGGTATTATCTCTACTGATATTGCAGGTTTGGACTATAATCCTTGGTAGCTTCCATCAAGAACTCAACAACTACCAATAACTTCAAAAGTCAGTATTTCATGGCACCAAAGTCCAATGTGTCACTGGCCTTCTGTTGTTGCTTAGATATTTCCCCCCAAATGGCCCTATCAGAACATTCGTCCATTCAACAGAGTATATGCCACACTATGCTAGGAAATATAAAATACACATACACTGGCCTATGCTTCAAAAATCCACCACTTCTTACATCTCCACTACTCTTACTACAACACAAGCATACATGGAACATGGTAACAGTCTTCTGCCTGGTCTCTAAATGGAAGGGGTGCCTGGGTGGCTCAGTCGGTTAAGCATCTGCCTTTGGCTCGCATCATGATCCCAGGGTCCTGGGATTGAGCCCTGCATCTGGCTCTGGGGATCCTACTTCCCCCTCTGCCTGCTGCTCTGCCTATTTGTGCTCTCTCTCTGTGTCAAATAAATAAATAAAACCAAGAAAGAAAGAAAGATAATGGAAATCAAACTATAGCATGCCCCTACTTATGCTCTTCCAATGAATGCCCATTGCCATTACAACAAAATCAAGGGCTCTTGATTTTGATACATTACCTGCATAATGTACCCTCTTCTCTGCTCCAGCCCCAGTGGAACTTTACCCTTTATGTTTATTTTGTCTGGCACGCTTTTGCCCCAAACACACACATCTCTGGGTTGCTCTTCCCTCATTCAGGTTCACCTGAAATGCTGCCTTCTCAGAGAGAATTCTCCTGAAGAGTCCATGTTAAAGTAAAATAAACTCTCTTCAATCTGCTCATCTTCAAATATTCTTTTGAGTATTTATCACTATATGATATCATTTTTTTCATTATTTAGTATTTATTTCCATCACTGGAATGTCAATCCCTCAAGAAGAGGGAATGCACTGATTTCATTTACTGCTCATCCCAGGGCCCACACAGAATCCGACTCTACCAGGTGCCCAAGAAATCACCTATTTACCATTTACAATTTTTTTTGTGTGTATACTCAGAGTCATCTAGCCATCACCATAGTTAATGTTAGAACATTTTCATCATTCCCAAAAGAAATTCTATACCCATTGGCCATCGTTCCCCATGGTTCTTCTTCCCCAACCATAAACTTTAAAAACAAAAACAAGGATATGGAGAAACTAAGAAAAGTAATGTGTAGGGGGAACAAAAGGTAGAAGCTAAAGGAAGAAATAGCAACTGCCAGGGAGAGGTAGAAAAACACAAGCTGATCCATATGTGGATGGAGATAAATAAATGGTCATGCTGTTCCCTCCAAACCCGTATTGCAGCAAGCCTCCTTGTGATGCCAGATCCGGCATAGGCTCTCTTCTCTAAACGATAGTCCTGCTCTTCTAAGAAGGGAAACACAGACATAGCAGTTAAGATAGCAAGACCTGTTTAGATACAACATGCCAGAATGTGATAAAAAAAGAAACAAAATCACCACACTGTTGATCACAATTCTGTTGATTAGAGCCACAGAATATTCCATAACTTAAGAAGTTACTGAGATGGCAACATTTGAAAAATGGGTTGGTTCCCCCCCCCCACCCCGCCCACAACCCAAAAGTAACTTCCATTCCTGATTTTCTGCACTGTTAAAGTGAATTATACAACACTTTCCATCATACTGGCAAGAATAATGTCTTCTACACAAGTCAAACATCTGAGAAGCCTTCTTCCTTTTACACCATCTTCTCCCACATCTGACTAATCATTTCAGAAGGTCACTGTTGGACAAAGGGTTATGGAATACTGTTCTGGCATCTTGGCCTCCCATCCTCACATGTGTGGGGAACACGTTGAAGTTAATGTGAGCCCGCCCAAGTTGAAAGTGATGACTCAAATTTTGCCAGCTGCATTCAAGCTCTCCTTCATCTAAACTTTTACCATTTCAAGACCACAGGCCTCTAACTCGTTGGAGTGAAGAAAAACACCTAGGAAGTCAACTTTCCCCGGGCCTGACCTTCTCAGGTTTCAAGATACTCGCCACCAGCTCAAAAGGAAGAGATGTTTAGGTAAAGCTGGAAAAACCTACCCAATCCCATCGACGTGCATGTAGGGTACCAGTTAGTAAGGAGGGCTCCCTGAAAGCCTGTGTTGCCAGGTGGTTAATCAATACAAACAAACAAGGGTAACTGCAGAGAAGCCAAGTCAGAACATGACTTCTCGAACAGGTAAATCAATAAAATGCCAGTTAGTGAGGTAAGAAGAATGGGATTAAACACGCAAAGTTTACTTGCATTTTTTTTTGAAGAAGAAGAAGTAATTACACAAAGACAGGTGCAGTGAGAAGTCACTGGGGTAGAAAATGGGAGTCTAGGAAGATGAGGGGAAGTTTGTTTTCAAGGTGGAGTTAAGAGGAAAGGGTTGAACCATTGACACAGTCATCCATGTATTTGTTCCCCTGCCGTTTGCTCTGTGGAAATGGCCGGAGGCCCTTGGTACACAAACCAGCTATTTGTAGAAAACCGTACTTTGGAGGCCAAAGCAGATTTCTCACAGCTTCCTACAAGGCGCCAGGACAACAGATTTGTGAACAAACAAAATGTTGCTTGGGTTACTACATGCAAACTGGAAGGTTCGCTGCGGTATGCAATGTTGCTGCCATAGACAGCTCCCCATTGGCTGCTGGGGAGAAACCCATCCCCCAGGCGGTTGGGTATTCAAGACTCTCCCGAGTCACACCCCAACACCTTTTCCAGAGGTAACCACTGCTACTCCCTGGTGCAAAACAAATCGCTAGAGTCTGTCCAGACTTGTGAGTTCGCTATCAACCCCCCCAATCTCAAGACACACATGGTACTTGCCATGCAGAATGTCTTCCTTGCATCTCTCTGTCTTTCCAAACCAGCTCCTTCATGGGACTTCCTAGCTCACTACAGCTTAAAGGGATCTGTCTCTCTTCCTAGAGCTTCTAATACACCTTTCTGTGGTCTGGCAAGGGCATGCCTCTAGGGTTCATTGTATCACTATGTGTCTTACCTTTTGGACCCAGCTATCAACTTCTTAAAGACAGAGACCAAGAATCATTCATTCTTGTTTTTATTCCCTTACAGAGTAAGGGCCTAACACATAGTTGTGTTCAACAAATATTTGGGGAGAGCTTTGGAAAAAGAAAAGACCCTGTTTTGGGGGACCAAGCAGCTCCTCTAATGATTGAGGCACAGTGACTGATCCTGCCCGTCTACCCCGGGAGGCTCTCCTTCCCCACCCCCTCCCCACTGGTGGTCAGTGAGCCAGGCTGATGCAGCTCAGCCATCTTCAACAGTTGGCTTCCAAGGTCAGTTTAATGGCTACCATCCCAGCCAGTAGAAACCGAAGAAAAAGTGGAGATCCAGTGCCAGAGACTTTCCCTCAGGAAATGAGTGAGAAGTTGCACACATAAATTTTAAGTACATTTCTTTGCCTAAAACCTAGCAGCCAACTTTGCCAGGAGCTTCGGTCCTGAGCCGGACGGCCAGCCACGTCCCAGTTGCCAGTCTGTCTCTGGAAAAGAAGGGGAGAAGAGGTTTCCATGGAAGAGCAGCAGCCTCCACACAGATACTCTGGCTGCCTCTCCCCTCTGCACACTAGTGAACTTTTTATCCAATGACAAAGCATGTCCTCTACGCTGAAATCCAGCTTTCTGTGAAATGCCAACCTCCTGTCATCCAGGGATAGATCTCAACTCTCCCTGTCCAGATTTCACCAGAGAGTGACCCAGAATCACATTTTGGGACTATGTACCAACCACGAGTAGTTCTCCCTCTCTCTACCCTCTTGTAGAAGATGAAACCCTGTCCCTTAAACTCTCCATTGGGAGTCCAGGGAAAGATGGCGCCCACCCACCGGCTCACCTTGCATCTGCTCTCTAATTAAGGCTCTGGCATGAGGGAGGACTCTGCCTGCTACTGGCTAGCAGAGAGATTGGAGGGTCCACTCATATCACCAGAGCCACGCGTACCTCCTAAGATTTGTGATAAACATGCCTAAAGCAGTGGCTCCAGCCCACTTCCGGATATTTAGAAACTATCCCCCATAACACCTCATTTTAATTCATTTATTGGTCATATATTATGAGCAAAGCATTGTGTAGACCCTGAGATATTTTTACAGCCACAGTTCAAGCCCTGAAGTTGTTTAGAATCCCCTGAAGAAGACAGGTATGAGCGGCTAACTCTATTACCAAACACCATGGAGCAAGTCTAGCTAGAGGTACGTACGAGCAAAGTGCTGTGAGACCGTGGCCATAAGAGTCATCAGTTCCAACAGACGGCCAAACTAGACTTCGGAATATATTTAGTTATGGGGCGCCCGGCTGGATCAGTCAATGAAGCATCTGCCTTTGACTCAAGTCTTGGTCCCGGGGTCCTGGGATTGAGCCTCGTGTCTGGGTCCCTGCTCAGTGAGGAGCCCACTTCTCCCTCTCCTGCTGCCTGCTGCTCCCCTCTGCTTGTGCTCTCTTGCTCTCTCTCTCTGTCAAATAAAGAAATACAATCTTTTAAAAAATATATTTAGATAAAGAGTTTTCCTGGGGGAACTGGCCCTAGAACAGGGCCTCCGGGGATGAGTAGAATGTTACCAAGTGGCAGAGAAAGAGGGCGACACGCCAGGAGGAGCACGTTCCAAGGCACAGGGATACAAGAGTGGAACGGCCAGCGCTGTTTGCCCCATGGGGCTGGAAAGGCACAGAGAAAACGTGAGCATGAGGCAGGTATGCAGGGATGGCTCGGGAGGCTGCAAACCTGAGCCAGCAAGACTAGCAGAGACCAGGGATTTCTGAGAAGTGCGGCAGCTTGATTGATATCCAGGGGGAAGGAAGACAATTCTGCTGCCTGTGGCAAGAGGAGGTATCAAGGTGAGGAAAATCAGCGCTATTCATAAGAACTAATGTTTTATTGAGCACTAACTACCCAAGCCATATGCTAAGTACTTCACTTTCCTGCTCCTACTGAGAAAGCGAGTCCTATTACTTTCCCAACACCATAGCTGGGCAGTAACCGCAGTCGGACACCAAGTGCAAAGGCAGGTTTTCCCCAAGTCTGTTCTCACTGCAGATCCTGAGCGCTTTTGCCAGGGTAACAGTGGCCCTCAGTCCTGTCGATGTGACAGAAGTCCATCTTGGGGACACAGAGGGACTGTACGAGGATATCAGGGGCGGGGGTAGAGGGAATCAAAAGCAGAATCAGGATTGAAGGCGTACGAGACTGGAAGAGGGAGGAATGAGAAACTCTGTTTAGACTCATAGAGTTCTGAGTGGCTAAAAGGAAAAATTACCGAGACCACAAAAGACCCCTCAGAATTAGGGCCGGGAAGTAAGGAAAAACTGGCACAGGGCGTCAAGTTACGGCATTCATATTTGTTGATCCCATGTACCAGAAAATCGAATAGCCTGTGAACAAACCAGCCCCAGAAAGCAAGCGGCTGCCTGGGTGAACTCGAATGCACTGATTTGGAAGAAAAATTCAACTTGATTGACTGGCCTGCATTATACTGATAGCAGTAAATCCCTTTGGCCAAACAGAACTTGAGTCAACCTTAAAGGTATGCTCTGTGTTATCTCTTTGCATACCAAAATATTCATATATCTTGGGAAAGTATAAAAAATTATGTTTTTCCTTTCAAGGAGTGGAATGTAAAATACCCACCAAATCCTCCTGGATGGCGCCTGGGTGAGTGTACTCCTTGTTATTTCATTTAAGCTGCTAAATATCTACTAGAGTCAAATTATGGGCTCTTTGCATGTGGCGTTTCCACTTGTAGCTTCCTGAGCACTGAGGCTGAGCCCTCTGTCTTGTGAGGCTCATGAGCCTCACGACCGGATTGCCTAGCAAGGGGCCAACGGCCCCAACAAGAGACTGTTTCCTCGATGCCCTACAGGAGAGGGATTTGCAGAACCAAACATGTAGTCCAGACCTTGGATGGACATGACAGACCAAAGCCATTCGCTGACATGAGACTTTCTTTGGAAAACCTCAAGATACTGTCAATTAAAACGCTCTAGGGACCTAGCTGTTTTACAAAGCAGGGATGACTCCTTTCTCTGTGAGTTCTTTCCACGCACCCACGGTGTGGATTTCAAGTTTTCCAGATGGGCTACCTTTGCCCTTTGCTGAACAACGAATGGAAGTGGAAAGTGGGTTATAACCCAATGCACCCCCCCCCCAAAAAAAATCCCTCTTCCCTTTATTCAGTGGTACGAACTTTCTCCCCACCCATCAGGAACAAACGAACAAATGCAAGTAAGACATTAAGATCCGCAGCTTTATCAAAGCACGAGCTGTCAGGTTACAGGGGAGGATATTTGCCAAATCCGAACACATAAACTTTTAGTATAGAAACCAGAATATGAATTAAGCTCATATCACTCAAAAAGAGCTGAATGCATCTGAAACCAAAGTACACTGTCAGCCACCTCCACTGGCTCCGGGCGCTGATGCCTTGATTAGCTATGCAAGAAGCTACCTGCTATTTTAGAATTATATGAAGTCACCTCAGGGTATCTACAAGCTTCTCACGCACAAGATACTGACTTTTTTTCCTCCTTCTTCTTGGCTTAAAGCACCGTCGTTGCTACATCCAAGTAAGTACTATATCATGGATTGTTATTGCATAAGCTGTCATTAAGACAGCCTGCGCTCTCCCAGAAGAATCGCTCTGCAAACAATAATGGTTTGTTGCTAAACCCCCCCTAAGACTCAAAGACACCTACCATTTTTTTTTCAGGTAGTCAGTGTTCCCCGAAAAGATTAGGGAGCTGAAAGCTTAATTTTGAAAGGGGATTTTATTTTTATTTTTTTTTTTTTAGTAATAGTAGAGAACATTCCCTCCACCCTATTTTTTAACCATAAATTACCTTCTCTCCTGAAATAGTAACTAAACTTATAGGAACAAAGGAAGAGCTCACAGGATCGGTATCTAACGAACGAAGCTGCCAGTGTACATAGCATTACACGTACCATGCCATTCGACGTGTTTCTACCTGAGGTACATAGATCTTGTTTTGATACTGGGTTGTTTAAAAACATTTTTAGGTGAAAATGCAATCATGAAAGCGAGGGATTGACAGCTTGGCCATCAAAAGCCAAGGATAATAAAGGCTTTTGTACATCTTCCTAAATAAATAACATGAACGCAGTTAACCTTTGACCTGCACTGCCCTGAGTTGCCCAGCCGCGGGCTTCTGTCCCGAGGAGGGTGTGTTACCAATTTTGCCAAACCAAGCTGTGCCCACGAGCGCCGAGCACTCACTGTGCTTTAGACCGAAACCACCTTAATCACTCACCTTTCCTCTTGCCAGATTTCCAGAGTGTAACCAGGTAAACGGTTCTGAGATTTTTTTTAAACTTAATGTTTCCCACAAAACTTGAGTATTTCATTTTAATAAAGAAAAGCACGAGATTTCTGCACCCGCTGTTAGCCCCGAGGCGTTTCCCAGCTCTGTGTCCCGGTCTCCTCACCAAGGTAGTGATCTGAGTCTGAGCACCCACGGGCCGTAAACCCAGATTCTAGTCGCTTCCCACTAGACCCCCGTGCTTTCTCCGCACCGCTGTTGAGCACGTACGGCCTATAAGTCCAATGTTCCTCGAGGCCCTCATAAAACTTCCCCCACCACACATGCAATTATTAAGCATGCAATTTATGTTTCTAGGTGCACACATTTCTCGTGCAAATCTGTTTGACCTGAAGTAACCAAACGCACCTTAGAAACATGACTCTCCCGCTTACTCAACAGATCCTCCGCAAATGTCATCAACCAGTCTCCTTCCCCCCAACTTCAAATCACCATGGCTTACTTACACATATCTGAAACCAAGGCTAACCGCTCAAGGCCTATCACGGACCAACCGAACCACAGCTGGGCAACAGGCTTAGCTTCTGTCTCTGTGGCTTATACAAGTAAAGACGGCAACTAAAATCCAAGCGTTCCACTCCTGTGATGGGAAGGCTGCTTCATGGTCCTGACCTAGGCTGTCCTGATTACATATGCAGCAAAAAAAAGGGGGGGGATCTGAAATAGTTATTGAGATATATATTATATATATATATAATATATAACCGGTATATATACCAGAATATATATATGTATGTATGAAAATATAAATATATATTTATATTTATATATTTGTGAAACTTCACAAATATATAATTTATATATTTTTATATGAATTTATATATTATAAATTATACAAATTTATATATTTGTGAAGTTTCACAAATATATAAATATAAATATATTTAATATATAAATATATATTTATTTATAAAATTTATAAAAATTTAGAAAATATAAATATATTTATAATATAAATGTATTTTTATGACCAGAAATATGTTTATAATATATTTATGAATATAAATATATGTTTGTGTTCATTTATTATATATATATTTCAAAACTAAGCCAGACGTTCTAAAGCACAGCTCTAAAATTAAACTCCCAACTGATTTGTGAAAGTTTGGGGGAGGGAGAAGAGGAACCAGAGGTTCATCTACTCTGAAATCGTGAGCATCTCCAGGTGTGGCCTGGGGACCTGCAGGGAAGCTGAGCGTCCCAGAGAGATTACAGCTACGACCCTTGGCCTTCTGTTCCCAGCTAGAGTACGGTGCGTCCATTGGAGCGTACAGGGAAATGTGAGGGCCCTTTTCTCGTGCTAATTCGGAGGCAGAGAAGCCACCAGTGGAAGGTCCACGAGTACTTCCTCTATTAATATTGCCTCAGCTCCAGGAAACAATAGGCGACCGCGCTTGAAAAGCTCCCCTTGTCCCTGGAATCAAAGAGAACACTTTGCCATTGGCTAATTACTTATTTATTCATTCAACAAATATTTATTCACAGTATACTAAGTTCTTGGGTACATGTATCATTACACTGGAAACACCACAGAAGGAAACCCTGGCTAAATAAATGTCCGTTTCCTTCTTTCTTCTCTCAGGGTAAATACATTCTAATTGAAACAGGGAACTGACAAGCGATCCTTTGACGACTGCCTTTAACTCAATTCACGCTGTAACATGAAGGGTGACGGGAGGCTCCAAAGTGTTGATTCCTTGTTCAAATTACCTCATTTCCAAGTGGATACTGATAAACCAGAGTTAATGCTGGACAGCCTTCTATACGTGAGAAGTAAAGCTCCTTGTACTATCTGAAGTTTCCTTACGGGATTTCTTGACACAGAATATCATTAAATTAAAAAAAATAATAATAACACATTTTTTTTTCTCCTCAGCCTTCAGGTGTAATTTGGCACATACAAACTGTTTTTTCTGAATGATGTAAAGAGTGACATGACCGATTTGATAAGTGGCATTTTATTATAAAATCAACGGGTAATAATTACCCAGGTGACTCATGATGAGGTGTAGAGTTCTTCTTAGCCTATCTGAAAAGGAAGAAAAGTTCATTAAAGTTCAGGTGTACAGAACACAAATCTGAAAGCCTAGGTTTTTAAAAATTGCTCAACTTCATGAAGCATATGTTCCCTTAAAATCTGATTCTCACTGGGACTTTGTGAATGCACAACTTCAATTAGTCATGTGAAGGGGAGCAGATTCGTTACAAGATGGGATCCCTGCCATTCTCCTCTGTTTACCACAGACCACCAGGAGTTGAGTTACAAGTGTTTATTATTTCTGAAGATGTACTGTTACATAAACATGAACGTGAAATTCTCAAAGTGGACACTGCCGAAGAACAATGACCCTCAGAAGGGTCATCAAGAAGTAAGCCCTACGTCAGTCTTGTGGAGTCTCATCCTTCCCCATGGCTGCCTCTCACATAAGATGTCACTTCCTTGGTGCAACCCAAGTGGGAGGCTCTAAAGGCTGGTAGGTATAAAGAAGGGTCATTAGGTAAACACATGCTAGCAGAAGTCCTTTCTCGGATGGATTGAGTATCTTTAATCCTGTATTCTGGCCTCCAATAACTTATGGCTCTTATTTTCTTTTCTCTCTTTCCTTGTAAGGTTTGCCAAAGTAGACTTTAACTCTGCCTTGAAGTAGGCAAACACAGAGTTCTATCTTCCTTGATGAATCAGATTCTTGCCAAGTGAAAGCTTTAATGACAAAATTACGCTCCAAGAAAGGGACAAGGTGATAGTCCAAAAGACTGAAAGAAATACCACTGGGTGTTCCTTCAACTATTAAGAGTTTAGAAAATAAGAGCTAGGCCCTGATCCTCCCTCCACAGCCCATTTTCAGTCCCCTACCCTGTCCCAACTCCAGCTCAGCTACAGTTAAACAAAACAAAATAAAACCCCCCTGCATATATGTTAGGCCTGATTCGATTCATTTTGGGGAGGGTATTAGGAGCTCTGCCCCATCATCCTTTGGTTCTGTTTCTGCTTTAAATGACAAGGAGCTGCCTGGCCACATTCTTGAATCTTTGCCCTTCCTCAACCATAAACCATCTAGCCTTATGCCAAATAGTGAAGTAAGGAAAATGTACTTCTGTCACTCTTTTGGGGTCGGTCGTGAGCTCTTCTCCACCCCCACCCACCCCAGCCTTCCAGAGAGCTCCATGCCACTCAGCGCCCCCCCTTCTTAGAATGCAGATAAACAGATGCATTAGAAATGACAGGAAGCCTTCTTTTTCTCATTCATCTCATGCCTATAATTATGAGTAGAAACTTCCAAATTTCCCTCTTCCCCCCAGACCCTACATGTGCAACAGTTTACTGGACATTTTCACAGATATACCCAACAAACACCTTCCCTTATAAGCGTATTTTTCTGTATTGATTAGTGGAGCATTTTTTCCTTCCCATGACCCAAATCAAGAGCCATAAAGTTGCACTATACCCTATTTTTTCCTTTAGCAACAAATAATTTTCAATTTCTGTCTCTCCTACCTTTTAGTAAATTCATTACCAAGTATTTATAGAGTGCCTCCTCTGTGCAGGGTTAACCTAGACTCTTGGGATCTATCAGCAAACAAAATGGGAAAAGGTTCTTGCTCTCCTGGAGTTTACGTTTGAGTCTGGGGAGACCAGGCCCCTAATAATGATGATAATGGTGATGACGATAAAGATGATGATAAACACATAAACTTAAACAGTGCCTTAAAAGATGAGAAGTGTCTTAGGTAGAACAGAGCCAAGAGAATTGGAAGCGCCTGTGCAGATGAGCAGTGGGCAGTGGGCATAGAACGTTTCAAGAGAGCAAGTCAGCCCCACAGACTTGATCCAAGCAGGAGAGCATAATGGTCTCTGGAGGAAGAGTGTTCCTAGCAGAGGGAACAGGTTCTACGACAGGAATGTTCCTGGTATTTCTGGGGAAGAGCAAAGAAGCCAGCTTGGCTAGAACAAGTAAGCAGTGGGAAGGTGTGCAAGAGGGGACCGCAGAGGGATTGAGGGCTGCATGATGTCCGGTCTTCACCAGTGTAAGAACTTGGGGCTTCACCCTAAGTCCGATGGCAGGATACTGTAGGGTTTTATTTGTTTACTTATAATTATTTTGTCTACTGCATTGAAAACTGACTTGAAAGGACCCAAAGAGAAGCAAAAAGACCAATTAGGAGGTTATTACAGTAATCTAATCCAAGTGAGAGATAATGGTATCTTGAATCCAAGTGGTTTTAATAGCGTTATAAGCAGTGACCAAATTCTACATAAAAACTGAAGGAAGGTCCAACAAGGTTTCTTTTTCCTTTGGGTCTTATTTTTCTTTTTCTTTTAGTTTTGGAATAATTTTAGATTTACAGAAATGCTCCAAAAATATAGAGTTCCCAGTTATTGTTCACTCAGCTTCCCCAAATATTTGCAACTTATATGACGGCTATGTGATATTGAAACCAGGAAACTAACATCATACAATAATAATATAATACCGTTAACTGAATCACAAACTATTCTACTTTTTCCAGTTTTCTCCCAATGTCCTTTTCCTGTCCCGGGATCTGTCCCAGAATCCCACACTGCTTTTACTCAAATAAGTCAGGGTCAATACTAGCCTATACTTAAGAATGTACGGAACAAAGATAGGGATTCAAATCCTTGTGAGCCAAATGAGTGCTTTTTCCACTGTTCCATGCTGAAAAATAAGGTAGACAATCTACCATGAGTAGAAGAGAGGGAAATGCTCCAACTTTGCATGGAAAAAGTCACGAGTTTCTGTGCTATTGCCACCTGGAAGGACTCTTAGATTGTTCTAGAATTATACTATTCTGAGTTTCCATTTTGGCACTCTAATTTAAAACAAAACTTCAACTGGATCATTGCAACCAGGTATTCTTGCTATAGATAGATACCTGTGACTTTTTTCCTTAGGTCAGTGTCACAAACTTGCTTGCTTTCAACATTTTCTTTTCAGCCAACATTGCACTTTTAACTCCCTTGGGTGAGGGGTAAGAAGAAAGACAGAAGCAATCAATGACACCAACATTCAGAGTTCCCTAAATAGGGAACAATAGAACTGGCACCTAATGAATGAGAACCTTGAAGTAATTAGTTGGGTTGGTTTGGGTTTGGGCTCCCTTGTCCCACTGTAGAGAGAAAAAAGATCACTAGAAAACAAGTACATAGCAGAGACTTAACCTCTGCATCAAAAAAGCAATATCTGGAGTAAATCCCAACCTCTATGCACTTGGGGTTCAATTAGCTATACGTTCTATATCTACATTTAGTTGGCTGCACAAAGAGATTCTTATCTTTAATCATGACCTGGGGGCACTGCAAGATAATCATTAAATGTATTCACTAAGCTGTACTTACTAGGGCAGAAAATTGGAAAAACATACCTCAGAAAGATTTTTAAACAAAGGTTGAAATTTAAAAATGGTTTTTTAGTTAATCTCCAGTTCATTAAAAAAATTTTTTTACTCTGTCACACCACTGCAGTTTGTAATGGAATAGAACATAAAATGAAAACCATTTGTCGCTATAGGATTCTTTCTAGCAAACATTCATTCAGTGCCAGGTGTTTTGTTACCTGCCAGCAGTGTATGGAAATCAATATGAAATAGCCCTATGGTTTAGAACAGGGTTAGCAAACCACAGTCCACAGTCCAACCTGCGTTTGCACAGGCCAGGAGCTAAGAAGAGTTGTCAGATTTTTTTAATGGTTGGATGGGGAAGGAATCAAAAGAAGTAAACTAATTTAGACATATGAAATGACATGAAATTCAAATTTGTTTATAAATAAAGTTTTATAGAAATTCAGCCACACTCATTGCCTTTATATTTTACCTGTGGATGCTTTCACACTAAGATGGCGGGATTGAGTACTTCACACAGGGCCCCCCATATGGCCTGAAAAGTCTTCTGCAGAAAAGCTTGAGAAGCTCACCATCTATAGTGGGATAGAGGTACACACATACGCTTAGTTCTCAGAACATGATTGGTGCTGTGACAGAGGTAGGATCACAGTGGGAAATGCCTTCCACCTGTAGAAGTCTGAGTTTAATGAGTGTATGTAATGAGAATGAAGGTGACAAAAGGGCAAAATATACGAAGAATGGGAGCATAGCATAAGGACATTGAATAACAAACCCATATTGTGTCTAAAAGTTGTGTAAGAAGTGTAGAAAGAAGTGGGAGAAGAGATTAAGAAAGTACCTGAAATCAGATTGGGATTTCTAATCCACTCAAAGATTCAGTGTCCCCTGTAGATGGTCATTAAAGATTGTAAAAGCAGAAGTACTTGATCAGATCTGTGTTTTAGACAGATAGCTTGAGCGCAAGGGTGGAGGCAGAAGAGGGACTGGAAGAAGGAGAGAGGAGACACAGAGAAACCAGATAAGGGGTATTGCAACAACCCAGGTGAGATCTGACTCAAGACGATCTAGCATCAGAGTGCAGGGTGGAGTCCAGAGGTGCAAAAGCATTTCAGACCATCTGAATCGGAAACCGACTGGATTTGAAAAAAGAGAGGAAAGCGTCAAGAGGACGTGCTACTTGACTGAATGTCTTGAGCTGAGACAAAATCAATGACTGTCATGAAGCAAGAGGTAAAGTAGCTCTGATAGAAATGATTGGAGTTTCCCCACATCCCCTTTCAGCGAGAATAAGATAACAAGCTCTATTTTGGGTCTGTTAGGCTTGAGGTGCCTGCGGACATCCTCGTAGAGTGGTCCAGGAAGGCGCTTCAGAACATAGTTGAGAGACCTCGATGACCTTTGAAGGTCAGCAGCATGGAGGCACTGGATGTATCCATGGAGTAGAGAAGAGTATTCCAGTTAATTTTTAATTTTTAATTTTAATTTTATTTTAGAATGTCATAACCCAGATGCCGTTTTCCTTTTTACACTATAAAATAATCTTGTTTAATTGAATGAGTACTGCATATCTCACAACCAGCGTTCACTACCCCACTGGAAATATTAAGCAATCACCCCACTGCTACAGCCTATTCAAAGCCATAAATACATTAGGTAAAAAACAAAGAAAGAAGGATACTACCTATATTCAAAAACATCTTTATGTGATTTAATGTTTTCTGCTACAATACTATAATAAAGCAAAACTATAGCTATCTTGGTATTCAAATAATAACAGCAACATCAAATATTAAACTGAGTTAAAAAAAATAAAATGAGTATATATGTAGGACACGGAACCTAGAGTTTGCTTTAACTATCGTGTTGAACATTCACCAGACAGAAACCAATGAAAAATACTTAATTGTACTGCAACTCTATGCACAGAGAGTTATTGCATCCAACTGTTTTTGGAAGGTGGACGGGAACTCCACTTGCCCAGGGCCAGGATGGTTGGGTGTCAGGCATCCACAAGGTAAAACCACAAGGCAGAAGGCTGGTAGGATTTGGTTTCCTTTTTCCATTGTCTGACACTTGGGGATATTTGGGAAACATGGCATTATGAAACGTGAAATATATTTTGGTACTACTAAATTTCCTGGTCTTTAACCCAGTAGTGTACTTTGCACCTTTTCAAGGGAAGGGTACTCTTGGATGAATTTCCCAAACTTATTTGACCATAAAGTAATTTTATGCAACGTATCTAATAGAACTAGCCCACCCTGGAACCCATATCATTAAACAATCCACTAGTTATCTCCAAGAGCTATACACCTCTCTTTCATCCACTTCCATCTTTCAATTACCATGTATTTGTCAATTATGAGTAAATTTATATCTCTAGTAAAGTTCTTTCTCTCTTGGGCTCCAGCCGAGGGTCTTATATGCATCACCATTTCAATGTTCTGCAAGCACTGAAAAAATCTATACGTCAAAAATTGAAATCCACATTTCTATCTATGCTTTTTTCCACCAAACACACACACACACACACACACACACACACACTCTCTCTCTCTCTCTCCCTCTCTCTCTCTCTCTCTCTCTCACATCCCCACTCACATATAGCCTTATCCCAAGCACCCACAATCTCAGGAAATAGTATTGCCATATGGCCAGTTGCTGAAACAAGAAATCTAGAAGAAGTCTTTGAGTTCTTTTTGCCATCACCACCAATACCCATTCGTAAAAGCCTGATGTGTTTACTTCTGAAATATCTCCATGATACAGACAGAGGTTACCTGGCACCAAAACACCCAAGATATGTACATTCTATTTCATATAAATTATATTTCAACAGATATAAATATGTCAGTATTTTGATATGGAATACTTCAAGTACCTTTAAATAAGAGAAGATAAGTTAGTTACCGATTTTCAAATGTAAATCATTGCTGAAATAATCATTTTGATTAATGAACTGAATGAATCATCTAAAATTCTGCTGTTATGAATCAGTGATCTTCTCATGGTTGTAAGTGCCAATAAAACTTGAACAAGTCAGATCAGTACATGCCTAATAAGAAGCAAGCACACATGTAACCTCAACACTGTTGGCTAAGATTAGCCGGGCAAAGATTTCAGCTCCAGCACAGAGCTAGAGGGTTTGCTCAAGGACCATAACATGGTGTCCCCCTCGCTGCCTTTCATCAGCTTAAGAAAAAAAGAACTAGGAATTCCAGACAGAATTTCACCCCTACATCACATTCTAAAATACCCTCGTAGACTATCTTAAGGCTGTAAAGAAAACACAGGCCCTTTTTCTCACAAATTTATTTTTTGATCCACATCTTCAACCCTGGAAATTGTCACACCCAGAGGAAAAGAAAATCTACAATGTTTCCAAAAGAACTTAGTATTTTTCCTTCACTCTGAATTCCTCCAAACAAAGTCAAATACACTCAAGAACCCAAAAGGCAAAATATAATTGTGACATTGGTTAAAAGGCTGTAACAAAAACCAAAATAAGAACGGCTTAAACAAGGCATATGTTTATTTAGTTTCCTCATGTGGGAGTCCCTGTGGAAGCTTCTAGGGCTGGCAGGCATGGGTTCCCCAGAGTCCTGAGAATCCAGGATTTTTCACCTACTGGCTTCTGCCAACTTCATCAGGCAGCTTCTCTCTCTTGGTCCAAGGGCAATTTTAACTCTTAGCATCTGTGATGGTTCATTTTTATGTATCCATTTGATTGTACCCAGATAATTTGGTCAAACATTATTCAGAGGATGTCTGTGAGGGGGATTTGAAAAAGATTAACAGTTGAATCAGTAGACTGATGGAACAGGCTGCCCTCCCTAATGTGAGTGGCCCTCATCCAATCCTCAAAAGCCTGAAGAGAATGAAAAGGCTGCCCCAAATAAGAAAGAATTCTTCTCTTCCTGACAGTCTTCAGGCCGGGCCATCGGTCTGCTCCTGCCTTCGGACTCTGACTCAGACTGGAACCTATGCTCTTGGTTATCCTGGTTCTCAGGCCTTCAGAATTGAGCTGGGACTTCCCCAGCAGCTCTCCCAACTTCGGCTTGCCAACTGCAGAACCTGATGCATCTCGGTCTCCACCATCCAATTACTTGTAATAAATCAATCTCTCTCTCTCTCTCTCTCACTCTCCACACACATACTACATACACACACCCTTTGGGTTCTGTTTCTCTGGAGAACATAACTCATACAGATTTTGACTCCATGAGTGGTTTTTGAGGAACAGAATTTTAAGGAAGAGTTTATGGAATTGTTTTTCTGGAATGAACTTTCTCATCTGATTAGATTTAAAGATGCTGATTACTCTCTTTCTAGTAGTAAAGGGAGCACTGATAGTCCATGGATTGACTCCGCAGTAGAGATACTCGAAATCTCTCCATCGGATACTTCCAATCAACTGTTAGGGGGAGAGAGTTGCTGAGTGACTGTGTAGATGATACTTTTGAACATTTTGGAAAACTACCAAGTTTCATGAGATCGCTTCATTGCTCCTGATGTCACTGGACAAAGCGGTAAAATAAAAGGATGAGATCAGGGATTCAAATACCCAGCTCAAGCACTGTATAAATTTCTTGAGAGCTTCTATGTGTTCCCTAGAGAGAACTTTTATCTTCTGTAGCCACAGGGTGACAATTGCTGAAAATCAAATGCAGAGACTCTGTTCCCGTGACTGGCTGATTTACAACAGAAGTTGAACTCACAGCCTCATAGACTGTATACTGTTAAAGTGGGGGTGTTAGATGGGATCCTGTAAGTTGGAGTGGGGATGTGTAAGTAGACCTTGATGAAGCTGGAAACACTGAGTCGCTAAATTCCGTTGAATTTTCTTTGAGGGGATTAACCATGACTGAGGGGATTAACTCTATACTGCTTGAGGAAACTGGAATGGTCTCCCCCCTGAGGCAGGTGCTATAAAAGACAATCCTGGCTCCTCAGAACCCACCCTTACCACTCCATTTTGTTTCAAGATTTGTAACTGGGCTCCAGTCACCGCAGGCCCCGAGAGGTGAGGTAAACAGTGTGGCCCATGATGGGGTGCACTAGACTCCAGAAGAAATACTTGAATTTTCTCATTTATACAGATAGAAATCTGAGGGACACATGTGGGAATAAATGCGGAGGGTGTGGGATTATGGTGGAGATTCAGCCAAATTTATTGATAACAGACTCACTAAGCTTTGATTCAGCAATTAATGGTGCAGCTCAGGGAGTTAGGAAGGGTTCTAACAGTTTGGTTGGTTGACTGAAAATGGACCAAGAAGTGGCCCACAGTGAGTGATTTAGAAATGCCAGCTCTGCCTTGACTTATGGTCAGACGAGATCGGGCGCGTTCAGGGTGGTATGGCCGTAGACTCTGCCTTGACTTATGGTAAAAGAAGGGATTCAAAGACATGGGGAGATTGGAATGACAGAGTGAATTTGACATTGAAGGCCTATACTCCCACACTGGAGAGTCTGGAAAGCACACTTATATCACAACTGTGAAAACTTAGTTTGTGAGGGGAGCCCCAGAATCCTTGAAGAGCTCTGTGATCACTCTTTTCTGTAGGGACCAAGTCACTGAATTGGGAAACCTAAAAGCCATGAAACTAATTGGATCCCAGGCCAGCAGGGCCAAATGGTAGCGTTCAACCACCCCAGGCCAGATGGGTGTGGTGACCATAAGGGACAGCAGAGTAAAAGCAGCAATCGGGATAGTCTGACCTGTGCCCAACTATGGCATTGGCTATTTCATCGTTGCATTTCTGGAAGTGCAATAGGTAAGAAACCAAGCAAATCCTTCCTTGATCTGTAAAAGCAGAAAAGTTCCCGAATCAGGTGAGCAAAAATCTGATCTGGATCATAAAAAACAGATCGATCAGTTTCCAGACTGAGCCAATTTACAGACCCAGAAACCCTGGAAGGACTTTGGCACACTGCCAAAAACATATACAGTTGAATTTTTCATCCAGCCTTCCCCAAAGGGATCTGTAGCCTTTTCACGAAGGTAACTATGATTTATGGGGAGTACTGGACACTGGCTCTGAACTCACACTAATTCTGAGGCCCAAAACATCACTGGGGCCTATCATCATAGAAGGGGCTTATGGAGATCAGAAAATCAAAGGAGTTTTAGCTTAGGCTTATCTCATAGTGGGCCCATCCTATGGTTATTTCATCAGCTCTACAATGCATAACTGTAATAGATACACCTAACAATGGGCAGTGGGGCACCTGGGTGGCTCAGTTGGTTAAGCGTCCGCCTTCGGCTCAGGCCATGATCCCAGGGTCCTGGGATTGAGCCATCAGGCTCCCTGTTTGGCCAGAAGCCTGCTTTTCCCCCTCCTACTCCCCCTGCTTGTGTTCCCTCTCTCACTGATTCTCTCTGTCAAATAAATAAATAGAATCTTCAAAATGGAAGGAAGGAAGGAAGGAAGGCAGGCAGGCAGGAAGGAAGAAACTGGATGATTCCCCACATCGGTTCCCTGATCTGTGGAGTGACGGTATTTAGGGTGGAAAAATGACAAGTGGAGGCCAATACAGGCATCTCTAAGAAATAGTTCCTAGGAAAATAGTAAGCCAAAACCAATACTGTATCTCCAGAGGGACTGCAGAGGTTGGCAATGCCATCAAGAACTTGAAAGATGCACAAGCTGAGGTTTCTGTCCTGTGCCCATTCAACTCCCCCATGTGGCCTGTGCAGGAGACAGGAGGCTATTGGAAAACCATAGCAGATGATCAGGAGCTTAACCAGGTGGTGACTCCAATTGTAGCTACTGTCCCGGGTATGTTTCACTGCTTCAGTAAGCTAGCATGCTCTCTGGTGCCTGGGATGTGCTCTGGCCCTGACAAACAGGTTTTTTTTTCTCAATACCTGTTAATAAAGACCGCCAGAGGCAGGTCACATTCAGCTGGCTGGGCCAGCAACCCTCACCGCTCTACCTCTAGGTGTATCAACTTTCCAGGTTTAGGTTGTAGTTTAGCTCTTGGTGAGTGGCCCTTTTCTGGTTCATAAACAGTCATCTTCTTGCTGCGTCCTCAGGTGGTGGGAGAGACAGCTAGTTAGTACTCCTGTGTCTTCTTATAAGGGCACTAATCTCATTCACGAGGGCTCCACCCTCATGACCTAATTACTTCCCCAAAACCCCCCCCTGCAGATATCATCACATTGGGTTTAGGGTTTCAACATATGAATTTTGGGGTAACACAAACATTCAGTCCATTATACTGTTTTAAATACTATCCTTTTCATTTCAATTTCTGATCACTTGTTGCTATTAAATTGAAATGAAACTGATATTTATGTGTCAACCTGATATCTTTTAACCTTGCTAAACTCACTCAGTTCTGGATTCATTGGATCTTCTACATAGACAATCATATCACCTGTGAATAAAAACTGTATTACCTCTTCCTTTCTGATCAGAACATGTATTTTATATATATATATATTTTTTTTTTTATTTATTTATTTATTTCTTAAGTTGATTGCACTGCTGAGAATCTCCAATACAATTTTGGCAGAAGACATAGGAACAGACATCTTTATGCCTTGTTCCCACTCTTAGGAGGAAAGTATTCCATCTTTCACCATTAAATATGTTAGTGGGCGCCTTCGTGTCTCAGTTGGTTAAGGGTCTGCCTTCAGCTCAGGTCATGATCCCAGGGTCCTGGGATTGTACCCCCCTGCTCAGTGGGAAGCCTGCGTCTCCCTCTGCCCCCCAACTCATTCTCTCTCTCAAATAAATAATAAAATTTTTTTAAAAATAAAATAAATAAAAACAAAACAAAATAAAATAAATATGTTAGCTGTAGGGTTTTTGTAGATGTTCTTTATTTGGTTGAGAAAGCTTTATTTTTAATTTGTTAAGAGTTTGTCAGAAATGGGTGTTGGATTTTGTCAAATGCTTTTTCTTCATATATTTGACAATCATATGCCCTTTCTTTTTAGTTTACCAATATGGTGAATTACATTGATTGATTTTTAAATATTAAAGTCAAACTTGCATTCCTGGAATAAGCTTCACTAGGCTATAATGTATTATATTTTTTATACACTGTTAGATTTGATTTGCTAAAATTTTGTTTAGAATTTTTGCCTCTATTTCCATGAGAGATTGTGGTCTGTAGTTTTCTTTTTCTAAGATGTGTGTGTGTGTTTTTTTTAATCAGTGACTTAGTCTTATAAAATAATTGGAAAATATTCACTCCTCTGCAATTCTCTGAAAAATTTGTGTTGAATTGGTATTCTTTCTTAAATGTTTCCACAGCCACTGTGGAAAACAGTATGGAGGTCCCATTAAAAATTAAAATAGAATTATCATGTGATCCAGTAATCCCACTATTGCATATTTACCCAAAGAATATGAAAACACTAATTGCATCCTTCTATTTATTGCAGCATTATTTACAATAGCCAAATTATGGAAGCAGCCCAAGTTGCCCACTGACAGATGAATGGATAAAGATGAGGTGATATACATATAGATAGATAGATAGATAGATCATAATTAATAATACATTATTAATTATTTTATTATTACATTCATATATTATTAGTATATATCAATATATTTCAATTATATATTTTATATTATATATAATATATAATAATATATTATAATATATTTTATATCATTATGTTATGTTATGTATAATATAATTATTATCTAATATGTGTGTGATAATACCTAACATATAATTAATATGTTATACTTTATTATTATATATTATATGATCTATATTATTAATTAATATATAATTAATGTATATTATATATTAATATAAAATATATATGTTCTGTGATATATATTACATGTTATATATTATATTGTGTTATATATTATACAGTAGATGAATTATAAAATATATTATATACTATATTATAAAATATATAGGTAACATATTATATTTTATTTTATATATATATATATATATATAATGAACAAAGAATAAAAACACCAATGAAGCTATCTGGACTCCCTTCACTGCAGGGAGGTTTTTAACTACAAACTCAATTACACGAATTCAATTTGTAAAATTGACATAAAGTTATTCATTTTAACTATTTCTTCTTAAGTGAGTTTTGTTTATATCTTTCAATAGTATATGGAATCTAAATTGTCAAATTTATTGGCAAAAAGTGATTATATTTCTACCAATATTTGTAAAGTCTGTACTGATGTTACCTTTCTCATTCATGGTATTGGTAATCTGTGCCATCTCTTACCAGCATAGCCAAAGATTTATCAATTTTTTTAATCTCAAAAAAAAGCTTTGGGTTTAATTGATTTTCTCTGTTGCTTTTCTGTTTTCTAGATCATTTATTTCCACTATGATCTTTAGTATTTCCTCTCTTCTCCTTACTTTAGGTATAATTTGCTCTTGTTTGTCTAGGTTCTTAAGGTAGAAGCTGAGGTCACTAATTTAAAACCAATCTTATCTCAAATAGGCATTTAGTGCTATAATTTCCCCTAAATAGCACTTTAATGTCATCCATGAGTTTTGCTATACTGGGCTTGTATTTTCAAT
Organism: Mustela nivalis; assembly: GCF_964662115.1. Classification (NCBI taxonomy): domain Eukaryota; kingdom Metazoa; phylum Chordata; class Mammalia; order Carnivora; family Mustelidae; genus Mustela; species Mustela nivalis. Next base: position 55,915,592 of record NC_139034.1, on the reverse strand, counting down.
CAGCTCAAAACACCTTCTAATTTCCTTTTTTATTTCTTCTTTGACCCATATTTACAAGCGTGTTATTTAATTTTTAAATATTTAAGTGTTTTTGAAGAGCGTTCTATTGTGGCTAGTAGATATTGTGAGTTATACCTTTTTTTATATTTTTGTTTTCCTATAAATATTCCTGACTCTTTTTTCTGGGACAGAGTTTGCTCTATCAGATTTTCTTATAAGATCTGTTACGTAGGCTTAAAGCAATGCTCAAGCTAGGGCTAATTATACCCCAATATAATAGGAGGTCTTTCTGTGTATTCTACCTAATCTTCCATGAATCATGAGGTTTTTCCAGTCTGGCTGGTGGGAAGAGGCACTATTCTCAGTTCCATGGACACTCAATACACTGTCACCTCTAATTCTTTCAGGTGGTTCTTTCCCCAGCTTCAAGTCATTTCCTGGTTAGTACTCAGCTGCATACTTAAGTTTGATTTAATGGACTTGTAAAGATCTTTGTGTCCATCAAGTTGATAATACATTACCTTCGAACACACACTGACCACATAATTGACCCTAAAATAAATCTCACTGAATTTCAAAGAACTAGTAAAACAAAACAAAAAATATTTAAGAATTTAAGACCAATTTTTAAAATAAGGCATGTAATCCCTATCAAAATGTCAACAACATTTTTCATAGAACTAAAACAAATAATACTAAAATTTGTGTGGAACCACAACAGACCCTGAATACCTAATACAATCTTGAGAAAGAAGAACAAAGCGGGAGATATCACAATCCCAAATTTCAAGATATGCTACAAAATTGTAGTCATCAAAACTGTATGGTACCAGCACAAAAGTAGACACATGGATCAAGAGAAGAGAATAGAGAGCCCAGACATAAACCTATACTTATATGGTCAATTAATCTATAACAAAGGAGGCAAGAATATACAATGGGAAAAAGTCTCTTCAAATGGTGCTGGGAAAGCTGGACAGCTACATGCCAAAGAATGAAACTGGACCACTTCCTTACAATGTACAAAAAAATAAACTCAAAGTGGATTAAAGATCTAAATGTGACGCCTGAAACCATAAAACTCCTAGAAGAAAACATAGGCAGGAATTTCTTTGATATCGACCACAGAAGCATTTTTCTAGATATTTCTCCTCAGGCAAGAGAAACAAATGCCAAATTAAACTATTGGGACTACACCAAAATAGAAAGCTTTTGCACAGTGAAGGATACCATCAACAAAACAAGAAGATAACCTAATGAATGGGAAAAGATATTTGCAAATGAAAATTCTATAGGGGCTACTATCCAGAATATATAAAGAACTTATACAATCAACACCAAAAAACAAAAAAAACAAAAACAAACAAAAAAAAAAACACAAATAATCCAATTAAAAATGGGCAGAAGTCATGAACAGATATTTCTCCAAAGAAGTCATACAGATGGCCAACACACACAAGAAAAGATGCTTACGTCTTTTCTTACAACATCACTTACCATCAGGGAAATGCAAATCAAAAACACAATGAAATATTACCTCACACTTGTCCGAATGACTGAAATCAAAAACATAAAAAACAACAAGCTTTGTCAAGGATGTGGAGAATAAAGAGCCCTCCTGCGCTGTTGGGAATGCAAACCAGAGAAGCCACTGTGGAAAACAGTATGGAGGTCCCACTAAAAATTAAAATAGAATCACCATATGATCCAGTAATCCCACTATTGCATATTTACCCAAAGAATATGAAAACACTAATTCAAAAAGGTATATGCATCCTTCTATTTATTGCAGCATTATTTACAATAGCCAAATTATGGAAGCAGCCCAAGTTGCCCACTGACAGATGAATGGATAAAGATGAGGTGATATACATATAGATAGATAGATAAATTAGTCATAATTAATAATATACTATTAATTATTTTACTATTACATTCATATATTATTAGTATAATTAATATATCAATATATTTTAATGATATATTTTATATTTTATATGATAATATATTATAACATATATTTTTATATTATTATGTTATGTTATATATAATATAATTATTATGTGATATATGTGTGTGACAATACATAACATATAATTATATTATATATTATATATTATATTAATTATATATTAATATAAAATATATTGTGTTCTATGATATATTATATTATATATAATATTACATGTTATATATTATAAAATATATGAATTATAAAATATATTATATTATATATTATATTATAAAACATATAGGTTACATATGATATTTTATTTTATATTTTATAATATATATAGAATGAACAAAGATGAAAAAGAAACAAAACAGAAAGAGATTCTTAACTCTAGAGAACAAACTGATGGCTACCAGAGGAGATGGGTGGGAAATGGGTGACATAGGTGATGGGATTAAGGAGTGCCCTTGTCCTGATGAGCACTGAGTGGTGTATAGAACTGCTGAAACATGGGATGCCTGGGTAGCTCAGTTGGTTAAGTGTCTGCCTTTGGCTCAGGTCATGATCCCAGGGTCCTGGAATCCAGTCTCTCATGGGACCATTGGCTCAGCGGGGAGCCTGCTTCTCCCTCTATCTTCAACTCCTCCTGCTTGTGCCCTCTCTCTCTCTGATGAATAAATACAATCTTACAAAAAAACTTGTTGGGGCACCTGGGTGGCTCAGTGGGTTATGGACTCTGCCTTTGGCTCAGGTCAGGATCCCAGGGTCCCACGATTGAGCCCTGCATCACGCTCTCTGCTTCCCCCCGCTCTTTGCCTGCCTCTCTGCCTACTTGTGATCTCTGTCTGTCAAATAAATAAAGAAAATATTTTTTTTAATTGTTGAATCACTATATTGTACACCTGAAACTAAAGTAACATTGTATGTTAAGTATACTTCAATTTTTTTAAAGTGACATGGGTTAAAAAAAAATATGATGGGAATTGGAAAACATTTAGAACTGAATGATTAAAAAATACTATCTATGAAAATTCATTAATGCAGCTAAAATAATACTGTAACCTTAAATGCTTATATTAGAAAACATGAGTTAAAAATTAAAAGGCTAAATATACAACTAAAGAAATTATAAAAATAACAATAAAATAAATGCAAAGAAAGCAAAATTTAGGAAATAAAAAAATTAATGGTAATAAATAAAAAGTCAAGTAATAGTTTTAAAATAATTTAAAAGTTAATAGAAAGGATCAACAAATCTAAAATTAATTCTTTGAACAAAGTAAGTAAAATTAATAACCTCAGATTAAGTTTGAAAAATGAGAGAAGTATAAAGAAACCATATAAGAAATGGAGGAGGAAAATTGTTAAAGATGAAGCCAAACATTTTTTTTTTTTAAGATTTTATTTATTTATTTGACAGACAGAGATCACAAGTAGGCAGAGAGGCAGGCAGAGAGAGAGAGAGAGGGAAGCAGGCTTCCTGCGGAGCAGAGAGCCCGATGCGGGGCTCGATCCCAGGACCCTGAGATCATGACCCGAGCCAAAGGCAGCAGCCCAAACCACTGAGCCACCCAGGCGCCCCGAAGCCAAACATTTTTAAAAAGAATATAAGACAATATTATGATTATTTTAATCCTAAAGGATCCCAAAAGAAATGGGGAGCAAAGGAATTTGAGATACTACTTCCCCCTTCAAATGCCCTGACACAAGGTGATCAGCTTCTGTTCAGAGCTTATATACCCAGAGAACTAAAGACCAGATCATCAGATTTCTTTGCAAACAAATTTAAGCAGAATTCCTATAGATTACAGCAGTGGTCAGGGGTACCCTCCCACAGCCTGTACTTTGTACTCAAGAGCAAACTAAACTTTTTCCTATTTTATCGGTGGCATAACTGACAAAAAGAAAACCAAGGGAAAACGTGCCCTTCTCTTAAGAATTATCAGATTGCGCGAGGCAGCAACGTTAATGATGATCATTATTCTATTTGCAGCCATACAAGATGGAAATGGAGTTGGAGATTGGTAATGAGTGGGATTTATTTTGTTCACTATGTCCGTTGTCTTCCTTTTTTTATTTTTTTCTAGTTTGACAACTATACTTTCAAGCCAAAATGAATTTATAATTAACGTGATTCTATTCTAATGGAAATAGTGAACATTACAGCTTGGCTTACATCTATTCTTGGCTAGAAAAATAGGTCACTATTTAAACTGCATTTCCTTCCAAACAAAGTATTGTGAGGATGCTTGGTTAACTTTTTATTAGGTTAAAAACACATTATTCATTTTTTAAAAAAATACATGATTAAGTCTTTTGTAAAAACTCTAAGAAGCTTTAAATATTGAAAATTGAAGAAGAAAAAAAAGACAGTGGGTTTACACAGTGCCTTTCACTTAATGAACTTATTTTACAAGTTTATACACATTCATTTTGGCACACATTCAACCTTCTTCCTTTCAGATGAAATGCTGCTGCTTTCAAATATGGAGGCTTCGTGGGCAGAACAGTTTCTGGGATGTTTGATATAAACACGACCATATTTAGATGGTTCATAGATAAAGGTGAATACAGCATGGAGGCAGGTGGGATAAAGGGGCCACAGCCTAGTTGTGCCTGGGGACACAGGATCATATAAGGACCGTCCTGGACTTAGGGTTCAATGACCACCTGTGCTTGTTACTAGATGCTTACCTGTGGCCACCTCCTTAACCTTCACTATGCCTCAGTTTCCCCATCTATAAAGCGAGGATAATAATAGTACCTGTTGCATAAAGTATCGGAGGAACCAACTGACAAAGACATGTAAATCTTTTAGCGTAGTGTGTAATATGGCAAACACAATAAATATCTGCCGTTATTATTATTGATTTTATCAGAATCATCTTGTAAAGCAGTCAGGACCTAGCGGATGGTCACATGGGGAATACCACAGAAATGGGCCATATCTGATTAACTGTGCCTCTCATAGTCTATATGACACATGACTAGTATCACTGACTGGATTTGGTTAAAATGGCCACAGAAATACCTTGTGTGTCTAAAAGCATATTTTTCATGGTGTCCTTTCTGTAAAAACTTTTCATCATGAAGGGGTATAATTCCTCATAGTAGAACTTGGTCTAAAAGATGACAGTCTTAGGGGAAGGCTGTTATTTGACACCTGCTGTGCCCAATTCAGTATCCTGCACAGGCTGCCCCAGGATCACCACTGGGAGGGGCAGCTGGGACATTCATACAGGCACAGGGGTACAGAAATAAAGGGCATCTTGTCTGACCATCTCGATAGACCCAGCACAGCACTGCGAAGAATTCCAAAATAAAATTTCAGCAAGAGCAAAATCGATAGGAAGAAACACAGATGATAGAGCTAGCCAACCCTAGAGTCGGTAGTAATCCACGGAAAACTCCTTCCTTCCTACGCCAGAGAAAGGACCTTCTTTCCCACCCTCATCACCACTCGGCACACGTTTCCAGAAGACTAGGGGGGGACTTTGTGTGTGAGTGGGGGGAGTGGGGGCAGAGGGATCAGGACCACTACAGCAGAGAACTCCCCCTACACACGGGATTCAATGTACGATGACATGGATGGAGCTCAAGGGTATTATACTGAGCAAAACAAATCAGTCAGAGAAAGACAGATCCCATGTAACTCACTCACATACAGAATTTAAGAAACAGTACATATGGGGTGCCTGGGTGGCTCAGTGGGTTAAGCATCTGCCTTCAGCTCAGGTCAGGATCCCAGGGTCTTGGGATCAAGTCCCACACTGGGCTCCTTGGTCACTGGAGAGCCTATTTCTCTCTCTGTCTTTTGCTCCCCCTGCTTGGGCTCTCTCTCTCTCTCTTTCTCTGACAAATAAATAAATAAATAAATAAAATCTTTAAAAAAAAAAAAGAAAGAAAGAAAAAAAACAGAACAGATGAACTTAAGGGGAAAACAGAGACAGAAGCAAGGGAAGAAATCATAAAAGAGAGATAACTATAGAGAAGAAACTGAGGGTTGCTGGAGGGGAGGTGGGTGGGGGGATGGGCTAAATGGGGGATGGGTAGGAAGGAGGACCCTTGTTATATGAGCACTGGGTGTTTTTAGGTAAGTGATGAGTCACTAAATTCTATTCCTGAAACTAATATCACACTGTATGTTAACTAAAATTTAAATAAAAACTTGAAATTTTGAAAAAAAATTTATATATAAAAAAATTTATATATATACACATATATATATAAGTTATACACAAAGAGAGAGAGGAAACTCAAAATGCTTGAAGTTTTCAAAGATTTTCCAGGAATCAAACCTTCCACCTACCAATGGACCCTATTACTGAAGTAAATACTGAATGGCAATTGAAAAAATATGCATTCTCACACACAGCTCCCTAAGTTTCTACCCGCCCATTTCCTATCCCTTTAAGATGTGCTGTGCTTTTTAAAAATATTCCTCACCAACCCAAATGGGTTCGGTGTCTCTGATGAAATGCCTATGGCTCGCCACAGTTTTCATCATCATGGGTGTACAATGACTGATGGATTCTTCGATGTCTCTAACATACCCACCCACCTCGAAATCAATCACTCTAGCCACTGAGCAGTGGTACCTGAGGCGTGGCATGGTAGAATGTTCTGGAGAGACAGCATGACCCCAAGAGGTTATCTTTGTTCTGCCAGAGGAGAGTAGGCTGAGTGTTGTGACAGAGAACAGAGGGTTAGGACAGACTGACAAAAGGGAGGAGCACATACATCAGGCTAGAAGAAATTTGGGTAGTGGGATGGGTCTGAAGAAAATTCATGAGGAAAAAACTCAGTGCTGGAACTATCAACTCCAACCTGACCCACATATTTCTCCTCTTAAGGGCCTTCCTCCTACCTAGTCTCTGAGGAATCACTCCCCATTCCCAGAAGCCCCCCAGATAGTGCCTTCTGCCTCTTACTACAGCCTGCAATACTGTTTCCCTTCCTAAACGTCTAGACCTAAATTAAGAACTTTCTCCCTCCCACATGCACTATGACCACATGCCAGGCTCTGCATTACCTGGGATTTGGGTAAAATCTTAGCAAGGACTTTCCTGATGCATATATGCAATGCCCAGACAAATCCATACCTAAATTTCAATTATTGAAGAAAGCAAATACATATCTTACAATTTAAAGTTGTGTCTCTATTGCAGATTTCTTGCTAAGGCAGCGAAAACAATTATTTCAGAAATTTCAAAATCATTGTTAAGTCATAGAAGATTAGAAATTTCCTAAAATAAAACGACCTTGGCCCAACATCTATTAACATGTGGCCATCCACTTAAGAATTCTAGCAAACTCCAAGGCTTAGCTTTAGTGTCTTCTTACAAGTAAGCCAAACAAGAACTTATTTTCATTTCCAACTTTTTAGTGCTTTTAAAGAAGCATTTTTTTTCAGTTCAGTTTAGATTAACAGAAAAGGCCATGAATGTCTCTTGCTAAAAACTCCATTTTCTCAAAACATAGTATGATGAAAACTACATCATTGTAGTTAGGCCCCAGAACATTTTTCTTAACAACTTTTTTTTTCCCCCTAAAACCTAGGTGTAATGAGAAAGAAATATTATTCATTAGGTTCTTTGGACATTTTACAGAAAGCCTTGTTTTCTTTTCCCTGTTCACAGTTTACATGGGAGGCAGGGCAGCAGGTTGGGGGAGGGGCGGGCAACAATTCCTTAAGCATTTATCTGATTTCATGCCTGCCCCTGGGTGAGGATAGATGACATTCTTCGCATTACATTTGTGCTTGTGCGTAATTATAAAGGCTGTCGCTAATTGTTCTTATGATCTCCCATATCTTCTTTGTTTTTTAAGCACCGGGACGGGAATATTTGGTTCACCTAAGAAGAATCAACAGTGTATGTGTCTCTGATTTACCCTAGAATTTTACACTGCAAAAGCTACTGCTGTTTTGAGTCCCAGAATGTGTTCTAACAGTGTGCATTGTTGATGCCTAATACCCAGACAAAGATTAGTTTGTTATAAACTGTATAAATTAATTTCAGGGGTTTCAGGGTGGTAGTTGATCAAGTCCTATTGGACCGGCATGGTGCCTCAAAACGTGGACACCCTCCCAACAATAAGCCCTTAGCATGTACTCAGAAATAGAAGACTCACATTGGGAGAGTGCATTATTTAAATTAAATAAGGCTAAAAATCCATGGGTATATTTTAATTAGAATTCACAGAAAATGTTTTATTAAAAATTTAAAGATACACTCATTAGAATGGTTAATTTTTTTTTTTTTTTTTAAAGAAAGAAAGAAAAAGTATTGGCGAGGATGTGGAGAAATTAGAACACTTGTCCATTGTTGGCAGGAATGTAAAATGGTGCAGCTGCTATGGAAAACAGTTTGGAGACTCCTCAAAAAGTTAAATATAGAATTACCATATGATCCAGCAATTCCACTTCTGGGTATATACTCAAAAGAATTGAAAGCAGGAGCTCAGATGAACACCAACATTCATAGCAGCATTATTCATGAACTATAACCAAAAGGAGGAAACAACCCAAATGTTCATCAATAAATGAATGAATACACAAAATACAGTGTCTATACACAATGAAATATTATTCAGCCTTAAAAAGTAATAGAATTCTGGTGCATGCTGCACATGGATGAAAACATTACGTTAAGTGAAACAAGCCAGCCACAAAGAGGAAAGTATGGTCTGATCCTGTTTATGTGAGATACCCCCTGAGAGTCAAATTCATAGCGTCAGAAAATAGATTGCAGGTTACCAAATGCTGGGGACAGGGAGGAACAGGGAGTTACTGTTTAATGGTCACAGAGTTTCGGAGATGAGAAAAGGTTCTGGAACTGAACAGTGCTGAGAGTTGCACAACATTGGGAACGTACTTAATGCCACTGGATTGCACACTTAAAAATGGGTGACGTCGTAAGTTTTATGTCATGTATATTTCACACAGTAAAAAATAAATAAGTGGCTTTTAAAATTTTAAAGAAATGCAATACAGCTTGTGCAAAATATAGTAAAATGCCACATACACAGTGAATCTTTTCCTCTGTTACATAGAAAAAGGACACAAAGAAGGAGGCTGGAGGCCCCCACTAGCCTAGACTACGCCATGGACTGACCCCAAAAGGCCAGAACATCTTCTCAGGTCAGTCCAAAGCGTGGCAATGTCACACAGGTAAAACATTTTTTGACTGGTCCATATTTCCCTTTCCAGACAATTGTTGCATTATCCTGAATACACAGCCTAAGAGTTAAGAAACGGACGCTGTTGCTCTGAGACATAAATTATTCCACCTTATCTTTTTCCCTCATGGTGATTCAGTCAGGGAACATTATAATCCATTTGTTCAACTCTTTTCTTTTCATCCCATAAATGTACAACCACCCACACCGATAAACAAACACATTTTGCAGAAAATTAACAGATCGTAGAACCATACGTACTAGCTGTGTAATCTTGGAGAAAGCCGCCTCCTAAAACCTTAGTTTCCTAATCCGTGAAATGGAAATAAATATGCTGACATCCCAGAGTCAACCTAAGAATAAAACGAGAAGGGGCGCCTGGGTGGCTCAGTGGGTTAAAGCTTCTGCCTTCAGCTCAGGTCATGGTCCCAGGGTCCTGGGATCGAGCCCCGCATCCGGCTTTCTGCTCAGCAGGGAGCCTGCCTGCTTCCTCCTCTCTCTCTCTGCCTGCCTCTCTGCCAAACTTGTGATCTCTGTTTGTCAAATAAATAAAAAAAATATTTTTTAAAATAAAATGAGAAAATGTGGAAAGCACTCCACACCCCCCAACACATTATGAGGCTCTAAATGACTTTTGATTTCCATGAGTGAGTGAAGATAAATGAAGCAACTGGAAGAAAATAGGGAAAGAGGAACATTAGGACTTTCTTCAAGTAACCATATCCACACATGATTTATCTGATCTGTGGGAGCTTTCATGCAAAATGGGTGTGGAGATTTACAAGATTGGGCCTGAAGTGAACTGATGCACTCAGACATACTATATGTTGTAGTAATTCTAAAATAATCAAAGCAAAAATAAACAAAATGACACCAGTAAAATACACAGACAAGATGATACAAGAGAAACCACATATAATTGGGTAATAACCACCACAACTGTGACTAGCATGCAATTGTGAATCACAAAACATTTGTTTGCTATGGTTTCTTTTTTTCTTTTTCTTTTTTCTTTTTTCCCCTTTCATGGAAAAAAAAAAGTTGGTTTTTCTTCAAAATACAAACACTGGTTTGTGGGTTTGGAGTGATTTTTTTTTTTTTTTTTGACTCTTTGTATAAAAAGGTCAGAGTAACTATCAACCCAAGTATGAAAGGGTAAGAGTTTTCCGGCTCTGGAAATTTGACTGTTAAACAAAAGAAAAAAAGAGACCACCTTGTATCACTGAAGACAGAATAAAGAAAACAGTGCATGTTTCCAACTTGCAATGTCATAAGGAATTTTGATCACTTTGGCACTGGTGTTGGAGAAAACGTTGTTTGTGTCTGTTGTTTTCCTGATCCTTTAAAAGTTATTTTCTTATGTCTAAATGAGAAAGGAACATATCTCCCCTGAAAAGAATTATTAACACAAAGGCAAACAATCTGTTGGATTGGCTTTACAGTAACTTGACTAAGCTCGGATGGGTGTACAATGAGAGCTATATGAAAACTCAGGTTGCATAATGGTAATGGCAGCCTGAACAGTGCCGAGGAAGCAATATTTTGCTCAGATCCATGGCAATGTCCCAGTCGTCACACGTACAGAACAAGCCTCCTGAACATTAGGTCATATTTACCTCATCAGGTAAAAGTCAGAAAGGATACCTGTAGGTCACTACAGCCTGGGAGTAAATGAATTTATTTTTAACTCACTGCTCACTCCTTTAAATATTTAATTTAGTTCTGACCACTAAATTACATTTTCTCAATAATCTGTCTGTGGGTTCATAAATATATATATGTATGTATATATAGATATATAAAATACATATAATACTATAGAATACATATGCATAATACTCTGGAGGAAACAGATATTTCTTGTCTGATTTCTACAAGATTTTTTCACAAAACCAATTCACCCATATCTGCTCAAGATAAATACTAAAAGGTAATAAATATCTACTTTGATCAGAAAGTACACATACTCTCAGGTTCAACGATATTATTTAAATGACTGAAATTATAATCTTGTTACCCATCAAAAAATAAATATAAACACTTGTTTTTTAGATGGCAGCTTTTAAGAGAAAATTCTTAAAGAAAGGTAGCTTCTCTGTTAAACAACTCTTTTGTTTTAACAAAAAGATGGAAGAAACATTCAGGATTTCATCGATATGCGTAGGCTTTGTTACTAAATGAAGATAGGATGTGAAAAGAAAAATACTTGTAATATAGTTACATTCTTAAGGCAATATTTAGAGAAGAGTAGAATCAGCTAATGGAAGTGTTTAGAAAGGAAAGCAAGATCCCACTCTCAGAGTGATGCTCTGATTGGGGTACTGGTTATAAATCTTCCTCATTCACTAAATTTCCTTTTTTTTTTAAATTTCATCTTTTTTTTCTCCCCCATAAAGATTTTATTTATTTGACAGACAGAGATCACAAGTAGGCAGAGAGGCAGGCAGAGAGACAGGGGGAAGCAGTTTCCCTGCTGAGCAGAGAGCCTGATGTGGAGCTCAATCCGAGGACCCCGAGATCAGGACCTGGGCCGAAGGCAGAGGCTTAACCCACTGAACCACCCAGGCTCCCCCATTCATTAAATTTCTTAATGGAGATGATAGTTCTACACACTGGCCTCAAGCAACATTAGAGAAGAAACTAATAATAAAATTAGTAATAGTGATAATATCTTGCATTCAGGTAACCGCTACTTTTCCCATAGTAGAAAATCAAAATTCTTTCATTTATTTGGGCTCAAAGTGATGGTAACACTTAATAATAATAATAATGAGGGTATAACATACCCTTGCCAAATTACTCTGTTGCACACCTAAAACTAATGTAACATTGTGTGTCAACTACACTTCAAATGGAAGGAAAGAAGGAAGGAAGGAACCAATAGTAATAATAATGAAGGAAGGGGTTACTCCTTAACAAGCACAAGGTCTTTTAAGGTATTTTTAGTTAAGAGACAGATATTACTAGTACTCTGCCTCTTTTAAAACCAAGAAGAGAGGGGCACCTGCATGGTTCAGTGGGTTAGACATCCACAACTCTTGATTTTGGCTCAGGTCATGATCTCAGAGTCCTGAGATCAAACCCTGTGTTGGCTTCATGCTTAGCGGGGTCAGCTTGAGGTTCTCTCTCCTCCTCCTCTGCCCTGCTTCCCACTCCACCCCCTACCGTGTGCCCTGTCTCTAAATAAACTAATAAATTAAACCTTTAAAAAAAAAAACTAAGAGATAAACTGATGTAATAGCATCTATTATACATCTCTTCTTTGAAAAACAGAAGGCTCTAGTGGAAAATCTCATAATGGAGGAGATATTTAGGTTATGGAGAAGTTATGGACTCCTCTCCCCAGGAGCCAAGAAGCGAGATTCTGTTTAGCCAGAATACTGGTTCTCAGTCAGGACATTTGGAAATACCTGGAGGCCTTTGTGACTGTCACCACAGGGATGGGTGGTCTGGGTCTTCTGGTCTCCTGGTATCTCGTGGGTAGAAGAAGACAGAGATGCTGCTAAACATTCTACAATGCCCAAGACAACCCCCCGCAGGAAAGGGTATCCAGCCCAAACACCAAAAGCCTAAGGTTGAGATGCTTTTCATAAGACTGGGATAGGACAGGGCTGAGTAAACTTCGCCATAAAGGGCCAGATAATTCATATTTTAGGCTTTGCTGCCTTCACAGTCTTTGTCACAACTATTTAACTGATTCTATACCACAGAAGCAGCCACAGGCAAGAAAAAATGGGGGCAGCCCTGTGTTAATAAAATTTTATTTGTAAAAACAAGGTGGTAGGAGCCATTTGGCTCTCCTTCCTTGGTGTGCTGACTGCTGGCATGAATTCTTTCTCTCTTACAGAATCCTCTCATTTTTATTTCTGGAATTGGAAAGAATTCCAGTATTAAGAATGACTTTTTGATAGTAGGAGTTTAAGTTTAGGAGTCACATTCAATATTGGAGGAAGTCTCTAATTCTAGCAGCAAAACGAAATCTGCACACTGGCGGTTACTTTTTTTTTTTTTTAATTTACTCTTTACTTTGAGAGGAAATAACTTTTCCATTGATTTTATTTATAGAACAGATTTAAGGATGAGGCAACTTGGTCCCCTCTCCCACCACCCCTCCCCCACCCTCCTAAAACCAGCAAATAAACACAATAAAGTAAATCTATGCCCTGGTTCTCTAAACCGAAGCTTCTTATTCTGTAGGCCATGGTGCCATGGCAAATCCCAAAAAAGATTCAGGGTCTTCTAAGTTTGCTGAAATTCTGTGTAAATTCTTGTATGTATACCTGTGCATTCTCGTGACATCCTAGACCTTTTGAAAATTGAAGATCCACGGCTAACTCACGAGAGGTAATGCCAAAGGAATGTTTTCAAGAATGGACTCCTTCTCTGAGGCTCCCAGGGTCCTTGAAAATCACTGCACAATAGCAGAATGGGTCTTGCGTCTTCGACAGACTGACCCGGTTGCTGTAGGTTACCATGTAGTGTCTGATCCACTGTGTGGAACTTGGCCTCCAACTTGGTCAGTTGGCAAAGGTACGTCTCTGAATCTGAAGTCTGGGTACCTGTTTAGTACCCTATTCTTTTTCTACTGCCTTGTTCTAAAAACCATCCAAGAAGGCTTTCAAAGATAAGTTTGTCTAGTGACATAGTGTATATGTTTAAGAGATGAGAAAGAGAGAGGCAAAGGGAAAACATGCAGGGACAGAAAATGGAGCCAATAATAGAAAAGTTTCTCTGACAGACTCCTTCGCAAATCCTATCAGACGTGTCATTCAACTTCTTGGTGCTTCTGCATCCCAATCTTCAGGGCTGAAATCGATGACTTCTACATGGCATTTTCCTTACAGTCAGGATTTATCAGTGGTATAGTAATCAGTCAACAAACATTTACTAAATCTCCATTGTGAATGTAGCATTTTATTAGGTGGCACGATGAGTCAGAATTAAGAGTTTCACCCACTGAATCATTAACCTCACTTCCTGTATTAAGTGTGCTCTTTGGGGAGGTTCTTCTGTCATCTGGTTCTGCAGTCTTTGGCTTATGAAATCAGACTTAAATTATACCCTAACTAAAGATAGTTCATACGAGGTGTCTCAGAATGAGAAAGCAAAAAAAAAAAGGGGGGGGGGACGGGGGAGAATAGTGATAAATGGGAGAAAGAACGGAAGAAACAGTGAACACTTGGATTTCAAAAAAAGAAAACAGTGACTTGCAAACAATGTTTCTTTTGGATATTACAGAACATTAGATTTGAAAAATAACACGAGAAAGAGATCTAAGGTGGGAACGCCGTTCGGCAAACTTTCAACACAGGTTATTGGAGTCATCAGCCTGCGGAAAAATAAACAATGTTCTTTTCCTAGGGGAAAGAGTTTCAGGGAAACCAGGCAAGAAGAAAGAGTAAAGAATTTCTCTTTTAAGGCTTGAGCTGCCGAGAGAACACAGGATCTTGTCAGGCCAAATGCTTGCTTCCAAGACGATGCCTCTCTTCATCAAGGTGACCCGTTTGAGTTTGGGGCTGGCGTGTGCTTGGCTGGGGAGCCTTCCATCCACACCGCACACTAAGGCACAATCTGAACACTTTGCTTTTTGCTTTCAATGCATAAAGTTGGACTGCTGAATCATCGCGATGCTCGTGGAGTATATAGGCACAAATCTGTAAACTCTGGGACACGGCTACATCTTTGCGCTGCACAACAAGGAAGGCGAACCGCTCCGAGCGATGAACACTTCGTCTCTATTTTTACGGTTGTTACCACGTAGTCACAAACAAAAATTGATGATGAAAGAATTAAGTTGATCTATCTCACGCAATATCATTAGTCACTTCCTAGGTTCTGGAGCTCCCCAAAGCAAAGAGAGAATAAAATTTCAAAATATGACATTGCTAGACGGTTTCATGGATATCAAGTTGGTACAGGCGCATAAATCAGAATGTATTCAAAGGAGGGAGCAGATGTTTGAATTATTCCAACAAAGTGAAATCATCTTCTCTCTTACATGCTACAAATCGACAGCCTTTTCATGAGTATGAAAGCCGAGGAAAGGATTAGGATTCCTCATTTAGGTGATTTATATTCCCTTTGAGGATTGTACGCGAAAGTGGCAGGAGCTAAGGACACTGGGCTATTTCCATAACCGTGCCTGTTTGTGGCAAGCAAGCCCACTGCATACTGAGGCACAAGTAGGCAAAAACCATCCTCACTGAATTTTTTTATTTATGATCGTCTTCCTTCTTAGCATTTGAGTTGAAGTTATCCGTCCAGCCAAAATGAGAACATGGGGAAGAGGAAAAAAAAAAAAAATTAATAATGTGTAAAGATTCTAGGAGGCCCCAGAAGAGGCCTTCATTTGAGATTATTTTCCGGCAGACCTTTCGTTTTGTTTTGGTTTAGTTTTGTACTCGGCTTCCTCACAAGACCTGGCTAGTGGAGGTTCACACAGTGCAGGTGCACGAACGCAAATGGCTCTTAAGATGAAACTGGTGGGGCGCCTGGGTGGCTCAGTGAGTTAAAGCCTCTGCCTTCAGCTCAAGTCATGATTCCAGGGTCCTGGGATCGAGCCTCTCATCGGGCTCTCTGCTCCGCTGGGAGCCTGCTTCCCCCTCCCTCTCTGCCTGCCTCTCTGCCTACTTGTGATCTCTGTCTGTCAAATAAATAAATAAAATCTTTAAAAAAAAAAAAAAGAAAGAAAGATGAAACTGGTTTTGTCTGAAAGATATACAGTGAATAAGTAGTGCTATTGCTTAAGAGTTGTTTCCCAATACTTCTCCTGTTGGGGATGTGTATCTATTTCGTCTACACCCTGTCACAGGAGATGCGAGAGAGCAGAGCTCACATCTGATGCATCACAACTCCCAACATACTTTGCATACAGAAGCCTTAACAATTGGGGATAAACTTGGGCTTTCCTACCACGCCGTAGGCAGCTCTGTCTTACAGGGACTGCACATCAATCCACAAGACTCTCCTTTCAAACGTGAGGAAATGATCACCTTTTTATAGAACTGAATCACTATAAAAACAAAACCCTGATCAAAAAATCTCCAGTGCCAAAAAACTGTATTTTCAACTGTCTTACTACTGTATTTTTAACTGTCTTAACTTCTGTGTTCTAACGAAATGTTAGAATTATACTCCAGTATATAGTAAACACTGAACAAGGATTTTTGGAAACTAACTTGGGTAATTATATTATTATATAATATAATATATTATAGTATATCATATTACATTATATTAATTAACATTACCAAATATTAAGCAATAAGTGTCTGAGCAGGGACGCCTGCTTGGCTCAGTTAGTTGAGCGTCTGCCTTCAGCTCAGGTCATGATCTCAGGGTCCTGCAACGGAGTCCCACATCAGGCTTTCTGCTCAGCGGGGAGCCTGTTCTCCCTCTCACTCTCTTTGAATTATTCCAACAAAGTGAAATCATCTTCTTTCTTACATGCTACAAATCGACAGCCTTTTCATGAGTATGAAAGCCGAGGAAAGGATTAGGATTTCTCATTTAGGTGATTTATATTCCCTTTGAGGTTTGCACTCTCTCTCTATGCTCTCTCTCAAATAAATAAAATCTTTTTAAAAATAATAAAAGAATAAATAAATGAGTAGCAGAATAGGTATTTCATAAATTATTATTTCACCCAAACTGTTAAAATGTTGGGGGGGGGGAATAACTTTATTCTATCTATAACATCAAGAAAAGAATAGGATTCTGAAGTATGTTTTAAAAATATAAGAAAATTACCAAATGTCAAACTACAGTACTCCCTTCCCCTGGCTTCAGTTACCTGCAGTCAACCACAGTCTGGAAACAGATGACCCTTCTTCTGACATACAGTCAGATTCCCCCTCACTTCATGTCATCATGTAGGCATTTTATCACCTCACATTACCACATTACCACCATCATCAGAATGAATACAGTTTAAGATTTTTTTAAGATTTTATTTATTTTTTTGACAGAGAGAGAGAAAGAAAGAGTGCACAAGCAGGGGGGAGGGGTAGAGGAGGAAGCAGATTCTCCACTGAGCAGGTATCCCTATGCAAGAATGGATCCCAGGACTCTGGGATCATGACCAGAGCCAAAGACAGAAGCTCAACCAACTGAGCCACCCAGGCATCCTAGTTTAAGATATTTTGACAAATCATATTCACATAACTTTTATTACAGTAAATGATTATAATTGTTTATTATCGGTTAATGTTGCTAACCTCTATTGTTGCTAAAATATATATGGGGTTCGGTACTATGCACAGTTTCAGGCAATGTATCCTTGGGGATATTGGGCCATATGCC
This sequence comes from Mustela nivalis, assembly GCF_964662115.1. Classification (NCBI taxonomy): domain Eukaryota; kingdom Metazoa; phylum Chordata; class Mammalia; order Carnivora; family Mustelidae; genus Mustela; species Mustela nivalis. The sequence continues at coordinate 55,898,158 of NC_139034.1, read as the reverse complement.
CCAGACATAAGGGGAGACTACTGTATTTTCAACTGGAAGAACTCCATAGATAAACATATCTTTCCTACTAGCTGTATGCATCATCAGAGTTGGAATTATCTTTTTAAATCTTTGTATCTCTGGTGCCAGCTCATCTCAGATACATATTAGCTGTTCAGAAATCATTTAATAACGAAGTGATAAATGAATGAATGACTAAGGGGGCAACTAAAAGAATATCCTTCATTTATGAAAATGCTACAGTAGCAGTAGAAGATCCACTCTGATGTTCTCTTTCAACCTCAGGCATCATAGCTCATCTAGTGAGTTCCAGCTATGCTCTTCCACCAAGGCTACCCTTGCCAAATTGACTGGATAGGATTGGGTGGTGATTCATGTCTAAAGCTAACCAGAACAGACCCTACAACAAACTTTGTCTCCTCTGGAGCTTATGGGTATTGGTTTGCTAGGGCAGGTCTAGAGTCTGTCTTCCTCTGGGTGCTGTCTTCTCTGGTTTCCCAGGGTGGCATTGTGATCTCCCCTTTCTGGCAGGGCTGGAACTCCAAGCTCTCTCTGCACACCCTTCCTTCAGCCTGCTTCATCCTGGCCCAGTCTGTACCTAATCCGGTAGTGGTTACTCTCAAGGAACAGGGGTTCTTACTCTGCACATAGGAATAACTCAGCCCTCAGCCTTGCACTCCTGGGTGATGCCGACATGGACTCCTGGGATCGCCTTGCTTTCTCATTTCTGTTGCCCTGATGTATGGATTCCAGCCATTTCAGCTTTTCCGAACTCTGACCTCTGTCTCTTTAGCTCAATGGAATCACCATGCTCAGCTCACAGCCCAACTCTCTGCAACGCAGTAGGGAAGTTATCCCCAACAGAATGAGGGACTGTGAGGTATACCTCTTAAGTTTTCTTCCCGAAGAGTTGACTGCCCAAAATCAGTGAACGTTTCACCCAATGTTCCAGTTGTTTCTAGTGGGAATCCTAGTTCAGTACCAGGTACTCTGTCTTGACCAGAAAAAGCACTGATTTTAACAGAATGGAATGAAATGGAATGAATAGTACAGAATAGAAACGATTGGAATGAATAGACTAGGCTAGAATAGAAGAGAACAGAAAATATGGCAGCATGTCTCTAGTAAAGGTAAATACTGTTTTGTGCAACTTTGATTTCAGTTAAACATATCTATATCTATAGTTATATAGATATAATTTGACATCCAGTCAAAATTTAAAGAAAATTTCTTATTGTGACTCATAGTCAAAACAATTTTTAAAATTCATTGAATCAGATCAAATTCCACAACCTCGATTTCCTTCATATACAGTTGAATTCATTTCAGACAGCATGTCAATTCAAGAAAATGATGTATTTATCCATACACTCAACAGAAATATTACGAATACTTAAATAAATTGGCTTATTCTAGGCCTGAAAGGAAGGGTTTTTATGTGGGAAAATAAACCCACCGCTCTCTCATTTTAATATCTTTTAATGATTCTCTGTCATCTACACTCGCGCCTCTCACATTTCCACAACCCTATGAATCTCCTTGGGATCTTGTGGTGATGAAGCCTGATGCACGGAACTTGTCACATGAGGTTCTGCGTTTCTGACCAGCTTCTGGGTGATGCCAGTGCTTCTATTCCACGGAACACAGGGTGGCAAGAATCTAGAGCAGAGGCCAGCAGACTCTGTGGAGAGCCAAACAGTCAATATTGGAGGCTTTTAAGCCATGGGCAGTTTTCGTTTCTCCTCATCCTCTTCCTCTTCCTTCTTCTAAAGCAATTTCTTTTCAATGTAAAAAACCTTCCTTAGCTCATTGGCCCTGCAAAGCTGGACACTGGCCTACAGGTTATAGTTCACTGATGCTGACCTAGAGCATCCCTGGCTAATAGAAATATAATAAGAGGGGCGCCTGGGAAGCTCAGTCTGTTAAGCAACTGCCTTTGGCTCAGGTCATGATCCCAGAGTCCTGAGATCGAGACCCGCATTGTATTGGACTCCCTGCTTTTCTGGAAGCCTGCTTCTCCCTCCCCCACTTCCCCTCTCTCATTGTCTCTCTCTCTTTCTGTCAAATACTTGAAATCTTTAAAATATATATATATATATAATGCAAGCACGTAATTTAAAATTTTCAAGTAGCCACATTTTTTAAAGAACTAAAAAGGAAAAAAAAAAAAAAAGAAAAAGGAACAGGTGAAATTAATTGTGATGATGTTTTATTTAAGCCAAAATACTAAAAATAATATTTTTTCTACATATAATGAATATAAAAATTACTGATGAGGGTATTTTACTTTTTTGTCAGACTAAGTCTTTGAAAATCAAAATGTATTTTACACGTAGAGCATATTCTGATTTGGACTAACCACATTTCCAACGCTCACCAGGCACGTGTGGCTACTGGCTACTGTACTGGACAGCACAGATCGAGGAGAAAAAGCTCAAATTTGTTTCTTTGGCATATGGTGGCACTGTATGATCTTTCCCTGCTAAACTCTCCAGCTTTAAGTCCTACCTCTCAACCATGTACATTTGATGCTCTTGTCTTGCTATATATAGGAGTTCCATGCCTTGAATATATTGTCTCCTCTAATTAAAATGCCCTCACCTTTCCAGCCCCCATCCTGAAAACTTGACTCGCCCTTTCTTTAAACTGACACAATTACGGTAGCATTACACATATTGAGAAAACACTAGAAACTTACAGGGAAAAAATGCACAAGACCACTTCAGTGCTGATGTTATTATTTCAGAGTCCTAATTTTAAATTATTAAAAAATTCATCGGGTAATTATTACTTATTTTTAATATTAATATGAAGTGTTACTCTAATATTAACATCAGTGTTCTCTAGGGAGGGAAAAACTTGTTTTTCTTCCCTTCGTAAAACAGAACCTTTTTTCCGAAAGCACTTACAATGTATTTGTTTATCACCATGGCATCTCTGAGTATGGTTCATGTCACTGCTTTTATTTAATAGTCATGGAAGCTAATCCTTTCAGGTGGCTAAATGGCCTTGCATGAGCTTGATAAATATATCAAAGATTTCATTTTTTTCAGGAAGTCTTTGAAAATAGGTAATTCCCAACTACCTGGTAGAGTACAAATGTAGTTACTTAGAAGATGTAGACCTGTCAAGATAACAGGTAAAAAAAAAAAAAAAAAAAAAAAGCAATATACTACAAAGACTCTGATATCCTGAGTTTAATTCCAGATTTTTGTCCTGAGCTGGTAAGAAAATTAAAAACAACCGTCTGGGTTTCCTAATCCGTAAGGAGGATCATACAAGAATATTGACCTTTCAGGAACCTAGATGTCCATCAACAGACGAATGAATAAAGAAGATATATACACAATGGAATACTATGCAGCCATCAAAAGAAATGAAATCTTGCCATTTGCGACAACGTGGAGGGAACTAGAGGGTGTCATGCTTAGTGAAATAAGTCAAGCGGAGAAAGACAACTATCATATGATCTCCCTGATATAAGGAAGTGGAGATGCAACATGGGGGGTTACGGGGGTAGGAGAAGAATAAATGAAACAAGATGGGATTGGGAGGGAGACAAACCATAAGTGACTCTCAGTCTCACAAAACAAACTGAGGGTTGCTGGGGGGAGGGGGTTTGGGAGAGGGGGGTAGGGTTATGGACACTGGGGAGGGTATGTGCAATGGTGAGTGCTGTGAAGTGTGTAAACCTGGCGATTCACAGACCTGTACCTCTGGGGATAAAAATACACAATATGTTTATTAAAATAAATAAATAAAAGAATATGGATCTTTCAGGATCATAGTAATAACCAAATAATCAAATAATGTAAGTTACATTATTCAAAATTTCCCTCTAAGATTTTGTTCCTATGACCTGAGCACGTTTTTAATGAAGTCAGATTTTCATTCAACAATCTTACCTTGGAGGTTTGGGCTAGAGTGAAGAATTGCTCCCAGAATAGGTAGAAGGGGGTCCATCGTGAGTACTCCTTTAGAAATCCTTTTAATCCTATTAACCAGGGCTAATATCCGTGGTGCTGACCACTGGATGCGTATTCACATTTCCAGAGCACTTATAAAGGTATTATCAAGGCCTGGCCAATGACATTGGAATCTTTGGGGGTGTGGGCCAGGCCTAGATAATTTTTAAAGTGCCCCCTTCTCCTCCCAGGTGATTCTAATATGCTGTCAGGTAGAGAACTACTGGGTCTATCAATCTAGGGTTCTTTATTTGTGAAACAGGGCCAATTCTTTGGTCATAAATTGTTGTGAGGATTAAAAGAGCAAATGGGGGCGTCTGGGTGGCTCAGTAGGTTGGGCCTCTGTCTTCAGCTCAGGTCATGATCCCAGCATCCTGGGATCCGGCCTCATATCGGGCTCCCTGCTCTGTGGAAAGCCTGCTTCTCCCTCTCCCACTCCCCGTGCTTATATTCCCTCTCTCACTGTGTCTCTCTCTATCAAATAAATAAATAAAATCTTAAAAAAAAAAAAAAGAGCAAATGTATATAAAGTAGCTGGCACATTTTAGAAATTTGTTAAGAATTCCTTCCTATCCTCACGCTTCTTCAATTAATTCCCTTACCTCCCACTAACTGCTTGGATGCTAAAACTGTTCTCTTCTCAAATAGTATTTTTTCAGGATGTTTGTTGTTGCTTTTAGTTGAACGGAACCAGTAGCTTCTGGCCGTGGTTCAACCTCAGCCCACATGAGGAATACCACACATTTCCCTACCTCCAACATCAGTACCCGAGTTTCCCCAAGCAGAGACAGGCTACTACAACATGCCCCTTGCTCTCACGAGCTGAAGAACTCTCAGGAGAAATGTTAGAATCTGGATTAGAATTCTGGATTAGAATCTCCCAGAACGGTTTTAAAATGCAGATTCCTAGGCTCTACCCTCAATTTACTGAACCAATTTCTGGAGCCACAGCGCCTTTTTAACAGCTTCTCAGGTGATTCTTGTGCTAATGATTAAGAACTGTTGGCACAGGGCACCTGGGTGGCTCGGTGGGTTGAGCCTCTGCCTTCGGCTCAGGTCGTGATCTCGGGGTTCTGGGATCGAGCCCCACATCGGGCTCTCTGCTCAGCGGGGAGCCTGCTTCCCCCTCTTTCTCTGTCTACCTGTGATCTCTCTCTCTCTCTCTGTCAAATAAATAAATAAATAAATAAATAAATAAATAAATAAAAGAACTGTTGGCACAGAGAAAGAAACACCTGCAGACACAGCCACTACATCACTCCACCCACTACAATCTCCTCAGAGAACTGGAAGACAGTGGTGCTGCTCAAGGGTGGTGATGGCGTTCTTTAGCCTCTAAACAGCTTTCTACTTTTTTCTAAAATATTTTCTTGACCTTGAAAATGTTATTTTGTTTCCACTATGTCTTAGGGCTGGAAATGCTTTGAGTATCATCTAATTCAATCCTTTGTTTTGTAAGAAAGACTGGGACTTTCCCAAAGTCACCAACCTAGTGGCGCCACAGACAGTAAGGCAAGGGGCTGCCAACTTTTCTTCTAAAAGGCAAAACGGCTCCATGAAGATAGGGCTCCCAGAATGTGCGCATTCCCGACAAAGCTTCACTTGGACAGCACATTTTAAATATGTAACTGAACAGAAAAACAATACCTACCCTGGCTGTAACAGACTTGGAAATGATTTACTTGGAAAGACCTGAGCCTGTGCGGTTTGGGGACTTGGTGGACAGGTAAATGATTGTCAGAGCTGTGGGACTGCTCCATCCTTCCTACGTGAGTCACGCGTCCTCCTAGCTACCTGCCTCCCAGATAGGTGAGGAAATTCAGCACAGAACATTATCTGTTCACAAGTTCAAACGAAGGAATTCAACAATGGAAGTGGAGAATGCGGTGTCATTAGAATAATCCCTTCCACAGTCATGGCTTTGGAATTTGTCAAGGTACATCCACAAACACAAGAAAAGCTCTACTTGTTTACTTCACTTGGCTTCCAACGATCACTGCTTTCGTTTTTATTATGAAGAGTTTTTACATTTCTGAAGCTTGATTCATTTAAGTAATCGCCATCCTCCGATCTGGGTCATGGGTCGTATTTATTGCAAAAGAAAAATACAAATCACAATTCAAGAGCAAATTCCACATATTTTCCACGTCCTAAACTTTTCAACCTCTCTTACGCTGTGCGGGGCTGATTCGTTTCAAGGAACAGCACATTCCCCAGAGGTAATCAGACTGAAGCCGGAGAGGAACAGGGCGGGCCTTCAACAGAGAGCTCTGAGTGTTTGCCATTCACTGTCCTTAATATTTGGTTCTGTTTCTAAACATTATTAAGAGGTTTTAAAAATAAACCTGCGGTAGTATTGGTTTAAATCATCCTGAGTCCTAAATCATGGGGAGAAACACACACATACACACACACACACACACACACGTACACATGCACACACGCACACAGGCACTTGCACACATTTTCCTCTTCTTGTTCACCGCATAAGCAGGGTGTTGTTTCTGACTATTCATTTCACTGTTGAAGAAAACATAAATAAAACATGGCAGGATGAACGGATCACATCATTAACTTAAACTGCCCCATACTTGAGAAGAATATATAGTTTACAGAGTAATGAGGTGCCTGGAACTTGTGCGTAGAAAGTGTTCCTGTTTGTAAATAATGTATACAGCATTCTGCTTATTTCTTTCTCTTTTGTTTTTCTTTTCATTCTTTTTTCCACTACAGTCACAGTTGAGTCTCGATTATCCTTTTGTGATTGTGTTTCCTGAATTGCTAACTAAGCTATTTTTAAAAGTGCATACAAAATAAACAATTCAAGATTCTTAAAAGACAAAGGCTAGTTGATGCTTCTAAACGAATGGGAAGAAAGGGTCCTTTCACCTTCTAAACCTACCTTTTCCTAGAGGAAGCCCGTTGGCCCAGGAGGCAGGCAGAGAAAGACAAACCAGCGAGGGTTAGTACCAAGGGTTCATGGCCAGCCTCGTGTTGGGTACTTTTTCTAACGACAACCTTATAAGGTCAAAATTAGTATTCCCCACTTCTAAAGAACAAAGATTAAAAGAGGTTAGGTGACTCGCCCAAGATTATAAAACAATAAATGGAAAGGAAGGATTCAAATCTAGGCTGGCTTAAGGGACTTGAATGTCTGTTTTTTCTTCCGGTAGTGTTCAAAAATGACTACTTTTTTTTTTTTTTTTTGCAAAGATACCATAGGTTGTTTCCACTGTCTGTGGGTTCTTTTGCTTGTGCATTTGTTTGCGGATTGTTTGGGTTTATTTGTTTGCATTCTGCATTGTCTGTTTGCTAACATAAAGGAGAGAGAATGAGGGCCCTGGAAGCAGGTCGCTCTCACACCCAGGATCACCGAGAGCTAGAAGTTAGGCTATGGTAATCCATTATCTAAGGGCCCAAATGCTCCCATTTGTTACAGAGAAAACAGAACAATCCCAACTAACACCCCTGTGGGACTGATGCGGCATCTAGGCTTCTCCTGACAGAGAGGGTCACCCCCCATGAAGGTAGTGCAGGGTAGGACTGCCTGGGTTACTCTTTGAAGGGAGATGGTCCCTTTGGGCTCCTCAGGAACCCACTTACTTGCAGACATTTCATGATGCTTTGGGTTTTTCCTGACTCTACTTACTGCTCAGAAAGCCAGTGACCCTAGAAATGGAGATGCCACCATCAGAAAATATGGGAGCCTCATCAGATCACAGCCCACAAGAGGACCCATGGGAGCAGCTTCCGGGTAAGGAGAGAGGGAGTCCTTAGACACAGGCTGATGTTGCTTTTTGTTTTAACCACATTGTAAGTTATGTCATAAAAGAGAATAACACAATAATGGAGAGATATGTCCCTCCACACCACGGTGCTTTCCCAGAATCTTTCCAGCACCCAGTGCAGGTTCCATGAAAAGAGTATAAACTCTGGAATCAGACTGACCTAGTTCTGCATTTCAGATAAACAACTAGCCAGTTAAATGGGCCTCTGTGAGTGCCCATGACCTCATTCGTAGCACAGGGATAATAACACCAACCTTTCCACATTGTTTTGGGGATTAGAGATAAAAGAAGTGAAATGCCTTGAGGATACTCAGGCAAGAGCCCTGGTTGGTTGTTTTAGCCCTAAATAGAGCCCAGGCCTAAAATCTTAACAGCCAAGGGGTCCTGGAGGTCTAGCCTAGCAGCTTTCCCAAAGCAGAAATACTTCTTTAACATACCTGATGGATACAGTTTGATTACTTTCTGCTTTGAGAGGTAATCTGAGCCCAGTTCTGGGTGTGTAAAGCAAAAATGATGAATTAGTTAAAATTCATCTCTTTGGAGAATTTTTTAAAAAACTATCAGATGAGATTATTCAAATGGATTCGTGTGCCAAGAAGTGAAGCAAAGCTGAGTTTTGAGTGAGGTAGAATAAGTTAGTGAAGGTTAAAGGTGACCACCTAAGGCCTGAAGTACATCAAAATTCTTGAAAAAAAAATCCTTTTACACTCATAAAATTGTATATTAATGCCACGGTTAAATTCACATGCGTTTAACTGTCTTGGCAAATATTTTGTTCACAACTTGAGGTAATAAACTTGTAGATTCCCTATTTATATTTACTGAATAAATGAGCTCCAATTATGGAAAGATTTGGTTAAATATTCAAAATTGTCTTTGTTACTTGATTTTTAAGAAATGGCTTTGTGCCATTCCTGTCCTCCTGCTCTACCAACAACACACCCATTCAAAAATTAGAAAATTTACCTCTCAGTAGGATCAGATCCATAGTTAAAAAACAATCTCAGTAGACATTCTGTTCTGGTACAATTCAGTCAGGCCCCTGTGTTCAAATGGAAACTCCATACCGCAGGGCTGAGTCAAGGGCACAGAGAGTTACACATGTCCCCCACCCAAAATGCTTGTCAATTTCCAAGACTTGATAAATGTGATCTTTGAAACCCAATGTGACCGTGGGAAAAATGTTTCTGAGATTATACTACTGCCCACAAATGATAACTGGATCTCGCCTGCTAGAAACAGGTGAAAAGAATCTGAGCCCTCTACAATTGAGAACTTGAAACATCATTTTTGGAAAATGGATTTTTTTTTCTTTTTTCTTTTTTCTTTTTTAAGTAAGCTCCACTCCTAACATCGGGCTCACACTCACCACCCCATGATCCAGAGTCACACGCTCTACCGACTGAGCCAGCCAGGGACCCCAGAGAAAACAAATTTAAGTTTAAGTGTACTCTCACTTGAGAAAGGGACTAAAGTAGCCATCTCTAAATATTTTATTTATTTGACAGACAGAGATCACAAGTAGGCAGAGAGGCAGGCGGGGGGTGGGGGTTGGAGCAGACTCCCCACTGAGCAGAGAGCCCGATTCGGAGCTCTATCCCAGGACCCTGGGATCATGACCTGAGTCGAAGGCAGAGGCTTTAACCCACTGAGACACCCAGGTGCCCCTAAAGTAGCTATCTCTAGAGAAAAAATTATCACCCAGTTCAAATCACTTGAACAGCCTTAATTTGTTCTTTTTATAGTTTGCTCACAGCTGTGACTCAAGAAGATAGCTAGTATTAAGGGAATTATAAAAATATAAATAAAACAAAGTGTATAGAAAATCAATTAGATAAGTATGGTTTGATAGCTCCTTGTATAGGGAGTAGTTTGTAAAGATGAAAATGTGAACATGGTCTTGAATATTTCCCCCGCACTTACTGTCAGAACTGCCCATAGTCAGTTATAAATAGCACATATGTGCTATTTAGAAATAAACAATTAATACTAACAAATTTCACCAAGGTACTCTGTGTATTCTGCACCAAAAGTGAATCATATTTAAGTGGTTTTGCTTGTTAGGAGAAAAGAAACAAGCAGCAGAAGTTGGCCAAACATTCCAAAGAATAAACTCTTTTCATCTCTTTGGTTTTCATTTTGGCTTTTGAGGTATAATTCATACTCCGTAAGATCTACCAATCTTTAGTGGGCCGGTAAAGAAATGTTTACTAATATACATATTCTAGAACCACCAGCAGCCAGATCAAAATAGGGGAAATTGCTATCATCTCAGAAAGATCACTTATGCTCCTTCCCAAAGAACTTCTTCCTAGTTCTACTATGTAACTTGGCTATTCTCCATATTTTTCATTTATTCTTTGGTTGTTTTTTTTAAGATTTTATTTATTCATTTGACAGACAGAGATCACAAGTAGGCAGAGAGGCAGGCAGAGAGAGAGAGGAGGAAGCAGGCTCCCTGCTGAGCAGAGAGCCCAATGCGGGGCTCGATCCCAGGACCCTGAGATCATGACCTGAGCTGAAGGCAGAGGCTTTAACCCACTGAGCCACCCACGTGCCCCTCATTTATCCCTTTGTTTAAGGAATTATAAATGTATATGCATTGAAAAGGCTTCATTCCATAATTAATTATAGCATAAATTCAGATGGCCGATCACCAGGAATATAAACATAAAAATGATAACTACTTCTGTCTACACGTTCTCTTGGTCTTTTTGATTTTAGAATTCCAATGTTTTAATTCCAAATATTCCAAAGCATTTTCAATATTTAAAGCACGGCTTTTCAAGGTACTCACCCTCGCTCATCATCAGGGAAATGCAAATCAAAGCCACAGTGAGATGTCACCTCACACCTCAGAATGGCTATTCTCAAAAAAACAAGCAGCCACAAGTGTTGGTGAGGATGTGGACAAAAGGTAACTCTTGTTCACTGTTGTGGGAATTTAAATTGGTGCAGCCGCCATGGGAAATAGTATGGAGTTTCCTCAAAAAATTAAAAACAGAACTACCGTATTATCCAGCAATTCCGCTCCTGGGCATCTGCAATTGAGAACTTGTAACATCGTTTACAAGTTAGTGAAGGTTAAGGACATTTCATGATGCTTTGGGTTTTTCCTGACTCTATGGAAGGAAGTGAAATCGGCATCTCAAAGAGATAATCTGCACTCCTCTTTTCATTGCAGCATTATTTATAATAGGATATGGAAACAGTCGAAATGTCCATCAACAGATGGATGAATAAAGAAACTGTGGTATGTACATACATTAGAATATTATTCAGTCATTTTTTAAAAGGAAAAACTGACATTTGTGACAACATGCATGAACCTGGAGAGCCTTATGCTACGTGAAATAAGCCAAACAGAGAAAGATAAATTCTGTATGATAACACTTCCATGTGGAATCTAAGGGGAACAAAGTTGAACTCATAGAAACAGAAGAGAGCAGTCATTGCCATGGGCTAAGGATGGGGGAAAGGGGGAGACTTTGATTAAAGGATACCAACTTTCAGTTGTAAGATGAGCATCTTCCAAGATCTAATACACAGCTGGGTGACTTCATGAATAATGTCATATTGTATGCTTGAAATTTGCTAACAGAGTAAATCCTAAGCAGTCTCACTATAAAAAAAAAAAAAAAAAAAAAAAAAAAGGATAAGTAACAATGTGAGGTGATGGATGGTAACTTGATAATGGTGTATATTTCTCAATGTATACATATATCAAATGTATACTATGATGTACACATTAAATGTATACAGTGTTATCGGTAATAAAGCTGGGGGCAGGGGGAAGCACAACTTTCAGCAACTCAACAGATTCCTGCATCAGGTTTTCTACTATAGATAATGAACAGATTAACCGGAAATCATGTTATCCACCCCACAAGTGGTTCCGTCTAAAAAGCAGTTCGTTGCCTTCTTCTTCTTCTTCTTCTTCTTTTTTAATGTGCAGAATTTGTCATTTGCAAATACTTTTTTAAAAAGGTCAGTAAAACCTAAACAACTCTCTTGTCCACAATTTGCATTAACCTTCGCACATTTACTATTTTACCTCGATTGCCCTTTCTCCAATTAGTCATCTTCTTCCAGTTGCTCTGGAACCCATCTTCCAAGTAGGGGAACATACTCCTAGAGTGCACACAACAGCATCTTATAAAATAGGGGTAGAATTAAGAGGAATAGTAAATAAAATTGCTTGTCAATTCCACTGAGTTTTAGACATTATTTTTAGTAACTAGACATGTTCAGTGTCAAAATAATCTTCTCTAGAGTAATTTGACTTTGTTTCTTTAGTTTTGTTCATAGTTCTTTTTCTCCCACCTCGAGTTGAATGCTTAATATATTTTCTTTTATCCTTGTCATATAATGTAGGACTATGGATTTGCTTCAGAGTAGGATTTGGCACATTCAGTTTTCCCCCAAATGGTTCACATGAATTATTTTTAACTCAGACTGCAATAATTTTTTAAGATTTTTTAAAAAAATTTATTTATTTGAGAGAGAGAGAAAGAGTGAGAGACAGCACCCACACACACGAGCATGGGGGGTGGGGGGCTGGGAAGCAGGCTCCACAGAGGTGGGGCTGGATCCCAGAATCCTGGGACCATGATCTGAGCAGAAGGCAGAAGGCAGATGTTTAACCAACTGAGCTACCCAGGTACCCCAGATTGTAATAATTTGAATGAGTAGTGGTTTGAGAGACATTTTTCAATATTTGGAAAAGATTTAATTTTGTTTTAAATATTACTTATTTCTGGTTTTTTTATCTTATAGTCAGAGAAAGTGGTTTATTTCTTAGGGCATTTTGTGTAAGCATATGAATGAATATCTGATCAAATTTTGGAAATATTCCATCAACACTTGAAAAGAATTACAGTTTAGCTTATTTACTCTATAATTATCAATTCATCCTCATTAATTCATTGTTTAGATCCTGTCTGCCCTTATCTGAGATTAAGGGGCAGGAAGGAGGTTCTGGGGAGATTGAGAGATTGTTATTGTTTCTGCCAATTTCTCCTCTTATCTGTAAAGTGTCTTTTCATAAATTTTTCTCTATTGTTATTCAGCAATATATATTTATTCTTAGGAATATTTTTGTTATATAAAATATTGTTATCTTTGTTTCCTTTTTTGTTATACCTGTTGATCAGCTTTTGGCCATTATTATTTTATGATTTAATTAACCGAATATCTTGAACACCTAATGGAGTCTTTACGTTGTTTATATTTACTGTTAAAACAGGTATGTTTAATCTTTTAAAATCTTCTTTATAAATACTTTTTATGCTTCTTTGTTTCATCTTGGATGTTTTGTTTTATTCTATAACATATGAACTGTGTTTTATTTATTTGTATCTTCTTTGGAGTTTTTTTAAGAAAATACATACCCAATGTTCTAATGCTTATAATGTTACATTTTGGTTTGAAAAAATACATGTATTTTATCATGTGTATTTCTTTGGTTTTCAAAGTCAAGAACAATGTTAACTTTCAGTTTATCTATACAAAATGAGAAACTTATCCCTGACCTCCTAGTCTTCTTAATATAATTAGAAGTTTCAGAGTCATGTTATTATTATGAAATTATTATACATTTTTTTACATTTTATGGATTTTCTTTCCAAATTTGTTTTTGATGTTTGTGTTGAGGAAAAGCTTTCCTCACTCCTGAAGCTTCCTTATAAGAAACTCTCCTGTCTCTCTCCATGCTTTTTTTTTTTTTCAGAGAGGGAGAGGGGTGGAGAAGAGACAGAGGGAGAGAGAAGCTTAAGCAAGTTCCACAACCCTGAGATCATGACCTGAGCCAAAATCAAGAGTTGGACACTTAACCAACTGCACCATCCAGGTACCCTTGTCACTCTCTACTCTTTACTCACGTCTCCCTGGAAAAGAAGAGTGGGTTAAGCTAGTCTATTTCATGCTTAGCTCTGCTCCAAGCCTTTTCTCCTTGAGAGGTAATTTACCACAGGGAGTGAGATCTCTTCTTTGCTCTTTATGCCATAAGTTTTACTTGAAATCCCATGCCAAAGTAGAGCACCATGACTTTAAAGGAAAGTCTACCATATTTTGAATTTCAGTATCTGGTCCATTTGGGTTTCACCCTAATTTATTATCATGGGTTGAATTTTGTGTCTCCAAAAGATAGTTTGAAGTCTTAACCCTCAGGATCAATGAATATGACCTTATTTGGAAATAGGGTCCTTGCAATGTACTTAAGCTGAGGTCATTACGATGGTCCTGATTCCACCATAACTCATAACCTTAGAAGAAGAAGAAAGACGCACAGGGAGAGAGGGCCATGTGCAATGGAGACAGGGATTGGAGTAATGCATCTATAAGCAAAGAAACACCAAAGACTATTAACAAACACCAGAAATGAGAAGAGGTGAGGAGGGATTCTCATAAGCTTTCAGAAGTAGTGTGGCCCGGCTGACAGCTTGATTTCAGACTTTCAGCCTCCAGCACTATGAAATAATAAATTTCTGTTATTTTAAGCCACTCAAATTGTGACACTATGTTAGAGCAGCCCTGGGAGACTAGTAGAGTTATGTTCTCCAGTTTAAACCTTTTCAGTAAAGAAGGTAATTTTGGTATTCCCCCTGTCCTCTGTTGCCTTACTTCTCAGTTGGTTCATAATTCAGACAATAGCCCTAAATATCTCATTATGGATCTATTTTCATCCACTGATAGAAACTCTTGACCAGGAAACTCAGAATTGTAGGAAATTTTCTTGAATCATGTCATTAATGATTTCATCTTTTCTTGTTTTTCTGTTTTCTATTTCTGTAACCATACGATTCAGATATTGGTTCCCTGAGATGGTGCTATGATTTTTTTTCTTATCTTTGCTTTTCTGTTTTCCAAATCTTTGTTTTTTTGTTCTAGACTCAAGTTTATTTTCCAATATTTCTAGAGTTTTCTACTAACATATTTTTAACTTCCAATAGCCCCTTTTGTTCTTTGAATGTCCCATTTCTATGTCATGCAATTATTGTTTCATGGATGCATGTTTTCTTTATCTTTCTAAGGTTATAAATCCTATATATTTTTTTGAAAGTTTTCTTCTTGATGAAAAATCTCATTTTCTCCACGTTGCCTTTTTCCATGGCTCTATTCGTCTGGTCTCTGTCTGTCATGTCAGAAGTATTCTTTTTTTTTTTTTTTTTTAAGATTTTATTTATTTACTTGAAAGAGAGAGAGAGAGATCACAAGTAGGCAGAGAGGGAGGCAGAGAGATAGGGAAGCAGGCTCCCTGATGAGCAGAGAGCCCGATGCGGAGCTCGATCCCGGGACCCTGGGACCATGACCTGAGCCGAAGGCAGAGGCTTTAACCCACTGAGCCACCCAGGCGCCCCATGTCAGAAGTATTCTTTCAGGAGTACCTGGGTGGCTTAATCTGTTGAGGGTCCCACTCTTGGTTTCGGCTCAGGTGGTGGGATCAAGCCATGCATCAGGCTCCGTATTCAGCAGGGAGTCCACTTGAACATTCTCTCCCTCTGTCCCCTTCACTCACACGCTCTCTCACTCTCTCCACCTTTCTCAGATAAATAAATCTTTTTTTAAAAAAGGTATTCTTCCAATATGTGGTAATCCTTAATTGTCTGCTCATGATTAAGAAGAACTAAAAGCCTTTTAAAAGTTCTGAGCACCTGGCTTGGGTTTATTGACTTTGAGCTGGCTGTGCTGTTTTTCAGGAAAAATAAAAGCCCATTATATAGTAGTTGGGAAAAAGAAGGGAAAAGCTCATTAACTAGAAGATATGGAACAGTCTTTTGTATACACTATTAAATTTTTTTTTTTTTTTAAGTAAAGGCACGGGAAAAAAAAATGTATAGAATGCCACCATTTGTTTAAAAAGACAAGAGACAGAAATGGGAAACAGACTTTCCTCCCTAAACAATTCTGTACATTTTGATTTTTAATTATGTGATGATTTTACTTATTTCAAAAACGAATGATTATTTTATTTTTTTTTTATTTTTTAAAGATTTATTTATTTATTTGACAGAGATCACAAGTAGGCAGAGAAGCAGGCAGAGAGAGAGAGAGAGAAAGAGAGAGAGGAGGAAGCAGGCTCCCTGTTGAGCAGAGAGCCTGATTCGGGGCTCGATCCCAGGACCCTGGGATCATGATCTGAGTTGAAGGCAGAGGCTTTAACCCACAGAGCCACCCAGGTGCCCCCGAATGATTATTTTAAATGTTGCAAGAGTTTTAGGTGTTCAGCCCTTTTCAATGATATATATAGAATCCTGTAAAAGATTTCAGTTTCTATACTCAAATTTATTTTTAGTTGAAAAACCTTTTCTTTATTATATTATCATTTATCGGGTTTTGCTCTAATTATTCTGAACCCCCCAAAAGTAACTAATATTTAAGTATTAATCATATTTTCTGCCATCTCTTCGTCTGTTCTTTTCCTCTCCAAGTTGGTTCTACCTTATCGTACACATGATGTTTTCATTCTCATCCCTGGTTTTTTGTTTGTTTCAGCCAGTTCTTTGGAATTTTTACACCCAACACAGCATTGTACATGGGTAAAAAAATAGCTGAGCTTATCAGCAAAAACCAAAGCAGCTACAACCTGCCCACCAAGAATGGGACATCCCTATGAACTTGGAGCCAGCCAGCACAGGACAGAAAGCCAATGGACGCGTGCTGACCAGACTGTACTGGACTTGTGTTCAACAAGAACACAGCACAGCAGCCAGAACATAGCGAAGGGCCAGCTCAGTGACTCCTGTTCACTCTGTCTCCTACCCCTGACCCATCCAGGGTACCTCTCAAGGATCTTTGACAGTTGAGGAGGGGCAGGAGAGGACTCAAGTAGAAGATATAGGGCTTTCTGACAGCACAGACCTGCGGGAACTCTCTAACCAAGCTGATATGTAGATAATGCAATTTTAAAGTATTTGGAAAGTTTTCCCTATTATTTCATCTAAATTCTTTCTGCTGCTGAATAAGCATATTCAATAACTAATTATTTTTCTTTTATTCAGGAGATAGGTTTGACATACCTCCCTGTAAATACGCTCCTTACTTTTGTATTAGTCTTTTGAATCAGAGTTACAAGGAGTGATACTTTGCCTTGTTTGACTGGTACCTTTAGCAAAACAGATAATTACATTTGAGTGGCTTTAACCGTGGGCCATCCCGTGGGGCCCAACCATTCACTGCAGGGCCCTTTATGTTACAAGGAGTTTGATTCACACCTTCGTGCTGTCTGCCTGTAGACCTTTGAGGTCTCATTATGCCCAAATCTGTTTCACATACTTGGTTTGCCTGGTTTTCACAACAGCCCAGAGGAGGGAGGTGTTAGCTACTATCTTTCTCCCTTCTCAGGCCAGGAAATGTGGTCTGTAAGGGGTTACCTGGCTGGCTGAAAGTTATCACGCAATTCTAAATGGTGGATCCAGAGTTAATTTTTTTTTTCTTTTACCATAAAATACTACCTTTCTAAACAGATGCAGCGTAAACATATTTCAGTCACCTTGTTGCTTTAAGTTTTCACACATAGTTGTTAAAATATTAAAAGCTAGAATAAATCGAGAAATTGTGAGAGAAAAAGAGCATTATTATGATTGTTCCCTTAATGTTTTCGATGAAGTGAAATCACATGCTGTGAATAATTTGTGGTGATGTCCTAGGCAAACACATTATGAGAACTATAAAAATGATGTATTGATATCTTAATTACTCAAGCATGTGTTCTTTGTGGACAATTTCTCAATTCTAGCCAGCTCCTTTTGCTTATCTTTAATTGCCAAGTACAGTTGCCCACATTTACAGTAAGAAGAGAAGATCACGCAGGGAATAAGAAAGACACCAAAAAGTTCTTTTGGAAGACCTAGGGCTGGGCTTGGTATCCACAGGTCACTCTCTCGCACCCCCACCCCTAGCAAACAAAACAAAACAAAATCCTCACCTTTTTGAGCCCACAGTCCTAGTAATGCCTGTGCTTTATCACCACCAAACCAAAACAAAATTGCTCCCTGCCTGGAGATGGATGAATTTTTTGAAACTAAAGATCCCTCAAGAGTCTGCAAAATTCTTTTTTTTTTTTTAAGATTTATTTATTTATTTGAGAGAGACAGAGAGCGAGATCACACAGAGAGAGAGGGAGAAGCTGGCTCCCCACTGAGCAGAGAGTGGGGCTCCAACCCAGGACTCCAGGATCATGACCTGAGCCTAAGGCAGATGCTTAACCAACCGAGTCACCCAGGCAGCCCCCTAAAATTCTTTTTATAAAATGTTGGAGCTTTGAAACACTTAACCCTGTGAAATAATAAACAATTTAGCTTATAAAAAATTGTGGTCCAAAGCATGGGCATATTGAGAGGAGAGGGAAAGGCTTGAAGCAGCGCACCTTGATGGGGAGGAATCAGTGATCACTGGATGGTTCAGTAATGCTGTGTGGGCATAAAGACAACACACTGACATTTAGTTGGCATTCAGTTGTTTTTAAGCTGTCCACAGACATCGCAACTGCCCATTACCTGCCTCCAAGGTGAAAGACCTCCACCCACCCACGCCCACACACACCACTGATTAAACACGACACACTATGAGCACCTCCGGTTCTCTATAATGATGACAAATAGCAAGGAAAATAGAGGAGCTAGGAGACTTCAGAAAATAAAAGTCCCATTTTCTTTTTATCCCAGCTTTATTGAAATCTAATGCATACACAGTTGAATTTTAAAATCAGTGAATTATGTATCACCTGAATGAGCATCGTGACAAAAAAGGAAATATTTGACTCTATTTAATGAAAAATATATTTATGAAAATGTTTGAAATTTCTATATTAGAGTCTGTAAAATGGATAAGTTGAAAAACATGTGGTCCCAGTCTTTAGAGGGCTTTGTAGTACCTTTTTGATGAAGAGATACTTATTATATATAGGCTTGCTTACACAAAAAGTAGAGGATTTAAACATTTGAGAAAATCTGAACGTTTTCTGCAAAGACACCAGTATGAAAATCTCTTAATACATATATAATTTACTACTTATACAGTTAGGTTTAATTCATTTCTATTTCTGTAACATGGACTAGATGTGTATATACATAGAAGGAAAGAGAAAAAGGAAAAAAGATAGTATTGTTCTGATTAATCAGTATTTCGGTATTGTGAAACACAAAAAAATTTCTTGAAGAAAGTTGCAGTTGAATCAATGAATCAACATTGCAAATACATAAAAATAGACATTTTCTCCTGAATCAAATTTCTAGTCACAAACATAGCTATAATCAAAATTGTACATAAAGGTTAAATTTGAAGGTAAAGCAAGGTATGTTTCCTTATAAACTTATCTTTATAACTGCACTTTCTTTCAAAAAAATTTATTAAAATGTGACTTAATTAGGATCTCTTGGGTGGCTCAGTTGGTTAAATGTCTGCCTTGGGCTTAGGTCCTGATCTCAGGCTCCTGGGATGGAGGTCCCCACCCCTGTTGGGCAACCCACTCAGCAGGGAACCTGCTTCTCCCTCTGCCTCTCACCCTTCCCCTGCTTGTGCTCTCACTTACTCTTGCTCTCTCTCTCTCAAATGAATAATTTTTAAAGAAATTTTTTAAAAAATATATTTTTTAAAAATGTGACTATTTAAACAGTATGGAAAATATATACACAAATTGCTTAACAGAGTTTACACTTTAACCCAGGTTAGAAATTCTTGTCATACTTAGAGATGTACAAATACCTATCTTTAAAAGCTTGAATCTGTGTCCCATGAATGAATGAAACAACAACCAGCAAGCAAAATCGGTAAAGCATATGCAGTGTTCAGGGGCCACGCATATATACCTAAACAGGAAAACAGTCTTTACCTACATCAAAAGAGAATTTGGCCAGCCCTGGGAAATCTTATGGCCTGTCCCAGCATTGTTAATGGCAGGGTTTGCTGTAGTTCGATATAAGTGTTTTTAGTTCTTTATGAGTCCCATAGCTGCCTATTGCAATGACTTTTAGGGTGGGGTGGGCATAGTGTACTTTTATAGCAATAAAGGGCTATCTTGTTGAAATCTGCTCATTCCTTGTTTTTTACTGCTCTCCAACACTGACTCAAATTTACAAGCATTTGCTAAGACCTCTCGTAAGCCCGTTCAGGAAAAGATTAACTTCAAACACAGACATTATAATATATGTGTAACATACACCTCCACAGATAGTTACTTCTGCATGATTCTCGCAGAGTTGAAAGTATCACATTTCCATTATGGTGAAAGAAACCCATTAAATTGTACTAAAAATTCCTCAGGTATTTATCACTTAAACTTGGGAGAAGGCTCCGGTTTATGACTTCTAAATAGTACGCAGATATGGCACTTGGGTGGCACAGTCCCTTACGCATCCAACTCTTGATTTCAGTTCAGCTTGTGATCCCAGAGTCGTAAGATCCAGCCCCGCATGAGCCTCCATGACCAGTGAGGAGCCTGCTTAAGATGCCCTCTGCACCTCTCCCCACCTCTCTGTCTCTCTAAAAAAATAAATAAATAAAACAATAGGAAATGTTTTGGAATTATGATTATACATTTTCCAAAAATAGTATTCCCCATTTGTGAAGGAAAAGGTAGAAATAAAATGCATCACAGAGGGATCCCTCAGTGGCTCAGTTCGTTAAGTGTCTGCCTTCGGTTCAGGTCATGATCCCGGGTTCTGGGATTGAGTGCTGCATCCGGCTCCTGGCTCAGCAGAGAGCCTGCTTCTCCTTCTCACTCTGTCTGCTTCTCTCCTTGTTTGTACTCTCTTTTTGGCAAATGAATAAATAAAATCTAAAAAAATGTGTCACAGATTATTTCTGTGGTTCTGTATGATCATTATACGGAAAAGCCAAAAAAAAAATATTCTCTTAATTTCAAAAAAAATCACATTCAAACCATTCAAGATTTAGAATGCATTCTTTTCTAGAAACACTAATTGAGCATCTAGTATACACATGGCACTAAGCTAGATGCCCTTAAGCAGTACTTTTCAAACTGCAACTGAATTTCTAGTAGAATAGTAAGAATAATTACCCCCATGGAATTGGAGAGGACAAAAATTACTGCCACAGGCAGGACAGACTAGGTTGTGCTGTAGTAACAAACACCCCCAACATTTGCTTGAAACAGAAAGGTTTGCTTCTCACTCCCACTTCACGTTCATCACAAGTTGACTAGAGAATCTGCTTAGCATCATTTCCACATCAGGATACAAGCTGATGAAGAAGCCACTATCTAAAATATTGCAAATCACTTTGTCAAAAGAAAAGAAAGCTCTGGAAGGCCTCCCATCAGCAATCAAACGAGCTGCTCACAAATCATTAGTTAGAACCAGGCATCCAAACTTAAAGGACCAAGAAAGAGGATCCACCCATGTGCCCAGAAACAGAGGAGTGCCAGATTTCTTGAGTGTTGCACGTCGACCCTAATTATTTTATCTTAAAATTATTCCAGTTTTGCATTCTGCTTCATGCTAAATCTATTATTATAAAAAGAAAGTTTTGAATAACCACCAAGCAAAATCAACAATCAAAATGCATTTTTGTTCTATGGTACAGGTATACACAATGGTCAAATCATGACAGACCTTTTTTAATCATGCAAAGAGTTTTGTATTTATCCTGAGGGTAGTGAAAGCTATTGAAGTAATTTAAGCTGGGCTATAAAGTGATCAGAATTTTACTTTATAAGGTTGCCACTGAGGAATGTGTTTAGAGCCCAGAGTATTCCTTTAGACTGAAGGCAGGAGACCAGTTAGGACACTGACAGAAATTCAGAGATAATGGTGAACCTGAATAAAGATTGTATCATCAGACTGGATAGAAGTAAGCAGATTTGAGGGGCACCTGGGTGGCTCAGTCATTAAGTGTCTGCCTCGGACTCAGATCCTGATCCCAGGGTCCTGGGATCGAGCCCCATGTCTGGCTCTCTGCTCAGCAGGAAGCCTGCTTCTCCCTTTTCCACTCCCCCTGCTTGTGTTCCCTCTCTCACTGTGTCTCTCTCTGTCAAATGAATAAATAAAATCCAAAAAAAAAAAAAAAAGTAGGTAGATTTGAGAAACATTACCGCCAAACTGAAAAGACTTGGTGATTGGTTATGGAGGTTAAAAGAAAGGGAAAGTCTAGGAAGTTTCTAAATGTTCTGGTTTAGCCAACTTGGTAGAACACAGCATAATCATTCTCTGTGAAGAGACTAAAGTTGGAGAAGGTGATTTAGCACGGAAAGATGAAGAACTATGTCTTGAACATGCTGAATTCAGGTAAATAGTAGACATATATGAGTTTAGATACCTAACAATTCTTGAGAAATAACCCTGCCCCATCTTAAATCCATACAGTTAGAGCAGGACTGATCATTCCCCTCAGCTTGAAGAGTAGATGTGACCCAGGCTGGCCCCATAAGAGCTCTCCTTGGGATTTTTTTATCCCAGAATTCTTTTAAGAAAGGCTTGGGCTCTTCACTATAATTCCTGGGGAAAAGGACAATATAGGTCTGTTATTGCCGGTAGCTATCATTATTACCACAACATGAGAAGAGGATGCCTGGTATTGAACCCACACAGAGAAAAGAGGAGACAAGCTCATTAATGACAGTCTACCAATCCCTGGGTTCAACTGTATCTATCCACTTACCTAGAGCCAATGACTCCTATTTTTGTGTCAACTATACTGAGTCAGCTTTCTGTCACCTGCAGCTGAGAAAAACCTGACTAATCCTTGTGAGTGGGACACACAAAAGGAGTCATCTAAAAGTCATTTCAAGCACTTGCTTTGGCCCTACTTGACCAACAGTCAGGGGTTGGAAAGCAGGAATTTTCTACTGGGGGGAATATTCAACTCAATCTCTTAAGATTCATCCTGAGTCTAAGCATTCTCCTAGAAAATTCTTCCCTCCTCCCTTCTCCTTCATGGTGAGAAGACTTTAATACCATTCTTTCATTTTCTTCTTCCCCTGAGTAATGACTTTTTTTTTTTTCTTTTTAAGATTTGATTTTTTTTTGAGAGAGAGAGTGTGAGAGAGCGCCTGAGAGGGGAGAAGGTCAAAGGGAGAAGCAAACTGCCCGTAGAGCCAGGATTCCGATGTGGGACTCGATCCGGAGACTCCAGGATCAACCCCTGAGCCAAAGGCAGTTGGCTTAACCAATGGAGCCACGCAGGAGCCTCAATGATGATTTTTAAAGAGCTACTCAGAAGGTTTATATCTAGGGTAGGGATGAACAAGGAAGATGTCACTCAGAACAGAAAGCACATTAAGTTAGCCCTAAAGCTAGGAAATAAAAGAGCTTCAAATAGTTTGGAGACTGTCTCCCCCTTTTCTTCATATTTTCGGTCATGAGCTGATTAATGAAGTGTGATGTTTGCGTGAGTATTTGAAAGCAAAAGCTCTGAAAGGCTGTTGCTAGAACCAGATGTATTAGCAGCAACAATTCCAACTTTAAGGTCCCAGTTTGAAAACTGGAGATTTCATCCCACATACAGTTGACAAAAGAGACCAAGCACTTTCCCTGTCCTTCTGGAGTGTATATGTGATGCCTCCTCCTCCAGATAATAAGCTCTCTTGATGTCTTCTTTTCTTTCTCCTTCTGATAACCTCCCTCCCCAGTGCCTACTACAGAGCTTTGCACACAATAAGCATAAATAAATATTTCCCGAGAATATTAAAATGCGAGAAGCAGAATTTTCTGGAATACCCTCAATCAAATGTACTTATCAGAAAAAGAAATCGCACAGATGTTTTTGTAACAAGCAGAACCCAAATTAGTCATTCATGATTTCTGCTGATCATATTAGAATCACCTCGACTTAAAAAATAATGCACACACGCTCAAAATATCACTGGCTTTTTTTCCATATAAGCAATATTTAAACGTGAAACAAGCTTAGAAGGGGAATAAAAGCCTTTAGCTGCAGATGATTCTTTATCACAAACCATTTCCTCTCAGTGAGTAGTCCCTGCTGGCATCCCTAGGGGTTCACCTTTGCCGCTGCTTGTTACCTGATGCGTTGCAGGCGTAAAAAGTATACGTGACAGAGCTTTGTATAGACACTCAACCCAAAGGAAACGCGAGCCTCCAGCACCCTCTGATTCAACAAAGAGAGATGCTAGGTCACCATTCTACTGTAGAGGGACATGCTTGCTGACTCAGAAACTTCATGCTCAACACAGGAAAAAGAAACAAGTCAGCACCAAGTAAGCAAGGCTTCCCCTAAATTAATCATTCCCTTTTTAAATTGAAATTGAAATTTACATATATTTGAGTCACAACCCAATGACAAGAACACAAGTTTCAGAGCCTTTGAGATCTTTAGAAGAAAGATGCGTTATAAATATGACAGCTAACAAAGCAAAGCATGAGGGCTTTAGGGAGATTGAAAGCATCTCTGGGTTCAGAAGTTATTCCTTTCCATAGGATCAGGTCAGCCTCTGCAAACAGGGGGATACTCTGTCTTCATGCTCCCCTAGTCTTTGGTGGAAAAGGAGAAGGAAGAATTGGAAGACGAGGAGGGAAGTGAGAAAGGAAGAGAAATTAATGTCCTTTGCATTCACAAAAGAAAGGATTTTTTGGTAATATATGTTTATATTCCATATTTAGATACACACTTTTATGCCCATCCTTAAGATTTGTTTTGGATAAAATACGACTCTGAGTATAGTCCATCAGCAAACAAACTACAGAAGTTGTTCAATGGTGGTAGTTAAGAAGTCTGGCTTTAGAATTAGGTGCTAAGTGACTTCAGATAGAACCTCTACCACTTCTAGACATGGGGAATTTAGACATGTTATTTAAACCTTAAAATGCTCAATTTCCCCCACTTGTTTAGCAGAAATAACAGCGTCCATCATATTGGATTTCATTAAAGGTCAGATGAGATAATGTTTATGAAAAGATATTTGGTAAGTATCAATAAATGATAGTCATTCTTATTACTATTTAAACTATAGGCGTATTGACTCTGACTTCAGATAAACAAGATGAACAAAATTCTATACACTCAGAAATAGATTATTTTGCCTTTCTTCCCTTTCACTTTTCTAACTCATGGAAGTCAACTTCTGGAAACCTGAATGGCCTGCAAAGTACCAGTTAGTGGGTGTAATTACTTCCTTTATTGTAATTATTTATAATACTGGCAGCTTCACATTTGCATGGCTAATAGGCCTTTCAAAGTATAGTGACATTTGGGTGGGTTTTGAGGGCTCAAAACCTTGCAAGTTTCTATAATGAGCCCAAGACATTCAGAAACCATAAACTATGAAGAGTATCAGCAAGGGAAGTGGCCAGGGCCCCCTACAATTGCTGTGGAGACCTTGGACTAAAACTATCTAATGGAACCCTAAGGATACAGCCCTCCCTTTTCTAAGAGCTTCACATCTGTTACCTCATTTTATCCTCAAAGCCACCCCATGAAGTACCACATTTATTCCCTTCTTATGGGTAAGAAAACTGAGGCACAGAGAGATTAATTTGTCTGTTTAAGATCACCCAGCTAGTAATGGAGGAGTCAGTAGAAGAGAGCATTAAACTCAAGGTCCCCGGATGTGTTTTTATCTGCAAGCACTAGCAAAAAGTTCTAGATGTTAAGCATAACTTGGATCGACTATACTGCACTGTTCAACACCTCCTGCTAAACTGTGAATTGCTAGGCAACAATAGGCTAATGTTGGGAGGGAAAATGTTTTTCTACTAACAGGTCTAGCGATGGGGGCCTGCAAATTAACTGACAGATTAACAGGAGAAAAGACAAGGTGTATTTACACATGAACATGGCAGTAGCTTAGCAATGAGTAACGTGTGTATATGTACCAACTTAACAGAAGGGGGGCAGCTTAGGGCTTCAGTAGGAGAGTATGGAAGTTTCTACTCGTTTTTTTGATGCTTATGGGAATGAGCAGACTGTTTCCATGATATTGAATTCTTGGGAAACTCTCTGAGGGAGGTTAATGATAGGGACACTTTCAGAAAACTTTGTTTTAGTCAGGTCGGGGGAAGTTCTAGCAAGATTTTTTTCTGCAGCTTCTGTGGCTCAAACATTTTCACTTTAAAATAATCTTTATGCCAGTAGGCCGAGTTGGTTCAGTCAGCAAAGCATGCAACTTGATCTCAGGGTTGTGAGTTCAAGCCCCACATTGGATATAAAGATTACTTACAATAAAATCTTAAAAAATAATAATAATAATCTTGATACCAACTCCAGAGGTCCAAGTGGGTCCATGCACTAATACAGTCATCTCTCAGGTGGGGAACAGGATAGCACATATAGACTGCATTCAAAATTAATTCAGATTAACTCAGATTAACTTTAAAAAATCTGCAACTGTAATTAGTTTCTAGTTACTATGTTTGAAAGTCTGCTGTGGCTTAAACATTCCCTATATTTATAAGCTATATTTAGTAACATAATGTTCGTTAATGTTTGGTCCATAGAAGGTATCCAATAAATATTTATTGAATGACTATTAAATATTAAATTTTTAATAGAAAAATATTAAATTGTCTTAGGCTGATCTAAACACATAGTAGCTTTCCATATACTTATTGCCATCACTTACTTGAAATACTGTTTTATTTATGAAGGGATATAAAAAAAATATGGGGAGAACAACCACTTGAGCTTATAAAGCAACTTTGGGGGACAATTCATGTTCTCGTACATTAAATAAGAGGTCGGGTCAAGCCAACCATTTTCCAACACCCCCTAGCTTAAAGCCCACTAGCATGATTAGTGACAATCTCCAACAGACGGGTTCTCGCTGTCCATCACCCACCAAAGTGAAGAGCAGATCAGCTCCACCAAATCATGCCCATTCGTGGACTCCCTTTCCTCAGGTTCTCTCTCAAGTCGTTCTCTTCCCTGACATGTATTCTGTGAACAGCAGGAGTTAAAGCTGGCCCCTCCCACAGGAACATGGATTTGCACAGTCCTCAAAGACCACCTAGAAGAAAGAAACACCCCAGACGTGCTCTATTCATTCTTCTGCTGAGCACAGACCATAATCCAAGCGCCAGGAAAGCATTGCTGGGAACAAAACAGTGCAGGGAATAAAAAATTACTGCCTGCCCTCTTGGAGTTCACATTCTAGTGGGCATGGCAGCCAATGTCAGTCAACCCAAAAGCACTTTCTGAGTGACAATCCCAGAAGAAACATCAGAATGTCCCGAAATAACTGAAAACAATGACAATACAAAGCTCCTCTATAAGAATGTGAACTGGAACTTTGGAAGCCGACCAAACTGGGTTCAAATCCGACCTCTGCCACCGACTGCTGTGTGACTGTCACAGGAAAGCTGCTGGCCTTCTCATCAGTGATAACACAGTACAACTGCTTTAGCACACAGTTCTCAAAAATATGAGACGACATAACATAGATATGTATATATTTTGGGGGGCCCTCAATGTTAGCCTTCCAAGGTTGAATTATAGTCTGTACCCCTACTCTGAATAAAAATGACAATTTAAAATTGTACTGCAATTGACCATTTATATTAATTTTTATATTAAGTGAAATTATATTAAATTTTTATCTTAAATTTTATACTGAATGTAAGCAGAATGCCTAATCCTGTATTTTGAACTCACGGGCAGCCCAGAAAATGCCAGTCCTTTTCATTCATTTGACTCACTAGCAAAGATTAACTGAGCACTTCACATGCGCACTCAATACCGGTCACACAGGATTAGGCAAAACAGAAAGAGTACCCATCTTCATGGGCTTATTGTCTAATTAGTGGTAAGGACAATAAACAAGTAACAGTGAAATAAACTGTTACTTACAAATCGTAATTTGGTCATCAAGTTCAAAACCAGCCCCTCCTCATCCACCCTGGGCATCCTTTCTGCTTGACAAGCAGCAGAAGAGCTTCCTACAGGGCCTTCCTCTACTAACATCTCCCTTCCTTTTTCTCGAACCTGTCCAATTCCAATTAATCCCTACCCACAACATAAACACACACCAATGACACCATCTGGGGATCATATGCCCCTTTCTGATGGAAGCTTCATTTTCTCCTTCTGTTTTGCCCTTCTGTGTCTTATACAGTGTCCTGTCCCCTGCAGGTAAGGGTGCAGCCAACCTCGCAATGACGTCTATCCCTTCTGCCCCCATCTCCACCCCAATGCTCTGAAAATTGCCAGGTGACCTCTCAGTGGTCACATCTAACATTCCTGGTCTTCTGCTGCACTTGATTCTGTGGGATATACTCTCTTTTGACTTCAGTGACCTTGTGCTCTTCTGACCTTGACCTTTCTTTGTCTCACTGACTTTTTTTTTCCACTTTGCCTCCTCATTTTTTAGGATTCTTTCCTTGATCCATTTCTCTGTTTCTTTATATATATTCTTCTAAGAAATTTGCTTCTGGGGCACTTGGGTGGTTCAGTTGTTAAGTACCTGCCTTCTGCTTAGGTCATGATCCTAGGGTCCTGGGATCGAGCCCTGCATCAGGCTCCCTGCTCAGTGGAAAGCCTGCTTCTTCCTCTACCTCTCCTGCTTGTATTCCCTCTCTCCATAGCTCTCTATCTGAGTGTCAGATAAATAAATAAAATCTTTAAAAGGAAGGAAGGAAGGAAGGAAGGAAGGAAGGAAGGAAGGAAGGGAGGGAGGGAGGAAGGAAGGGAGGGAAGAGGAGAAGAAAAAAAGAAATTTGCTTCTATGCTTAGGGTTTCACTTCATTTAATCCGTCTTTATTATGATGGTCCCTCCATTGTGATGACTTCCTCCTCAACATTATTCTAGTCAAACCCAGCTCAGGGATGGTCTCTTCCAGAAAAGTTCTTTTTGAAGGTTCCATTCTGCATTATAAGTCTTTTAACCAAACCCTGTAATGGTCAGGGCATCTCTTAGTCTCTTCCATCTTAAAAACCAGGACAAACACATTCCTTTGACCTTATATCCCACTCTGGCTATAGCCCCACTTCTCTGCTCCTTATCATTACCAAGGTGACCTTCGTACAAGTTTCCCCAGGACATGCCTATTTCACTCCGGCAGTCCTGGTGTATGGTCTGTCTGGTTCACCACTGGTTCCAGATTTTTCACTTTTCAAAATAAGGCAATATTCCTGATAGTATTTTATTCCTGGTATTAATGTTTTAATTAAAATTTTTTTAGAAAAATGAGTGGAAAGGGGTGTGATAGAGCTCTCAGATACTTGGTTCAGGCATCTGCCTCGCTTGCAGCCCTTAGTGTGCAAGCTTCATGCACAGACAACAATTGCACTTTTAACATTTGGTTAAAGATGAAAGATGGCAGTGGTAACAGTGGTAAGGGGTCCCTTTTGCCCTGACACTTTTGTAATACAGTGTAACCATCACCTTGCTTCAGGGGCAACACGCTGTTGGCTGGCTGGTCAAACGAAGCTGTTCAGTTGTTCAGACAGGAGTAGATGGGGATAATTAATTCCTTCTGGACCCAGGAGGGGATGCACCCGCCAGTGGATCCTTGCCCAGGCCATGAACTACAAGCAGCACAAGGTTCCCAGGTCCCCAGATGGCATCAGTGAGAAATGTGAGAAATCACAAGTCAGATACAAGAGAAATATATAAAAGAATACAGCCTGAGTAGTCCAACCTTAAAGCACATTAATCATTTTTAAATTACTTATTTATTGTTTGTCTGATAAAGCATTTCTTTTGTTTTGTTTTGTTTTTGTTTTATGTATTTATTTATTTATTTATTTATTTATCTTTTTTTCTTTTCAGCGTAACAGTATTCATTGTTTTTGCACCACACCCAGTGCTCCATGCAACACGCCCTCCCCAATACCCACCACCTGGTTCCTCCAACCTCTCACCCCTCCCCCCCCCCCCCCCGCCCCTTCAAAACCCTCAGGTTGTTTTTCAGAGTCCATAGTCTCTCATGGTTCTCCTCCCCTTCCAATTTCCCTCAACTCCCTTCTCCTTTTCTATCTTTCAATAAACTCTTCTGGTACCAATAAACTCAAAAAAAAAAAAATGTACGTTCAAAATTAAGTTCAGAATTTCCATTTCTCAGAAAACAGCTGGTGACGTGTGTTTGTTGCCATTAACACAGAATGTTAATAGGGCAAAATGTTTGCCGACGTTTGTATCCACCACAGGGGACAAAACCAGAAGACTCCTATGTTGAAAAAACATCAACATCTATTGCAAAACCTACTAGTGAGTTTAAGAGGACTATGCCCAAAGACGGTCATTTCATATGTGCAGCTACAGGTGTGTGTACATTTCATTCTATGAGGCATGACTTTTCATTTAGACCCAGTGACTTCTCTTATAAACTTGTTTTCCCCATTTTTGTTCCCCATTTTACATGTGTGAAAAGTGAAGTGATGACTATAATATGTTGATTGCATTAACAGAAGGCTTTGGCACATACTAAAATAATGCCTGTTTTATGTCAGTAATATTCGTTATTCCAAATAAAAAATCAATTAAGTTAAATTCCAAGAATGGTTTGGTTATTTTATTTATTTCATGGAATAGAGGAATGTTTTAGGAGGCTCATTCTGAAGATGCTGAAATATCTCACACCATGGTGCACACTATTATGAACCCACCAAAGTTCAACAAGGAAGATAAAATTTTGTGTGTGTGATACTAATAAAAAAGCAAATGTGGTAGAACACTGTCATGATTCAACACAGTATTCCCACTAAATGAAGGAACTTTGGAACAGATAGGTTCTCGGAACTGGTTCTGGTGTTCCCATGGCTCGTAATGGCATGCAAAAACTTGTGGTAATGTACTGACCATAATGGAAATATATTTTAGTATTTGCACAAAGTAACTGGACTTCTAAATATTGAATACAAAATTATTACAGTATAGCAGTAAATTCTTTCTCATCTTAACGCCTGACATGGATTAGAGTTTAGAAGTATCTTCTTAAGGGACACTTGGGTGGCTCTGTCAGTTGAGTGTCCAACTCTTGGCATTGATTCAGGTCTCGATCTTAGGGTCATGGAATCAAGCCCCTCACTAGGCACTCAGCAGGCAGTCTGCTTCAAATTCTCTCTCTCCCTCTCCCTCTGTCCCTCCCACCACCTTCACCCTCTCACTCTTACTCTCTCTCTACATATAAAATAAATAAATCTTTTTAAAAAAGAAGTGTCTTTTTGAAATATTACTTTGTAAATCAACCAGAGCACCATGCAATGGTACTGTGCTTTCTGTAAACAAGTCCTCTAAATTATGGTTGTTTTTTTTTTAGAATCAGCTGGAAGTCTTTAACCAAAGCAGCCAATATGTGGAGCATTAAAAAAAAACCCTTCAAACTGCAATGATTAGAAATAAAGCCTGGAGATATGAAGGCACTGAAATTGACCCTTACAAAAGCAAAAAGGAACTAAATACATTAAATGATAAGGGCTCACTCTTTACCCAAGATTTGATTGTAAGATTCCATAATTGTATGTATGTATGTATGCATTTTATTAAATTTTTTTAAGTAGGCTCCACATTGGGGAGTAGCTCCAACATGGAGCTAGAACTCACGACCAGATGTGAGATGAGATTAAGAGTCAGAAGATGAACCAACTGAGCCACCCAGGACGCCCTGTGATTGTACTTTAGAATCTCTTCACTTGTGGGAACCATATTTTGACAGAGGTTTTGTTATTGAAAAAAAATTCATATTTTTTACAGAAGTAAAAAGGAAATTGAGAAAGGGTATTATGTTATAGCATGAAAATTTGTATAATAATCCAAAGAATTATGAATAAGTTATAAATTATAAATAAATTTATAATAAATTATAATAATTTATTTATAGTTATATTATATGTTATAAATCATAAATTATATTATATTATAAAATAATAATTTATATTAAATTATAAATAAGTGTACATATATGTGTATTAGAGGGTTTGTCTTACAGAAATATTTGAGAAGATAATTTGAATGAAGGAAAAAAGACAATAACTGTACAAAAAAGGAGCTCAAATATTTAAACAGTCTATTATCCCTAGTCAAAAAGAAAAAATGAGAACTGGGGATGTCCTCAATTCATAGGATTTGCTCTGAGCTTACCACATATCCCAGAACTAGTAAAGAGAGGATATTCTTCATCTTAAATATTGTGTTTTACAAAGAAGAGTAAATAAGGTGTCACAATTTCAAATTTTAAATAATAAAATTTAACACTAAAGAAGACTGCAGGCAGTTTTATGAAAAAAATTCAGATACTAAGGCCACATTGGAAAAAGTACATTCTTCAGAAAAATGATGGAGAGAAATACAACAAAGGGTTCTGTAAATTTATGGACAATATGCCAAGAATGATTATTTTGCTTATGTTGTTTTTATTGTTCAGAAAATCAATATAGTGAGCATAAAATTTTTTCCTTTTTACACATAGTGAATAAATATTTTAGAGAGAATTTTCTCTTTGAAAATTGTTTTTGAAAAAAACTTTCAAATCCACAAGGTTTATTAAAACCAATTTGCTAATAAAAATTATTTCAAAAGTTATATAATTTTACTCATCAAACCATACACTTGAAAGGATAAACTATATAGTATATAAACTATGCTTCAATAACTCTTTTAATTATATAATTTTATTTATTCTTTTTTTTCCTTTTCTATTAGAAATTTTTATTTTATTTTATTTCAGTGTTCCAAAATTCATTGTTTATGCACCACACCCAGTGCTCCATGCAATACGTGCCCTCCTTAATACCCACCACTGGGCTCACCAAACCCCCACCCCCCTCCCCTCCCAAACCCCCAGTTTGTTTCTCAGAGTTCACAGTCTCTCATGGTTTGTCTCCCCCTTGATTTCCCCCAACTCAACTCTCCATCTCCCAATGTCCTCAATGTTATTCCTTATGCTCCACAAGTAAGTGAAACCATATGATAATTGACTCTTTCCACTTGACTTACTTCACTCAGCACAATCTCTTCCAGTCCTGTCCATGTTGATACAAAAGTTGGGTATTCATCCTTTCTGATGGAGGCATAATACTCCATAGTATATATGGACCATATCTTCTTTATCCATTTTTCTGTTGAAGGGCATCTAGGTTCTTTCCACAGTTTGGCTACTGTGACCATTGCTGCTATGAACATTGGGGTAGATATGGCCCTTCTTTTCACTACATCTGTATCTTTGGGGTAAATACTCAATAGTGCAAGTTCAGGGTCATAGAGTAGCTCTATTTTTAATTTCTTAAGGAATCTCCACACTGTTTTCCAAAATGACTGCACCAACTTGCATTCCCACCAACAGTATAAGAGGGTTCCCCTTTCTCCACAACCTCTCCAACACTTGTTGTTTACTGTCCCGTTAATTTTAGCCATTCTACCTGGTGTAAGGTGGTATCTCAATGTGGTTTTGATTTGAATCTCCCTGATGACTAATGAGGATGAACATATTTTCACGTGTCTGTTAGCCATTTGTATGTCTTCTTTGGATACGTGTCTGTTCATGTCTTCTGCCCATTTTTTTGATGTGATTATCTGTCTTGTGTGTGTTGAGTTTGAGGAGTTCTTTATACATCTTGAATATTAGCCCTTTGTTTGTAGTGTTATTTGCGAATATCTTCTCCCGTTCTGTGGTTGCCTCTTTGTTTTGTTGACTGTTTCCTTTGCTGTGCAGGTGATTTTATTTATTCTTAATAGGAGCCCCCTCCTCCCAACTTTACTCTCAAGATTGTCCTGACTTGGATGGCAAATTGTATGTCTACTTGTTCACAACAAAAATTTTAACAGGGATTTTACCTAAACCTACTGCCTCCATTTCCCCAAGCCCCATTTTCTCTTCAACACTTCAGTTGGACTTTCAACACCGTCACTCCATGAAAGCCACTTTTTTCAAGACACTACTGTTGTACATTTTGCCAAGTTGGTGGTGGTATCATTTTCCTCAACCCTTCTCCAGTATTCAACACAGTTGGCCAATCCCTACTTCAAAACTTGTCTTCTGTTGGCTTCCACAACACTGCAGGAATCTGGCTTACCTCTCATCCACTGCCCAGTCTTTCCTACTCTCTTTTGCCCAATCCTCTTCCTGGACTATAAATATTAAGATGAACCAGAACTCCATCCTTCTTCTTTGCCATTCTTTCCTTAGGTGACCACATTCTCTCCCATTGCATAAAATACCATATATATTTGGATGACTAGCAAATATATATCTGAGCTAGATCTTTAAGTGCCAGAATTGCATATCACTCTACCTCTTCAATAAAGCCTCTCCTGTGCCTTACTAGTGCAATAATAATAAAATCCACCACAAAATTATTAACTATAAAACCCTATATGATTTGGCCCCTCTCTTACCCCTCTGATTTCACCCCATATCTTTACCTATCTCCCCTTTACTCTGAGTGCTCCATCCACACTGCCCTTCCTTCCTTTCCTGGAGCCTTCCATGTTCATTTCTAGCACACGACTTTCACACATGTTATTCACTTTTACTGGAAGTCTTCAAATGGCTGATTCCTTCCTGTGATCCAAATCATAGCTCAGTATCTCCTCCTTGAAAGGCCTTCTCCAAGCATTCTATGTAAAGTAGCCTGCTCACTTCTCATCCAGCCACAGTGTCTCTTACAATGGATTGAGTCATGACACCCCCCAAATTATGTCCAAGTCTGTGAAGCTGACCTTTGTTGGGGGGCAGGGAGGAGGGGAAGTGCTTTGCAAGTAGAATTAAGTTAAGGACCCTGAGATGAGACCATCTTAGACTGAGAGTGGCCCCTAAATCCAGTGACACGTGTATTTATAAGAAGAGAGGACTCAGAGACACAGAGAGAAAAATGCCATGGGAAAATGGAAGCAGAAGCGATAATGGTGCTCCTACAAGCCAAGGAACGCCAAGGGTTGCCAGCAACCATCAGAAGCTAGAGGAGAAGCCTCAACCAAATTTTCCCTCAGAACCTCTAGAACAAACCAACCCTGCCAAAATCTTGATCATAGATTTCTGGCCTCTAAAACTGTGAAGAAATAAATCTGTGTTGTTTTTAAGCCTCCCAGTTGTGGTAATTTGTTACAGCAGCCCTACGAAACTAACCTACTTCTCCAACATAACCCTGCTTTTCTCCTTTCAGAGCACTTCTCAATACTGGATGTCATCCATTTAATTATGTGTGCACTGGAGCACCTGGGTGGCTCAGTGGCTTAAAGTCTTTGCCTTTGGCTCAGGTTATGATCCCAGAGTCCTGGGATCGAGCCCCGCATCGGGCTCTCTGCTCCACAGGAAGCCTGCTTCCTCCTCTCTCTCTCTCTTCCTGCCTCTCTGCCTACTTGTGATCTCTGTCTGTCAAATAAATAAAATATTTTTTTAAAAATTCAATTAATACTTGACAGATGAATGAATGTTGTTTTAACACTTACATCCTATGGCAACAATTTACAGCTCTTTCTTGTTGATTTCACTCAAGGTCTTTGTTAGACTGAAGCTGCATTTTTATTCACCACTCTACCTCCCACCACAACCAATTAATATAAGGCCCTCAGTGGTCTATATGCATTGAATATGTTTGGGGCATCTAACATATCCTAGACAAGCTTCTAAACACAGCCATCTCATTTTCTACTCAGAATAGTACCTCAGTATACATACCTATGTTTATAACTCCATTCTTACATGAAGAAAATGAAGTTAGGAACAGATAAAGAAATTGGTTAGATCCCCCAAAGATAGAGTCAGGATTTAAACCCAAGACTCTGATTTCAAACAGCAAGCCTGTTCAACTGCTCTAGCCTCCTTAGCGATAGAAATCTCTGTGCAAAATAAAATTAAATATTAAAAATCAGTTAAGATCTTAAAGATTCTAAAAAGAGATTGTTCTTCTTCTGTCCTAAAACAAAGATAAGCATTTCCAAGATCATTGGCGATCACATTAGATCGCACCTGTCACCTACAGCTCACAGGAGCAGATTCATCAATAAAAGAAGATAAACCTCTGGGAGTCTGGAGAGGTTATTAGCTCAGTGGGTTTCAAAGCTCAGCATGCAGAAGATCATGGAGTGGTCAAAAATGGAGAGTCCGGACTCCACGCACAGATACGCTGATTCAGTAGGTCGGCTGAAGCCTAGAAATCTATTTTTGAACAATCCATGGCAGGAGCACAATTTCAGGTGGTCGTTAAAGTTTGAGGAACATCTTTGAGAAACTGTGAGAAGAGCACCAAAAAGAAAAGGGGGTACAGCAACAGAAGGAGCCAAAGTCAACCTCTGCTGGCTTTCCAGCTGTGCCACGGGCTGGTCCCAGCGAGGAGGCATAATTAGTGTGGGTAAAGCGATTTCGTATCTTTGGGTGGAAATTCATCCAGCCATGCCAAGTATCAATATTGTGTTTCATCTAAGATTCTCTGTTCGCTTTCTCCTGCCACACCTTTCAAACTGTGGTGATGAGAACAATAACAAGTCTGTGTTATTTGGTTCCATCAGAGCTAGTATTTATATATCTCCTAAAAATCACGTATTCTTTGTTATACAAATTTAAATTTATTATCATGATGCAACTAGAAAAACAACGATAGATATTTACTCTTTGGCCTTTCTCCAGAATTGTCCTTTTTTAAAAATTTTGACCTCAAAAATACACCTTACATGGCATGTTTCTGCTAAGTAGCTTTCCAATGTCTTGCTTTCTGATCTAACTGTCAACATTAAATTCCAGAAGAGATACAGGTAGAAATTGCAAACATTTCCATTACCGTGACATCTCCATTTTGTTAGCAAGCAAGGGAAATCAGAAAAGGAAAAGATGAAGCTTGTCTCTGAATCTGGGTCAATTCCTTTGTTTATCCACGAGAAACAGTGAAGCAAAGGGGAAGGTGGACTAGATAAAGAATCTGGTTATGGTGTTCAGCCTTATTAACCCCTTGTACTCTCTGGGCCTCTCTTGAATAAAATGGCGGAGTCAGAGCAGATGAAGGCTGATGTCCTCTCCCAAACTAATGTTGGTAAGGCGATGTGATCGCATCACTCCTTAAAGGAGTTCATCACAACAGTGAAAGAGAAGTGCAGCCAGTACTTGACGGTCTCTTCCCAGAGAAGGAAGTATCTCTGCAAATCATCCAAAAGCCGTGTTTGTCTACCTACAGTTGGCAGATCTGATACAAAAGGTTCTGAGAACCTGCTAAATCTTTCCATCAGTCAAAGCATGAGGCTGAACTGAGATCTGCCACTTTTGTTGGCTTTTTACAGCTCAGGAGGGAAGGGGTGTGTCATGAGGGCAGAGAAGTAAGTAGGTAGTTTGCTTTAGAAGTTCTTTCCTGTTAGCCAAATGCAACATAGAGAGAGAGCCTCGAGCCTCTTTCTAATTTTCTACCGATACAGATTGACTAACAGATAATCAACCAATAAATGGGGAAGTACAGTATTTATGGGGCAGCTACAAAGAACTGAACTTAGCACCACGGAGAATTCCAATCCTATACAGGGTCCCCCAGCTTCACGGAATTTATAATCTATTTGCTAAGGGAAAACACTAACACACCTAAAACAGACAAAGAAAATTTGTTAACAAATACATCTCGGAACAAATATTTCTAGATAGAAAAAAGGAACTAATCTCCGTTAAAAGAATCTACCTCTATAATCTACATGGTGAGCTCAGATAAAAAATGAGAGTAAAACCCCCAAATGGAGTATACCGTATGGCCACCTCCATCTCTGGGCTCATGCTGCCTGAAAGCTAGATCAAGCGAACCATTGCTAGGAAGACAATATGATACTATTCAAGATTAAATTTCAGAGGCAGCTCAGAAGAACAGTTTAAAAATCTGATTTCCAAGTTCCCAAGGGGAGTCCACTTTTTAAGAGGAGTCCTTTAACATGTTTTTGAAATCCTTTGTAATCTCTAAAGAAATATTTTTAAATTGGACTGGACAAAGAACAGAGATTCTTAATGGCAGCTTCGCATTGTGCCTGAAAATTCGTTAGGAAAATGGACAAATCCTATGGGTTTTGTCTTCTTAGTGTTTTTCTTTTTTTTTTTTTTTTTATAAACAAAAGAGAAGGTCCTTATAATGGAAAACTAGTTCCAAAATATACAACTTAAGAGAAATATGGGAAAGGAATTATTTTTTTTTCCAAAATACTTTCCTTCCTTCTCATTCTAAATGGTTATTGTAGTGTGGTTTTTTTTTTTCTGATAGAACAATAGACTCTTATTTCCACAAAATAAATGGGGTAAGCAATCAGAAAATACTTCTTTAATGGAAGACAGATAAAAAAGAGAAGGAAAAAACCTGCTGCCTAACAAAAACAAAGAATATCTCCAGCGCTATAGTTGATATTCAAAGGGAAGAAAATAAGATGTGCTTTTAACATAATGATTTTACTGTTTAGAGAGCACCATCCCATTTTCACATGTGCCAGACAACTGAGAGGTGTTGGAGGATGTGTGAAGATAATCAGAGAAAAAGTACTTCTTGGCATCCCAGCCAGGCTGTGCCACAGGAACAGCAGATTTATGAAATAAAAAGTTGTTCCTCAAGTAGGAAGGTGTGTCTGTTTTTCTCTTGAATACCAAGACTTCTATTTGTTTTCCACTGGATGATCATAATATCTAATAGCAGATCTAACTTTGGATAAAATTGTGAAATAATAGGTAAGAGTTGTATTTAATGAGCACCTACTTTAGGCCACATGCTTCTTGCAGCACAAGGCTGAGTCTTCACAACGGTTCTCTAAGGGAAGGTACTACAACCTGACGGATTTGGAAACTGAGGCTCACAATGCTTTACTTATTGAATTGATTGATTCCCCATGGTTACACAACTTATCAATGGAGCCAAGATTTGAATTATTCAAATTATTTCCAGTTCTTCCTTCATCTAACCCCGCTCCTTGCCACCATCATCTCTCTGGTGAAGAGGTCCAGAACATTCCACCACAAGATATGCCACTTTGACATCCTGATCTGAAGGCACTTGAGAAGTAGCAGATCCTGGAAGAATTCTCTGACCTCTCCCTTTTTACCTAAAAGCAGGTAAGGAGATTTCCCATGAGAAAGGTGCCCTTCCTGTGCCAGGAAAAGAACATTCTTAACACTGAAGACTGAGAGTTGCCAACACAGCCTTGTACAAACAAACCTACTGAAATAAGCCTCACCTTCCGTTAGCTTCCGCTATGTATTTCTTAGTCTCTGTTCCAAAATCTATTGCCCTGAGCCCACGCTCCTCTGTCTTGTCATATCCACACAGTGTATCATTCTTGGTTTAAGAAGCCGTATAAGGAATGCCTAGGTGGTTCGGTCAGTTAAGTGGCCAACTCTTGGCTTCGGATCAGGTCACGATCTCAGGGCTATGAGATGGAGCCCCACTTCAGGCTTCACGCTCAGCACAGAGTCTGCTTCAGGCTCTCTCTCCCTCTCCCTCTAGCTCATGCTCTCTAGCTATTTTTCTCAAATAAATAAATAAAATCTTAAAAAAAAAAAGAAAGAAAGAAAGAAAAGAAAATTTATATAAGCTTCAGGGCCTAATGGCTCATCTGGGTCTTCGTTTTTCCTTTTGAAGACTCTTATGTGTACACAAAAATACTAAATAAAACATGTATATTTCTCCTTTGTTAATCTTTTATGTCAGCTTAATTCTTGGGCCACAGAACATAAGAGGTGAAAGGAAGTTTTCCCTCCCTACCCCATCTATCCAGAGTTCTCATACTTCGCTAGGGTCTTCCTGTCATGGAGGAAATAAAAACAATTCACATAACTTGTTAATGATTTAATGTGTTATCAGTCCAAGAATCATAGTGGAGAGAATAATATTTAAACTTGGGTCTCCAGTGGCAACATTTCAAAGCATCTGGAAGGAAAGGATTTTTTTAAGGCTGAGGTGAAAGTTGGTCACACCTTTCAAACCACCCCACATGGGGTCACGGTGTTGCACAACTCCAGGGCCAGGAACGTGGGACTCTAAGAGAATGGAGGCCTGTGGAGTTGTGTTGGGCACTGCTGACATGGCTGTGTGATCGTGGGGGAGCAGACCGCATGTAATTACCAACCACCGGTAACTGAAGAGGCCATATTGATTATTTTAGGCAACATCTACTTATTTTTCTGAAGAGAACATTGAACCCTGAGAGGTTAAGTAACTTCTCTATTTATCATAGGTATGGGAGAAGGAAGATGGCAGGGGCGGGGTGTGGCGGGGAACCACAGCATGAAAGAGACAAGTTTGCTAGACTTCCAATTGGGTCTTACAGCTGATGTTCAAAAAAAAAAAAAAAATTTTTTTTTTTTGAAAAACCAATTATGTATATTTGTTCCATATGTTAACATTTTCAGTTGTATTTCACCCCACCGTGATGACAACGCAGAAAAGAGACAAAGCTCACAACAGTGACTGTGGTTAAGACATCTTAAAGCTGTCCCCTCTTCTCCAGCAGACCTACCACTGTAGTGAATGTGAGAAAGCATTCAGTGATGGCCACAGTCTTGAACGTCATCAGCAGGTACACTCAGGCCAGGAGTCTCCCCCACGCCTTAGAGAGCCCATGAGAAGGATACCCGTTGTAGCTCAGCTGTTGCCATTCAACAAAATGTTAACACAGGAAAGAAATACTACTGGTGTTATGAGTATGGCCAGGGTTTCAGCCAGAGCTCAAACCTGCAAACTCACCAGAGAGTCCACACAAGGGAGAAGCTCTATTGGTGCCTTGAATGTGGTAAAAGCTTTAACCAGACCTCACATTTGTATGCCCATTTGCCCATCCACACAGGAGAGAAACCCTACAGTTGAGAAAGTTATAGGAAGGGCTTCAGTCATAGTGCTGATCATTGCAGAGTTCACATTGGAGGGAAACCATACAAATGTGGGGATTGTGGTAAACGCTTTAGTTGTAGCTCAAATCTTCATACCCATCAGACAGTTGGCACTGAAGAGAAACCGTACGAGTGTGATGAGTGTGGGAAGTGCTTCATTTTGAGTTTTAATCTTTATGTTACCCTCCCCTACCTCCACTTGCAACTAATTTGGCAACTCAAAAGGTTAAAGATTGACCCTTACAGATGAAATGAAGTTTACCTCAAAGACTGGAGCAGAATGACAATCCAGTTATAAGTTTTCCTTCTCAGCAAAAGGTCATAGATATGTTAACCCCAAACTTGCCAACTGTAATATCAGTCTTTCAAGCTCCATGGGTCCAATATTCCTCTAGGTTAGAAAGTATTTGTAACTTTCAGAAGGAAAGAAAACAGGGTGGAAATTCTGCTCAGTCTTCTAATTGTAAAGTGCTAGCTAGAATTTTGCTATAGTGGCTTTCAAACTGTGACTTCTTGGTTTGCAAGAAAGAGATTCAAGAGTGTAGAAAACATTTGATTTGCTGATGACCAGATGACAGAGCTCAGGACAGGAGAGGCTAAATCCCCAGGGGAGCCAACATGATTGAAAAGGAGTTGGGGGCTAGCTGTCCTGCTCGCTTATTATCAACTTCTTGGCTCCTGCACCTAAACCATGACCCAGCTCCAAGGTTTATCTTCAAAGTAGGGTTCCACTGTTTTAGAAAAAAGTCTTTTGAATATCAAGTACATGAAGAGTTCTGTAGCTCCCAAAAGCTACAGAAATCTCCCTGGGAGAAGTTTCAGCATTGGGTTGTTGTTTTGTTTTGTTTTGTTTTTTAAGATTTTATTTATTTATTTGACAGAGAGAGAGAGAGAGAGTACAAGCAGGGAGAGCAGCAGGCAGAGGGAGAGGGAGAGGGAGAAGCAGGATCTCCACTGAGCACTGAGCAGGGAGCCTGATGTGGGACTTTTTCCCAGAACCCTGGGATTATGACCTGAGCCAAAGGCAGATGCTTAACCAACTGAGCCACCCAGGAGCCCCAGCAATGGGGATTTAGCAGTTTGCTCAGGATAGCAATCACAGTCACAATTGCTTTGAATACTCACCTAAAATTTTCTGTGCAACACAATTAAAGCACAGGCATTTTGTCAAAACAATGGCGTTTTGTTAAAAGAATGAAATAGATGCTGGCATAAGTTCTACTCAGTGCAAAGCTTGAGTTGAAGCTAAGGAATCTAGATTTATTAGAAATCTTTTTTTAAAAAAAGAATTTGGGTTTTGCTTTGAAAGCATTATTTTTCTGGGAGGTCATGTCTAAGATTCTCTACACACAGAGTTGTGGAAGGTACACGTTACTACTTGGAGTCTAGAATCACCTTTAATCCTCTTTGCTATGTTTCCTCTATGGGATGTCAGTACACACTTTCTTACTGAAAGACAAAGACACAAGAATGAACAAGATTTTAGAAAGATATAAATATATTTTACCTCCCAATCTTAAAAAGTGATATGTAGAAGCCTGTATGTTCTACTCAGGCATTTCTCATTTCTAATGGGAGAAAATTTCTGAGAGTATGTTCAAACTGAAGGGGTTTTATGAAAGCTTCCATCTTTGTCCTGGGTGCCAGCACTGCTTTCAGTGCCATTAAGAAGAGGGCACCTGGGAGGGCCTGGGTCGTTCAGGTGGTTAAGCATTCAACTGTTGATTTCAGCTCAGGTCATGATCTCAGGGTTGTGAGATCTTAAGAGTCTCTGTCTCCCTCTTCCTCTGCCTTCCCCCTTCCCCCCACACTCTCAAAAAAAAAAAAAATTAAAATAAAAAAAAATGGGAGTTCCTCATTGGCTTTTTGGAGGAACATGTGATTCTTGATCTCAGGGTCATGAGTTCGAACCCCACATTGGGTATAGAGATTACTAAAAAATAAAAATAATAATAATAATTAAAAGAGTGGGAAGATGGGGGTGCCAGTGGAAAGCCTGTATATGCTCAAGCAGGAAGGAGAACTATAAGATAAGAGAAATGTTCCACCCTTCCATGCATCTCCACACTCCATTGCCTCAAAACAGTTGTGCTGAGAAAAGGCAGACGTTTGATTAACACTATAGCCTGACTTTAGCCTGGTGTTTTAAATCTATGTTGACGGGGTAGGCAGAGCTGACAGAATGTAGGAGGTCAGAAATGTTTGCCTGAACTAGAAAGAAATTTGAGGTAAATCTCATGAAGTCTCACTCCAACAGTTTCCCAGTACCAAAGATAACAGAGCTTTAATTGCACCAATGGCCTCTCCACCCGGATGGACATGCTTACAAAATAAGGCCCCATCTTAGAAAGTAGAAAGTGCCACATCTGTGACACTGTTCATCTCTTAAAAGAAAAAAAAAAATTCCCACAGATTGTGCAGTTTGTTGAATTGTTGAGATTTCAAACTCTTCACATAGGAGTGTTGATAACTGATGTCCCATTTGACTATAGCGCTCAACTATTAGGCAATCCTTTCCTATAATTTTGAAATTGAGCCTATCCTCCTTTTGCTCTTTCTACAGAAAGGATTTTTCTAGTTAACTTTTTCAGTTCAACAGTCAATTCAATTGACCACATATGTCAGGTACGTAGGGACATATGGTCCCTGCCACAGAAGGGGATCTAAAGTTGTAAACAAATGTAGTATAAAATGTGTGAAAAGTGGTATAAAAAAGAAATATAGGATGCTAGAAGTGATATGGGGACAGAACTGTCGAGTCAATTTTTCCAACCAGTTTTGTAAATAAAATTCCTTTCCTAATAGAATTCTCTTTTTGCTATTTGATACCATTACTAGTGGAATTCCTGACTGGGATCCTAATTTCCTATTTAAATCTTTCCTCTAAACATCCCAGATTCGGTACATCATTCATGCAACAGTCACTTGAGCACCTACTATGTGTGCAGATAAATCATCTTTTGATTTCTAGAACATGAACCACGGATGGCTTAATGAGTCTCACACTATCTAGAAAATTTTAGACGTTGAACAGAAATATCTGAGTCTTTTGCTTGTTATTCTTTGCTCAGCTCTCTGGAAAGAATTTGACAAGAGTCCGGGTGAGACATCTAAAATAAAAATAAAAACCACTTTACTGATCCAGGGAAATTTTTACATCAGCATATCAAATTATATCCAAATAGCCGATATATGAAAATTACTACCCAGATTTCATAGCATAATCAAACAATAACATAAAAAAAGAGTTCCTTCAAAATATGATCTAGGTAAGATAACCAATAATGTTTATCTTCCCCTGAGCTATTGTGATGATTAATAAGATAATGTTCACAAAGGACTTTGAAGGAGTAATGTAATGTACTTTGAAGCATTATCAGTTTTTTTATTAATGAGTTTTGATTCTGACAGCTGCCAATGGCAGTGCAGCCACAGTAAACCTTCGCTCAGCCCGACCAAGGAGAATATTGTACAAGGGAGCAGCTAGTGTATGGTGGCAGATCAGACTTACTCCAGGAGAAAAGCCAAATCCAGCGAGAGACAGATACTGTAGGTGAAGCAACTAGAAAATAATCAGGAGGGACAGGCACTGTTAGGTTGGGACCAAAGCTAGTATAGAAAGAAACACTACAAATGTACATAGAAAAAACTTAAAGAGATTTCCCAGAGTTGCCCACACCAACCCAAAGTTAATCATATTGCATGCATATGCAATATGGATCATTTGAATCAAATCAATCATTGATGATCTGATGATCATCCATTGATGATTCAAA
This sequence comes from Mustela nivalis, assembly GCF_964662115.1. Lineage (NCBI taxonomy): Eukaryota > Metazoa > Chordata > Mammalia > Carnivora > Mustelidae > Mustela > Mustela nivalis. The sequence continues at coordinate 55,853,951 of NC_139034.1, read as the reverse complement.
TTTGAATCTGAAATATGATTTGTCTGCTCATACCCTGATTCCAAATATTAATCACCTCCAAATGCCAGGCAAAGTGCTTAGTGCTGGGAATAATATAAAAACAGGGGCACTTGGGTGGCTCGGCGGGTTGAGGCCTCTGCCTTCGGCTCAGGTCGTGATCCCAGGGTCCTGGGATCGAGTCCCACATCGGGCTCCTTGCTCAGCAGGGAGCCTGCTTCTCCCTCTGCCTCTGCCTGCCATTCTGTCTGCCTGTGCTCGCTCTCTCCCCCTCTCTCTCTGATAAATAAATAAAATCTTAAAAAAAAAACAACAACAAATACAAGAACCTCTGTTTTCAGGGTGCCGGGATGGCTCAGTCATTAAGCGTCTGCTTTTGGGTCAGGTCATGATCCCAGGGTCCTGGGATCAAATCCCAAATCGAGCTCGCTGCTCATCCGGAAGCCTGCTTCTCCCATTTACCACTACCCCTGCTGTGCTTCCTCTCTCCCTATCTCTCTCTCTCTCTCTCTCTCTATCAAATAAATAAATAAATAATTTTTATAAAATGAACAATCAAAAAATTAAAAAAATAAAAAAAGGAACCTCTGTTTTCAAAAGGCTTACACCTTTACCTGCAGTAGAGAAGAGAAGGAGTTCAAAAAGCATGTACACAAATACTTAATATTGAAGAGTAGTAGGACTTTGAAAGAGATATGAAATACACATGGGATGGAGGATAAAGAGGCAGAAGGGCTCTGTTTTCAGGGAAAGGAAGTACTTGGAGAAATGCCAGAAAGAAGGATAAGGCAGGGAAAGCCATTTCTGGCAGAGGGATCGTCATCAGTAACATAGACTGCCTATGAACCGACCCCCTTGGAGCTGTACCAGTGACCACAGTAGATGCAGTGACCCTGGACAAGAGTAAAAGTGTAAGGGGCCCACAATGAAAGGTAAGCTTGGTCAGAAAATAAGGACCAGTTCTAGGAGTTAAGGTTTATGCTAGAGGCATTGAGAACACTTTCAAGTCTTTTTTTTTTTTTTTTTTTTCAGCATGTAAGTAATTTGGTCGTATTTATGATTTTGAGAGGTATCTCTGAAATCAACATGAAATTTGGATTGGAGAGAGGTCTGGGTGGAAGGTCCATTAGGAACCTCTATAATCATCCTTATGAAGGACTCCAAGGGATAGAGAAGAAGGAACAAAGGAGAAAACATCAGACTTGGATCCTGCCCAAAGTAGAGACAGTGAGGAGGAAGTATCACGAAAGTCATTCCCAGGTTCATGGTTCATGACTTGGGTGGCAGAGTAAGTAGTCAGGAGGAAAATGGGAGTAGAGAAAAGCAAGTGGGGCAGAAAGTTTCCATTTTTCCTCTCATGTGCTCCTGATCTTGATGACTGGACTCCCCACTCATCTTGTCCCCAAGATACCTGTGCTCCCCAACTACTCATATAGCAGGAAGAGAAGAAACACCAGATGTGAACAGGGGCTCCAGAACTTATTCTCACTCCTAATTCTCTCCTGGATTCATTGCCTGCTAATGCTACTCTGAAATACACATTCAAAGGGTTAAAGTCATTTTAGAGGCAAATTTCAAACAATGTTTCTCTCACTCCCCTTTCGTATTCCTTAATGGTGTCTAAATGAAAATAAAGGTTCAAATTAAGTTCAAAAAACTTAAAAGCACTTCTTAATGGTGGGACTTTAGGACTGAGGGTTTCTTTCTTGTTTCATGTGTTAAATATTAACTTGAATTTTGTAAAATTAAAAGTTTTGACAAGAAGTATTTATACTGGCCAATTAAAAATGGGTCTATGGTAACAAATATCTCAAACATCCTCAAAATGACAAAAAAATTTCCATGACACAGACTTTAGGACATGAAGAAATATTCCAATAGAATTAGTGTGCCATAATTACATGGGCATTCTACTTTTAAACAAATCAAGCATCCAAGTTAAAAAAAAAGTTCAACCAAAAATTTGGGGTGTCATTATATAAGAATTTGTCATGTCACATCCATTTTTTAAAAATTAGCATTCGTCAGGAAGCTCAAAATGCGATTTGTTGAAATATGATTTAGTATCCTCTAAAGTAAAAAAAGAAGATGTGAGGAAATCATAGTACCCTTAAAAACGCCAAGTTCTATTGTGTTAAAATATGATTTTGAATGTTTAGGAAAAAATTTAAAGTTGTGTAAGAAGTGTGAGGCGAGTTGCAAAATACTGAAAGGCTAGCCAAGAAACTCCAAGTAAAATAGAGCATGTGGCACAGATAGTCTGTGAACAGCCTAAACCCTCTGTAAATATTAGCTTCTCACCTGCCTCCCGCAATAGGCAAATATATTTACTAGTTAGGTGGAATGGGAGAATAGCTGAAGCCAGCTCTGTTGCCATGGTAGCCAAGAGTCTTAGCACAAGCCCACCATGGGCAGCTTACGGTTGGAGCTTCGCCTTCATTTTGCCTCATGTACAGTTTTGCAATAAGAGTAAAAGGACACAAGGGTTTCAAGGCCATGAAAATAAAGTGTTTTCTTCTTTTTGCAAAAAGAGATACAGAAAAACAAGCAAGAAGGAGAAAGGTAGAGTAAAGACAGTTAAAAATATCCCTCCTCAGATAATATTAAGAGGGCGGAAGCAATTAATGCCTTCTCTCTAATAAGCTCTGTGGTTGTAATTAAAGATGCTGAACAACCAAAACAAAAAAATCGGGCATTCTCTAAGCAAGAACAGATTGACAAGTTTCCATTTCAGGAAAAAATTCAAGGCAACTAAAGGATGTTTTCTATTTGGCCCAGCTAAGGAAGACGACATTAAGTCAGGTAGTCCTTGAAAATGGTGTGGATCCACGCCAGTGTGTCTATGCGTTTCATGAACAGTCTCACATTCGTAGGGGTATGTGTATAAAACAATTTTTTTTTCCTACTCTTGACTGTTTTGTTCATTTCTGACAGCTGCTATTACATCATGAAGTACCACCAAATGACTTGAAACAACAGAAATTTGTTCTCTGCCACTTCTGGAGGACTGAAGTTCAAAATCAAGGTGTCTGCAGGGCTATGCTGCTTCTGAGACCAAGTAGAGACCTTTCTGGCCTCTTACTGCTTGTGATGGTGGCTGTCAACCCTTGGTTTTCCTTTGCTGTCAGCAGAATCCCTCCAGCCTCTGCTTCTGCTTCCCATAGGATTCCTCTGGCATTTCTGGGTCCCACTTTCCCTCTTCATATTGAATTAGAGCCCACCTTAATTTGATACGACTTCATTTAACTAGATTACATCTGCAAAGACCTTGTTTCCAAATAAGGTCCCATTCACAGGTACTGGAGGGGGTTAAGATTTCAACAGATATTTTGGGGGAACACAATTCGACTAACTCATGCAGCTGCTGTTACTGTAGTTCATCAAATCATCCTTTCCTGGTGGATATCAGCTCCCTTGCAATATCTCAGTTTGATTCCATTGGTATCATGCACTCCCGTTTATCAAACCCATTCCATTAGGTTTGTAAGATCCAATCCAGTTCGTGTAGTTGTATGTCATCTAAACCTCATTCCCCCAACCAAAGCCATGGTCTATTCTGCAGCTTCCATGGTCTAGAGAAGAGCGATCTCTGCTTTCTCTCACACCCTCTCCCTTTCCCAGAGCTTACCCCTCTGGTGTGAGGTTAAAATGGAGGAAGAGGAAAATGTCCACTGCCCTCTCATATGACTGCACGTGATGAGATGGGGTGGTCTCCTAGAATGACCAAGCCTAGAAATGGGGTTTTGCACAGGAGCCCCATAGGGGCTGAAGGTGGACATGAGGCAGCCATTCCTCTAGACAGTTAGGACCTCTTCTGAAATTCAGTTACATCTTCAGGGTGACCCTCAGTCTGCAAGAAAACACATTCCTCTGCAGGCAGGTTTCCATGCTCAGTGCTGAGGTGGTCCAAAGCCAACCTGGGGTCCCACTTTCATGTGTGTTCTACAGCATCCACCTCTGGGGCAGCAGGCAAAGGAAACATTTATTTTGCACACATCTTGGAAATAAGAAGCTTGAAGTAGATAACCTCTGTCCCATGGCCGACAAAGTGAGCTGGCTGCAGGTACATGAGGCCTATGTCCCACTTCTTGTATGAGAATAGAACTCCACGTTTGTGTGACAGAGCAGTGTGACCAACTAAACACTTTTCTCCTCAGCCTCCCCAACAGCTTAGGGTGGCCATTTGACAAAGTTTTAGCCCATGAAAAATAAGCAGAAGTGGGAATCCTGAGATAGCTTTTGATTTCCTGCCAAAAGGAAGCACTTTTGGCTGGTGCTTACCTTGCCATTTTTCTATCTCAGAAGCAGCCATTTTGTCTGAGATTCAGCAGCCATCTTGTGAGCATAAAGTGCAGGCATGGAAAATTACCAAGAGCCAGCCCTGATATCATCCATTCATTGAACTGAAGCTAATAGCAGCTTGCCTCCAAAAGTCCTATTGGTTGAGAAAATTAAATTCTTATTTGTTTAATCCACTATCAATTGGGTTCTCTGTGACTGGAAGTTAAAGCATTTCTGGTTTGATTTTATCATGGCTGGTTTAGTGGATGCTCTTTTCCTCACTGGAGTGGCTCTGTCAGATCAGGAAGAGCTGCAGCTCAGAACGTGAGTAACAAGAAAACAAAGGATCATCTCCCTTCTGGCAAGTTGAAAGCTGTTACATATGCTAAAACAAAAACACTTCCGGTCCCTGAATTTAATTTTTGTATCCATACTCCTCTGTCAGTCCAACTCCTCAACCCACTTTCAATAACCTGTTACCATATTTTCCAGACGAGTTTTATGACTCTTTTGGTGGGCTGTAGCTATTTAATCATAATAATAATCCAGGTCCCCTTACATCTTTATTATAGTGCAGGGTCCTGAAGAGCTCTCCCATGGCCTGTCTGAACAGGAAATAAAATTGTATAGACAGTATGATCACATCCATATAAAAGCTCAAATTAAATGAGTGAACAAACAAAAAGCCACAGAAGAAAAATTTACCAGAATATTAAGTTTAGTTATCTCTGGACAATGGAAATTTTAGTTCTTTTCTATTTTTCTTGAGCTATCTATCTATATATATATATTGTTCATGATTTTCCAAAAAGACAAAAATAAAATTATATATATATATATATATATGTGTGTGTGTATATATATATTTTTGTGTGTGTGTGTTGTTTGTTTGTTTGTTTGTTCGTTAAGAGAGGGAGGGCGTGGGGGGGGTGTAGAGGGAAAGGGAAGGAGAGAATCCTAAGCAGGCTCCACACTGGGTGTGGAGCCTAGTGCAGGGCTTGATCTCACAACTCTGAGATTACGACCTAAGCTGAAATCAAGAGTCCAACTCTTGACTGAGCCACCCAGATGCCCTTAAAATAATCTTTTAAAGCTGAGCAAATAATAATAAATAGTTAAAACAAGGGGCTTTCCTCCCATCTCAAATGCAAAAATGTACAAGATTTGTACATTGTGCTACAAATCTGAGAGAGATTATTATACCATATGTTAGAAATTTCCTGCCTACAAAAATGGGGGTCCAAGTGTTTCTGTGAGAGCAGGTTACAAAAACTCCTGAAAAATTCCTTCCTCCACCCACCAAAGACAAGACTCTGGCAACTCTTCTAAGACGATTAGATGTTCCATGCCCCTAATTCCCGCCACCTTAGGCTCTTCTGAAGTTAACTCTTCTTGTCTTTATTTTTCTTGATGATATCTTCTCAGAAGAAATCTTTAAAAATTCATCTTATGAAATTCATGTAATTCAAAACCTTCTGGTTTGGACAACAGGGAACCTGAAAGTGCTGTTGCTCTCCACTGAATTCTTACCACTGTCCTTGAAGAGTGAAATCCTTTGAAAAATATTTTTCGAATTTTATTTTGCAAAAATTATAGTACTTCTGTAAATATTTTAATTTACATTTTGAAATATATATTTGTGATTAAAAGGAAAATTCATCAATAGCACAAGAAAAATTTGAAGTGCCCTCAGATCCCCCAAACCACTTCCGAGAAGCAAATTCTATCAAGAGTCCACTGTGACGTTTTTCATGCAGATAAGTGAATACAGATATTCGCTTGAATCTCTCACACACAAAAAAGAGGTTTTTATATACGACTATTCTCTGCCTTGTTCTCTTCACTTAAAATATCTTGGGAATCTTTCTGATCAATACATACAGATATATTCATTCTTTTAATCAGCTACATATTAATATAAAATATATGCATATTGTAAATTATTTAAATAACCCATGGTTTTGGATACTTAACGAGCTTCTAATTCTTGTGAGTACATACACTGCTATAATTAAAATCATTTTACATATATATTTTTATATGTATCTGGGGAAAGTCCCAACACATGTAGTCAATGGATCAAAGGATATGCATATTTAATATTTTTTATTAAAACTGCCAAATTTCTCTCCAAAATTTCTACAAGAGTATGTCCTCAAAAACAATGCATGTCAGTGCCGATTGCCCACATCCTTGCCAAACCTTGAGTAATTGACTTTTATTATATTTGCCCATCTCAGAAGTGAGAAATGACATCTCATTTTTAAAGTCAAATTTTTAAAAAATATTTTCACACATAATAGAATCAATGTACATTAAAAGAAAAAAATGCTAAATGCTAAATTTTAATGTTAGACATCTCAAATACGTTAATTCATCCTGCACAAACATGCAAATGAAGTTTTCCCTGACATTTTTGTGCATATATTTGAACTCGTACATGTATCCATAAATTAACTGTTCATATTTATAATTCACACTTTCAGACGCTTTCTCATGTACAAACCCAGTACCAGAGCGGTTGTATTCCTGAGTCAACCACCTCTGAACAGTTGTCATTGGTGTCAACCATCAGCCTCTATGTTCATTTTGGCATCATATTCAGTGGTGCCCCGGGGTCACAGAAATACTTTAGTATGGAAGGTTTTTGTTCCTATGGTAGGTCTGAATGGTTTTAATTTACCTACCTTATATTTGTGATAGCCTTACACACTACCTCTATTACTTGCTTTATACATTGGGGTCGTACATGAGATTTTAGGGTTTTTTAAATAGCATTCTTAGAGTTTGTGATAGGATAATATGAAGACAATTTTAGTATCCATCAACAGAGAACTAGTTGAAATAATTCAGTTTGTCCACTTAACCTATTATGACATTAAAAATAATGTGATCAATCCAAATATGAGATAATTAACACATCTCCAAGATCTATTGTCTAGTGAAAAAAGCAAGTGCAGAGCAGTTTTATAATATTCTCCCATTTGTGTGTGTGTGTGTGTGTATTTTTTTTTTTTTTAAATCTCTGGAAGCTTATATGAGATTGTCAAAACAATGTTTGATGAGGAAGTCTTGGTTGTAGGAAATAGAGATGGAAAAAAGACTTACTTTTTACTATATTCACTTTCATGCAATTTTTTTGTGTACAACTGTAATTTTTTAAAAAAAAACTTAACACATAAAATTTTTACAAAGCTTATTTCTGAATACTTGGGGAAAATGAGCCTTTGAGATGCAAACAACTATCCACAAAGCCCACACTTCAGGTGCTCATCCCAAACATTATTTATCACTGAAGACAGGATTAGAAGTTAGATACAACCTATAACATCCATAAGTAAGAACTGAAACATAAACCACATCTTAAAAGCCAGCAGATCTATAAAAATATAGCAGTCAAATGTGTTTTTTAATTGTTGCATTAAAAAAAAACACAATGTAAATATAAGTTTATATAAACTTACCCTCAACGATTTTTTGAAGATTTACTTATGTATTTTAGAAAGAGAGAAGAGAGAGAGAGAAGAGAGAGAAAGTACGAGTGCATGAGCAGGGCAGGGGCAGAGGGAGAGAATCTTCAAGCAGACTTCCTGCTATGTGCAGAGAGCAACACTGGATTTGAACTCACAACCCGGAGACCATAATCTGAGCTGAAACCGAGAGTCTGATGCTTAAATGACTGAGCCACCCAGGCACCCTGCACTCAACAATTTTTAAATGTCCAGTACAGGATTGTTAATATATGAGCATTGCTATAGGGAAGATCTCTAGAACTTTCTCAGCATGCATTACTGAAATTCTATCCCACTGAGCAAAAATTCATCTTTTCCCCTTCTGCCAGCCCCTCACAATCACTATTCTACCATCTGTTTTCATTAATTTCATTACTTTAGACATCTCATATAAGTAGAATCATGCTGTATTTGTCTTTTTGTGACTGTCTTATTTCACTTAGCATCATGTCCTCAAGGTCATGTCCTCCTAGTGTCCATGTTGTGGCACATGCCAGCATTTCCTTCTTTTTTTAAAGCTGAATAATATCCCATTGTATAAGTACACCATATTTCCTTTTTCCATTCACTCACTGATGGACATTTGGGTTGCTACCACATCTTGGCTACTGTGAATAAGGCTACAATGAGCCTGGCTGCAAACAATCTCTTCAAGATCCTGCTTCCATTGGTCTTAAGTCTGTCTTTATGCCAGTTCCACAGAGTTTTGTTAACTGCAGCTTTGTCATGTGTTTTCAATCAAGAAATGTGATGCCTCCAGATTGTTCTATCTCAAGATTGTTTTGTATATTCCTAGTCTTTTGAGATTTTAAATTTCAGATTTTTTTTCTATTTCTGCAAAAAATTTCATTGGTATTTTGATAGGAATTGCATTGGATCTGTAAATTGCTCTGGATAGTATGGACATGTGGACAATATTAATTGTTCCAATCCATAAACATGGGATGTCTTTCTACTTATTTGTGTCTTCTTTCAGCAATGTTTTGTAGTTTTCAATGCACAGATGTTTTGCCTCCTTGGGTAAGTTTATTCCTAATATTCTATTCTTTGGGATGCTACCGTAAATGAAATTATTTTCCTCATTTCCTTTTTGAATTATTTGGTTTGTATAGAAAAATACGATTGACTTTTAAGCATTGAGTTTTGTAACCTGAAAATTTGCAGATTCATTTCTTAGTTCTAACAGTTTCTTCGTAGAACCTTAAGTGTTTTCTATGTGTAAGAAATGTCAACTGTGAACACAAATCATTTTACTTCTTCCTTTCTAACTTGGATGCTATTTTTTTCTTTTTCTTGCCTACCTGCAATGACTAGATTTCCATTACGATGTTGAATAGAAGTGGAGAGAGTCGTAATCCTTGTCTTGTTCCTGATCTTGGAAAAGCTTTCAGTTACTCACCATTGAGTATAATGTTAGCATCGTGTTATGCTAAGGTGATTAGCATAATATGTTGAGGTAATTTTCTCCCTTGGTTTGTGGAGCATTTTAATCATGAAAAAACATTTAATTTTGTCAAATGTTTTTCCTGCATCAATTGAGATGATCATGTGATTTTTGTCTTTCTTTCTGTTCATGTGGCTTATCACATTGATTAGTTTCTGTATGTTGAACTACCTTTGCATCTCAGAGAGAAATCCTACCTGGTCATGGTGTATAATCCTTTTAATGTGCTGTTGAATTCGGTTTTTTAATGGTTTGTTGAAAATTTTTGTACCGGGGCGCCTGGATGACACAGTTGGTTAAGCACCCGAACTCTTGGTTTCCACTTCGGTCCTGATCTCAGGGTCCTGAAATCAAGTGCAGAGTCAGGCTCTGAGCTGAGCAGGGAGTCTGCTTAGGACTCTCTCTCCCACACCCTCCTCTTCACCTTCTTCCCCACCGGCCCCCACACTCCCATGCATGCACACACTCTCTCTCTTTAAAATAAATAAACAAAGATATATTTTTTTAAATAAAATTCATGTACCAATATTGGTTTGTAGTTTCTTTTCTCATAGTATTTTTGTCTGGAGAGCCAAATGGCTTTTATTGTAAGGGAAAACATACTTCAGTCTATGATAGTATCATGTTATTATGCCAGTAATAAATGAAGTTTATAATGATGGCCCTGAATTATAAAAAAAAAAAAATAGATAAGCCATGTTTAAGTGCCTCTTGAGGAAGGCAGAAGAGTGCATCATTGCTTCTAACAATAATGGTTAATTTTTTTTTAAGGTTCATTATTAAAAGGGATATTACCTGGAAAGGACTTCTTTTTTTTTAAGATTTTATGTGACAGAGAGATCACAAGTAGACTGAGAGGCAGGCAGAGAGAGAGAGAGAGAAGCAGGCTCCCTGCTGAGCAGAAAGCCTGATGCGGGACTCAATCCCAGGACCCTGAGATCATGACCTGAGCCGAAGGCAGTGGCTTAACCCACTGAGCCGCCCAAGCACCCAGGACTTCTTAATGTTAGATTAATAAGCTGTAACGATCTGTGCTTCTCAACACCACAGTAGTTCTCCTCTGCAATTCTAGAAACCAAAGGATGCTGTAGACACCAAGTTTATGGTGTGTGGCTTTAAGCCTAATTCATGGAAGATTAAGAGAGCTGCAGATTACACCTCATCCTTCACTGTGGAAACACAGCTCCTAACAGTGTAGAACAGCGACAAAGCTGTCCAAGGAAATCTACCTGCTTTGATCCCTGTCCCTTTGGAGCAGAAAGTGATTTCGTGTACTTGTTTAGAAAGCATTACATAGAGAAATTAACCATTAGTCCTTTCATCTAAAACTGCAAAATCGATTTTGGAATACAAAGAAAAGAACTGTTTTTGGCTTTTGAAATGAATTCTTTTTTCCCCCTCCTCATTTAATATTTGTTTTGCTAATTCGTCTGTGTCTCTGTTGATGGTATTTACTGTTCGGTTGCTAATGTAGTTTTGGTCTTTAAAGCTTTTAACCTTTCCTCTTCGGTAATTCAAGTGGGTTTAAGAAATCTCTTTCACTTTCCCATGTCCAAAAATTGATTTTTAATCAAATTCTATTTCAGATGACCTAAACACTTTGTTACCTGTGGTGTACTCATCATCACAGAGGCCTTTATGAACTGTCTGCTTAGTGACCTTTTATAAAGTGCTGGTTACTATGGATTTTCTTTTTTCTTCTTCTGGCTAGTACTGTCTGTCTTTATTTCTTTCTTTTCTCCTTTCCTCCCTTCTTCTCTTCCTTCCCTCCTTCCTTCGTTCTTTCCTACTCATTCTCCTTCTTTTTGAGATAGTCGTAGGAGTAAGAGGAATAAAAGCTGTTGGATTTGGATACTGTATTATAGTCACAAGAAAAAGGCAGATTTTGAGAAGTCATATTTTTTTCCTTTGGTTGGTTGGTTTATTGCTTTTTAGAGAATTTGACCATTCGAGTCTAATTTTGAAAGTTTGAGATGTCTGGGTTTTTCAAATGGTTATTCACATTTCTGAACCACCAAGATAATCCTTGCTACAAAGTATAGTAGAAGTTTTCAGTGTTATTTGCCATCATGACAAACAGCTTAATTGAGGAGCTTGATTATCCCTTCAGCCTTCAAAAAAATCCTAGTGTACCAAGACTGAATCCAATTTAAATTCCTTTGCATGATAAATTCTTCAGTGATGTAATAATATTATCTTATTCCCAGTGATGCAGAAGGTGTGGAAACCCTTTTTCACTATGTCTCTCCTACCAAAAAAAAAAAAAAAAGAAGAATATCTTCTCTCCAAAATTTTCCAGCACATTTGCTCAAAGATAGCATCTTTGGCTGTTTCTTTGGGATTTTAATTCTATCAATCTTTTTATAAAAGGATTTTGAGGTAGAGCCTAGCACATTCCATTCACGCACTGCAGTGATTAATTCCTATTGCTGCTCAGTCACTTGTTACTTTATTTTTAGGGGCAAATTTATAGCAAGTCCTGGATCACATGTACAATGGTATTTGAAGTATCTGCAGCTGCTTACATAGCAGAAGTTCCAAGCTAAATTCCTGTTGTGAATCATAGGTTTGTGGGGATGGTACCACAGCGGCAAGAAAAAGAATTAGCCTCATGGAAGTGTGCATACGCTCACAAGTACATACACAAGGCTCCAAAAGATTCCCAATATGCGAAACTGAGGGCATCCTTTAAGAGTCTGATCAGGAAGATGTCCCCTTCACAGAATTCTATTTACACCTAGTCAGGTATATTCTTGAATCAAGAGTCCTCGTTACTCCTGAGTACATGCCTACATGTATATCTGTCTATATGTCGCAGCGAAAAACACGTATGACGTGCAGCTGCCTGTCATATGGTAATTTCTCAAGGCCCTTTTAGTTCAATCACCCAGAGCCTCACCTTGCTTTCATTTGGACCTAACTGACAGAAATCATTGCAAAAGTCACCGTGTTCATAACAGACGCGAAGCATTCAGACCCTGCCATTCGACTGCCCCAGCTTGAATCTCACCTCTATTTCCCAACTGGGTGGCCTTGGGCAAATGCCTCCATCTCTCCAAGCCTCCATTTTGTCTTCTGTCTCCCTCCCAGGACGGCTCTATGGATGAGATGAGATCATTCACATAAAAATGCTTAGGACAGCTTGGGCTCTTGATAAGCCCTTGGTACATACAAGCTATTTTTGCTATTCTGCAGAAACAGGAGAGAGGAGCTGTCCTTAGGTAGTGCTCTTAACTGAGCTGAGTGGCGAGGAAGGCCACCGTAGGAACAGGTGCACTGTGGAGATGAGCACGTGTCTCTTCAAGTAGTATCCAACAGAACACTTAAAATTCCTTAGTGATGGTACAGTCTTTGAGAACGAAGGCCTCTTGAGCAAAAATGGGCTCTATCTCAAGGAGAAAAGGATAATTGTCTCCAATGGAGGCCGGCTAAAATACAGGAGAAAGTACTTATCTAGACTTACTTGGGATTGACCCCATGCTTCCTGAATTCACCTTATGTAAGGAGATGTATACACCCCCACGCAAAAATGATCCTGCGTCTCAAAATTATAAAACCACTCCAATGATTATAAAACATGCTGATAGGTTCACCTTAATCAACACAGTATCAATCAACTATAATACAAAGACCATTAGAGAATGTTTTCAGAAAAAAATGCTTGTTACATCCACTGTGCCAAACCCTATATCGTGTCACACAGAAGCAAGACCGACGGTTGTCTTGCTCTGTATGAGTGGAATCGGGTCCTAAGATGTTCTAAGCGTACGGCCAAGGGCAGGCTGCCCCAAAATGAGCCACGTTGGCAGAAAGATTATTTCAAGTTAACGGTAATCAAAACCCAGCAGACGCTGGAAACCTCTCGGGCTCCCCCTCAAATACCTAAATCTACATAGGAAAAGAGAGCCTGCGCCGGGGACTTCCGGAAAAGCTTTAGATCCCACGAAATCACTCTGGGCTGTGAGGTTTGTGTTTCAAAAGAATTTATTTTTGTGAGAAAATCCTGCCCCTATGTGTGTACAACGTGTGTAACCAACCGCTTTTCTTTCCCCCTCTTTTCCTTTCTCTTCTCTTCTCTCTTCCCTTCATTTCCCTTTTGCTCCCTTCCCTTCACTATTCTTTTTTTTTTTTTTTTCTTTTCTTTTCCCTTCCCCTTTCTTTCCCCCCAAGCTCTCCCAGACCCCGTCCTCATCAGCCCTCACTCTTCTAGAAGCCTCGGGCTGGCGTTCGGGACCCAGAACCCGCGTGCTCAGGCCTGTGCGTGGGCGCAGTCCGGGTCCCCTGACCCTCGGTGGAGGAGGGCCGGGGTAGGCGCACAGAGGACGGGCCCTGGACGGGGGAGCCGCGTGCTCCCCGGACAGCACGTGCGTCCCTCTGCGCCCGCCTTACTGCGGCGCTTGGGGACGGTCTTCCCTTCTAGTCTGGGCCGTCCTGGAACGGCAGGAGACCTTTGTCCTAAGTACCTAGCAGGGTGCCCGTCTCGGAGCTCCGGCAGCAGCCGCGTGTGTCTCCCGCCCGCAGGTTGTAGACGTGGAAAAGGGGCGTCCTACAGCGTCCTAACCGCTCTCGGGAGAGCCTGCGGCGTCCTGCAGCTCAGCCTCCTACGGTCCCGGCTGGCTCAAGGCTGAGGTCAGGTCAAAGAGAATGGAAACACAGGGCCTCCTACCGACTGGCTGTCGGGGGCGATTGTTTCTCCGTCACCAACAGGAGGACATCCCTAGAGCAGTCCGGGACTCCCTGCTCAGGACGACCTCGCCGCTGCTCGGCGGGCAACAGCTGCCTGGCAGCTGGCGGTGGCCCAGACTCTGCCCGCGTGGGGACGTGCAGGGCCCAGCCCGGAGGAGACCAGCGACTCTGAGGGAGGAGGAGCATCAGGGCGCCGGAGATGGGGAGGAGGGGAGGAGGGGAGTGGGGGTGGGGTGGGGAGGCTTCAAGGTCACGTCGGAAAGAAGAGGAAATGTCTAAGAAGGAATAAGGAAGACTTTTCGAATTAAGTCGGAAAGGGATCTGTCTATGCAAAAAATTACACATAAGAGTAGAATTGTTGGGGGTGCCTGGGTGGCTCAGTTGGTTAAGCAGCTGCCTTCGGCTCAGGTCATGATCCCAGTGTCCTGGGATCGAGTCCCACATCGGGCTCCTTGCTCGGCAGGGAGCCTGCTTCTCCCTCTGCCTCTGCCTGCCATTCTGTCTGCCTGTGCTCGCTCTCTCCCCCCTCTCTCTCTGATAAATAAATAAAATCTTTAAAAAAAAAAAAAAGTAGAATTGTTGGGGCGCCTGGGTGGCTCAGCCAGTAAGCATCTGCCTTCCGCTCGGGTCATGATCCCATTGTCCTGGGTCCAGCCCAGTGTCAGGCTCGCTGCTCAGCCCGCAGCCCGCTTCTCTGGCTCCTTCTGCACCCCCACCCCACCCTTGGTTCGTGCTCTCTCTGGCTCTGCACTCTCTCAAACAAATAAATAAAATCTTTAAAAAAACAATTGTTAACATAAAATTATTTTTCAGAATTGAAAGAGTGAATTCCCCAGAGGTAATATCTACAATGTAATATCTACAAGCACGTGCGTCCGGGTGCGCGCGCGCACCACACACACACACACACACACACACACACACACACACACACACTCTTCATTGCTGGGGGCCAAATTTGAGCTAACAGCTGTAACATGAAAAAGCAATTAGTATATTCATAAATTCTTCTACTTACCTTTCAGTTCCAAAGGCAGCTTATCTGTTTTGCTAATAGATTTGAACCTTGATGACAAGCTACTGATGGTCATTAATAGATGCCTAGATTTTACAAGTATGTTTAAATTTCACAAATCTTGAGTGTTAGTTGAGGAAATTCAAGCCACCAATGCTTCCAAATGCGAACACTTCCAATAAAGGCCCTAGGCTTGGCTTAGATTAACCAATTAGCAATTATAATTCAAGGGTAAAGGGAAAGGAAGTTCATTAATTTGTTAATTGTGCTGCTGAACTATAGACATCGCTTTTCAAACATACTTTTAACAGATAGATTATTTTAAATGTTTGGAAATCGTCAAAGATCTGAGTGAAAATGCAAGCCCAAGATTTTTTTCAGAGAGAGCCAGCCCTTGACTGATAAAAAAATCTCAGTAACTGGAGAGAATATAGTTTACTCTCTTTGAACTTCATTGTTACTTTGCTTGACCCTCTTTCAATTTGACATTTTAACAACTTGGAGAAATGTAGATTGTAGAGGCTTGGCCGAAACAGCAAATGTTTTCTCAACTAATCCCCTGAGAATTAAACCATTTAATTCAAGCGTTCAGAAAAAGTGATAAATTACTTGGGATTATACCTCAAAGGTGTAAACCCTGTGCAGATAGTTTGCAAAATGATTGTGAGAGAGGAAATCTGAACCACAAATATGAACGATTATTGGGGCACTGACCTTCCTTATAGGTTAGGAAATCCACGTATACTTAAATGCCTATTTCAAAACTTTAGTTGGAGGCAGTGAATCAACTCACGTCAAAGCAGGTTGAAACTTGGTTTTAAAAATCGAATTATTTCAGTGATTTGGTCAAAGGTTACTAGTCAGATACGTTGAATAGCTATGTTAAATATTATTCATCTCATGATAGGAAACAACTTTAATCTCTGTTTATTATGTATGAACTACTGTAACCGAGGACCAAAGGTATCAAAATCCCAAGGCCAAAGTCATGTCTAGTGAACGGGCAGTGTAAGCTAGTTCTTTAATAGACTTGATAGCCAAATACAATAAAACTCAAATTTCCATTTATATTCAACTTACTCCATGCAGCTCTCAGGATCAGCAGGGAAATTCTGTGGATGGAGCAAGTGTCCAGTGTTTTATAATCCCTAACAAAATGTACAGCCTGCATTACTGCCTTTAGGAAATCCACTCCAAAGCCCAAGCTGACATCATCTTATTATGTCAGTATATGGATTTTTTTTTTTTTAAGAGATGCTCCTAATTACAATTGTGCTCAGGGCTGAGTTTGGGGACAGGCTTTGAGGCTCCATTCGTGGGAAAAGTCACGTTGCAAAGATCCAGGTCTCCATGTATGTATCATATCAGGTCTGACCTCTCTGGGGCCACGTCAGCCTATAATACTTGTCATTTCTTTAAAAGATTATTCTTATGGAATATAAAATACAATTCACTTAAAGCTGATGATCTGCATAATCAATGTCATTTGGTAACTCTCTCCTTAAAAAATGCTGAGGAGTCTGACTGTAGGTTTAACAATCACAGAATGTGACATTAAGCTACAAACTCTCCTTTTTATCGCCCTCATAGTACACAGTCCGATAAATGTTTGAATTCGTTGAGCTGCTCTGCTTTCATTTTCCTACAATTAAGTTGTAAAATAATTGCCATGATCATTATGCGTCTATATAATACTTTGTACATTCGGAGTGTTTTGCAATCATTTATTTTACAAAGGACATCGTTCTGTAAATCAAGTTTTATCATGTCCTATGTTAGTCTGAGAACTGTGTTCTACATGATCCGATTAACAGATGCTATGTCAGTTTTAAAGACAAAGGTTGCTCTTTATTCCATGTGCATACCCGTTATTTCTTTGTGTCCTTTGACCTCTATGCAGCCTAAACATTTTATCAGGAGCCAGAAGGACCCTAGAGGGGACCGAGAGAAGTGCCTTTACAAGGTGCCATGGAAAGAGTTCGCAGAGCCCCACTCACAGGTCTAAGACCTGTTACCATTCAGGGCACTGGACCATCAGTGTTTGCCAGCTTGGCCCCTCTCTGTTCGAAATGGCCCGTTTTCCTAAAAGCATGAAATAGACCCAAGTGCTGGACCAGTATCTACAGGGAGATGCGGCTGAGTTTCTGAATGACAGAGATTGTCATGAAAATGTCAGAACCTTTCCTTTATTGGTCAAAAGGTGTATCTCACTAATCCTTTTAGCAGAAAAGGGGTGCAGATCAAGGGATTCATTCTCTCACTGACTCTCCAACCTAGACAGTCTTCCCAGCCAACGCTGCCACATGGGTCTCTAAACTTCCTTGCCCTTAGGATTGACGTCCCCTCTCCATCAGATTCCCCCAAAGAGAATAAGGACAGATCTAGCTCTTCCCTTTCCCAGACGCTGCCTAGTCAGGTAAGAATGGTGCTCCTATAGAGCCAGGTCCACCTTGAACCCACAGAAAAGTACAGGAGGAACAAAAGTGGAATGCTGTGCTAGCTAATGTCGTTGTTCCCTTGTACAAAACAGAGACCTTGTTAGACTTAGGTCTTTGCAACAAGAGTGGCCCCTCAAAATGCTCTCTTCCTCCTGGACAGTTTCTTCGGATCCCCGTCCCCAACTCTAGCTCATTTTTTAGGTCTATCAGCCCTGTGCCCCGACTCCACTCTAATCCCTGCCTTGGAGAGAAGCACTACTCCTCCCTCCATCAGAAAGAGGAGGTTCTGCCCCTAAGTTCTTCCTGCATCCAGCAAAATCAAGCAGCACCTCCTGCGTGGGCTAAAACTTGCGGCAGGTCTCTTGTGTCAGATAAGGTTGGGGTGGTGTGAGATGGGCCTCATACTGTGATCTGGGGTGAATGTTGAGGCTGAATGTCCAGTTGGACTCCCCACCAGAAAGAACCATACTGATTTCCTTACTAGAACTGTCAACTAAGAAGAGTTAAGCACACCTCACCAAAGGGAATAATATTTTTCTTGGACAAAGCAGTCTAGTGTTACATTGAAGTAAGGATATCTCTTCTATTAAGCTGGTTTGGGCCTCGCCCCTTTCAGTAAATGAGTCTGCATTGTCAAATTAAGAAATGTTAGATACTTTCTACTTCCCTCATCCCCAGCCCCTAAAATAGTTTATTATGCCAGTTAAGAAAGTAGGTTGAGAGGTAGGTGGAAAAGCAGTAGATAGACAGACAAATGCTTTTTTCTGCCTCTTTGTTTGTGGAAAAATGTTCTTTTCCTACACGCAGTCCATGGGCTTTGCCGAGCAGACCAGTTGGAGTTATCTTTCTTTTTTCAATTTTTTTTATTTTTAAAGATTTTATATATTTATTTGAGAGAAAGTGAGGATGAGAGGAGGGAGGGTCAGGAGGAGAAGCAGACTCCTTGATGAGCAAGAAGACCAATGCGGGCCTCGATCCCGGTGTCCCGGGACCATGACCCAAGCCAAAGGCAGACACTTAATTGACTGGGCCACCGAGGAGCCCTGGAGTCATCTTTCTTGAACACAATGATTGATCCAGTCTTTCTCTTAATCTCTCTCTCTCTCTCTCTCTCTCTCTCTTTCCTCAACTGAAATTTCAGGCACAAAGGATCATATAAGCCTGAACTGACAGGGTCCATCTTTCCAGGACAAGCAGAAAGTCTGTCTGCCTGAGAAGAAACCAGCACCGAAAAAAATCCACAAACAAAAGATGAAGAGAAAAAAGAAAAAAAGATAAAAGAAAAAAGACAAAGAGAGAGGGATGGACAGATAGACAGTTGATAATTGCTTGAATCTTTGGTTCCAGTGATTGAAAAGCCACAAGTTCCCTTTTTGCTCTGCCTAATCTGAGTATGAGTTCTGACACTTTAAAGCCTTATTACTGGAAAGGATTATATCCAAGGGTACCAGTGCAACCAGGAACTTGTGTTTTGCTTTATCTATATTTCCTTGTTCTTTCTTACTTTTTTTTTTCAATGACTATCTTTTATCTGTGTGATAAAAACATGTAATACATAAAAATGCTTGAGTAGAGCTGGGACAGTTATAGAAATAGGTGATTCGATGGAACTCCCTGAGCTAGATTCTACCACAACACTTCCTGAATTTGATTCCAGCTGCTGTGGACTTTCCTGCCTTATCTTCAGACAACAGCTTCCCTAGGGGCAGTGGCCAGATCTTATTCAATGTTGCAACCCCAGAACGCAGCACCATACTCAAGCCATGTTACCACTCATTATGGTTTTTTGACTCTATGACTTAAAGCCACTCAGGATACTTATAATCTAGTTGGAAAAATAAGAGACATGGAGAAGGGTATGTATTCCTTTTAAGAAGACACGGCATCTTTGCCAAAATTGGACGATTTCAATGCTTACAGGAAATAGAGTAAAAGAGAAAATCTGATAAGGAGGATTATCCCCATTGTTTTCCAATGCTATGTCTAGAGCAGCACCATCCAATAGAAATATAATTTGAGCCACATATGTATTTTTTTAAAGATTTATTTATTTTATTTATTTATTTTTTAATATTTTATTTATTTATTTGTCAGAGATCACAGCAGGCAGAGAGGCAGGCAGAGAGAGAGGAGGAAGCAGGCTCCCTGCCGAGCAGAGAGCCCAATGCGGGGCTTAATTCCAGGATCCATGACCCGAGCTGAAGGCAGAGGCTTTAACCCACTGAACCACCCAGGCGCCCCAGATTTATTTATTTTAGAAAGAGAGAGAGAGAAAGCTCAAGTGCATGAGCAGGAGGGGAAGAGGGAGAGGGGAGAGAGATTCTGAAGCAGACTCCACGTTGAGCACAGAGCCCAACGTGGGACTCAATCTCATGACCCTGAGCTGAAACCAAGAGCTCAACACTTAACCCACTGTGCCACCCAGGTGCCCCCAGTACATTTTTTTTAAAGATTTTTATTTATTTATTTATTTATTTGACAGACAGAGATCACAAGTAGGAAGAGAGGCAGGCAGAGAAAAAGGAAGGGAAGCAGGCTCCCTGCTGAGCAGAGAGCCGGATGGCTTGATCCCAGGACCCTGAGATCATGACCTGAGCCAAAGGCAGAGGCTTTAACCCACTGAGCCACCCAGGCGCCCCACATATGTATTTTTAAATGTTCTAGTAGCCATACTAAGAAAACTAAAAAGCATGTGAAATTAAGGTTAGTAGTATATTTTATTTGATCCACTATATCTAACATACTACTATCATTTCATCATATAATCAATGAAGCATATCATTGAGCTCTTTCACATCCTTTATTTATACTAAGCTTTTGGAACTGTGGTGTGTATTTTACACTCACAGGCTATCTCCGTTCAGACTAGCCCCATTTCAAATGCTCAGTAACCACATGGGGCTAGTGACACCATACTGGAGAGCAGAGGTCCATACAGTTAACTCCCAGAATATGTATATTGAATATCCTGTCTTTCTATGACCCAAATGGACTCCCCCAAGTAGCTTATTGAAATATGGAAGACCACCTCTAAAAAACCTGCTGCCTTTTAGCCAGTGGAGACCTGGAGCTAAAGGATAGGCAATGAGATACAGATGTTATCCCCAGCTTCCAACAATCCAGAGTAAGAGCCCAATAGCCCATTGCTCTCTTCTTTCCTGAAGAACCTGGTTTCATCAAACCTCCAACAGTTCTCCACCCTTTACTATCCTTTTTTAAAAGGAAATTCCAAGAAATAGAAACAAACAAGGAATCTCTAGAGCCCAAGTGAAATGAGAAATCAAAAACACAAAGATGCATTTTCAATGGTCCTTGAACATCTAATTCCAAAACTGTTGGAAAATTAGACCTAGAAGGTAGAGTTCCTTTCAGGTAGAGTAACATGATTTCACTGTCACATGGAAGAATGCAGTTCTTGTCTCAGATATCTCTTTCTTCTCAATGCCACAGGTTGGGAGCTAGAAAGGGGGAAATCTTCCCAGGTTGCCCATATGTGATCGCTGATATGAGGGGCTACGTCCAAGGCCGATCAGAAAGATCCTCCAGCCCAGGTTAGAGTCCCCATTTGGAAGATTTCTAGAGAACAACCCATCCAAAAAAACATTCACATTACTAACAGTCTCCATCTCTTCCCGGACAGAGGAGGGAGGCAGTCCTGCCATCTGATTGCCTCCTACATGCACAGTCATCATAGTAGGCAGAAAGAGATGGGCCATGGCCTTAGATAAGGGCTGGACCTTGTTCAGGTGAGTAATCCCCAGCCCAGATCTCTGTCTTCCAGGTAAGAGGAGACCTTCATGGCAGGACAAGACGCACAAGTCCTACCACTCATTTATCACTCTCAGGTGGTTGACCAGGAAGCTGGAGAAGAGAGAGAAAGAAGGAGCAAGAAGAAGCTGCTGTTTCCCATCACAGAATAAGAGCTCTGAGCTCTGGAAGGAATCCCGAGAGCTCAGCTTCTCTCTCCCTCTGGCCACATGCAAGACCATATTTAAATCATTTCAAATGGATGAGACTGTTATTTATTTATTTTTTTAAGACCTCTAGAGAAGCAGATAACATTCCCTCAGCAAAGTATTCCCTGACTCAACAACTCTCATGAAAACGGTCCTTAACTTGATGTAATTTAAATCCCTACCACTGCCATTTCTAGCCCTTCTGTGCCCTTAACACACAGTCACTGGATTCCTGGTAGGTGGGAGGCCCGCTCTGAGGGGATCTAAGGCAAAAGAGGCAGGCTCTGGGCTCCACACGCTTGCAGTTCAGTTGGAAAGATAAGCCTTGTACATAAATAACTGCAATCCAAGGTAGAAAGTGCTAAGTGCAGTAAGATAATGCTCTGAGACAGATCAGAGGACGGAACTCTTTGTCCCGGGAAGAATGGAGAACAGCTGGCCTCCATCCTTCTTGTTTGTCCTGGGTAATCTCTCTCTTCCTCACTTTTTATTTGCTCTTCTACATCATTTCTTAAGGCTGGCAATATTTTGAGACATATGGAAGACACCGTATGAGGTGGGGACATATCCTATTTGATTGTAGACTGCTCTGTTTGGGGATGAGTGTGGCTACGAGACACTGGCCAGCTGCCGAGGCAGCCACCCCACCTGTCCCAGAACTCTCCTTTCCTTCTCTTGCCAATTTTGTGTCCCACCTGCTATATTAAAACTGAGATCAGATATCAAAACAAGGACGAAACAGTGTATTTTTTAGCTCATTTGATGTTAAACAACATCTCTCTCCTCACCCACTATTTTGTATCTTTTCTGACCTCACAGGAGTGCCATAGAGGGTCATTTGTCACATAGGACACCAATGTTCCTACGTTATCTCGTTTGCTTGTCTTGCCTCCCTAGTGGGGAATAGCCCTGGACAGCAGAGCCTTGTTTCTTACCCTTTCCTATTTTTCTTGTTGTCAAACTATGTGGCTATTAATGAAAAAAATCTTAATGAAGACATCAAAAATAAAAGCTCTGAGAAATTAAGTGACTTACTCGACCCCACACAACGACTAGTGATGGCATGGGGAGCTGAACGCAGCTTTTCCACATCCGTTCTGCTTTCCATCGGCTCTCTCTGACAACGCTATGAGCTCCGGGAGGGCAGAGACCATGGCTGTTTCAGCACAGGAAGTAAGAAACACAAGATTTGTTAAGTAGTTGCTCGGACTGTTCTGATACCGATTTCTGGATACTAGCCTTCATACGATTTTACTGACCGCACTCTCTTTGGTTGAGCGCGGGAGCGTGTGTGCGCATGCGGGGGAGTGGGATGGGGGGGGCTTGGCGGGGGACAAAAACAGAAAGATGGATACAAATACCTGTTCAACGTACAAACCTCGAGCTACTGGACTCCTAAACCCATGAATGCTACTTTTTACTTCTCCTGAAATAATAACAATAGAGAACTAGGGTTTTGCTGTTTGTGCCAGAAACAGCCCAGGTGATGGCAAGCGTTAGCACACCAACCAACGGGTGAATGAGAAGCCCACCAGGTCTGCCTTGCCCTCAGACATCGACTGAGACCCTCTAGATCAGAGCAGGCTGCTAGACAAGGACAGGCCACAAAAATCAATGAAACACATTCAGGACCCGTTTCAGCTTCGGACCCAGCGTCAAAGTTCCTGAGGACTAGGGAAAGTTTGGCAACAGTTGTGGTTTGTAATTTCTAGGTGTGGAGAGCAGGGCTGGCAGAGGTAGGAGACGCTGACTTAGATGTGTTAGATGTCCAGGGAAGACATAGGATGGAGAGTTTTTCTGCTTTAAATAAAGAATTTAAGGAAAAGAAAAGATATCACACAAAAGAGTAGTAACAAATAGACTTGGTAAAGACAGCTAGGTCTAAACAATTGTTAATGAAATGGTGAGACAACACATTTCTTTGAAAAGATGAGGGGGTTTCTTGAAATTGAAAGTGTATAATATATAATAATCTGGAACTGAAGCTTCAGGTTATTTCAACAATTTCTGGGAATTGCAAAGGTGTGTCAAATTTCTCATTGAGCCCAGGGACTATCCATACTTTTTCATTCTTGATGATGATAAAGAACTAGGTTTATCTATATGTATATATACATTTTTCCCCTTAGGTTGACCCTTGCCATAAAAAAAATAGAATAGAACGTGTAACTTTGAGTCACTGGAGAGGGAAAAAAGGATCACAGTTTAATGCAACAATGGGGTAATGCTTTTTGAAATAATGCATGTTCAATTCTCACTCACTTATATTCACTTGCATTAAATCTGACAACAATATAGCTTTCAAAATTTCCTCCTGAGAATTTTTGACGTAAGGCAGAGTAGAACATTAAAAATATTTTTTTTTTAATAGAATGAGGCGAGACATTTGAAATAAAGAGAATAGCAAAAAGTTGATTCCAAAGAAGGGAGGGCTTTCTCTGGCTTCAAGTCATGTGATTTGGAAGGAGGCACGAGGGATGTGCACCCAGGAAGGAAGGACTGACAGCAGGGGCCAGAGTTCTTTATAGGGAAAGAAAATGTCCTGGTTGTGAATAGACTTCGCTGAAACATTCGGTATAAGCTGAGATCCTGAAGAGATGGCCTGGTGAAAGGCAGGACTTACCAAGATAATTCAACTCTCAGCATGAGAAATAACAAGAGTTGAGGGGATGGGGCTGTGACCAGAGGGAAGATGGAAAGTAAAGAGAGGAGAGCCACAAGCCAGGCAGCTGTGAAAACAGGTAGAGGGTAAAAAGTTGCCAAGGACCAAAGATGTTTTGAGCACAGCAATATTACGTATTAATTTCAATGATGTTATTCTTTAAACTTCTTTTAATTAATCAAACAACTGTATTGCCTTGAACTTCAGTGAATGACTGTTATACACAGAACCTTGGCATGTAGAGAAAAAGGACCTGGACGGTGTCCTTTGTGGGATACAGAGTGTGTAATAATAACACCACACGGCAGTGGGTTAGCCACGAACTGAGCTAGTCAGCAGAAGCAGGAACCCAGGGCCAGAAGAAGCCAGGAGACGTGGAGATGCTCTGTCTCCTGATTGCCTAAGACATGCAGAAGGACTGGGCTTCTCACTGCACATGGGACAATGGATTGGAGCCAAATCTCAAAGGACAGGTTGACCTGGAGTGACATTTTTATTTTTTTAAAAAAAAATTTTCATTTATTTATTCATGAGAGACAGAGAGAGAGAGAGAGGCAGAGGCAAAGGGTAACGTTGGCTCACTGTGGAGTGGGGAACCTGGTGTGGGACTTGATCCCAGGCCCCCATCATGACCTGAGCTGAAGGCAGATGTTCAACCAACTGAGCCACCCCGGCACCCCAACATTTCATTTTATTTTTAAAGATTTATTTTTAGGGTCCCTGGGTAGCTCAGTTGGTTGGGAAACTGCCTTTGGCTCAGGTCATGATCCTGGAGTCCAGGAATCAAGTCCCACATTGCGCTCCCTGCTCAGGGGGGAGTCTGCTTCTCCCTCTGACCCTCTCTCCTCTCATGCCTTCTCTCTCACTCTCCCTCGTTCTCAAGGAAATAAATAAAATCTTAAAAAAAAAAGAAAAGTTTTATTTATTTATTTAGAGAGAGGGGGATGGGAGAGGAGAGACAAAACACATGACTAGGAGAAGGGACAGAAGGAGAGAATCTTCAGATTCCCCGCTGAGCCCGCCACCCTTGAGATCACCACTTGAGCCAGACCAAGAGCCGGGAGCTCAGTACACTGAGCCAACCAGGTGCGGCTGGAGTGACACTTCAGATACACAGTGTACATTCTCTCTTCAGGAGAACTGGAGGTCAGAGCACAGGCGTCCACAATTTGCTCTTTAGAGAGTTTCTGTAACAATAGCAAAACTAATGTGACTACAAGAAACACAGTGGTCCAAAAGACTTTTTAAGTGAAAAAAGAGAAATTATCTGAAATGGTTTTATGAGTTTATAGAACATAATAAGTTTATAAAGAAAAGTAAAGAGGGGCATCAGGGTGGCTCAGTCTGTTAAGCATCTGTCTTGGGCTCAGGTCATGATCATGGGGTCCTGAGATTGAGCCCTGCATTGGGCTCCCTCTCCCCCTGCCCGCCGCTCCCCCTGCTTGTGCTTTCTCTCTTTGTCAAATAAATAAATAAAGTCTTTAAAAAAGAAGGAAGGAATGGGCACCTGGGTGGCTCAGTGGGTTGAGCCACTGCCTTCGGCTCAGGTCATGATCTCAGGGTCCTGGGATCGAGTCCCGCATCGGGCTCTCTGCTCCACAGGGAGTCTGCTTCCTCCTCTCTCTCTCTGCCTGCCTCTCCGCCTACTTGTAATCTCTCTCTGTCAAATAAAAAAATAAAATCTTTAAAAAAAAAAAATAAATAAATAAAATAAAAAAGAAGGAAGGAAGGAAGGAAGGAGAAGAGAAGAGAAGAGAAGAGAAGAGAAGAGAAGAGAAGAGAAGAGAAGAGAAGAGAAGAGAAGAAAAGAGAAAGAAGGAAAGAAAGGAATTATAGATTTCTGGATAAGTATAAAGTACTGAGTCCTCAATCCAGAAAAATATAAGGCTATTAAGGCTACAAGGTTAAAGTTGTGATATGGAATAAAAGGTCTTACTAAATAATAAATAATATATTATTCTCTGTTGGAAGTAGTTTCAAACCAAGCATTGTAAATCTAAAACACAGTTGAGAGCAACTTAAAGGTTAAATGAAAAGAAAACAGAAAACCATGTACGGTTTAGACATGATAATACAGAGGTTCGTTTCCATATTTCCTGGTAAAGGAAATGAATGAGTCAAAAGAATAGGAATTTCTGGTTGGTGAGAGATCAAAGTTGAATGTGATTCAACCAGTCAAAAGAGAAAAGCAAACATTGAGAAAGATTGTGTACAGGTTCTGATATCAGAGCAGATCTTCTAAAAAGCCTTGAGCCACAAAATGATGAAGAAGAAACAGAAAAAAAAGAAGGAAAAGAGAATAATAGTAAGAGTCCTTCCTGATGATTCAGGTAATGATTAGAAACCACTTCAAGATTCCAACCCCCACTAAGCAATAGGCCCTCTGGAATGGCTGAAGGGAGAAATGCTCCCACCTCCACAAACCAAAAAATCCAGAGGATTCCTTTCTCAATGGTATGTGACAACCCCAATTCTCCTCATGGGCAAAGGCTTGACATGATTCTTGTGTGAATTCCATCCAACCTGTTCGCCATAGCAGCCTGGAGAGAAAGCTCCTTTTCCTTCTGTCGCCTTCATAGTGTGGTCATCCATGTTCATTCTGCTTGTAATACCACCGAACACCTGTTTTATATGCATCAGTTTTGTCAGTGAAATGTGTTCAGCCCATCCTTTCTCTTCTTCACACCTCAGGTTCAGTATGGAATATACCCGATGTACTCAGTAAATCCCGAGACAGCTTTTTACATGTTCAGAATATTTTTAATAATTATTACCTCTCATTCAAGATCTGAAGACCAGTCAAGATATTTGTTTGTTCTGGGTCATGTTTAGAAATGTCCACTCACCCTTTCACCTTGTCGAGCCTTGATTCCTCACTTTATGAAAAGGGAGTTTGCCCCGTGACCTCCAGTCCCACCATCAACCTTCAGCATTCTGGGACTGCCTTGCCTCAAGCATGCAATGGCATTTGCCCCAAGCATATTTCGTCAGCTCCCTCCTTCCAGTCGAAAGCAAGAGGCGAGGCATGAGGTCTAGAGGTGCAGCACACCAGAGAAATCGAACCTTGAAGATCAGGGTTCAGGCTCATCCTGCATTTTTGCCTGTTTCTTCCCTCTTGCTTTGCTTTTTCTTTCTGAACTGGCACTTTCTACATCTAATTCTCTCCGGGTCCTGTTCCTTCCTGTCCTTTGATTTGTTAACTTCAAGAGAGGCCAAGGAAAAAGTCTGTTGGGAGAAAAATGGGTTCTCTTAGATGCGTAACAAGGAGTGGTTGTCTCTCGTGATCCACCTGGAAGAGAACCACTTCTACCCTTGACCAGACCCCCTTACCCATTTAGCTGTTGGTGGGCGTGAGCATTCCAAAGATCTGTCATTAAAAACACTATTTTTTTTTTTAATCTTTCCTCCTAACCCTGACCTGGGCAGATGGCCTTTGTCACTTGTTGTGGACAGGGAAAATGAAGGGTAGATCAAAACTCAAGCCAGCCTACTATTACCATTTCCAGTAGTAGTGAGGAAATGATTTCAACCCTGTTTAGAAGAAAGGTGAAGTTTTACTTAATGAGATGCTCGTGTTGTCTGTAGAACTCAGTAGCCACGTTCACTCCTGCCTTCCCTCATCAAAGCATCTATTAGAGGCCCATTTGTACTTAATCAAGAGTTAGACTCTCAAAATTAACCAGAAGTAGTCCAAGTTCACTTTGGGAATCACCCATTCATGAGATCTGAGGCTTGAAAATGACAGAACTGTAGGTGATGCTGTAAGGGAGACTGGTTTTTAAGCTATTCAAGTCAATCCAGTACAATACTACCATGTCGCCCTACTGAGCGGTGTGAAACCATTCTCAGAGGTTAGTAACTGATCCCAATAGACACCCGTTAGCCTTTTAAAATAGAAGACCATACTGAAATGGAAATAGGAACATTTGCTACCTACATAGGCAGCTCATGCAAAGGGAGGTCTTGACTTTAGGTGATTCTGATTCCTTCTGTGCCATCTCTGTTAAGAAGTAGTCCTCCATCACACGTCATCAACTGACTTTAGGTTGATGCTTGGGAACATTTTATCATTTATCTTGGGCATTGGTATGCATTTGGTGTTCTTTTGTGCACACCCAATAAAATGATACATAAATGCCCAGGAATGTCAGCACAACAGATAAGTTTGTTTCTAGAATATATCAGATATTCTATAAGTATGATCATCTTTTTTTAAAATGGAACACAGTAATTGCCCCTGAAGAACGCTAAAGCCGGATATCCTTGTTTTCATGTCACTCATTTAATGCAACGTCACCATATCTAGTGAAACTTTATCTCCAACAGGAGAGAATTTGGAACTTGCTGTGACAGCAAAACAAAGAACCCAAACTACTCTGAGAACTCCAGAGCCTTCTTCCCCAAACTAATCAAAGTATATTGTATGCCTAATGATCTCTATTGTACCTTTAGACTAAAGAACTCTATAAGAGGGTTTGGTCTTGTTTTTGCTGATTTACACTAAGATTTTGATGTATGGTCTTCTGTTTCCTTTAATAAAATCATGCTACTCCATTTAAGAAATATTTGCCTTTAAATAACTGTTTCATCATGTTCTTGTTTTCTACAATCTTAAGGGTCTGCTCCATGATTCCCATTATTCATACCCTTGGAATATATTACCACAATCAGACCACATAGGGAGAAAAGTTAGCTCCTGATTACAAAAGGAGTCAGTCCAAGAGGTAAAGTATTAATCAACCTTACTTCTTAACGATCCCACTTTCCTTGTTAGAATGCATACTTCTGTCAGGCCATGTTAAAACAACATTTTCATCAGTCATTCTCTCTGTTACTATTTGGTTTCTGCCGAAATCTAGGGTCCTCCATGGTTAATGTGAATGGCTAACCTTACAACCCATCTCCAATGTCCCCTTGATAGCTTTATCTGGCTATTATAATTTGTCATTGTCAAGCCATTAGGCCTTTGGCTTTGGTCTTATTTTTCCTGCAGGTGTCAAAAATGCAAAACCACAATTTATAAAACACAAGATGACAGAATCCCATTTGCACTGGTTTTGAAATGCCAGAAGGTAACTTTATTTAAAATATCACAACCTTCTCTCCAAACTAGTTGCCTGAGTTCCAGGGTGGTCTGAAGAGTTGATTCAAAAAATAAATGCCACCACAGCAACTTATAATTCCTAAGGCCAAACATCCAGATGTGTCAATAATCTGGATAAATTAGAAACAGATGTAAGCCCTTGTTGAAAAATAATTATAATAGAATTATTTCCTTTTGCCTCCTTATGCTTTCACACGCTTGAATTTATTCCTTCCACATTTTTTTTTAAGTTGGTTCAGTTGGTTCCAATTTAAAAACAAAAATCATTTCTATTTTTCACACAGGGGTGTAGCTACGTATGAAGTTCTCTAGAAAAAGAACAGTCCATTTTGTGTCTTGTTTCATGCCCGCTGGAGCTAATCCAAGCACAGAGGCTCTCTGGAGTCAGTTGGTGATCCACAATCGAGCCAAATGTTCTGGGATATATTCTGGATTACTATCACCATTATAGCAATTGCCCTCATGAAATCCATTCTTGGTTTCCATGAGGTTATCCCAGTTTTAAGTCAAAATAAACATTTCAAATATGATAGAACTTCTGTTACCAACAACATCTACTTACCTCGATTTGTTATAATTACAAAATTGTTGTTAGAGTTAAGAAAAGTTTTAGGTTGTTTTAACCTTTTCTTTTTAGAAGTGAACTTGCTACTTAGATCCCATTAGTGTGTGCTGGGTGGTGGTGAGGGAGATACAGACCACTAGGAATTTCCTGAGAAAAGATACTTGACTGTTGGTAGACAGAGGGCTGTGAGATCGATACCCGTGGTTTGTATGTCCTTAGAGTCTAAATACCAAACCAACTGCGAAGCTGTTTATTACATCATCGACATCAATTAGAAAAGTTCTAGTGACTACAGAATTCTGTTCTGGAATCCCTGGGGCCATTCCATCTCTATCATACAGGATCTAAGGAGGTAGATTCAGCTAGTTATAAGCTCTTAGAAAAATAGCTTTAAACAAAATGAACCAGCTCCGCATTCACCTCCTCAAACTCCATTCCAAACAACAACAACAACAATAATAGTAACCTTCTTGTGGGAAGTATAGTCCTATAGAATTATGTGCTCAGTCAGTATCAGTGCTCAATTCTTCAGTGTCAAATGTTCTCGAACTGTGGGCCCCAATTGCTCAGCCATATCAGGACGTAGTGAAATGTTAAACAGTGACTATGTAATGTCCAGGGCTAAACTATATTAACAAAAAGGCAACATCTGTGTTTCAGCTTCTGAAAAATTTGACCCTAGCTAAAATGATAAAATGAGCATCGTTGGCCTTCAATGCTGTTAATCGATTGCTCCCTCGCATGCCACTATGGCAATGACTATCAGATTCTACCCAATAACCAGTCTCCCCCATTTCCTTATTAGCAGAATGACTGGGGGAGGAAAGCAGATGCTTGAGTCAGAGAGCTACCCTCCTTAGGCCCTCCACGGATGGGCATGTCAGTAAGTAGGGCTTCAGGAAAAGCTCTTTAAAGGGGACCATCTCAACTAGCAGATCTCCCTTGCTCATTCCCTCTCTCCTCTTGTTTTCTACCTGAGTCATGGAAGTGATTGCCGGAGCTCCGACAACCATTTTAGAAGCCTGAGAATGAGTTAGACATCCTAGCCCCTGATGACGACAGCTTGCCTACCTCTGGACTTGTCATTAACTGAGATAAACAGAAGCTGCAGAATATAATTTCTGAAAAGTTGCTGTCCCAAGCCTCACCTGGGTTTTACCTCCCCAGGCATAGAGCAGACAAGACTGTCAGTCTGTCACCCACTTGTGCCTTTCAGAGACTCAGATCTGTCTTTGCCAAACTTTGCCCTAGCAAAGAAACTGTTTTTATCCTCTCAGAGATGACTTTGGTGCTTTCACTATTTTGTATTTATCTTGGAATGTATTTATAAGCCACCTCCTTTTCAAAAGATTTACATAAGGCAGTTTATCACCTAGCTGATCTGATTACTTAGTGGGGTTGTTGGGCTGATAGAGAGGTTATAGCAGAAAATAAATAAAAAGTAAAAATATAGGGACGGTTGTATTTTGCCAGTGACTTTGTATTACGCCAAAGAGCTATAAAAAGCATTCTTTCCTATCCAAGTATCTTTCTTTAAACAAATGTGCAATTTTTTGGAGTTTAAAAAAAAAATTGGTGAGAATGGCTTAACTAGAGTGGGATTAAATAACCACAACCAATTAAAGAAACCATCCATTTCTTCGGAAGCCAAAGCGCAGCAAATCAGAAGCTGAGAATCCTTCTGCAAAACACAGGCTCTCTTCTCCTGGAAGCCCATTCCTGGCTGAAAGGAAGCGTTCATTTGCTCTGTTTATTGTCATTATACTATCAACAAGTGCCTCAAAAAGCAGTTACAACCACGGGCCTGAGGGCTGCTCACACTGAGCCCATCTGGAAGGCTGGCTCTCCGAGCTGCCCGCCTTCCAGGGACTTCTTTCCGGGGCCTAGGCCACTGACTTCTTTTCAAAGGCAAATGACACCTGTCTGCACCTGATCCTGGGAGGCTCGGGGGACACCGGGGACATCAATTTCCTGCAACCCTCCTTCTCCTCCTCAGAGCGGATCTCTGTTTATCTTCTTGACTTGAGGAGTGGGCTCCAGATCTTTCTTTCCATG
This sequence comes from Mustela nivalis, assembly GCF_964662115.1. Classification (NCBI taxonomy): domain Eukaryota; kingdom Metazoa; phylum Chordata; class Mammalia; order Carnivora; family Mustelidae; genus Mustela; species Mustela nivalis. The sequence continues at coordinate 55,822,236 of NC_139034.1, read as the reverse complement.
TCTTTTGCAATGCTGTCAACTGAGTCTCTGTCTTTCACAGCCTACCCGTTCACCCTTCTTGCTTCTCCCACCGGGAGCTGATAATCCAGGGTGGAAATGGAGGACAGAAGAAGGGTGGGAGAGGAGAAGGAAAAAAACTGTGCCTGCAAAACAAACCTGCTGCTACTGAGTCAGGAGGATTGCCTCCAGAGGGTGACTCACTGTGCCAAGTGACATTGTCTTCCTAATAAGTAAAGGCAAGTGGCCAAGTACACACCTGCCAACAGGTAAGAAATGTAATGGTTCCTGGGATTGCAGATACCGGGAGCTTAACATGCAAATCCACACCCTTGCTTTTTGCACATCATCTCAGGGAGGTTTCCCTCCCGCTCCACTTCTCGGCTGTCCAAGCACCAAACGTGCGAGGAAATGGCCACATGCTCGGGGAAGTTTGGGGCTGATGGATCAAAAAAATCAATGACGCCACTGCCTCCTCTCTGAAACCTTGCCATTCTGACACGCGGCTCTGTGGACATCGCATCTTTCGTTTCTCTTGTAGAACATTAGTCTAAAACAGGTGTTCTCTGATGTTCTGAGAAGCGCTGCTGTATCAAAGAAGCATCCTTTGTGATTTCCAATTCATTTTAATTATTTTATCACAAATTCATGAATCGTGTACCGTACACACCAGCCCCCACTTGGCCATATGGCTTTTTCCTGATGATGCTCAGAACTCAGTCTCCATGCCAGCTTGCTCTCTCCTGAGATCTGCAGGTACCAAGCAGTGACATAGCTCAGTGATTAAACGAACAGTTTCTGGATCCAGGCTGCTTACCGTGGAGTTCCAGCTCCTCTCTGATCTAACTATATTACTTTGCATAAATTACTTCATCTCTGCCTCGGCATCTGTGCATCCGTGAGAAGGGGATAATACCCTATTTTTACCAGTTCTAGAAAGGACAATTAACATCTTTGACATCAAGATGCGTTTTACAGATGATGGCACGTTAGATCTGATGAAATAAACTAGCCATCGCTAGTTAGGTGGTCGTGAGGATGGTATCAGAGAAAATAGACAATTTACAACAAAGGTTGGCATGTCCTGGGCTTTCAATAAACATTAGCCAATACTATTGCATTAATGGATATTCCTTTTCAATTTTTAGGCATCTCAAACTCATGTTCCCTTCAAACATGCTCTACTTTCCGTATTTCTTATCTTGCCTCATGCCAGGAACACGAGCCAGAAATATGGAAATCATCACTGATTCTTTCTGCTCCTTAACCCTTGGCATCCAGTCACTCAACAAGCTTCCTTCTGCCAGTGGATTTCCCTCAGCTGCCCCCCTCTTCTTGCCATGCCCACTACCACTCCAGCAGCCGTCGCTTCTGGCCGGGAGCACAGCAGCTTCTAATTAAAACTTTGGCCTGATCTTAGAGTCATCTTTCTAACGTGGAAGTCAGATCACAGCCCTCCCTGTTTCCAATTATTCTGTGATGCCCACCACCTACGGGATGAAGTCCCAACTCCTTGATACAGCCCCGATGTCCCGAGTTATAAGGCAGCTTCTAGAGCTCTATCATCCTCTGTCACATCCCTCCCTCACCTGCCGTGCTGTCTTTCCCGGACTCTAGCCACTCCCTGAGCCCTTGGGCTGGCTGGTGACTGTTTCTGGGCTCATCCCTCTGCCTGGGGCACTTGTTCCCCTTTGATCTACTTCTCCCTATCCTTCACACTCGGAAAAGCCAAGTTGGGAGGATCCTTCTCCCTCTCCTTCAAGATACTTACCTGGCCCTGCTTGCTGGTCCCATCTTACCTAGTTTACCTTTCTACTCTAGTTCTCTGATTCCTAATCTATTTATCTCCCCCTGGTTGACAACGAACACTTTAAAATCATATTTCTTTATCCCCAATACCTAGCTTTTTCTTGTCCCATAGTAATCAATATGTGACTGTCACATGAAGGAAGGCATAATTGTGACCACACGCATGGCACTGTGTATGACAATACATGGAGGAAAATATATTGGGGATAAAACCACAAGGGATAATAATATAGAGGGAAAAAAAATCTAGTGACAAAATAAAATTAAATTAAAAATCCAATTATGTCTTTCTCATTAGTTGCAAAGATCAAACTCTTTTTCCCTGCAATACGCCTTCTTTTGTCTCCCTTTCCTAATAGGGGTTATCACTCCAGCAGAGAGTGGATGTTCTAATGCCCTCAGGCCAAGGGACTGGGGCTCCTTTTTAAAATATTGACACCAATATCCTGTATGGGTACCTGATAAATGGATATTATTCTTACTCCTATTGCAAGACAACATCCTTTAATGTACTGCCCTGTTTTTGTTGAAAAGGCGACAAACTATCCAAATGCGGTTAGGAATAAAAATGGCGTATGTGGTAATAATAAAATAATGGAAAATGCGGACAAGCGGCGAACCTCAAGTGTGTTCTCTGATTCAGACTGCTGCTTAAATGGCTGGCACTTACTGGGAAAGGCCCATTGGAGAAGCACTTTCACAGACTTTCAACACAGAGCCAGCCCTACCCTGAACTCCATGGGGGCTCCCCAGGCAAACCCTGTGTTAAGAAGACAAAGACCATGTACCAGAAAAGTCCATTTATTAGCTACACTCAGGGATTCTTTTGCGGCATGGAAGAAACACACAGGGCAATAAAAGTCTGACAGCTCTTTATGCACAGTTCACCACGATGCATTTCAGTTAAAAGGTTGGTTCAAGGGGCGCCTGGGTGGCTCAGTCGGTTAAGCCTCCGACTCTTGATTTTGTCTCAGGTCATGATTTTGGGGTTGACATGGAGCCCCAAGTTAGGCTCCATGCTCAGCAGGGATTCTGCTTGAGACTCACAGTCTCTCTCTCTCTGCCCCTCCCCCAACTCGTGCGAGCATACACACACATACACACACTCTCTCTCTCTCAAATAAATCTTAAAAAAAAAAAACTGGTCCAAGAGTGTACCACCATGATGGAACAAGGTCATGGCCAAAGATGATTAGAAAAAGTGCCAGCAGGTTCCAATTACTGACGCTTTTCTTGCACAAGCCAAGAACCCATATGCAACAATAAAAAATCATGGCAGAATATCCTATCTAGCCTTAAAAGCAGCAGATGCATAATGTACCTGGTTGGCCAGAGGGGAAAAAAAGATCATAGCTAGCACATCTTGCCTATCAGACCTTCACTAGGTGTATGTATATATTTCTTTAGTTGACAACAGGGCAATAACTAGTAGGGGATAGAGGTGGTTCTTAGTAAAAGAGAGGTGGATATTTAATCCACTTAGTAACTGTCTGAAATGTCCTGATATTCTGATGTAGCAGCTTGTGATTACTTTTCCAAATGTTTGTCTCATCTCAGGGTCCCACACCAGAGGAAGATAATTAAAGGAGAGCCTCCCTAGGTCCAGCCTCAGAACTGCGTTCTCAGCAAGGCAAGACTATACCCAAGTCCCTCTGGCATTTTAGAACTAAGTACCCACATCTCTTTGAAAGAATCCGAGACAGAACCTTGTCCTACCAAAAGCCCATTGCAGTAAATTGTGCCATATTTTAATGTACTTTATTTTTTTTTAAGATTTTATTTATTTATTTGACAGAGAGAGATCACAAGTAGGCAGAGAGGCAAGCAGAGAGAGAGAGGAGGAAGCAGGCTCCCCGCCAAGCAGAGAGCCCGATGTGGGACTCGATCCCAGGACCCTGAGATCACGACCCGAGCCGAAGGCAGCGGCTTAACCCACTGAGCCACCCAGGCGCCCTAATGTACTTTAACATGTACTGATTGCATTTCAGAAGCAGGATTCCATTTATACTTAATGCAATGTTCATCAGATGGAGAAGAAAAAAGGGTTTTGCCTTAAAAAAAAAGGAGGGGGGATGTTGAACCAGATTCTTACAACCCTTATATCACTTCCTGGAACATTCCTAGAACTCCCATTCAAGTACTAACCAGGCCCAACCCTGCTTAGCTTCTGAAATCAGATGAGATCGGGCACGTTCAGGCTGGTATGGCCATAGACTGGAACATTCCTAGAACTCACCAACACTTCCCATTCTGTTCCTATCTCTGGACATTTAGGAAAATGACTCTTTCCCCCACGGTGAAATTGAACATGACCATTTGACTTGTAGCCAATGAATTGTGAAGTGGGAGTGACATGCATAACGTCTGAGCAGGAGAATCCTGAGTCAGGGATGAGATTCTCTGTGCTCTTTTCCCCAGCTGTGGGGATCATGGACACAACTACTGAGATGAAGGTGAGCTGAGATCAAGGGACCTATAAGGTTGGGCCACCAACTGGTGAGTCACCTGAACCTAAAGTGGATTTGCTGTGACAAAGAAATTTTCTGTTGTTTGTTGCCATAGCATAATCTAGCCAATAGGAATAACACAATAACTTTAGACCTCGGAGAGCAGAATTTGCTATTGTAGCTTCTATACTACTCATCAATAAAATGCTAAAGTTCTTAAGGTTATCTAACTCCCAGAGAGAAACTTATATTCTGTTTCATTTAACAAAAATCAGAATCTAGTGTTTCCATTAAAATTGAGTTGTGAGATCAAACTGGACCACTTTGCACCGCTTTACACAAAAATAAATTCAAAATGGATGAAAGACCTAAATGTGAAACAGAAAACCATCAAAATCCTAGAGGAGAATACAGGCAGCAACCTCTCTGGCATTGGGCATAGCAACTTCTTGCTAGATCTGTCTCCTGAGGCAAGGGAAACAGAAGCAAAAATAAATGATTGGAACTTCATTAAAGTGAAAACCTTCTGCACAGTGAAGGAAACAATCAACAAAACTAAAAGGCAACCTACTGAATGGGAGAAGGTATTTGCAAATGACATACTGATGAAGAGTTACTATCCAAAATATATTTTTAAAAAACTTATAAAACTGAAGACCCAAAAAACAAATGATCCAGTTAAAAATGGGCTGAAGACATGAATAATTACACTACTATTTATCCAAAGGATACAAAAATACTGATTCGAAAGGATACATCCACTGATGTTTATAACAACACCATCAACAACAGCCGAATTATGAAAAGAGCCCAAATGTCCATCGACTGTTGAATGGATAAAGAAGTTGTGCGCACGCGCGCACACACACACACACACACACACACATATACACACATGGAATATTACTCAGCCATAAGAAAGAATGAAATCTTGCCATTGCAATGACATGAATGGAGCTGGAAATTATTATGTTAAGTGAAATATATCATTCAGAGAAAGACAAATACCATAAGATTTCACTGATGTGTGGAATTTAAGAAAAACAGATGATCATATGTGGAAGAAAAATGAGAGGGAGGCAAACCAGGAAACAGACTTTTGACTACAGAGAACAAACTGAGGGTTAATGGAGGGGAGGTGAGCAGAGGAACGTTTTAAATAGGTGGTGGGTTAAGGAGGGGGGGCATTTGTTGTGATAAGCACTGGGTATTGTATGTAAGTGATGAATCACTAAATTCTAAATCTGAAATTAATATTGCACTGTATGTTAACTAACTGGAATTTAAATAAAAACTTGAAGAGGAAAAAAAATTGAGTTGTGACACTATAGTGAAATCCCTTGCCATAGTTTATAATTTTCACTCTAATTAATTAACTATATGTTGTTACAAGAAAATCAAGTCTTTGCCTAGTCTGATTGCAATTATGAGGCACGTTTAAGATTGTAATTAATTTAAATCACAAAACTACCTCAACATTATCAGTTTGGCCCTGAATCATAAAAGCCAAAAATGTAAGAATTTATGCAAAAATGCATAGGGCTAAATACTTAACAAATTATTTAATATCCATCATAATATTCTAAGAATATGGAGAAAATATTTTATATCTACAAATATGAAAAGTGTATCATCTTAATATTTTGTGTGCTTCTAATGACCCTAAATAAAATTAAAGTAGTTTAGTATATTATCAAAAAATAGTTTAATATATATTAAAATCTTAGGCCTCTGGGTAAGTTTTGTTTTTTGTTTTTTGTTTTTTTCCAGAAAATTCTTCCTTATTTTTTATAATCCTGAAAATAAGCAGATGATGAGGTGATTCTATCTTTGTGTAATCCAAAGGCTACACAAATAGGATTTTATGGAGATTCATACAAACAGTATTTATTGAATATTGTCTATGTGTTCAACATGCTTGCTCTGGAGATACAATGGTGAAAAAAAGAGATGTGGTCTCTGCTCTCCTCAAACTTATAATCTAGCAACATCTGCTTTGGGGTACATATTCTTCTATTTTCTCTCTAAGTTTTGAGTTATGAAAATAACATTGCCAGTCTTAATACCAGTTTAGTAGATTAATTTATCTGGAAAGCTCAGTTACTTGGATCACAGCTGAGAATCAGGAAGCACTAACAGAAGTCTTTGAGAATTCAAACATTCCACACACTAAAAAAAAAAAAATAGCTAAAAGTTACAGAGTATTTATTCTGTGCTATTCACTTTGCCAAATGCTTTATATCAAATACCTCATTATCATAAAGCCCCATGGTGGGATACTAGTATTGTCCTCTTTTCATAAATGAGGAAATTGGAGCTCGAGAAAGATAAGAATTGTACCTTGCCTAGGGTGACAGCTGATAGAGCCAGGATTTGAATCCAGACCTGCCCAACTCCAGAGCTCAACATCTTAATGACCATCCCACACAGTGTTTGTGCAAAGACTGGGCACTTAAGTTCTTAGTCTCCCCTTATGCAAGAACCCCTGGGGCTTTGTTCTAGTTACCACTGCTATATAACTAACCACTCTAGATTCTGTAGTTCAGGAATTTGGAAAAGGCACAATAGGAACTGTTTCTCTCTGCTTACTCCATGATGCTTCAGGCCTCAGCTAGGAAGACTCAACAGCTGTGGAGAGAGGAGCTCAGGAAAAGGATCCAGGAGATAATATCTGGAATCATTTGGAGGTGTGTGTCACAATCATTCACATGCCTGGAAGTTGATGGCTGTCAGCTGGGACCTCATTTGAAGCTGACAACCGCATTACCTTCATGTGGCCTCTTTATGTGACCTGGGCTTCTTCATAGCACGGAAGTCAGATCTCTTATAGGATGACTCAAGACCCCAAAAGTGAGTGACAAGACCAAAAAATGCATTATCTTCTATGAGTCTGTCTTAGAACACATATAGTTTCCCTTCTGCCATACTCATCACAAACCTACCCTGATAGAAGGGGGTAGGATATGTCAACACCATCTCTCAATGGAAGTCAAGGTCACTGTGGAGAAGTGAATACTGTATGAAGATTGTTGGCAGCCATCTTTGGGAAGTGCAACCTGCCATTAGCCCTCACCTGAAGTTTGATTTCTCTTTTGTCTTATCCAATTCACCTTGGGACTATTCAAACATTTCCCAAGTAGAGAGACTATAGTAAGCATTGTGTAGATATTGCCCAGCTTCAATAATAACCAACCATTTATCAACCCAAACAGTAAATGTCAAGGATGGCTAACAGGGCAGGAATTAAAAATAAGAATGTCAGTTTTACTATAAGATAGAAAGAGAAAAGGAATGAACAGCAGATTAGAAAAACTTAAAAGCTATAGGCTGTGGGGCCTACATCTCCATACAACTCCATAACCTCACAGCGCCCTGTATTCTTGCACTGAAAAATAATAGAGTTTTCTAATAATGATCCTATCCACCTGGATGAGATTATACTCTAATATATTCCACAATGGAAGGTTGCAAGATATGTGATATATTTTTTATAAAGATTTGCATTTGAAAGAGGCACTTGGGTGGAGTAAACACATTTATCTCACATAGAACTATTCATTTCTTGGTGCTCATTTCTGGATTATTACTGCTCAGATAGAAAACATACAGTTTTTGAATGCTTTTATTCAGCTGAGAAAAATAAAAATACAAACATTGCAGGTTACGCTTTCCAGAGCTAATGCCCAAATTCCACTCACAATTACCAAACTGGCAAACATTGTCCATTCACATAGCTATGTGCCCGTGCATGCACACATTTGCAAACAAGCACCTATTGTGGGTATTTAATTTTGATCCTTATCTCCTCAAACTATTTTTTAAAAATAAAATAAAAGATTTCCAATGGCCTTGAGTTCCAAAACCAGCAAGAACCAATGGAGTAATTGGAGACAGTTCCAAAGTCCATATACTATTCACCATAAGGAAGATCAGTAGTCATCCCATCGGATTTTTCCCCAGCAAATTTACTTCCTTTATAATAATCTGCACAGATGCACATAAAATGTCAGTTTACATTTCTTGAGCACACACCAGCTGACAGATGAGAAAAGCCAATGACAGGTAAAAAGTCTGGACAGATCATGTGGAGCATTGGCACTAAAGTTTACCAAGGGAGGACAACATCATCTTATAAGACTATTAATTTAAAAGGAAACACTTGATGATATTTTTAAGTTTGGTGCCAATCTTTTTAAACCTCTGTATAGTACAAGGGATATCTAAAAAAGAAGTCTCTTTTCTCATGGCTCCTGTCCATCCACAACTTCAATTTTTAATTCTCACAGTGACTTTTCAAAAATGTTTCTCCTGAGCAATGGACAATTTGAGCTATTTTATAACGTCACTGAACAGAATAAGCTCTTGAACAAGCTGCAGCACAGAATTCTTTATACCAGGGATAACTGATGGGATGTGCAAACCAGGTAAATAAACATGGAATCAAAGAGTACAGGGAGACGTGGCAAAATAAACAAATAAAATAATATTGATATTGGTCTTTTTGATTGTTTAAGAAAAGTTCTGTGAACTTAAAAATCTCCCTGTCTCTCTGACCTTCCACCTCTAGCTGAGGCTGAGCTTTCTTTCTTTTTGTTTATTAAATACCTCTAACACAAAAGTATACTTGTTTCTTCGTGGTAGTTGCTAGACCCTGTGAGTTGTGAGTGGCTGTGAGCTGCCACATCAAGGCTGGCAAGATGATGGGTAAAGGTTAAAGCAGAGACTGAAGGGAGGGCTTCAGACTTGGTGCACAAGGCCCAGGAGCTCTAGAAACCAGATAGCCAGAGACAAACCCAGACAGCAGGAGAGAGAATAAACAGGAAGAAGCATGTGAGAAGAAAGGGAAATTGTTATTAAATCACTTTGTGAGGAAAAGTTATTTGTTCTCACTACTTACCAAGCATATCTCAAGACAAAAACCATACAAAAGCAAAAATTTAGGAGTTCTTCCAACCATCAAGTAATTATTATTGATATATTGATGTTTGATATATTGATATTTGATATTGATATATTGATATTGATATTTTGATATTTGATATTGATATATTGATATTTTGGCAGTATTGGGAGTCAGGACTCTAGCTTCTTCATATTTTTGTTGTTAGATTCACAACTGGGCTTTGGCTGTATGAATAGCGTGGCATATTATGCCTCAATATTACATAAAGATTCTATCTTTTGAAAAGATAGAAAATTGAAAGTATTATCACTAAAGAATAGAAAGGGAACAAACAATTGTTAGATTTTCATGGAACCACCAAAGACCTCAAATAGCCAAAGTAATCTTGACAAAGAACAACAAAACTGGAGATACTACAATTTCAGATTTCAAGTTATATTACAAAGCACTGGTAATTAAAACAGTATGGTACTGGCTTGGAAATAGACACATAGATCAATGAAATAGAGCAGAAAACCCAGAAATAAGCCACACATGGTCAATTAATCTTTAACAACAGAGGAAACAAAATATAATGGGAAAGAGTCACTTCAACAAATGATGTTGGGAAAACTGGATGTCCATATGCAAAAGAATGAAACCAGACCACTTTCTAACACTATACACAAAAGTAATCTCAAAATGGATTAAAGATCTAAGTGTGAGACCTGACACCATAAAAATCCTTGAAGAGAGAATAGGCAATAATCCCTGATATTGGCCTTAGCAACATTTCTCTAGATATTCTCTGAAGCAGGGGAAATAAATGAAAAATAAACTATTGGGATTACATCAAAATAACAAGTTTCTGCACAGTAAAGGAAACAATCAACAAAACTAAAAAGCAACCTATGGAATGGGAGAAAATATCTGTAAATGATGTATCCAATAAAGCATTAATCTCCAAAAATATAAAGAATGATAAAACTGAATACCCTAAAAACAAATAATCCAATTAAAAATGGGCAGAAGACATGAACAGATACTTCTCCAAAGAAGACATACAGATGGCCAACAGATACACGAAAAGATGCTCAACATCACTCATCATCAGGGAAATGCAAATCAAAACTACTATGATATATCATCTAACACCAGTCAGAATGGCTAAAATAAAAACTACAAGAAAACACAACAAGTGTTGGGGAGGATATGGAGAAAAAGGAACCTTCATGTACCCTCTGTACCATTGGTGGGAATGCAAACTGGTGTAGCTATTGTGGAAATTCCTCAAAAATTAAAATAGAGATTCCTCAAAAAATTAAAAATTGAATAAACTATCCTGTGATCCAAGAATCACACTGCTAGGCACTCACCCAAAAAACACAAAAATACTAATTCAAAGGGACATATGCATCCTTATGTTTAGAGCAGCACTGTTTACAATACCCAAACTATGGAAACAGCTGAAGTAGATAGATGAATGGCTAAAGAAGATGTGGTGTATTACACCATAGGCTCTTATTCAGCCGTAAAAAAGAATGATTTCTTGCCATTTGCACCAACATGGAGAGAGCTAAAGAGTATAATGTTAAGCAAATTAAGTCAGTCAGAGAAAGACAAATACCATATGCCCTCGTTCATATGTAGAATTTAAGAAACAAAACAAACAAGCAAAGGAAAAAGAGATAGAGAGATAAACCAAGAAACAGACTCTTAACAATAGAGAGTAAACTGATGGTTACTAGAGGGGAGGTGGGTGGAGGCATGGGGGCAACAGAGGTTGGGGATTAAAGAATACACTTTTCATGGGAAGGAAGGAAGGCAGGAAGGAAGGAAGACGTAGGGATGCCTGGTGGCTCAATCAGTTAAGAGTCTGCTTTTAGCTTAGGTCATGATCCCAGTGTCCTGGGATCGAGTCCCAGGCAGGACTTCTGCTCGGTGGGGAGCTTACCTCTCCCTCTCCATCTGCCATTCCCTCCAGCCTGTACTCTCTGGCTCTCTATCTCTCTGTCAAAAGAAAGGAAAATAAAATTAAAAAAAAAAAAAGGAAAAGAAAGAAAAGGAAGGAAGGAGGGGGTGAAGGAAGGAAGGTAAGGAAAGAAAGAAATTCTTTTAAAAGACTAGAAATGAAGTGACAAGGCAGATTCTAAGTTAAAATAAGATGATAGAAATAAGCCAAAATATATCAGAAATCACAATAAATGTAAACGAACTGAACTATCCAGTAGAAAGACAAAGATTGATTGCTATATTGATATTTCTTCAAAGATATATCTACTTCACAAGAGATTCATCTGTAAAATACACACACACACACACACACACACACACACACACACACACGGCCAGGTCAAAAGCAAAAAGAAAGAAAAGCTATATAGACAGATACTACCAAAATAACAATAACTGAGGCCTTGAAATTTACATATAACAAAATAGCAAACTTTAAAGCAGAAAACATTGTTGAAGATAAAGAGGATCTTTATTACATAATAATTTTTTGAAACATTAAGTTAACTAGTATGGTCTAATAATTCTATGTTTGTATATATAAAATAAAATAAAAAAGTAAAAATAAATTGCAAAACATGTTTATTATTGCAATAAGAGCTTTCAACATACCTATCTCATTTATTGATAAGTCAAACAGAAATTTTTTTTTAATTGATTTAAAAAATCCATGTGATTGGAAATTCACACAGCCCCCCCCCCACCAAATAATTCAGAGGACACAGAAGAAATCATATTGGAAGTTTTAAAAATACTTAGAATGAAAAAGAACAAAGATACTGTTATCAAAGCAAAACTCACAAAGAAATACACAGTTTGAGAATATTTTCAATATACGGGAAGAAAGGCAAAAAGTAAATGAGATTAAGAAGTTTTGTATCAACTTGAGAAAATCCTACTAGCTTCCCCCATGCTATGGACTCCCCTCCCCTAATTCAGACCACCAGTAAGAGTGCTCTATCACCAAAGGAGACTCAGAAATAGCCACTGATAATGTGTGGTGTCTTGTGGCCCCAAAGTCACACTAGGAGGGTTTCTTGGCTTATACTTACTCCGGGTGAGAAAAAACGAGGGAAAACAAGGAAGGATTTTTTTTTCTTTAAACAATGTGAATAGGTAGAGAACTGGGGAAATGATTTTTCTTTGATCCTTAACTGAATATCATTAATCTCCATGACAGTCAACCATGCATAACCATCCACTTTATAATTTTGGAGCTAGTTAAAACGTAATGAATTGTATGTCACATCAGCCATAACTATACTCCTAACATTGCCTCAATTGCCTCATTAATGGAAAGTCACTAAGCAATGAGACTTAGGAAAATCACTTAAAATATCTGTTTCTTCATTTAATTCCTTCAAAATTAAAACTATGTACATTTCTCAAATGTTTCCTGGTGAGGATGAGCTGATAAAAATAATATAGCACAAGGTCTGGTGGCTAGTTACTGTGGTAACTATTTCTCAGTTAACGTTTGCCTCAGAGAGACACCTTGTAAAGGAAATATCTAGAAAACATTGACATCAACCCGGATTGGAGGTTTTCGTGCTTCACAAGGAGACATCAGCTGATATCAGCCTTGAAATCTGAAGGGTGAAATGAGAGGCATCAAGGCAAACATCAAAAGTACCAATAAGAACACTGTCCAGTGTTCTAGTGGTAATAGTCACATAACTCTACCGTGAATGAATCAGGCTAACCAACCACAGGCTTCCCCATTTGGGTGGCATTTTTGGTAGAGTCAAAAGGCTCTTCCCCCTCCTCAACATTTATCAAAGTGTGGGAAAATCTACCAATAACAACCGGTCCTAGCTTTCAGGCACTGTGTCTAAGAAGACCCTGCTGAGGGAGAGATGCTTTTTGTGAAACAGATTCAAGTTAAAGAGTTGTGTTGCTACTCATCTGAAAGAATGAATAAGGTCACAATTAAATTTTAGGGTGAGGAGCAGGAGAAATTTCATCTCATTTATAAGTTTGGGCTTTGAACCTGAATGAGGATTTCTGTTGGTTGTGTGACCTTGGGCAAGTTATTATGCTCTTTGAGACAGTTCCCTTATGTGCAAAATAGGGATAAAAAATAGCTACCTCACAGGGGAGTGAGGTTTAATGAACACTTGTGTCATGTGGCACACGCTAAGCATTGGGTGAGTGGTAGTCATTATTCATGAAAGGAAAAAGAGTGGGTGTGGAGCCAGGCTTGGCTGTGGACTAGAGGCCTGAATCGCGAGCTATTGTGGGAGAAACAGCTCACACCAAGAATGCCCTGAGCGTTGAGACTATCTACTGAGAAGCAGCAAGAAGTGGGGTGTACCAAGACGAGAGTGGGGCAGAGACGACTTACTTCCCCTACTTCCCAGTGGAGTTTCAGACCAGGTCCATAGGAGAGAATGTTCTCCCTTCAGAGCAAACGCAGTTCAGACATGGGAAAATCTAACCAGGGAAGGCTATTGGGTAAGCCTCTAGTCAGAGAGCCCAGGCCCACGTAGTCTTGGCTGCCAGTGAAAGGGAAATTGCTTCCCATTGCGTACCTCATATTTCCCAGGCAGGACCTACCTACTGAACATTACACATAAATTCCAGATGAAAGCTGGGCATCTGTTTCCCAGTCATGTAACTTTCCCAAACACTGCACACACCGATTTATAGTAACATTGGGCAGCCATGCGAAAGGTTGCATTGTGTTCAGTAGTATTGCTTCTAATTTCGGGAGGATTTCGGTTAAGGACCTTTGAAGTGGGTGCTTGACTCATGCATCTGTAAATTCCTCATTTTCCACAGTTATTAAAACACCCGTCAGTGCCAGGGTATCCCATTGTTCATTCACTCCTTTGGCATGCTGGTGTGGGGGTGGGTGCCAACCACACAGCAGCCATGGAGTCACAGACAAATAGTAGGTGAGGCGGCAGGCGTCGTGGAGACTAGAGACTGCGTGCCAAAGGGACATACACTTGGGACCAGCCATACCGTCACCACTCAGAAGTCCTGTAACTCCTGTGTGCAGGGAACGAGCCCCCTGAGCTACATGACACAACACAGAAACCAGCTGAGTGCACCAAGAGATGATCATCTGCATCCAGTACGGTTTTAATTTTAAATTTAATTTTAAAAAAATAATAAAAGCACTTGTGCATACGAAGATCGGCAAACGTGTTCGTATTTTCCTCATCCACTATTTTTGGCCTGGTCACACTCCATGGGTCAGGGAGAGAGTACCCAGTAGGGTATCCCAAGGTCATAGTCGGAAGGCATATTTATAGTTTAGGAGATCAACCCCCAGCCACAGAAATATGAGTTAGAACCAGAACAACATGTTTGCCTTAATTAGTTCTTTTCTTTGGAGTACAACACAGGGATATATAAAACACTTTGTTCTCCCATCCCCCAGATCACCACCACTAATTATCATCATAATGCTTTAATAGTAATTTTCCCATACAGAGAGTTCAAAACTTCTCACCTCCATTATCTCCTTTTTCTTCAAAATATTCTTATGAAATAGCTAGGGGAAAGCTGTTATTATCTCGTTCCAACATACACATAAATGGAAGCAAAAACCTAGATATTTAAACAGTGCATAGCCAGAAACTAATAAAACTAGCTTTTGGGCGTAGCTTGTGGAATCAGTTTCATTATGCCTGTAGTGACACCTGCTAAGTCACCCACAGTCATCTGTTTCCATAATACAACCAAGACCAACTTCCTGGCCTGAGCTCACAGGTGGCTATATGGAGGCAGCATTCATTCTAGGAAGGGTCAGCAAACAGGTTACCCGCTACCAAAATCTACCTATTTTCTTAAATTAACATATAATGTATTATTTGTTTCAGAGGTACAGGTTTGTGATTGGTCAGTCTTACACACTTCACAGCACTCGTCATAGCACATGCCCTCCCCAGGGTCCGTCACCAGCCACCCCATCCCTCCCACCTGCTCCCCTCCAGCAACCTTCAGTGTGTTTCCAGAGATTAAGAGTCTCTCATGGTTTGTCTCCCTCTCTGGTTGTTTCATCTTGTTTCACAACATCTAGTTATTAATAAGCAGATGGAGCAGCTTTTCAAAATTCCCTTAAAAATGTTTTGTCTAATCCAGGTTACTCAACACCAGCACTATGACATTTTGGGTAATTCTTCATTCTTTGGTGTGGGCGGCTGTCCAGTGCCTCTTACAATGTTCAGCAGCTTCCCTGGCTTTAACCTACTGGAGGCTGGTGGCACCTTTCCCTGTCAGGACAACCAAAAAATGTCTCCAGACATTGCTGAATGTTCTCTGGGGAGAGAGAAGAAGAGGGACTAAACCATCTGCGATGGAGAAGTGCTAGCTTAATCAACCAAAAGCAACTAACAACTTAACACTGCTTCCAATCTGGCCCTGTATTAACCAGGCACTAGAGGACAATAAGTAACGCGGTTTTGCCTTCCTTGGGTGGAGGTGAAGGTGGAGTTGATATTCACAGAAAATCACTAGAGCCCGGATATGGAGAGTCAAACTCGGCACAGGTAATTCGAGATGGGAAAATCACACTGGATCAGAGAGGCTTCATGTCAAGGTTTGAATTAGACCTCGAGAAGCATGTTGACCTTGAAACACTAAGTGACGAAAGACATTATAGCATTGCTGAAGGGCAAACATTATACCTACGTGTCTGGACACAAAAAGGAATACAAGAAGAATGGATTACACGAGTGGTGAGTATTGGAGAGCGGTTTCCTAGCGCTGGGTTGATGTCAGCCAGAGGACAGTGCCATTAACTGGTCTGAGCTCTGCCCCGTGTATCAACTGTCCTCGCTTAGAAGACACAGAAGGCAGGCTTTCAAGTCAGATGATGAAATGAAGCTAGAAATAATAGTGAGTACAATGGATGGCAAGATCAACCTTCAAAAAGATCTTATAAGCACCCAGGGCAGCAGGCTGAAGTTCATAAAATGTTGTTTCACAATCACAAAGGTAACGTTTGTGTTTACAGACAATAAAGCTAACTGCAGAAACAGAGTGCAGAGGTAACAAGGTGGAGGAAAAATAAATAAATAAATAAAATTCTGGATTTTGTCAGAAATGTATTTAGTGGAAATCAACCATAAAATATTAATGTCCCCTCCCTGACATCCTAAAAGTATAATAAAGTCCTAGCTTCCATTTGTAGAACCCTATTACCTAGAATGGGGGAGGTGACAGTGCCCTTTTGCATATGCATTTAGAAATCCACAGGTGGATTACTGTCTTCGGTTCTTTAAAGCTTATAGACAAACTGGAGCATAATCAAAGAACAGTAAGCCCAGCGAGGAAGAAGTCTGAAATCAGACCACATGAAGAACGTGAATTTTTAACCAGAAAATCCTGCAAACAGTATAGCTATTTTTGCATATTTTTAAGACCCTTAGTGGTAGGGATAGAATTATGACCAGTAAGCAGAAGTTAGAAGGAATTAACTTCCGATCAAAGGTAAAAAATAACTTCCCTATTCTCAAAGTTATCCAAAGATGCTACTTTTAAGAGGAAGTCAGTTACCCTCTGAGAACATTTTCCAACATAAGCAAGATGACAACTGAACAAGAAAATTAACATCTCTATAAACTTCCATGTCTTCTATCTATAATTAGAGGTAAGAACAAAGAGCTTTATGAGATAATATAAGGCAAGACTTTGGCATCTAGGAAGTACATCAAGAAATTACATCCAGGGTGCCTGGGTGGCTCAGTGGGTTAAAGCCTCTGCCTTCGGCTCAGGTCATGATCTCAGGGTCCTGGGATCGAGCCCCGCATCAGGCTCTCTGCTCGGTGGGGAGCCTGCTTCCTCCTCTCTCTCTCTCTCTGCCTGCATCTCTGCCTACTTGTGATCTCTGTCAAATAAATAAATAAAATCTTAAAAAAAAAAAGAAAGAAAGAAATTACATCCAGTACTTTTCATCTGTTTTCTGTAATCTGCACCCCCTGCCCCAATGCCTCAGGTGGATCAACTAATGTATGGAGTTTCCAATATCATTAACTGTTACCGGAAGGAGAATCAGGATCTGAAATGTGTGGCTTCAGGAATTTGAAGCCTAGAACTCTGATTTCTCAATTACAAGGGTTAGGAAAGAGGAGATGTGGCATTTGCTGCTTTCCCGATATTGTAACCACACAGCATAACCAACTTCTCACATTTCCCAACTTACCGTTTTTATTAAAGGCTTTTGTAATCACCTGTTTTCATACCCCATGCAAGTGAGCCGAGCTCCTCTCGGACTAGAGTAACTCAGAGCACTGCGCTTGCCCTGCGTCCTCCCTCCCCGGTCAGCTGGGAAAAGAAAGCATCGGCCCTGCTAACCATAACCAGTGCAAGCGTGTGTGCTCCACGGGCCCACACAGGCAGCATGCTGGGGCCTTCCCACAATCCTCATCGTGTGTGGCTTTACACGCCGTGTTGGTTATACTCACATCACAGCAAGTGTCTTGAATACTTCCTCTTGTCAGGATCTGATGTGGATCAAATCAGGAAACTACTCGGAATCTCAGAATGATTGTGCCAAGATGAATAGATTTTGTCTTTGGTGCTTGGTCCCTAAGAAATAATTCCGCTCGTTCACAACAACAAAACTCTGGTTGAAGGATTGCCAGACTGTCATGTAGAACTGGCCTACGATGCTTTCTTCCTGGCTTGTGTGGGAGCTGCCTTCTGTTAGTAAGGCCAGCATCCCACCCCTGCTTACCACCAGTCTCCTTACTGTAGCTTTCATCCTAGTCTAGGGCTGGGACCAGGGTTAGGCAAACAAAGCACTGGAGCACAAAATTTCTGTACTCATCCCACACTTGACAGACCCTGAAACTGAGTGTCTCGGGCTCTCCAGCTTGACAGAACACCGCTTCTTCTACTCTAAGAATGAGTTCAAGGGCTATCTTCTTTCAAAAGCCTTCCATTGCTTATGTAGCTGGAGGCCACCTCTCCCCCGCTGAATTCACACCTAAACCCACCAGATGTTCCCTTAAGGCATGTAAAACTGTTTACCCTGTTTTATAATGACCCATATACTTAATAGCAATAGAGGAGGTTAGTTTCCTACCCAGGACCCACTCTCCCCTTTGCTTCAGTAATAGAACCTTGATAAATGGCCTGATTCATCTTACCCAGCTAAAGACTATATTTCCCAGCCTCTCTTAAAGCTAGATCTCTAAATCTTGACCTTTTGGTTCTATGTAGTATAGAATGCCCAGAAAGTTTCAGTCAAAGAGAAAGGGTACATACTTCTCCCCCTTTCTGTAACTAGGTGTATGAAAAACAGATGTGATGGCTGGAATTGCAGCAGCTGTTTTGAATCCTATGGTCAATGCTCACCCCAGGCAGTTGAAGAGGAAAGCTAGAAGATCCCAAAAAACTAATGACACTGCAGAGCTACCAGCTCTAGACTGCCTCCCTCAAAAACTCTTTTACAGGGAGAGAAATAAATTTGTGCATCATTTAAGCCACTGCCACATGCACCCAAACGTCACTGTAACTAATATAGGTGTTGATACCAAAAGGGAGCTGCCACATTAGCCAAAATGTAGGATGAAAGGAGGTGGGTGGGTGGCATCAGCAAGGACAAAACTATCACAGGCCAGAGAGCTGGCAGTCCGGGTCAAACAGTGACCCGCAAAGCATCGGAAGGTACAAAGGGTTGTGGCGTTAATGAGAATTGTGGGAGACTTTTAGAATGTGGTGTGTGTTGGCTGAATCTTGACACTGTCAACAATATCCTACAAAAGAGGTGAACCCGGGCTAGAGCCAGCCGGGCTGCCAGCAGGGTGGGAAGGAATACAGCTTTGTTAAGAGCCAGTCGCTCACAGACTAAGCTCTCAGAGAGTCTAATTTGGAGCCTTTTCAGGCTGGAATAGCTTACTACTTCCTTACTTCAAAGTGAAGCTATTGTAAGCCATGGCCAGAAGCAGAAGCAAAAGCAGCCCTCATAGGAGATAAGACCATGGCCCGTGCCTTTTTCAAACACTTCCTTTTAGAATGGGTTTTTTTTTCCCCCTGTCAAATGTGGAAGCAGTTACTAACAAAGGCCACCAGGCCTATTTTTTCCAGTACTCTCAAGGTGATTTGGGGGAGGGGGAGTTCACAAAGCACGGAGGCTTGTAGGTCATAAATCTTGAGGCTCAACATTATCAAGACAAGATCTCTAATTCTGGTTACTCACACGTGGAATGGAAGAGCAGCAAGTAAACTGGAAGCCCCCTTGAGTTTTTAGGCAATCGTATTGCTACTGAAACCCCAAGCCTTTCCAACAGCATGGCAGTCCAATCTCCGAAACAATTTCTGAGACTCAAACTTAACCCCCCGAAAAGATGGGATAGGAATGTAGCCCCCAGGAAGAGTCAACTCTCTAATGCCTACCTTGGAAAGTCCCATTGAGGAGAATGGACTGGGAAGAGTATCCCAGAGCACAAAGCCCTGGGGCAGTAAGGATAATAACCATGGCCATCACTCCACTGCCTGGACTGCAGTTGTCACTCTTCTGGATTCACATGGTTTCAAAGTTGTGCAGCCTGGTGTCTGATCTTCTCCTTTTCTGTACAGAAGCTATACTTCACTCCTTATGTTCCTACTCTACTGTCAAATATTGGATAATATGGGCAGAGACTATTTGCCAGACCTTGAGGATCCACTCTGCGTTCTGAGGGAGCTGACGGCACCCAAGCAGAGATCCTTAACCTTGAGCTGGAAGCTATAACTGTTGCATTTTGGGGTGTCTCCACTGGGGAAGTGTTCTACGTATGAGAGGAAAGGTATGCATGCATATTTGGGAAGTGGAACACACGGGCAGAAAATGATAGCTTCTTACTCACCCCTTCTTTTTGCAACAGAATCCTGAATTTTATTTAGCTTGCTCTTTATTGAACAGGCAGTGGGAAACACTTGATACTTTTTACTAGAATCATGCTTTAGGAAGATTACTCTAAAACAGTAGATCGTATTCATTCAAGGAAAAAGAGATTCAAAGGAGGGATTTTGGCTAGAAGGCTATTGCCATATTCAAGGAAGAATTCATGAGCCTTAAATAAAACTAGAAGTAAGGAAAATGAGAGGAGAGAGGGACAGACAAATGCACAGGTGGGTGCCACTCGATTTAGTGATGAGGCATGAGGAGCAGAGTGAAAGAAAATGTCAGCCGTAACTCCATGGTCCATTTAGAGTTTAAGGCATAGCAAGCGGTCACACCCGCGACAGAAACAGGGAAAGTGGGAGGAAGAGCAGGACCATAACAACTCAGATGAACCCCGGTCTGGGTCAGAATATAGAAGTGTGCATTGCTAGCAAGACACCCAGGTTGGTGTCTGAAACAGACTTGAAGTCATCGAGAATAGAGAAAGGTGGATAGTAGACTGGAAAATTACCTGCCAAGAATAATAATTAAAACAAAGACTAGAAAAGACTGTCAAGAGAAAGTCTGTAGAAAGACTAGAAAGCCAAGAACTGTCTAACAGGATTGGGAAATGTTGACACAGAGGTCATTTCCCGATCTCGCCGGTCAAGTCCAGCGGTTCTTGAAGTGTGGTCTCTGGACCCACAGCCCAAGCATTATATGGCATTATGAACTGAGCTGTGTCCCCACCAGAATTTATATGTTGGAGCCCTAACTTCCAGCATATCCGAATGTGACTTTATTTGGAGATAGGACCTTTAAAGAGATCATTGAATTAAAATGAGGCCATGGGGACCCTAATCCAATCTGACTGGTATCCTTATAAAAGCCCACAGGACACACCAGCAATGCACACACATGGAGGAAGGGCCACGTTAAGAGGCAGCAAGAGGGCAGCCATCTGGAAGCCAAAGAGAGAGGTCTGGAAGCCAAGGAGAGAGAAGAGAGAAACCAACCCTACCAGCACCTTCGTCTGGGCTTCCGCACTCCAGAACTGTGAGAAATAAATTTCTGTTGGTTAATCCACCCAGTAGGTAGTAATTTTGCTACACTAGCCCTAGTGGTCTAATAAATATGAGAACTTGCAAGAAATGTAAACCCTCAGGGCCTACCCTACCCTAGAAACTCTGGGGATGAGAAACCCAGTGATCTGTCTTTTAACAAAATCTCTAGGTGATTCCAATATACTACCAAATTTGAGAAGCACCGGTCTAGAATATTCTAGCTCAAGAATAGAGAAGGCCAATAAATGATATTTTCTCATTTATCCTGAGTTTTCATGTTCTTTATAAAGATTTCTCTAGGGGCGCCTGGGTGGCTTAGTGGGTTAAGCATCTGCCTTCAGCTCAGGTCATGATCTCAGGGTCCTGGGATTGAGCCCTGCATAGGGCTCCCTAGTCAGCGGAAAGCCTGCTTCTCTCTCTTCCACTCCCTTTGCTTGTGTTCCCTCTCCCCTGTGTCTCTCTCTCTGTCAAATAAATAAATAAAATCTTTCAAAAATAAGAAGAATTCTCCAAGGAAGCAAAAACTTGCCCTAACAATGTCTTGAATAATCAGCTTTAGTTTCTATTAAAGCTAATTCAGGTAATAACATCAGTATCAACTAACAACTAAAGCATTGACTATATTGGTTCCTATACTGTTGGTTCCTATACTCGAGACTCGTGGTTCCCAAATTTTAGGATGCCAAAAAAAATCACATAGGGAGCTTGTTAATAACAGTTTCTAAAACTTGTACTCTACTGGTCAGGGTAGAGCCCAGGACTTCTATCTGTAGCAAATATCAAATAATCTTGATGCAGTCATCAGTGAGGCACAAACGGCATTTTTCTTACTCAGTGAAGGAGTAGAAAGATGAGAACAGCTATCCACCTATGTGGAGGTGGCCACAGAAATCAAACAAAGAACTTTACATGGCTTAGATACAATCCTCAAAATGCCATTTCGATGACTTCTTGGTCTTCTCATATAACCTTTTTCTCAGTCTACTCCAGGTAATCATAATTGTAGAGATTCTGTAAGACCATTCATTCACCCTGGGAAGAGTGACTTCAGAGGCTGAAATTCAGGTAGCAGGCTCTGACTAATGTTCCTCAAACTCTCCCACCTCTTCTGGATGTCACAATTTTTAGTTCCAGTTGCATCTGAAGAACCCACATCAAGGCAGGTCACTACTGGTAACATCAAACAAAATTTGATTTTTTTGGACCTCAATCCCAGACTACTTCCTGTTCTCCAAATAAGGAGAGTTAGTCATCTTTCTTTGTCCTCTATTACAATACAATACAAAATTTCACTTTTTGTCCAACTACCACCACGTCAAAAAACACTCGGGGATATGCCCCATTTTACCACAAACCAAGTTTCAAATACAGAATAAAGGTTTGCAATATGTTTGGTAAATAAAAATCACTTATATTAAAGATACAGTTAATTCCTGAACAACACAGGTTTGAACTGCATGGGTCCATTTACATGCAGATTTTTTCAAAAAATACAATACAGTTCTGTAAATGTGTTTTCTCTTCCTTATGATCTTAATAGCACATCCTTTTCTCTAGCATACATTATTGTAGCAATGCAGTATACAATACATTTACAAAATATGTGTTAATTGACTGTTTATGCTACTCATAAGGTTTCTGGACAACGGTAGGCTAAGAGTGGTTACGTCTGGGGGGAATCAAAACTTATATCTGGATTTTTGACTGCACAGGAGGTCAGTCCTCCTAACCACTGTGTTGTCCACAGATCAATCTGTTCATGGATCAATTTGTATTTTAAAACAGTCATCTATTCATGTTTCTATTCAAAACTTCAAGTGTAACAATGAGGAAGCCCTCAAACAGAATTACCCCCTGATCTCCAGGGAACCTGACTCACATGCCTTCCTTCCTGAGAAAAGGCAGCTTGCAGTGGTCACACAGTCAGCCATGTTGCTGTTGTTTGCAACATACCCGTATCCAATCAGAAAACCCGACATGAAACATTGAATGTTAACAAAGCTAATTTTAAATTTTTAAGGGGCTTGGATAAATTTGGACAAATAGCTAAAAATGACAAAATTAGCTCAGAAACAAACAAGAAACTTAAAATTACACCGGAGAAGAAAAGAGAAGCTGAGAAGGGCTGATTAACCCTGTTTATGGCTTTGTCAAAATCTCTTCACTAAAAACCAGAGCTGACCTTTTCTGCCACTCAAGTTTCATGGGTAAAGGAAGAATCATGTGAAACTCTAATTCTCATCATAGTTTGATGAGAATATGAACCTCATCCCATGCTTGGTGAAGTTGTTGTGAAGCCAAGTCCCGTAGTAATCGTTGAGCCTCATGTAATAATTTAACTAGCCTTATGTAATAACTTAACTATCTCCTTTTTCAACCTCTCTGTGGCCCCCTACAATCCCCTCTAGTAAGACGTATCTAGGAGGCACCTGGGTGGCTCAGTCGTTAAGCATCTGCCTTCAGCTGGAGTCATAATCCCAGGGTCCTGGGATCAAGCCCTGCATCGGGCTCCCTGCTCTGCAGGGAGTCTGCGTCTCCCTCTGCTGTGTGTCCCCCTCTCACTGTGTCTCTTGCTGTCAAATAAATGAATAAAATCTTAAAAAAAAAAAAAAAAAGACGTATCTCATGGCCCCTGCTGAAGGACATGTCACCTCTCTTCACAGTCCTAGTCCCATTTGGCTAGCCAGTTCTTTTACCTCAGCTCAATGGCAATGGACTTCCTAGTGACTCCGTATGACGCGACCTTGTAGGTCAAGGTCCCATGAAGGGGGGAAGGAGGCTGGTGGGTGCTTCAATACCCATTCAGCAGGGATACTCAAGCTAAACCCAATCCCAATCCAGTTTCTGCGAGGGCTAATTACTCCTCCTGTTAAAATGACTTCCACTTTCTCCTTGGAAAGCCTTACCATGGACACTACACTCACCATTTTCCTGGCCTTGTTTTTCATTAACCGCCTCTGCCTGAGGCATCCCAATGAGCACCACCAAGATCACCAAGCCTGTTCCTACTGTCAGATTTCTCCCCTACCTGCAGGAATGGGGAGATTTTTGTTAGAAGTCAAGAATTCCAGAGGAAGTCACTTCTCTTGCCATTGGAAAGCCATCAGTCTCTTCTGGAATAGGAAGAGGGAAGTAGCTCATACTCAGTGAATGAGCCTGCTTCTGAGGCAGGGAGGAAGTGGAGATGATTGCACTGTCACCTCTTGCGGAGAGAGGTGATCCTGAGAGCTCCTAACGTAGGATATTCTGTTATTGTGAAAGACAATGGATAAAGAAAGGCTGTTAGACTAAAGAAGAAAACGTACTGAAAAACTGAAAATAAAGACGCTAAAGGAAAAAAAATAAAAGAAAAAAATAAAGATGCTAAGGGAAAGGAGCAGAAAGAACGAGATCTAACGGGTCTAATTATAAAAGGTCTATACATAAGTAATTAGTTAACTACAAGTCAAAGCTAATTATATTTTGTTTAAACTATTCAATTCCATTCATTATCTCAGTCAGTATATACATACTAAGCTCCAACAATCAACAAACGGGTTCTGTCCTGGACAGTAAATCAGATGAATCCAGTTCCTGCCCTCAAGGAGATTATAGTCTTGAGAGGAAGAGTAAAAAATAATTATCCAAATACCTATATAATATTATCAAAGAAAAGTACAAGACACAGTGAGAGCATATAACCAGAGTAACAGGATGGGGAGTGCTCAAGGAAGATAGCTGAGAAGAAGTGACATTTAGACAAACCAGGAGCAAGATCAGGGTGTAACCAGGCATGGAAGGAAAATAACTAAACAGATTTAAGAAATAAGACATAAAAATGTAATTCAAATCATGAGTTCCTTTGCTTTAGAACCATCCAATGGCTTTCTGTCACACCAGAATAACTGTGATAAAGGCTACGAGGGAAACACACTGGGACTTCTCCATGGGGCAACTCACTTTCTTTGTCTTTCCCCAGGGGCATTTAATTCAACGGAGCCTATCCTTACCCTCCTCTGTAAAAGCACCACCCACTCCCGCCTGCCCGTTCACTTCCATTTCTCTTCCTTTTCTTCATAACTCCTCTGATGTTTTAACATTATCTTCTGACCTAACATACTCTGTTTTACTTAATACTTATGTATAAGTTTGCATATTTTGTTATTATCTGCCGTTCCCCTCCACTAGGATCCCCCCTAAGAGTAGAGAGCTTTTTCCCTCTTTTGTTCACCAGTCTTTGTGCACACAGTAGATGCTTGATAGAAACTCCTGGATGCATTCATTTCCAAAGCCAAGTTCATTCACTTAATTTTCCAATTAAGTGAGGAAAAAAAAAATAATTTCAAGTGGCTTTTCCTTCTGTCATTCACAGCTTAAAATCTGTATTAAATATATCCTCCCAGCAAAGGTTCAAAGGGATGACATCAGGAAACTAGAAGGTTTTGTGTTGTTGTTGTTTTTTTTCTCTAAACTATCCATCTTCCAACTATGCAGATTAAGTGTTGCAGTAATTTCTAAAGGACTGATGACAATGGGACCATAATCAGGAATCAATTCGATACAAAATGTTCATTCAACTAATAAAACATATAGTGAACATCTACCATACACCAGATTCTCTGCTAGGAGCTGGGGGTAGAATGTTGACATGACAACCAAATCCTTGTCCTTTTTTGGAGAATATGAACAGTAATAAACTTCATATGAGGCATTGCAAATGAAGAAGCTCAAGGTGTAATGGAAATTCAAAGTAGAGAGCCAATCCAGTCACCAGGAATGGAGGCATGGGGTACTTAGGGCAGCCCTCGAAGGAAGAGATGCGTAAGTCAAGACCCAGACTCATAGTAGGAATCTGTCAGAGCAAGGCAGAAGAGGAAAGGAAAGAAAAATAATTGTGGTCAGAGAGAAGGGCAATTCAAAGACCTAGAGGCAGGAGGATCTTGGGTCTGGAATGTTCATGAGTGATACTATCAACAGAATCTCAGGGAACATCTCCAGGGAATCACCTGTCATATGACCTTCTAGAGGTCACACATTCAAGCTTCAGCATTTGCACCTTAATGACACTTTCCCTTTGCAAAGCACACACCCACAACTTTATCCCACATTCTGTGTTTTCCCATTTCTTTATTAAACAGACTCCATGAGGACAGATCACTTATTAATATTATTTAGTCGTCTCCTTATAGAATAATACAAATGATCACGTTTCTATCAAATGTTGCAAATATGTTAACATTCCAACTGTGTTTATAACTTTATTGAAGTAATTTCTATAAAATCCTCCTGAAGATGAGGTTTCATGGCATGGAGCCTCGACCTGACAAAAGCTATGCCTTACACCCTCTGTAGAACATTATAATCATATATTTCAATAATAAGGTTCTTTGGAGATGAAGTGGTTGTTTTGTGTAACAAGATCATATATCTTCCAGCTGGAATAAAATGAGACTTTGAAAACAAAGTTATTATATTGTTAAATGGGACATAGAAAGACATTTCTTTTCCTCAGAACGTTTGTTATGAATTTAAACAGAAAATATTTTTATGGGAACAGCAATAACTTACGAACAATTCTATTTCACCAAGATTTTTTTTTAATGAATCAATATTTTTGGTTACAAAGAACATTCTTCTAACTTGATATGTTAATGTTCCATAAAATATCTTTGAGTTGAAATAGTGCATCACTCGTGACTTTCATTTTGTCTAGCGAAGGCCAAATCATGTTAATTTTGTGCAAACCATACATCTGTTTTATCATATAAGATCACTATTTCTCACTAGCTAAAAATATATAGAACAGGGGGAAAAAAAAAAAAAAGCCTCCCAAAGGCTACACTGGTATACATCTAGTCCTACTACAAGCAATCTATGATCCTTGAATTGAGCAAATCACCAACCACACTAGCAAATGTTGATATT
The DNA here is from genome assembly GCF_964662115.1 of Mustela nivalis. Taxonomy (NCBI): domain Eukaryota; kingdom Metazoa; phylum Chordata; class Mammalia; order Carnivora; family Mustelidae; genus Mustela; species Mustela nivalis. The sequence goes on along the minus strand of NC_139034.1, from coordinate 55,795,299 downwards.
GCTGTCTGCTTTTCATAGAGAAAAGTTTTTTGTTTCTCTTGGACACATTTTCAGGAAGTGAGGTAATGCTCAATTTTCCCCTAGGAAAGTAAGCCTGGGGCATGCTCAGAACTGGCTTGATAGGGCCATTGTTTGAAGGTAGAGGCAGGTGGTGGGTGGTATGATGAAACCAAGATAAGATTGAACTCAAAAGCAATGAGTATGAATGTTCAAAGTCATTGACGTCAATTAGACTTTTACAGAAGAAATTACTATAGTGTGTGGCTTTAGTATTAATAAATCATTATTGATCACAGAGGTCTTCCTTCTGCTTCCCTCCATCTAACCTTGTAAAAGTTACCCTCCCCTAAGTAACTTGAATTGCTCTGTCCTCCACCCACACACACAAAAGAAAGTGTTCTCAAATACTTCTCTATATTGGTTGTAAAACATGAACTGAATGTCTTTTAATACCTATTCCATGAAAGCAGTCAAAAATAGATTAAGCGAACTGACAGGAAGTCTTCATTAATATCCATATTTCACACCATATGTTTCTGGTCACAACAATTTTGCCTAAGACTGAAGCTCTTGTTGCTTTGCTGAAGTTGTAGTTCTTAAAGTATGAAGGAAATGATACTCTATTCCTTGAAAGTTCTAGCCATTTCCCATTTATCAATTAAGAAACTTAGAAGTTACTAAAATCCTGGGCCTCCAGAACTTCCTGAACTTTCCCCTGACACCTGAGAGAGAAAGTAGTCCTCAAGGGGACTAATTCACAAGTAGGAAGAGTTCAATCCCTGGGAGAAAAGTTGATTTAATGAAATCATTCTAGCATGCCAGAAATGCTTTGGAAAATATTTTATTATTTCTATCACTTACATAGCAGCCAATTATTTTGTAATCACTAATTAGTTTGTCCTCCCTCAGCCTCATCTGTTTGCTTTGCCTTGACTGAGATTCTGAGATATATTTTACCCATTTTACATAGGAAAACAGATCTAGAAGACTTCTCTCAAGTTACCAGTGTTGTCCCTGTGACACTGAGGAGGGAAGCAGCCCAGGGCCTTAGCTGTGGCCATGCTTTCTATCTGGAATCTCCCTGAAATCATTAACAATAATACCTGATATTTACTTAACATTTTTACAATTTGCCAAATGCTTTCACAGGTTTTATCTTCTTTAATCTTGACAATGGCCCCCTGAAAGAGATACCACTGACATGATTCATTCTCATATTCAGAGGAGAAAAATGAGATGTTAGAGAGATGCTGTGTAAGAACCCAGATCTTGTCTCAAGAGGCTTGAGGCAGTGTGTGATGTAGCAGGGAGTCTAAAACGTCATTCTCCCAAAGAAAATCCAAATGAATCCACTTTTCGTCATCTCCACATGGATGGCATTATGGCCCACGTGTTGTCATCATTCACTTATACTCTTGTAGGTCTGCCCTGATGTGACCCCCGCCATTCTTCCCCATCCAGCATGCATCGCCAGCTGAACTTTTCATATCATTTATCAGATCATGTCACCCCCTACTTGGAACCCTCAATGGCTTCCTTCTTGTTGCATGTAGAATGAATCTGTAAGTCCTCTCTGTGCTCTACAAAGCCCTCCATGGTTTATCTCCTGAGCACCTCCCCAACTGCAAGATGGTTCCAGCCTCACAGGCCCTCTCCGTGAACACACCAAACTCATTCTATCCGAGAGCCCTTGAATATGCTTTTCTGTTTGCCTAGAACATTGGTCCCCAGGTCCATTTCCCATGTCACTTCCTGGGCCTTCTTTAATAGCCTGTCCAATCACTGTCGATCACCCCATCACCTGTTTTTATTTCTTGGTACCATACTGTTTGAAATAGTCTAAATTTGTTTATTTTCTCTTTTTCTCTTTCCACACACTTGCTCTGTGAGAACTGTTACCTTGACCATCCTGATCCCTAATATCCTTTATCCCTAACCTCATAAGTAGTATATAATTGAGAGTCAAGACAATCTTGCAAGTGAATTAATGAATAATATATGGTTGGCGTTTTTTATATCTATACTATAGATCTACCTAACTATTTAATTTTATGGATTCAAATAATATATTTTATTAATTCCCTCCTGAGAGACAACTGGGGCATTTATGATTCTTTCCTATTGTAAACCAGGCAGAAACAAACAACTTTGTTCTGACACCTTTGTGTCTTTGTGCAAGTATTTCTATAGGGTCAATAAAAATGCAGGTTTTAAATTTTGACAGCTACTACCAAATAAGCAATATAGGCCTTCTTTTAATCTTCCTTTGGTGTTATCAGAGCCAAATATATGGTTGGTTTGTTGTTTTTTCCCCTAGATTTGTAGATTTTCCCCCACTACATTCCTCGTGTAAAACCTCCTACTAATACCTACAGTGAGTGAAAACAGAGTTTTCTCTGCTATAAACATGAAAGACAAATCAGCTTTCTGTTTTATCATATGACCAAAATTCCATAGTAACAAAAATTTTTCAACATAATTTCATGTCATGCTCAGGGATAGCACATACCTATTAAACATTGTGCAAAGCTTAACATGTTACCACTTTTTACAAGAAATATGTAAGAGAATTTAGACATTTTCAACAGACTACTATGACTCTAAACCTTGGGGTTCATTCTGCTGCTCATTCACCACTTAAAAATCACTTGGTGAGACTTGTAGCCTATAAATCTGATTTTTCTTGCTTTTATAATTACCTTCCAAACTGATGGAAAAAGAAAAGAAACTGTGCTACTTGAAGAATTAACAAAATTGACTCCATTATCCTGCCCAATTAACTCCTCTTGTTTCTGCAGCTGAGAATGCCTCAAGGGTTTTGTCAATCAGGTTTAAATCTCTCAGGTAAATCCGAATTCTCATTTAAAGTATTCAAAAGAAAATTAAGCCTCCATATGGCCTCCTGCTTGTCCTGCTGGGAGAGCTGGCACTCTCGGATTTCAGTTACTCAGTCTTCTTTTCATGAAAAGTGTTTTTAAATCTCAGAGTAATATAATCTTTTGTGATTAGATTGATCTCACTTTTGAAGAAACTTCTCCATAATGTGGCTGAGGTTGCCTGCTAGCACCAAAATGACAATCACAACACCTTAACTCTTCTTCCACTAAATACGGTTCGCTTTCAGTCCTGCGCTCAGCACACAGATGAATGGACGACACCATACTGAGCTGGCATTTGTGATATAAACATTATCGCTCACACCGCAAACTTGAAGTTAATCAAAGTTCCAATCAACTGATTGCGCCTTCATACAGTGGATAGACACAAAGACTAAAGTTTCAGTGCTGAATATTTGGTTCCCATCGGAGATAGATTTTTTTTTAATACTGAATATTTTTTAGTTTTCTCAAAAACCAGTGTTTACTTGCAAGTGACTTAGTTACAACACACAAATTCATATGACTAATAAGTAAGTAATCTATTCTTTTAATCTTCTTTTGGTACACCAGAGCCAAAAATGTGGTTGGTTTGTTCATGTTGTTCCTTCTCTAAATTTATATGTTCTGTGCTAGAAGTAGCCACCAAATTAAAATGGTTTTAAATCGTTTTAGCCTTACATGGTCACATGGTTTTAATCTTATTCTCTTTAAATAAAATCTTTAAAATAAGTACATACATCATAAATAAATAATAAAAGTAAAGGCTTCTTCACAGGGTGTTGAGAATTAGTCACACTCAGGAAAGATGTGAGCTGAATTTCCTGTGGTCATCTTCGAGTAGCTGACAATTTCAGAGCTTTGAATTTCAAAAATTCAAAGAACAAGGTCCCTGGACTATAAAAATACCATCCTCCATTTATGAAGTAAACCCAGAAACTGTCCTTCAAGCTCTGATTGAGCTTAGGAAACAACTGCTTCTCATGGTCTAGAGAAGTCCTGGTTAGTTTTTTAACAACATCCCTGACACACGAACATTTTTTTTTTTAAGATTTTATTTATTTATTTATTTCAGAGAGAGAGAGAGTGAGTGAGAGAGAGCATACGGAGGGGAGAGGGTCACAGGAAGAAGCAGACTCCCCACTGAGCAGGGAGCCCAACATGGGACTGGATCCTAGACCCAAGTCGAAGGCAGCTGCCCAATCAACTGAGCCACCCAGGTGCCTGAAACACGAATATTTTTATCTTTCATTTGGAAACCTTCTAAGAATTGTTTCATTATCATGAAGATGGACCAGATGTCTCTAAGATTCTTTCTGTCTCTAATCTTCTATGATGTAAGCTCATGTTCATCCATGAAGCATTTATTGTGTACAAACAACACAGAGCGTGTCTTGAGATATTTAAAAAAAGATAATGTCTTTGAGAAGCTTACCCTCTACCTACAGTTTTACTCATGTATACACAACGTACATGCTTCTTAAATTCCGCCAGCTCTATCAGCTGTCCACACTTTACCTATAAATTATCAAACACCTTTCCATTTTCCTTTGCCTGAAAGCCCTGATATCACTGACTTCTAAGTCGTTACTAACTGCCGATATTATACCAGAATATCTTCACTTTTTTCACTGTTCTTTAGACACTTCAGGTTGATTTTTTAGGTAGGAAAATTACTGAGAACTTATCATCCAATCCTTACAAAGCATGGTCATTCTGGAGTCATGTGTCTATTCATTCATTCATTCAAAATCTTCAGGAGCTTTTTTTTCCCCCCTGAGCTTACAGTTTTTACAAAACTGATAGTCCAATGGGAGAGACAGCAGTTCTAACAAAGTAGATACAATAGGAGCTATGGTGCCAGAAGAGGAACCTCCGTTCCAGCGGAGAGTGTCACAAGCAGGAAAGGGTTTTGGTGGAATTAGACGCAAGCTGAGGTGGGAACAAGGAGCATACAGGACAACACAGAGAAGGGTGGGAATAAAGAGTTGAAGGTGCATTCCAGACAAAGGAAATAATAGTCACTCAACAAATATTTGTGTTAGACACTAGAAACCCAGTGATGCCAATATAACGCATTAATTATATTTGTGTCCAGGGCTATGAAGACAAAGAACAGATTATAGCATAGTGACAGTTATTTCTGAATCCCATTCTGTTGCCAGGTGATGTTCTAAGTGTATTTATTTTATTTATTGTAACGATTTAATTCTCAGAACAACTGTTGAGGAAGCAGACTCCAAGAAGCCAAGTTGCTTGGCCATAATCACATTGCTAGTAAGAGAGGCAAATTCAAACTCAGGCTCTTAACCATAAAAGAAGTTAGCAGCCTCTCCTCCCATACTGGACAGAAACCAGTAGTATGTGTGTGAGGTGACAAGGGAGGGGTGGAGAAGTTAGAGAAAGATTTTATGAAATAATTCCAGATAATTAGTAGGATTTCCCCCAGATAAAGAGACAGGACAAGTATGTACCAAGGAAAGTACATCTTTGGAGAAGTAAACCCCTTCTTTGACCATGGGACCCCACCACCAAAACTGTTATAGAAATGTCACCCCTGAACTCATAGCAATGAGGCTGCAGAGCTTTTTGAATTTTTATTCTAAGAACACAGGGAACCTAGTGAAAAGTTTTAAGAAGAATATAATTGTATATTAAGAAGTCACTTGTATATTAAGAAGTCATTTTCTATTTAGCACTATAGCTGCTAAATAGAAAATGCATTGGATGGGAACAAGACAGGTATAAGGAAACTACCTGAAAAGCTATTTTAGTTATCCCAGTAAGATGTGATGTGATGATGGCTTCCAAGGGTGGTGGCATAAAAAGAAAGTAGACAGATTTGAAAAAAATACAGGAGACAAAAAATTAAGAGGTCTCTCTCTCTCTCTCTCTCACACACACACACACACACACACACACACACACACACTCATACACAAACACAGGAGGAGAAGCATGTTTGCAAGGGAGCTCATGTTATAATCATGTGGTTCCCTATGACTCCAGTGAAGGTGGAGGTATAATGGTATGGGCAGATTTATGGGAGATGGAGTTAGAAAGAAGTTGACAGCTTCCAATTCATGAAAGGCCCTGTCAAGTTTCTCTTGAAAGCTAAGAGATGCCACCAACTGTTTTCTTTTTTCTAAGTAACTTGCTTTTTTATATAATTTTTTTAAATTTTGGAGTAAATTTAGATTTATAGAAAAGTTACAAAGATAGTGCAGAGAGTTCCTGTGTACCCTGACCCAGTCTACCTTAATGTTCATGTCTTACATAATCATGTTACCTTGGTCAAAACTAAGAAACCAACACTGGTACATTTCTACCCGCTAACCTCCCGATTTTATTCAGGTTTCACCTGTTTTTACTCTAATGTCCTTCTTCTGTTCCAGGATCCCAACCAGGTCAGCACCTTATTATTTTTGTAATCTCATCTCCTTAGGCACCTTTTGGCTGAGACAAGATTTCAGTCTTTTATTGTTTTTAATGACCTTGACAGTTTTGAGGAGGAGTGGTCAGATGTTTTGTAGATCGTCTCTCAACTTGGGTTTGCTTGATGTTTTCCCCATGATTATATTGGAACATTAAAAGGATGTTAAGAATGGGAATGAGTCTGATTCAGTCTTCATTTAGAAAGATCACTCTATGTACCAAGACAAAACATGAATGTTGCTTACTAATTTAGTGATAATAATTTCTGCAAAATGAGACCGCAGTTGATTTCTAAACTTTCATCTTTGTAATTCTTTTATCGTGTTTCAATACTTTACATGGAATGCAGGTCATTTTACTTTTAGAAAACAAAAGAGTGATTTTTCTTTCAAGAGAAAAACTGGCAGCAAATAAATAATATGTCAACAGTGATTAATTCTGGGTGATTAGAATATGGATGACTGTTACTCTCTTCTCTTGGATTTTTCTCTATCTTTAAAAGCTCTAAGAGTAAGGAAAAGGTAAATCAAAAAAGAGAAGGGGAAAAAGAAATCCTAGAGAATGGGAACGAAGAGATCAAGATGGGAAATAAGGTTACCGACTAAGACACTACAGCCACAAACAGTTCAGATAAGGGAGATGTGGGAGGCCTTTAACTTGGCAATGAAGAAACGGAACAGACTATGGGGGTGTCTGGGTGGCTCAGATGGTTAAGCATCTGCCTTCAGCTCAGGTCATGACCTTCAGGTCCTGGGATTGAGCCCCATGGCACGCTCCCAGCTCAGTGGGGATTCTGTTTCTCCCTTTCTCCCTGCCTCTCCCCCTGCTTGTGTGCTCTCTCTCTCTCTCTCCCTCTCAAATGAATAACTAAATAAGTAAAAAAAAAAAAATCTTTAAAAAAATAAATAAAAAATAAACACAGAAAAAAAATGGAACAGACTCTGTAAGTGGAGTCCGGAGGCTGCCGTGACTGACTGGATGCAGGGTTCAGGAACAGGCGAGAGTCCCTGGTTTCAGGCTTAGTGACTTGGGGGTGGTAATGCCATTCAATCCCAAGGGAACCTCAAAGGCAGAGCAGGCGTCGGAAACAAAGATGAGTTTAGCTAGGTGCTTGGACAATGGGATATTGCATCTGACACAATGGGATATTGCATCTGACGTTCGTGCCTTTTCTTCAGTTCTTTCTAAGCTGGATGCTCTTAGGTGATATTATTTCTATTTTTTCCCCCATAATTCTCTGACCACTTTTTCAGTGTTTTTGTTTGTTTGTTTGTTATTTCTCAAAATTCTTACTTACGCCTCCTGTACTCCCCAGGTATTTCTAAAATAATAATCGTTCAGGTCGTCCCCCTTTGTCTCTAGCCTCATGACTGTGGTAGACTTGTTAAGACTGATAGCCAACATTGCCATATTACTACAAACTAAACTATAGATTTTATTCAGATTTCGCCAGCTTTCTTTTTTTTTTTTTTTTAAGATTTTATTTATTTGACAGACAGAGATCACAAGTAGGCAGAGAGGCAGGCAGAGAGAGAGAGAGAGGAGGAAGCAGGCTCCCTGCAGAGCAGAGAGCCCGATGTGGGGCTCGATCCCAGGACCCTGGGATCATGACCTGAGCCGAAGGCAGAGGCTTTAACCCACTGAGCCACCCAGGTGCCCCAGATTTCGCCAGTTTTTAAACCAATTTTTTTTTTTTTCCTGTTCTGGGATCTCATAGGCTTCTATACTTCCCACAGGAAAAGCAGAGTGCAGAGCTCTCACACTACCTTTGCCACTACCCAGAAAGCTGAATTTCGGACTAGATTAAATAAACCCTCTATAGATGTTTCTTCATTCGTGAAATGAGAATGATCATAATAGCAGGTCTCCCTTGTTCAGTGTTTTTATGAGAACCATAAATGTGGAGTATAGATAGAGGCTGTTATAACAAAATAACCACGGCCTGGGGGACTTATCAACAACAGAAACTGACTTCTCACAGATCTGGAGCCTGGAAGTCCAAGATTAGGGTGCCAGCCAGCGGGGTTGAGAGAAATTTCTTCCAGGGCACAAATCTGTTGTACCTTCTTAGGGCAGAAGTGGGCAAAGGAGCTCTCCAGGGTCTCTTTCATAATGGCACTAATCCCATTTGTAAGGGCTCTGTCCTTGACCTAATCCCCGCCCAAAGGCTCCACCTCCTAATACCATCACCGTAGGGCTTAAACTTCATCTACGGAGGTGTGGGTGGGAGACAATTTTGTATGTAGCAGGCACCGTGAAACACTTCAACACGATTAAAGCCGCACAACACGGGGCTTACTTTGGGGCTTACTTTTTGTGAGTTAATGCTCTCATCCAGGGCCAGTAGGAATAGTGATGCAAGTGACAAGATCAGATAAAACGTTATACATAGTGGACTTAGAGATATATTTGTGAAGTGTGTTCGTATTTAAATATGGGTATGTCGAATATCCCGGCAATTTCTTCCAGACAAAATACTCCTGTAGATCTAATCCTGAAGGGGCTAAAATACCCGATCTCCTCTTTCCGATCCCCGCCCCGCCCCGCCCCGGCCTCCCTCAACTCCTCTCTGCAACCAGTCCATCCCGGGAATGAACAGCGCAATCTCCACTGTCTCTCACCACCAAGCACACCTACCCTGTCTCCCGGGCGCCTTCGGACAACTGTAATCGGTAGGCTTCCAGAAAACCATGTAGAGAGCTTCCCAGTAATAGAGGAACAGCATGAAAGGTTCACGAAATCTTTACCGCCATAAGCACGCTCCCGAAAAACAAATGAAGCAAAGTTTTACACCAGCCAGGAACAGGTGTATCAGCAAGATGTGGAGTCTCCGTCAGAAGGGAACGGGGCGATGTCTGCTGCTACCGACCGCGGCAGCCTCCTTGCCCGCATCCCTCTAGCCTCCAGCCCGCAGGATAGTTCCTCTTAGATGCCTCTGCGTCAGACGGAACAATACCTAAAACTTCAAGCCAAATGTATCGCCAGTCTCTAGCAAAGATATAAAATTCGCAGTACTCGATTTATGTTCTAACTCCACCTGAGGCTTCTCCTTTCCTATTTTCTTATCTTCCCTCTGCCTCATTGTTTTTTAAACTGAAATTTTTCCCTTTGATCTTGCGGGACACCCGCCTTCGTAAACTTAGCCTGATAGACTACTTTTTCGGGACGCGCATCTTTGCAAACTACCTTCATGAAGCTTTTCAGGAATAAGATGAAGACAAAGAAATAAATGAATGTAAATTAATAAATAAATAGATAAGTAAGTAAGTACCTGCCTCTATGTTCACTTTTCAAAATTCAGCCACTCTACCTTCCCCAAAGCATGAGCTCTGTCTGGAATTTTCCCCATCCTTCTCTGCCAGCCTTGCGCCTCCAAACAGATACGTAGGGATGTACTCTCCTGCTTTAGTACTGTGTACCCGTCACCTTTACAGATGTCATCTCATTTAATCATCTCCCAGCTCTGAGAAGTTAAAGTTTGCCTCTAAGCACATTCAGGTAATAACTCAGAGCCCAAATCTGAACCCTAGTCTATGTGAATTAAGTTCTCATGGTCTTTCCAGCACTCCACCAAACTTTCTGGTCTCTGCGGGCTTGGCATGGAACAGAGTGGAAACACCATGAGCTCCTCGCTATCTCGGGGGCACGGCCTTGCTAGCTAGTGCAAGCCTGGGTAGCACTGCTTCAGCGTGTCTCCTTGTCTCCACAGGTTCTCTGTCCAGCTCTCAGCTTTGTCCCATTACAGGCAGGACAAAACACTTGGCCAAAATAAACCTTGATGGTCTGTGGACCACTGGACTCCTATACCCAGGCTATTTTCAAACTTGGCGCTATTGGTTTAAACTTAAAAGATGATGATCAAATTTTTCACTCTAGACCTCAACTCTCAATTTTTTCCTGAATTTCCAATCTTGGTGGGATAGCACAACTTACTAATTTCACTCTTATTCTAAACTCCAGGTCTCACTCCCTAAACATAATCGCCCTTCAACTATTTTATTTCTATCAGTTAGATGATTTCTCCATTCTCCCAGAAAACCTTAGATTCTTTTTTTATGTAGACAAAAGGGAAATATAGGTTTTTGAAACATATTTTAGATTAATCATTTCAGCCACCTTCCTCCAACATTAGTCAGAAATAAGCTTCCAGGATATTATTATAAAAGGCATGAAGTACTGATTGATACATGCAACAAGGTGGAGGAAAGATGCCAAACAACAAAATGTCACAAATGATACGATTCCATTGTATGAAATACCTAGAATCAATAAATCCATAGACACAGAATGCACACTGGAAGTCATGAGACTCTAGAAAAAAGGGAGAAACTGATTTTAATAGGTAAGGAGTTTGACTTTGGAATGATGGAAATACCTTGGAACTAGACAGAGGAGGTAGTTGCACAACATAGTGAATGTACCAAATGCCGCTGAATTGTTCACTTTAAAATAGTTAATTTCATGCTGTGTGAATTTCACCTCGATAATTTTTTTTTAAAGATTTCTATCAAGTCCAATAGCTTCCAATATCTCCCTGTTCCATTTCATTCTATCCCCTGCTGACAGATTCAGCTTCCTGGAACACCAGTTTCATTAGGAGCCCACTATCGTTCTCCTTCTCATCAAGGTTAAACTCATCTGCCCTCAGTGATCAGGGTCTCCAAACTAATTTTCCATGAATATCACTAAACATCAATGCTTGCCTTCTCAACATATTTCAAATGAGAGTGCTTGTGTTCATCTCTTGGGTTTCAGCGCTCACCTAAATGTCTTCAATGACCATCTTTAGGCTTTCTTCATCTTGTTCTAGTTTCTCTATGCATCACTCATATCTCCCTTCTCTAAATGCTTTATGAATTTGTGCAGACACTTCTAAAGAAAGTAGTGCTTCTATGTGATATGTCAAATATGTATTACCTAATCAGACCACAATTCCTTTAAGGCAAAACATCATGTCAGAGACATCACTGGTTCTCATATTGCCTATTTTACTTTGGGGAATGTAGGAAGGACTCAATAAATACTTCATTGATTACTCATTAACTACTACTCAGGAAAGTTAATTATCTGTTTCTCCCACTCCTTCTGCTAACTTATAGTATACCCTTTGTTTGGAACAATCCCCAACCTGCTCTGTGAAGTATTCTCTTTCCATTCCATCATTTAGCAAGAAGTAGTTTCTCTAATTTAGAGGAAATTGACTATATGCCATCTAACAAAAAAGCACCATTAATATACACTGTCCTGGGATCTATGAGTTGGGGTAAAAATAGCAATTTACATTAGCCATCTTTCTTTCATGGGGAATTCCTGAAGCCACAACCCTTATATTTATAGTGCTCTGTAGAAAGAACAGATAGTCATAGATGGAAAGGCTGATAGATATCTCTGGAATGAGGCTTAAGAAAAACACTGCAATAGATGCCCTCTCAACTAAAAAACAAACAAAACCTAAAATACACCATTAATTGAAAACACTAAATCTTTCGTCCAATCAACTAGTCTTCTATAGCCCTGTTCACCCTCCCTTGTCCCACATATTTATCATGTGGTATAAGAGAAAAAGCATCAGTATGCTGAAGCTTTTGTAAGAGGTTATGGGTGGGTAAAGGGGGGGTCAGACAGAAATCAGTTACACTAGGAGTTCAAAGAGTGACACTGAAAAGGGAGAAATTTTGCCTCTAGACTCGGGACATTCCAATGCTTAAATGTTTTATAAACCCAGCAAGAATAAAGAAAAGCCTAACATGCCTTCCAGTTTCACGAAGCCTTCCCTTCTAAGATGCAAGAGTGCTATGCTATACAACAAAGGTAGAGGTGGATGGGGGTAGAAGCAAGATATAAACATATCAATATCCAACAGACATAGATCCAAACACGGTAGAAATCTGATAAGGGTTAAAATTAGCATAGTAAAGAGATTCCAATTATCTCTGATATCAGAGATTTGCCACTTCATAACATTGCACTTATATCATTGTGTTTGTATAATACATGCTGGTGAAGACCATAAGCTTTTTGGTTTCATACGTTTATGTATGTATTTTTTTCTGTGATCGAGGTTCTTCTTTACTTTCTTATTTATTTATTTATTTATTACATCTTTTTTATGTTATATTTTCATAGGCAATTCCAGTTTGGCTTCAGAACTACATTTTTCCACCCACATGGGAAACCCTGCCAAACCTTCAAGGTTTTGCAATATTCTTTTGTAGTATTCCTTTTATCAGGGAATCAAGCAAATATTAATTTTTTTTCTAAAGAGAGAAGTATGCTTTCCTGCCAAGCGCCCAAGTTACAGTGTGATATAATACAAACTATCAACACATTCTGTATGTTCTCCAAAGACTTCAATCGAGATACCACGGTAGCTGTTCGCTTCAATGGGAGGCGTATGCGTGGAATTAAGGGGCTGAATGTGGCTCAGAGCTCTGAGCCTTTTCATGAACAAATCCATAATTTAAGACTCTTGCTATCTTTTTTCCTCCACAGTTCATATGATCAATCACTTCATTTTTCACAACCCCAGGACCCCTAAGGAGCAATGGTTCTTAGACATCATGCAGTGGGTTCCTTTATTCAACACAGAAGTCCTTTACCATGGAAAACCATACAGGTTTTAAAGCAGAGGTGACCTGGTCTCAGTTCACAGACAGGACATTAGCCCTAGGAACTACAAAGTGCCTTTATTTCTTTATTTCTTGACACATTAAAAGCCCCCATGGCAGCAGTTTGAAGGAGAAGAAAGAGGAGAGCATAAAGAGGATGGTGGGAGAAATAGAAAAAAATCAGAGAAGGAAGATTGCCAAGGAATTTAGTCTCTAGGACACACTTGAGGCTTGAGCTCTGACACCCAGGTTTTATAACCCTTGGAAATTCCTGATTGGAATTGCATTTGTGGAAATCCTCCCTCAGAGGTGCCCTTCTGGAAGTCAATGGAGCTTGGGATTGTTTAAGTTTTAAGTCCCAGCAACATCAAACCAAAACCAACGAGAAACTAGAAAGAAAGGAAATGAGATTCATTGGAGAAAACCACAACCGACACGTGCAACACAACTCAGGGCTTACCGAGGGAAAGATTATTCTCCCATAGTTTAGACTAACAGATCCACATTCTAAAAGTTTCCCAGTTTTTTAATTAAAAGAAGCCCACTTGGAAGATAGAAGAATGCCCATGCATAATGAGTCATCCCATAGCATATAATTTTAAGCCTGTAACTCATTATCAATTTAAATCATATAGGATCTGGAATGCAATGATAGATGCTAAGGCTGGCAAAGGAACAAAGGCTCATGCTAGTAACTGTGTGTGTGTGTGTGTGTGTGTGTGTGTGTTCCTCCCATGAATATAGTAGTATTGACAAATGAGGCCATATGGAGCATTCATTTTCTGACATGCCTTGTGATTAGACCACAGTGGTTATTTGATCAAACCATTAGAAGATCCCTGCTTGACAATGAGGAAAACAAGATGAATAATGAAAGCTCTCTCAAGACCACACATAAAAACCTGTATTTTCCCTGCAGAAACTGAGTTCAACCTTGGAAAGGAAGAAATCACCTAGCATTTGTCACACTCGCTTACCCATTTACAGCAGAATTCTTAGCACGCACATCCCACCAGAGTATTAAACCAGTATTGGCCATCCAGTCACCAAATAACGTGGTCTTACCTGCTCAGAAGCAAACCTTTCTCAAAACTGGAAGTGCAGAGAGTTAGTGGATAGAGTTTCAATGCTCCTGACTGGTAACTCTGGCCATGAACCTCCTTATAAACGAATCAGTGGCCAAACTTGAAAGCAATGCAATTCCTTCTCTTCATGGTGACCAATATGAATTCCCACTTGACTTGTCTAACCATTTCCTAAGAGTTACACATTCTCCAAGGAAAGGCTAGAGGATTGAGCCTGACCAAGGGGTAGACTGGCATTCTTCCCTAAACAAAAATGGCGTCTGACTTGCTACTATTTGAGATGACTGGTTTAAACATAGGAAACTTGTTTATTTAATACTTCTCAGTAGTCAATGAGTTCGTGCCCCAAGAGATTATAAATTCTACTTGGTACATGAGGAAAAGAAAGAGAAGTAACTTGTCTTTGGTCATAATGGAAATCAATATCAAACTCCATGCAAATAAAAAAGTACTGGCAGAGTCTTCGTTCCACTCTTTTAGATGTAAGAAAAAGTCTAAATCATGGTCATAATCTCTTAGATATTAGGGTCAAACATATTGCTGTAATAGTATTCTCTCTATAAGGTCCATTTTCCATAGTTTAGATTTTTATGAAGTACTCCATGGCTCTCACATGAAGCTAAGCAAATAGACAATATGTAAAGAATCTACTAATTCCACTGCAAGGAGCAGTTGGGTCATCATTTAAGCAAATATTTAGTGATTTGAATCTAAAACAGTGGATTAATGCAGTAACATTTTGCTAAACAGATGTATAGACTTCAACTGAAAACCACAGAAAGAACTGGAGGGAAGGGAGAAAGCATCAACATATAGAAGAACCTAACAGATTGCTGGGAGATTTTAGACATAGCAATGCTAACTGATACAGCTAATTGATTTCTCAGAGAAGTTGAAGCATTTTTAAAATCTTTTAAAATCATTTAAAATATTTAAAGTAAGGTACTATGGAAAGTGAAAACTAAAGAAAATATGAGCAAGGTCTATGGGATTAAAATATAATATAAAATAAAACCATCAATCAGATCATCCAACATTTTCACTCACAGATATATATCCAAAAGAGATGAAAACATACATTCACACCAGAATTTGGATATGAAAGTTCATAGGGAAGTTCATATTTAAAAAAAAAAATAGCGGAAATAACCCAAATGTCCATCACCTGACGAATGGACAAATAAAATGTGATACAATGGACTATTATTACAATGGACCATAATAGAGATGAAGTACTTATACATGCTACAACGCAGATATATCTTAAAAACACTATTCTAGGTGAAAGAAACCAGACACATAGGGCCACATAGTGTATGATCACATTCACATGAAATTTCCAGAACCTGCCGATTCATAGGACAGAAAGCAGAGTAGTATGTGCCAGGAGCTAGGGGGAGAGGGAAATAAGGAGTGACTGCCAATGGGCACAGGGTTTCTTTGGGAGGTGATAAAAATATTCTAAGTCTCTATAGTTGTGATTGATAGTTGCACAACTCTGTGAATATACTAAAAGCCACTGAATTGCACACTTCTACAGGGTGAATTGTATGGTACGTGAATTATTTCTCAATAAAAATAGATATAGACATAGAGATAAAGTCCAGAGACTATCTCAGAGATGGAGAACAACAACAACAAAAAAGTGCCTTCACCTAAACATGCCACTAGGAAATTTCCAAACCCTAAGGATAATGGGAAGATTCTAAAATCTTACAGATTCTCATCTACAATGGTATGAGAATCATCCCCATATAGGATGTCTCATTGGCAGCTCTGGACACCAGGAGACTTTGGACATTGTTTTCCGTGCTGGGAGGGAAGATGATTTTCCGTATAGAATGTTTTACCTAACCAAACCATAAATCAAATAAAAGAAAAGACTAAGAACATTTCCCTCTCATATGTCCTCTATTAGGGAGTCTCCTAAAGATGCACTCCCACAAAATGTGGATAAAACCCCCAAAAAGTAATCTGATTCAAGATGTAGACAGCTGTAAATGCGACAAATTAGGAAAAAAAGAAAGAAGTCCCAATGCCAGCTGTGGAGGGCAACAACCATCCAGACTGTAGCAAGAGCACAGAGGCTCCTGGAAGGTTCTGAAAACACTCCTTCTGTTCCATGGACTGGAGACCATCTTTAAGAAAGAAAAGCAGCTTCAGCAGGAGATAAAGGTAGATAAAGATATAAGTTTAAAATATCCTCATCTTCCATAACAGGTACTTCCCATAACAGAAAATCAGCAGAAAATGTCTAAAATAAAAAAAGAAGTCACTTGGGTGGCTCAGTTGGTTAAGCATCTGCCTTTGGCTCAGGTCATGATCTCAGGGTCCTGGGATCAAGCCCAACATTGGGCTCCCTGCTCAGCAGGGAGTCTGCCTCTCTCTCTCCCCCTCCCCCCCCCACTCATGCTCCCTCTCTCAAGTAAATAAATAAAATCTTAAAAAGAAATAAATAAAAAAGAAATAGGGAGTTAACTATATTATTTAGTGAAATGAAGGTAACCCTCAGAAGAACTTAAATCAAAATTAGTTAAAAATTAAATATTGTTTTCTCTGGTAAGCAAGTTTAGTGGTGAAGGTGGGGAAGGGGTTATTGCTTTTTCCCTATAAACCCTTTATAGGCTTTTTAAAATCATAATTATGTATTACTTTGATTAAAACTCTAATATTTAAAAATAAAATACATTTGCTTACTGATCACTTACTACTTATAAAGCACTATGTTAAGGTACAAAAAGAGATGCAAAACTTACAGTTTTTATGAGTTGAAACCAAATATACACACTAACTATGGGACTAGGGAAATTGAAATAAAATTATTATGAGATGTTACACTTTTTCCCCCAAAAGGTGCAATGGGTAATTAATTCTGCCAAAAAATAAAGCAAATTTGTGTGAAAGAGGTGACATTTGAACCAAACCCTAAAGTACTGGCAGGATTTTGATAAATGGAGAAAGGAAAAGTATATTCTAGTTTGTCCTAAAATACATTCCACAAAAGGACAATCATTTTTAGACATTCCTAACCAAAAGCCAATTGCACCTTCCAGGAAGGAGCTGTTATTTTTGAAATACTCATCTGAAGAGGAGAAGAAATATTCAGAATATTTCATGCTAAGCTCAGACTTACCTGTACCAGAAAATATTTTCTGAGCTTATGAGTCATTTAGTTACTTAAAGAATAAAACCCTGAGAGAAACAAGATTATACTGTGTGTCAGTGACCATGAAGATTAAATTCATTTACCTAGAACAGTTTCTGTTGACTTAAATATGCTTTAAGTTGACTTCTCTAATTCTGCAATAAAAACAACAGAGCTTGTTTTATGGAAAATGTTCCCACTGAAGCACAGTTTGAGTGTTTTTTATCTTTTTATTTTTTTATTATTATATATTTTGATAATTTTAACACCAAACTCAGCTATTTATTGAATGCTTAGATGTATAACTATGTTACTATTTATGGCAATAAACGTAATCTAAGTATTTTATTTATCATTGATTTTTTTTTTTTTAAGAAATGAGAATTTTTTCCATCCAAAGTCAGTTTGGAATACAAATAGGTGATCTACACTAAGATTCAGTGAGCTTTGCTATGAAGTCATTTGAAAAAAAAAAAAAAAACACAAGCACTCTTTGATTAAAACAAGTGCTTTTGTTGCTGTCAAATATTTTAAAAATAATTATTCTATTTGTTAGCATCTGTGTGCCTTTTACTACTTAAATATACCCTAAACTGCTATGAGGATGAGCGGGGGGGATCTGAGTATTTTAAAAACTTTAAAAAAAAGATTTAATAGTAAATGATGAAGTTTCACTAAAATCGCCTCTCTCTCCTGTTTATTCTTCCACTTTACCTTAATCTCAACTGTTTTCACATATCAAATTCATTTACTCAGGCGGAGATAAGACTAGTGGGAAAGAAAAAAATGTACCTTAATATTTCAAGTCGACAAATACTCATTGAGTGCCTGTTTTGCACAAAGAACTATGCTGGGTGCTCTGGAGAAAACGCAAGTTGCAGGAAACCTGATCTCTGTTCTCAGTCTTCTATAGGGAGATTAAAAGAACATGAAATTACAAAACAATGCAATACGGAAACACGTGCCCATGGGGGACGGCGACCTGCAGGCCTCACTAGGGGGTCTCAGGCTGAGCAGGAGTGGAGTGAACAGATGGTCTCCGGGAAGAGCTTTTCGGGCTGAGTCTGGAGGACTGGGGCCGACAGAAGCAAGCTCAGGTCATGCTAGGGTAGCACCACAGCGACATGAGCAGAGACGGGAAAAAGTGTGGTAGATCGGAAGTCCTCGTTTGACCAAACCGAGGCAAATTCTAAGGTGGGATCAGGTGAGAGTCGTTCGGAGCCAATTTGCAGGCAATTTTGAAAGTATTCTGTTGGCCTGAAACGGGGCAAGATGAGAGAGGACAGGGCACATGAGCCCCTGAGTAGGTTAATAACGCAGGCCTGTACGGAATGAGTGAGAGGGAGGTACAGTCTGAAACGTTATGTATGCAGCTTTCCAGAGGTGGGGTGATGGGAATTGAAATGATGGTGGTAGGAGGAAACAATAGAGAAGAGAAAACAAACAGCTTTGGGGGAAAAAAAAAAAAAAGTCAAAGAATCCACAGGATTCGTTTGTTGACTAATTTGAAACAGCTCTTAGATGTATATGTGAACAGAACCGCACACTTGCAATGGCAACGTGTCCTAAATGGAGCTCAGAATCTCCCGCCACCCAGCTCTGCTCCTCCTTCTGTTTCTTGGTCAATAAATGAGATGTTCATCCATCCAGCTTCTAGACCAGAAGCCTAGCCAGAGAGTGGTGGCAATCCTTTGCTTTCCCTTGTCGCACCCCATCTCCAATTGATCTCCACGCCCCTCTCTCTTTTTTTTTTTAAGATTTTATTTATTTATCTGAAAGAGAGAGCAGGAGAGCGAGCGTAAGCAGGAGTGGCAGAGGGAGAGGGAGAAGCAGGCTCCCCACTGAGCAGGCAGCCAGAAATGGGGCTTCATCTCAGGACCCCCAGGATCGTGACCTGAGCCAAAGGCAGACACTTGACTGACTGAACCACTCAGGCGCCCCTCGTCTCCGCATCTTAATATTCATCTGTTGTTTTCCAAATCTACTCACTTCTCTCCCACTTTCTGCTATTTTTACCCCCGGTCCGGGCCACTATCCACTCTCGTCTGGATCATCACAGACTCCTGAACAGTCTCTTGCCATTCAGCTCCCCAATGTATCTTTCAAACCACAACCAGAATTATCTTTCTAAAATTTGGTATTAGCATTATTGTCACTTAAACCATTCACATGCAAATAAAGTGTAGCTTCTTTGTTTTTCTTTAATCTTCCTCAGGGATCCTCATCTCACAGAGTAACAGAAGAGAAAGGAAAGGACTTAAACTTAACAGCTGAGAGCCCTTTCATTTCTTCTATTTTTAAGTCTCTTTCAAGTAGCTCAAACTTCCCTGCAATTTGGTTCTAACTTACAGGATTCCCCTCTCTCATCTTTCCAAAAACACTATCAATCCTATACCTTCTGAGAATCTTTCTGCCACATATCAAAAAAGACGAGATTTCCCCCAGGTTATCATTCCATAGTGATTCCCTCTTCACTTCTCAATCCACTAAACCCACTTATCCTTCTATTTGTGTAAAACCTGGCTTACTTGGGTGGTAACTTACTTGGTGTAGTATCCACTCAGGGAGTTGTGAGTTTGAGCCCCACATTGGGTGTTAGAAATTACCTAAAAATAAAATCTCTCTAAAGTAAATAAATCATTAAAAAAATTATTTTGAACAAGAACATTAAGATTATCCTGTGAATACTTAGATAGTTTTTGCCTCTCAGTTTTTCACTTTTTCCTGATTAAAGGAATAAATTCAGTAAAACTGAATCCTTAAAAATCAACACAAAAGGTGGCATGATAGCTCTTACTTTGTCTATCCATCCCTCTTCCCTTCTCCTCCTTATGTCAGCAGACACTACCAACAATACAAAGGGGTCTTACGGAACTCGGCTAGAAGTCTTCTCTTTCCCTGGACACAGCAACTGTCCAGGAATGGGCACATGAAGGAAAGACTTGCTGAAAGTCTTCCCAGGACTTCTTTCCTGGGAATACCAAGTGAGGAATCACTTGTTTCTCAAGTCACTAAATTAAAGATTGCCTCTCTGCATGTCAACCTCCCCGCCATGGAGAGGCCAACACTCCCATGGGAGAAAATGGAACTGGCTTCAGAGGGAAACAGGGATATGAAACAAGTAAACAGAGAGGCCTGACATTTTGGGGTGGGAGGGTAGAAAATATATTTTATTTATTTATTTTTTGATGTACAGTTAAATACTCTTATTTTTTTCAAGTTTTTATTTAAATTCTCGTTTGTTAACATATAGGGTAATATTGGTTTCTGGAATAGAATTTAGTGATTCTATTGAATGAATTCTATGAATTCATTCTATTGAATGAATTCTATTCTATGAATCACTAAACACCCAGTGCTCATCACAACAAGTGCTCTCCTTAATCCCCTTTACATTATTGAGGTCTCTACCCTGGTCATTGCTAAAGTTGATGAGACCTTTGCCCTTTTGCTTGGTTACATTTGTCAGTACATTTCCTTTTATTGTTTAAGCCAAAGTGGGCTTCTCTCAGTGCAACCAAGGGTCTGACAATTCCGGATAAAAGTAAAGACATACCAATTCAGAATCTTGGTAATAACTTCAGGCTTTGGAATCAGACAGACCTGGGTTCAAATTCTGACTCTCATTCAGTATCATGTGATGTTGGATAAATGACTCAATTCTCAGCTTCTTAAGTCTCAAATGGGAAGAGGTAACACTTATTTTTCATATTTGTGGGGATTTTTTGATAAAATGTGTATGTCAGTTTGTGGCACCAATAAATATCGAGTAAAGATTTGTTGTTGCAGTTGTTGTTCCCATTCTTATCACTAGTGGCATGATCTGAGAGCATAAAATTGCTTTCCTGCCAGAACTAGACCTAATCATGAGCTTCAGATATTAATATACCTAAAGAAATACTACATTTATCAGAAAAGGGTTTAATCAGAGAGCTGTACTTTGGCTGGTCCCTGGCAAGACAACATAAATATGGAGTCCACCAGGAAGATAAACATCTGAATTTCTCTCAAAGAGTGCATTATTCTTTTGGTTCACATGAATCACTCTCTTGCTCTGATCCCATATCTACCAAAGAGCTTCTTGATGTGATTGGTCCATTGGATGATTCCCCTAAGACAAAGTGGAGGCTAACAGGACCACGATCACTTTTATGGCTGCCTTTGCAGCTGGTTTTCCGTGTTATCCTATCTCTTTGGCTACTTGCCTCTAAGGAAGATGATGTCCAGTGCACTCCTACCTTCCAGGTCAAGATTGCCCATAAGAGCCAAGCAAGTGACGCAAATGTGAAGTAGGCCAGGTGGGAGTCAGAAATAGAAGGGACTTGCCCAGACACAAAAGGCATGCCTTATCCTCACCGTTCCAGACAACGGCTGCATACAGAAATGCAGACCTAGTATTGACAGATTGCCTGATTTTGAAAAAGAAGCTGGAAATGTAGGCTTATTAAACAAACAAACAAATAAATAAATAATAAAATACAGCTACAAAATAAGGCTCTTGTTAAAAATTTTAGATATTGTGTATGCATAGGCCAGACAACAGACTTAGCCTACAGGGACCAGTTTTATTTATTTATTTTTTTAAATAAACATATATTTTTATCCCCAGGGGTCCAGGTCTGTGAATCGCCAAGTTTACACACTTCACAGCACTCATCATAGCACAAACCCTCCCCAATGTCCATAACCCCACCCCCCTTCTCCCAACCCCCTTCCCCCCAGCAACCCTCAGTTTTTTTTGTGAGATTAAGAGTCACTTATGGTTTGTCTCCCTCCCAATCCCATCTTGTTTCATTTATTCTTCTCCTACCCCCTTAACCCCCAATCCCCCATGTTGCATCTCCACTTCCTCATATCAGGGAGATCATATGATAGTTGTCTTTCTCTGATTGACTTATTTTGCTAAGCATGATACCCTCTAGTTCCATCCAGGGACCACTTTTAATATGCTGCTCTGAATATGGATAACCTCATTTAGTGACTTCCCTACCCCATCTTCTTTCTGCATTCCACTAATACTGGGCTAAGCAGGTATTCCTTGAAGAATCTCTATGCAAAAGTTTCATTACAGAATGTAGAACATAATGCAGAAGAGTATTTAATAAAAGGTCTTTTTTAAAAAGATTATTTATTTATTTATTTATTTGAGAGAGAGAAAGCACAAACAGGGGAGGGCACAGGAAGAAGCAGGGTCCCCACTGAGCAGGAACTCAATCCCAGGACCCTGGGCGAAGGCAAACGCTTAACTGACTGAACCATCAAGGTGCCTAATAAAAGCTCTTTTTTTTTTTTTTAGATTTTATTTATTTATTTGACAGAGAGATCACAAGTAGACAGAGAGACAGGAAGAGGGAGAGGGAGAAGCAGGCTTCCCGCTGAGCAGAGAGCCCAACTCGGGACTCGATCCCAGCACTCCGGGATCATGACCTGAGCCGAAGTCAGACGCTTAACTACTGAGCCACCCAGGTGCCCCCTAATAAAAGCTCTTAATAATTTTTAAAAAAAAAAATTCATTTAGTGGTAGAGATACACCTCCACTGTCTTGTAAACACTATCAAAACAGCAGTAAAGGGATTTGTTAAAGCATAAACTCAAAAGGACAAAGAAAATCAGAGATATGATGACAGTTGCTAAATTTTAGAAACTGAAGAGCAGAAAGATTAGTGGTAAATGACTAAGCAGATCTCAGAAAGCAAACAGTGGAGAAAGCCAAGGATTAATGAGATTATACCACAGAACCCCCAAAACTAGAAATTGGCAACACCGTGTAATCTTGAACTAGGGATGAAAGTAGTGCCAAAAGTCAAGAGCACTGGTTGGAAGTGTGATTAAGAAGCAATTACAATTCTCATGTTCCTACCCTACTCTAAGAGAAAACTAAAGGCTTACTCTCTGGAGAAGGTAAAGAGGTCTCTGGATCCTCTGACATCAAGTTAAGTCAAGGCACTGGGACCATTCTGAAAATAATGGGATTAAGTCCAAGTGTACAAACTGAATGCTGAAACCCTGAGCCTTCTTCTCTCACCAGTTCCTTAAGCCCTAAGGCCAGAATTATATTCATCAAGAAAGAGAGGTAAAGTGACTTCTCTGGAAGAATATAATCGGGCTTAGGTAACAGCATCGAAGATGATAGCACTGTGGATTCTCCAAGAAAAAGTCCAGTGAAGTAGATAATGGGCAAGAACCACCTTCATGCCAAGAAACTCCCAATAGCTATTA
Organism: Mustela nivalis; assembly: GCF_964662115.1. Classification (NCBI taxonomy): domain Eukaryota; kingdom Metazoa; phylum Chordata; class Mammalia; order Carnivora; family Mustelidae; genus Mustela; species Mustela nivalis. The sequence continues at coordinate 55,771,931 of NC_139034.1, read as the reverse complement.
GGGTCCCATTCTTCACAACCAAGGATCACCAGATAGTTCAGAAGGCATATAATGTAAAAGACGGTGTGGGAGGAAGAGACAATGCAATGAGAAGAGACTTTACCAAAAAGTACCGTTGACATCCTCCAAGAAGTAAACAAACAACAAGAAGTCAGGGAATAAAAAAAGAGGTTTTGGAAATTAAAAACTAAAATAGCAGAAATAAAAAACTCAACAGAAGATTGGAAGATCATCTTGAAAAAATATCCCCAAAAGAAAAGCAGAAAGGCAATGATGGAAAATTGGGAGATGAGATCCAAATCAGAGGGTTTATTCAACTCATTCATTTCCCAAATGACAAAGTTCCGGAATGAAAGAACAGAGAGAATGGATGAAATTAAACTGGCAATAAAGTAAGAAAACTTTCCAGAACTGGAAGGCATGAGTTTCCTGATTGAATACCAAGGGGGGGCGGGAAGAGGAGAGGGGAACATAAGTATTTTAATGACAAATTAATTGATTAAAGATTTATATTTATTTTCATTAATATTAAAGATATATAGCTCAACTAGAGATTTATCCAATAAATGAATCAATTGGATAAATAAATAATGAAGCAAAAAAAAATATTTTATAAAAAATACCATGAAACTCTTTTAATTTTCAACTTTTAATATTTATGTGCAAATTCCTATCACTAATTCAGTCACTAATCATTCCTGGCATGGAGTAGGTATTAAGCAATGTTTGTTTTTTGAATGAACACAAGAATAAATGTCATAAAAGAATTAATTCTCATCAGTCACAAAATTTAGAGTAAAAAGATATCTTCCCTTTCCCTCATTCTCTTGTCATTATCTGGCCCCATACTGCTTTCAACTTCTTTACTACTTTTCTTCTTAGGGTTACACAGCGATAAGCTTATTTTAAATTTCCTTACTACATTATCAGCGCCTTTGCATTAAAAAAAGAACAACAATTTTAAGAAATGATTAACAATTTCTAATTCAAGATACCAGTTTCTCCCACACCCAGAAAGAGAGGAGGCGACCGTCTCAAAATGGGATTTAGATAAAAAGACAAAGCAGATTGACTTCAATTGGCTCCACGCAACAGTCTGAGAAGAGGCCGTCCGACCCCAGCAGAGTGAAACGGGTCGAGCAGGTAGGCTGGGAATGGTGAGAGGTAAAGTAGCTGTGCTTGGGAGTATCCCCACTCAGGGTCTCTCCTCGGATAGTTAATTCACTCGGATTGGAATGCCATAAATTTCCAGAACACCAGACACGCCCAAGGTTCCAATGCAAGTACAAAAACATATTCTGTCGCCAAATCCAAATTATTTTTGTAACATCTACCATTTGAGATTATGTCCTGTGTTTCCTTTTTCCCCTAGAGCAGATAAGCAAGAATCTACTCTGGAGTCATTAAACTAAAAAAAAAGAAAATGGGAGTGATGCGTTGACCAGAAATACTGTGGAGCCTCCGTGGACCATAGAAGAGAAGAGTTGGATTCAGTAACACATCCCCAGCTCAGTCACTTATGCAACAGAGTAATTGCTTACCTCAATTTCACTGTTAGGTAAGAACGACATGTCTTTCCTTCTTCCTAGCATGCTGTGAAAGCTCAGAAGATAACATCTGAAAATACTGAAATACTCGGAAAAAATCGATACCATAGAAACATGATCTTATCACCACACTCCAGTGTGGCATACATTCTCTTCATCCACAGCACAAATGAAATTCTTCCATCACAGACATAAAAATGTGAAAAGCAACGAACTGCAGGCTGCTTTGGGAGTCGATCTTGTATTGGGAACTTTAGAGAATATAAATTTTTATCCTCAGTCACATGCATTTGTTTGATTGCAATTAATGGCACACACATTCAAGTGAGAGGAAAATTTGCACCAGAATGTTCACTAAGGTTTGGAATTCAGTCTTCACAAATGACATATAAATGTTCCCCAAAGTCTGGAGGAAATAGAAAAGCATAATTTTAGGCTACTTTTCATTCCAATTTCATTCGGAAATTTCAAGCCACTGATTCCTTTGAAAGATAACATTTTTGAAAACTTACCTAGAGGGCAAATATGACAACATGGTCTTTATTTCGTAAGATAAAGGACATTACTGGCTAGTGGCTAGTAGGAGCGTATGCAAGAGATTGACGTTTTAACTTCCAAGCTATGACTTGGGATCTGTGGATCCCAATGGCAAAATTCCAGAAAGAATTCCATGCATGTGTTGTAGATAGCTGAATATACATTAGGTCAGAATATCAAACGAGTTTCAAGTTATGTGCCAACTCTAACTAATTGTAGTTTCTAGAGCACCTTACTGAAAAAAATTCTGAGGCTACACTGGTGTCCGTGATGGAGTGCTATGATCACAGAAATGGAGAGTGGTGACATGTGTATGATATGTGCCATCTCCGAGATGCAAAGCAAATGTCCCCTAACATAGTGACTTTCATTATTAGTTATTCTTTGTTTAACTTGGATAGTATTAACATGTTTTTGTTATGGAGAACCCACTAATTGCCAGACCTCATGCTTTTGACATTTTCCAAGCAAAATCATCTCACTGCTCACAATCATCCTCTGATGAATGTATTATCATCTAGATAAGCAAATGGAGCAAAACTGTTATGCAACTTTCCCAAGGCCAACAGCTAATAATTTGGGGTAAGTTGGGACAGATGCGGACTCCCAGGTCCATCAGGCTTCACCTGACTCAGAGTGCAAGAACATGCAACTGAAAAAACTCCAAAGGACCTTATTCCCTGATACTTTTTCGTAGCAAGATGACTTAACCTTGTCTAAATAAAAAAAAAAAAAAAAAAGTTGGCTTGATGTTTCCTCAACCTCTCGGCTTCAAATAGCCCTTTTCTAAAGAGCATGTTCAAAACCTCCCTCTCTAATAGCTTTTTCCCCTCTGCACTCAAAAGCACACATGTCTTCTTTATTCTATACTAGACTTAAACCATGCCTGTATTTCTCTACCAAACCGCCCTGATTCCTCCCAATTTCTTGTGCTCTGGCTCTGCTCCCTCACCTCCCGCTCTCCTGCCCCACTCCTCCCACGGGATTCAAACCGCACAGGCAGTGGCAACAATGCACAAGTCCACGTCCTCTCTCTGGCACAGTCCTATGCTCTCCTAGTAGCACTGGGCACTGCCGATGTCCTCTGTTCCTTGAGGCACCCAGTCTTCCCTCCCTCGGCTTGCATGAGGTTCCATTCCCCCAGCCTTTGTGACCTCTCATTTTCTGTTTCCTTCAAAGGAGTCATTCTGTCTTCTCACTCCGTGTCCCCAGAATGTCTCCCCCATCCTCTACACCAGATTTCAGCAAACTTTCCATAAAGGGCCAGAGAGTAAATATTTGAGACTTTGCGGGCCATCGCGTCTCTGCCACAAGTACTCAACCCACTGCATTGTCTATCCAAAGCAGCACAGACGATATGGAATACATAAAGGACAGGGTGTGCATGTGCTCTAGTAAAATTTTACTTATGGACACTAGAATTTCAACTTCTTCTAATGTTCATGTATCACAAAATGCTATTCTTTTAAAAAAAAAAATTTTTTTTTCCCAACCATTTACACACCATTCTTAGCTCATAGTGTTTCACACTGAAACGGGCATAGGGGTGGGCCGTAGCTCGCCAATCGCTGAACTACACAACAAAATACAATCCATCTTTAAAATCTAGCTCAAATCTAACCTTCTTCTCAAAACCCCAAATTAAAGGAACATCATCTTCCTCTAAGTAAGTACATCTAATCAATTCATCTGGCAACTGTCACTATTATCTTGTCTCATTTTCTCTATTATTGCATGTATTTACACATGCCCCAAAAAAGTTTAGCTATTTTGCTGGGTTTACACTTTACATATATATAAATCGTGTCTTCCTAAACAGACTGCAAAATTCTTAACAGAAACAATGTCTTCCAGTTATTTATCTCCTGGGGTGCCTTGTAAATTGTAGGTGTTCTATAAATGTTCATTTGTGATATAATGTGAACATTTGCAATATATTTTAAAAGTCTGTATTGGTACACAAATGGATCAATGGAGAGCTAAGTGTCAGCTCTGTATCAGGCACTGGCTAAAAGCTTTTGTAAACATTAATAGATTCATAATTCCTTCAATTAACCCTCCCAACCGTATAGTGATGTAGGTAGTATTATCCCCATTTCATCAAAGAGGAAACAGACTCCATGGCCATTGACTTGCCCATGTGATCCGGATCTGCTAACTTCACACCCCGCACTCCACATTTGCTTCATTTCAGGGAGTCTTTTTTCCCCTAGTCCTGATTACCAGCATCATCGCTGCCATGGCCAAGAGGAATGGAACCAAGTGTAAAGTTTGCAGATGTTGATGAGCTTATTCTATCCAGGTTCTTCTATCAGAAACCATGTTCATCCTTGACCCCTCCCCATTCTTAGCTTTCAAAATCCAATCTACCTCCCATTGTCGATTTGCTCTCATTTCTTCTGTTCACTGGAGTCCTCTTGCAGAATCACTTTAAGACTTCCTTCTAACTCATTTTTCACTCTTCTTCAGAGACCACTCTAAAGCACACATGTGCTCATGTTACTTTCCTTAAGCCCTTCAAAGGTGTCCCTTTGCCCTTGGGAGGAAGTCTACACCATTCCAGGGCAAATAAGGGCCTCCAGCATGTAGACGCTCCCTGATGCCCAGCCTTATCTTGCACCACAGGTGCCCTCCTGTTCTGGGCACCAACTTCTTTCACTTCTTCTATCAGGACATGGTCTCTGTGCTCAGCTTTGCCCATTCGCTCTCTAAGGAGGTTTCTATTGCTCTCTTCAGCACATGGAAAGAAAATGGAAGACCTGGATCACAGAGGGCCAGGACACGGAGGGAGGGTCCTGTGACACAGGGCTCTCTGCTTTGAATTCTCTTCTCTTCCCTCTTTGCTTGGCTAATCATCACTTACCCTTCAAGGCTCATCTTTTAGATAGATGAAGGAATGGCATCCATCTCTCCTTCCACCACACTGCCATCCTATCATGGACGATTCTTCCTCTATATTGTATTACCTATGTGCATATCTCTATTACCTTGTTTTGCACAGAGATCTTCTGTTTCTACACATTTAGTCACCTCATTACTAATCTAATCTCCCAATTCATATGCTGACCGTGGGAGGGGCTGTTCAATGTTTCCTCCATCTGTCCTCCATCTACATTCCAAGATAACCAGATGGTGCAATTCAAAAAAGTTCTAGAAGGAAAACGCTGTCTTTACATCTTCTATACATAGCATGACCCGTCTACCTACCAACTGACCATATTCTTCACCCAAAATACTACCTTATAACTTCCCCCACAACTCACACCACCACCAATGCCTCAATTTCCCTTCAGGATCCTAGGAGCTCAAGTCAATGAAGAGGGCTGCCATCTGGAGAAGACACAGAGATGAACCACCCAACCTCTTTTCAAGTAAGGATGTGCTGCCCAGCTACAGGGGGGGTGGCCAGCAGACAGATGACAGCTATAAACTCCTACAGAGAATGTCCTTGGCTGAGGTCAGGCCCTTCACATGGAAGCCCACATGTGCTAAGAAAGGTGGGGATACAAAGATGCAGTCATTTGGGCCCAATATGAAACAGCTCTGATTCACTCCAGAGCTCCCTGCTGGGATGGCTGAGGGTTGATTAGACCTATATTACAGTTTGACCTCCTCCTCTGCCCATTCCTGCTTTCCCCACTTCCCTTCCTGTAGTATTAATTCCAAATAAACATCTTGCACACTAACCTTCACTCCGAGTCTGTTTCCAGAAACCCCAAGCTGCAACACCACTTCATCAAAATGCATGACTAGCATGGCAATTGGTTCTATGTTCCAGAAAACAAAACAAAACAAAACAAAACATCCGTCTATGTGGAAGAGAGCATTTCATCCCTGCCAAAAGTGAAAGGATTTCTTCAGGCTACGAAGATCATCCACTGGGAAGCCTTCTCCCTTCAGTCAACCATGAGCGTAGTGCATTTTTATCACTCCCAACTTCACCTGTGTAGCTAAGATCTTTGCTACAATTCCCCCCACGCAACCTTATCCCTTACCACTGACCTAATAATGGCATCATACTCAAAACTGGTCCACTGGGAGAGTGACAGGCCAGAACGGTGGTCGGGGAATCTACCTGCCCCCTCAAAATGTGTTAAGAGTGTGTCGGGCACATCCACCACGCAAACCCCAGGGGAAGGGCTATAAAAGCAAGATTTTTTAAAATTTAATGTTGATTTAATGAACATATAGTATATTACTAGTTTCAGAGGTAGAATTTAGGGATTCATCCAAAAGCAGGGATTTTAATAGACCAGCACCACCCCCTGGAAGCCCTGCTCCGAATGCAAACAACACTGACATTAGCCAACATCTCAGGATTCGTCCAGAGAGCTTCTCATTTTCCTATTTTGATGCACAACACCTCACTGGAACACGATACTTGTGTGAGCTTTCTAGGGCTGCCAGAACAAAGTACCACAAACTGGGGGGCTGAAGACAAACAGAGATTCATTCTCTCACTTCCAGAGGCTGGAAATGCAAAATGAAGGTGTCTACAGGGCCACACTTTCTTTGAAGGTTCTAGGAGAAGATCCTTCTCTGCTTCCCCTTGTCTTCTGGGGGTTGCCGGCCCTCCTTGGTGTCCCTCAGCTTGTGGCTGCTTCCCTCCTATCTCTGCCTCCATCATCAAGCTTCTTCCCTGTGTGTGTGTGTGTGTGTGTGTGTGTGTCTGCTTGTCTGTGTGTCTATGTGTTCACATGGCATTCTCCTATACGGGCCTCTTTCACTCTCTTACAAAGACACCAGTCATACTGGATTTAGGGCCCATCTACTCCAGCATGACCTCATCTTAATTCAATTACATCATAAAGGCCCTATTTCCCAATAAGGTCACATTTGCAAGTACCAGAGGTTAGGATGTGAACATAAGCTTTGAAAGACACAATTCAATGTATAGCAATACTACTACATCAGTACAACCTGAAATTCTTTACTGGATACAATTCACATATTCTTTACTTACTAATAACATTGCTAAGAGCTTTGGGAAATACACACACACACACACACACACACACACACACACACACACACACGTTTTGGCCTCCACCTAAAATACTGACCAGTTAGAACTAGAATGAGTGAGAGGCTGATTTCAAAAAAATTCTAACCCTAGTTTGTTAATATTAATAACCATATAGCCTGAAATGGTATAGTAATCTGATGTTTCATAATCACACCCATGACATTGTGTCGAAATTCATCATGCCTATACTTATAGTCCATTAAATCTACTTGTCTGACCTGGGTATAACTAAGCCAAGGAGCCTCCTTAAAAATATATTAAAAAGGCTTTTTTTTTTTTTTTTTTAACAAGCCATGTGAGTATAAAAGACTTCTAAGCTTCCTGGTACAGCCTTCCATATATAAAGACAAAGCTTGATGAGTCACCAAGACTTGTGTTTGAGCTTTTTTGTAGTTGTGTGATGGCTTTCCACTGATCCTCCGCATTGTCTCTCTTGGTTGGCCTGGGTCAGGGGTGTGGTCTCAGGTCACAGCATAGAGTAGAACTGAGTGGCCTGTGGTGACCTCATCTGTCCTATGCTCTCAACAACCGACTTATGCAGGCTTGGCTTAGGCTGTGCTCTCTTTAAGGTTCCACATGAAACTGATTCTTATTGGAAAGCACTTTCGGTGTATAACACAAGTGACATATTTCCTTCAAAGCAGTGTGAACATGATTATCAAGACTTGGGTTTTCTTTTTTTTTTGAAGCATTCCCTAGTGGTAAGTCTAGTGGTAAGTGGTAAGAAACCAGGTTTCTACACGCCAGTCTAAAGTTCAATCAAGCCAGGACACATTTTGCTTTGCTTTAATAGGAGAACTTATCCAGAAAGCATGAGCATTCTACATGATACGGTGACAAAATAACATATTTGTCACAGTCTCGATGCAAAACATTACTATTCCCTTTGAATATGTTTTCTAGAGACTTGATTTCATCTCCCTAACCTAAAATACTGGATGTTTCTAAGATCAAAAATATCTGAGAGGATAAATTTGTTATTTTGACAGTTATAGGAAAGCTAGCCAAGAAAGGCCCTGTGCATTTAAGTTTCCTTCAAAAGCAATCCAACTCGGGATATAAACCTTAGCTGGAAACCACCCATGAGTTGACATGAATTAATTAGTCATTGATCATGCCTAGGTCTTCATTTCTAGAACAGACTGTATGGGTATGGAACCTGGCTCTACCACTAACTACCAATATGGACCTTGGGCAATGTTCTCAACATGCTTGTGCCCTGATTTCCTCACCTACAAAATGGGATAATAAAAGCATCTCAGAGGGTTCACTGAAGATTTTAAAAAGTGAATATATGTAAAAAAGTCAAATCAGTGCCTGCCAAATAAGAAATACTCTGTGAACTCTGTGTTTGTGTCTCTCGCAATGGTACGGTTCTATATTGCTTTACTCATAGCCCTACAGCCAGCACAGAGAACACCACCCTCTAAGTAATACACTCTTGGTTAATTTGGGTTTTTTGAAACTTAATGGATATTTGACCTTTATTAACGTTACCAGGACTCAACATCAGATAATAATGTTCTAATTGCCTAAGTACATAAAATATCCAACCTTCCACATCACTTTTTTTTTCACTGCAAACACTTATTTTACTAACTCTTGGATAGAAGATCATGACCTAACACATTTATGATCCATCAGAGTAGACAGTACGAGCAAGACCTTATGTCAGGGATTTTTACATTTTCTTCTCTTCTGCCTACTTATGTATGTACAGCTGCCTCGCTCCAGAAGAGATTTCAGACAACTTCATAAATATTTCACTTTTGGCTCTGCATTTTACTTTCAACCTGTGTTTTACTTTCAGTTCTACTATAAACATTTGAATGATGTGAAGACATTCTCCTACTTTACAGGGCAATCAAAAACTTAGGCATGTCTTCTGTTTTTGGCTTTTAGAGGGCTAAGATTTCTGGAGACAAGAGAATGGTGACATTTAATATTTAAGAACGGGATGAGCAGAATACCTGGTGCCATTTGATAGCAAAATAGGAATCAGGAATGACATTAACAGAGCCATTTGTTTCTGAATGATAGAACAGCCTCTACACAGAGTGCAGCTGTAGAATCTAACCCCATATGTGGAAAAAGACAGAGACATATTTTTTTTTGCCCTTGTCAAGATGTGAATCAGAAAAGCCACAGCACACTGAATAACTGGTTGAGGTGGAAGATTCTTTCTTCAACGGTGCATGGATTTTGGAAGAAATCACATTCTGTCTCTGCTAAATCAGTCAGTGTTAAGTGATCTAGAACAATATTACAAGGAATGAGGTCATTTCGACACAACACGTGTAATGTAGGAAAATTCTGTGGTCTATGTTTGCTTCCCGCAATGTCAAAAGTTACCAAATACATGGAAATCAAGCATGACCCTGCTGATGAACTGGATTTCTCACCTTTACCTCTGGTGTCGCGACACGCGGTATAGACGCACAAAGCGGCATTGCATCTCCTTCCCCCCGTGCTGTCCCTCCGCCCGTTCCTCATCGGAGCTTCGCCTGTTGGGCTCCCCTCTCTCTGACCCCCTCTCTGCTTCCTCCCTCCTGAGCACTGAAGTGGAGAATCAGATATTTACTAAACTGCTTGCAGACTCTATTTGGCAAATACTGACCTAGATGCAGTGCATAGAAGACCAGCAGGTGCACACGTTTTGAAATAAAGTAAAAACAACAACAAAGAAAAACCCCACATTTTTTTAAAAGATTTTATTTATTTGTTTGACAGACAGAGATCACAAGTAGGCAGAAAGGCAGGCAGAGAGAGAGGAGGAGGCAGGCTCCCTGCTGAGCAGAGAGTCTGATGCGGGGCTCGATCCCAGGACCCTGAGATCATGACCTGAGCCAAAGGCAGAGGCTTAAACTACTGAGCCACCCAGGCACCCAGACCCCACATTTTTTTAGAAATAATCTTTGTTTCAAATCTACGTGCACATAATGGGGAGAATATGAGGAAGAACACTAGAGGAAAACTCTGGCCCGCAAGGTCAAAATCTTCAGCGAGTTCAGGTTCATTCTCAGTCTCCGAGAATAAATACAAAATCCTAGAGCGATTTTTCTCTATCTCATTGCTCTGTATTCAAACGTTCTTCTTTTTCTACCTTTGGAAATGTTTTGTAGCATCTCGGTCTTTCCTTCAGAGATATTTCTGGCAGAACTTTTTCACCATCCAACCCTTCTAAGATGTTAAAATGTCCTTTTCAAAGGAACCTATGCCGGATACTAAGAACCACCAGAGAAGGAAGAAGAGAACAAAACTGGCCACAGAATCCAAGTTCAGAGACCGTTTCAAGAAAAGAGTCAACATCACAGAACGCTGCCGCCACCAAGCAGAGCTAGAGTTCATCCAAAGGCAATTTGTCAGTCAGCAGCTCTGCCGAACCGCTGAAAAACCAGCGTCAGGGGATGGTGAAGCCGGAAGCCAGATTACAGTGTGTGGAGAGGTAAAGGGAAAGCAAGAAAGTAAACACAGTTCTGCAGTCATTTCTAAACCCTGTCTCAACGGTTTTCTTCCATGAGATTTATTTCAGAGAGTTTCCCTTTCTCTACAGAAACAGCCATCACGGGCAGATCCTGAAAATATATTCGTCTAGCTTGTGTGTTAAATATAAAGGTGGCGGGTACAAGAAATCATTATGATGGAGAAGATGAGACTGAGGGTAGGAGCCTCACATAAATTCAAATAATGTCAACAAAGACACATAACAAAATAAGAAGGGCCATTTTTAAAAGTCTCATTTCAGGGGCGCCTGGGTGGCTCAGTGGTTTGGGCTGCTGCCTTCGGCTCGGGTCATGATCTCAGGGTCCTGGGATCGAGCCCCGCATCGGGCTCCGCAGGAAGCCTGCTTCTCTCTCTCTCTCTCTCTCTCTCTGCCTGCCTCTCTACCTACTTGTGATCTCTGTCTGTCAAATAAATAAATAAAATCTTTAAAAAAAATAAAAATAAATAAAAGTCAGTTTCATTGCCATTATCATGTGTTTCTGCTCACTATATGTTTTAGCACCACGTTATGTTAAGGACCACTGAAAACATAAAGGCCCTGACTGTTAGTCTTATTCGCCGATGAAAACGGTCACAGAATATCATGTCATTCTGATACTGTCACGACAGGCACATAATAAAATACCCAAGCAATCGGGTGCCCCGATGGCTCAGCCAATTAAGCATCCAACTCTTGGTTCCAGTTCAGGTCATGATCTCAGGACCGGGAGATGGAGCCCCACATCAGGCTCTATGCTCAGCGGGGAGTCTGCTTGGGACTCTCCCTCCTTCTCCCTCTGCCCCACCCCCCAAATAAATAAATAATATCTTCTAAAAAAAAATACAAGCAATCATACATGAACTTTTTCATATGAATCTTTTGATAAGCTCCTAAGTACAGAAACCTAACTTTAAAAAGGTGGGGGGGGGGGGGATGGAGAAACAAACTGTAGTGCATCCAGACAAAGGAATACTGTTTAGTACCGAACAGAAATGAGCTATCAAGCCATGAAAAAAAAAAAAAAAAAAGTGAATTAAATTTAAACACCTATTACTAAGTGAAAGGAGCCACTCTAAAAAGGTTACATACTGTTTGATTCTAACTATAAGGCATCTGGAAAAGGTAAAACTATGGAGAAAGTGAAAATGTCATGGGTTGCAGGGAGTTATTGGGCAGCGGGATGAGTAGGGGGTGCACGGAGAATTTTTAGGGCAGGGAATCCACTCTGTGTGAGTGGGTACGTATACCTGTGCAAACCCATAGAGTATGCAACACCAAGAGCGAACCCTAAAATAAACTATGGACTCTGAGCAATCATATTGTGCATGTAGGCTTATCCATTGCAGCAAATGTATCCCTCTTGTCAGGGGTGTTGATGATAGAAGGAGCTATCCATGTGGGGGTAGGTGGTACACAGGAAATCTGTCATTTCCTCTCAATTTGGCTATGTATCTCAAACTGCTCAAAAAAACACATTTTTTTTAAAAAAGGGGGAGAAGTAAAAACCTAAGGAGATGGTTGAACTATTCTATTAAAATATATTCATTCTGTTCAATTAATTTGTTTATTAGCAAAGATGTTTCTTTTCTTTCTTTTCTCTGGGTGGCTCAGTCGTTAAGTGTCTGCCTTCGGCTCAGGTCATGATCCCAAGGTTCTGGAGTCAAGTCCTACATCGGGCTCCCTGCTCAGCAGGAAGCCTGCTTCTCCCTCTCCCACTCTCCTTGTTTGTATTCCCTCTCTCCTGTCTCTTTCTCTGCGTCTTATAAATAAATAAAATCTTTGAAAAAAATGTTTCTTTTGCTCTCACCTCTGTTCCAGCCACCGAGCTAATCATCATGGGGAGGCATGCAAAATATAACACAGTTTTTAACCTTAACTTTCTAAGTTATATGTATGTATTATCTCTTTAATTCACATACTAACCCTATGAGATTGGTACTGGAACAGATCAGGTTTCGTGGAGCCTAAAGCCTACATAATTTGAGGAGCACCCATTAAGGAAAAGAATTAACCCTATTAGCTACTGCAATACAGTACCTTCTGCTGATCACTCTCCCCAAACAGTTTCCAGTCTGGGCAGGAAGAGGGACTCAGTAAACAACTAAGACGGGCTTTGAGAGAGAGATTTATTCAACCACATCGATGAGCACCAACTCTGTGTTGGCGCTTGACATACACCAAGATCCTTGCCCTTGGAAGCCTTCCATTTCAGCATGGGAGACAAAAAAGAAATGTAGTGAGTAAACAAGTGATACAGTATATGGAAAGTTGCTAAGTGCTATTTCAAAGAAAAGGACTAAGGGGTAAGAGTCAGGTATTGGACGGGGCTGGAGAACAGGCTAGAATTTAAGTAGCATCGGCAGGATGACATTTAAGGTGACATTTAAGCAGAGGTCTGAAGGGGCCAAATGTACTACCTGGAGCCCTGAGGGAAGAGGGATCTGGGCTGAGGGAACAGGTGGGACAGGTCTCATGTGCTTAAGAAACAGCAAGTATGTGGTGAATTGGTGCCTGGGTGATGGGAGAGGAGGAGATGAGGCGTGAGAGATAAAGGGGTGGGGACTTGTAGAACCACGTAAAGAATTTCTTTTTAGCTCTGAGATAGGAAAGCACTGAAGGGTTTAGAGCAAAAGAGTGGCGGATCTACTTTACCATTTTAAAATATCAGCCTGGCCACCGTGTTGAGTTTTTGGTAGCTCAGCCCAGAATGGGAGCAAAGCATCTGGTGACACATATTCATATCTTAGATATACTTTGAAAGGAAAGCTAACAGAATTTGTGGGGTGTGATGTTGGAGTGTGACAAGGAGGAGAGTCAAGGATGGCTCCAAGGATTTTGACCTAAGCCACTAAGTCTTGACCTAAGCCTTATCCATGAGATGGATAAGGGCACAGGAGCAGGTTGGGAGACAAGGCAGGAAATCATTCATTTGAGATGTCTACAAGATATCCAAAGGCAGATGCTAAGTAGACACTTGAGGATATGAATCTGGATTCAGAAGCAGCCAACTATTGATGGAGTATCAAGGAACAGATGAAAAGGGTGCCTGCCATGGCCTCCTGTAGAGATCAGTGCACACTGGCTGACTTAGACGTGCCCATTCTGAAGTCTCTCCTATGAACATCTTCCAAAGAGAAGAATCCTAGAATCCTAACCAACCTCCCCCCTTTTTAATTTTGAGACAGGTCATTAGTAATAAGGAATATGTTAAATACAAATGAGCACGTTACTCAAAAATTAAAGATATGAACAAAGGGTGGAATCAAGAGTCCTAGGAGAAGAAAGAGTGAGTTGGCCTTTACTTTGCCATCACGTGGTTGGTGGAAGGATAGACATACACATCGGTGCCACACTGGGCTCACCTCCCATCCCTGGACTCCCCGCCACATCTCCCTTCCCTTTTCACTAGACAAGTCTTTTGGAGATTCCACAACTCAGGAATTCTGACCTGCCCCCATGGAAGGAAGAGACACAAACCTCTGGTTAAGACAAAATGCAAAATTCAAGGCAACTAGTAACTCGCAACTATAAAAAGTCTCCAGTATAAAGGAGACTGGAAGATGGTAGGGCTCTTGCCCCACTTCTGCTATATACTCTCCCTTCCAACTCCACATTAACTGGCCATAAACCCAAAAAACAGGCCTGATGACATTGTCGCTCAATTCTTTTCCCCCCACGTTTGCTGCAAATGATCATACTGGTATCCTTGGTTACTTCTGCCACATTCAAGAGACCCTCAAATAGAACACAATAAGCTAATAAGTAGATAACAGCTACAAGTAAATCGCTGTTGGTCCTGGTGATTTCTTCTCTGAGACTTTAAGCAAACATCCCATTTACTCAACCAACGTTCAGAGACCATTTTCTAGGTGCTGGGAACTGTGCTAGGCCCCAGGGAGAGGACTTGAAGATGAACAAGATTTATTCTTGACCCTGAGGTCCTTTCGGGGCAGAGACACTACCCTTTCTCAAGCTCCACACCTACCGCGGTTGTCTTTTCTCAGATCATAAATCTTCACCCTGGCTCAGCAAGTTTCCAGACATAAAGACACCGTGCCTGTTGCTACGTCATCTACTGACTGCAAAGCCTAGGTCTTAGCTGAAGAAGATCTTGCCCCCCAGGGGACATTGGGCAACGTCTGGAGACGTTTTTGGTTTTCCCAATGGGGGCAGTGAGTGGCGGAGCCACTGGCACCTGGTGGGTAGAGTCAGGGATGTGCTACATTGCCCAAGATCGTCCCATCCCCCAAGACAAGCAATTATCCAGCTCCAAAGGCCAATAGCACTGAGATTGAGAAACCTAGTACAGGTCATCTTTATTTTAGCCATTTTGTCCTTGTAACGTACACGGATTTATTCTTCCACTTATTGTCTCAGCAACAATAACACTGAGAAAGATTTGTACCTGTCACTGATCAAGATGGAAAGCAGGAAAAAAGAAAGGACGTACATCTTCCTCCCATATTTTGCAATAACTAGCTAGAGATCTTACCAGAATTCTCCCTCCTTTTTTTAGAGGATAAAAGGTCAAGAAAAAAAAACAGTCTGGAAAACTACAGAAGAAAGGAAAGAATCTAGTTACATAATTATATGGCAAACATATACCTTTGTCTTTCCCAATATTCTTTATCATCCTATCCATATCCAATGTGTATTTTTTAGTTTCTTACATGCTCCACTCACTGCATGGCAATCTCTTCTTGTTCATTTTCACCTAACCAAATTCAGCTACTTCCCCGAGATCTAGCACAGATGCTGGTTCATTCATCTATATCATCTACTGCAGGGAGCACTGACAAGCCACCCATCCAACCTACCCCCAACCAAAACACGCTCCCACTGTCACTACTGCATCCTGCCCTTGGTAACTAATCCCACCCCTGAGTAACTAAAGTGTCATAGCTTCTTGTGACTCCCCAACTAAATTATAAATTCTTTGGGGTCTGATTTCTAATTAGGGAGAATATGGGCACTTTTTCCTTGGTCTTATTTGACTGCAAGTGTACAAGTTATACAATCATACAGCACAGATGAATAGAGGAAAATCATAGTACATTTCAGAATAATTATTGCTATAAATGTGTTATCTTTGGAGAAAAAAAAAAGAGCATTGGTTTAGAAATCTCCATAGTCAGCCAAGGCAACTTCACATATCAGGTTCTGAAGGAGTTCTTTTTCCTTCGGCAAGACAGAAGAAGAAGAAGAGAAACATTCCTGCTTTTTAGGTCCATAAGTAAAAAAATTTGAAAAGTTTCACTTTAAATGTAGACAGTTTAGCAGACTCATTTAAAGGTAGGAGTGGGTTGTGAAAAACAATAGATGTTTCTGCAAAAAAAAAAAAAAAGTCTGCTTTGACTTTATTAAAAGTAATGACTCACCATTGCTCCCTTTTAGAGAAAAGCAAGGTAAGTCTGTCTATCACACATTGTTTCTTTTCTATGCAGATGAGCACAGAGGCTCTTCGGTTTGGCTAAGCATCTACATTTCCAGTTTTATTGCCAGCCATTCATTATCTTATTATTGAAAAGCCAGGCCAGATGCAAAAAGACATTTCGAGTCTTCTGCCCTTGCACTGTTTAAAACCCACGGGAGCAGACATGTGGCCGACCACCACAGGGACTCCAAGGAGAGATGGCCTTGGGACGCAGACGGAGCAGGGATGAAGCCACACTAGGCCGCAATGGCACATCAGCTAATTCCTTGCTAAGAGTACTTGAGCAAGTCATTCCCCTTTCTTAACCCGTACTCTAGATATTTCAAGAAAGCTCATCAAGGACTTGATGAGACAGTGTGTCTAAAGTGCTTAACAAAATGCCTGTTATGTAACACGTGCTCGGAACATGGTAGACAAGTGTAGTCTCTTCTCTTCGAATGCATTTGCTTTGGGGCGCCTGGGTGGCTCAGTGGGTTAAGCCTCTGCCTTTGGCTCAGGTCATGGTCTCAGGGTCCTGGGATCGAGCCCCACATCGGGCTCTCTGCTTGGCGGGGAACCTGCTTCCTCCTCTCTCTCTGCCGGCCTCTCTGCCTGCTTGTGATCTCTGTCAAATAAATAAATAAAGTCTTTAAAAAAAAAAAATAAAAGGCCTTTGCTTTCACCCTCAGACATGCATGCCCTTCCCATGTTTGATGAATTTTCCTCAGGCCCTACTGTAATAGAATTCTTTCCCCTTTGTTAACAACATCCTCTGTCCCTCATACTCAGGACACATTTGGCTTCCTTTTCATTGCCCATATATTTTCTAAAATACACCTGGGGAGAGATGACATGTTAAAATGCAGTGGAGCGACCTGCTTATAAGCTCTGAACAGAGTGAGGACACGAGGAATGAACGTGAATTACTCACTGAATCACACCAAGAGTTCCGAAACAGGAAAATTGACTCTGCTGGGCGCGGTTCTACAATCATAGCATGTGGTTTACAGCTTAAAATATCGGCTATAAAGCACCATCTTTTTTTTTTTTTAAGATTTTATTTATTTATTTGACAGAGAGAGATCACGAGTAGGCAGAGAGGCAGGCAGAGACAGGGGAAGGGGAACAGACTCCCCGCCGAGCAGAGAGCCCAATGTGGGGCTTGATCCCAGGACCTGGGATCATGACCTGAGCCGAAAGCAGAGGCTTTAACCCACTGAGCCACCCAAGTGCCCCTATAAAGCACCATCTTGAAATGAGTCTGGGTTTGACTGTCACCAGCGCAAAAGGAAAGCCCACTCACACGAAGAATGACCTTTACACCTGTTTGGGTTTCTTAGTAACTTAGTTTAACAGATTGTCTATACAAGATGGCGTTTTATGACTGGTATCAGTCCAAAGGTGGAGAAAACATGAACAAAGTGTGTTTGGCATTTTGGCGTTCAGTGCGTTTAGTTCTCATGAGACGTAACCAATACATGGGTTCCTGGATCGTGGAACTGTCTTTTTTTCTTTTTTGTACCCAACAAGCAGCAACTATAAAATGAATGTAACTCTTCTTTCAATTGTCCCAATAGGGCAAATGGTCTTTGAAAGGTATTCGCTCCAGTTAAAAAAGAAATAAATTGAGCACTTCCACCAAAGCATTTCCTTTCCTCCAAAAGTCGCCTCTCACTCTGCCTGCTTCTGGTTCTGCCTGCTGAGCCGTTTCAGACAAGCGGAAGTGTGAGAGGCACAAATGAAAGGCAGGACAGTAGACCCCTCAGTGAAAAGGAGAAGACGTGAGAAATTAGGTTCTGTCATAGGAAAAAAAAAAAAATCACATCGGGAAATTGGAAACAATGACTATCTCACCCTCCTTGAGAGAAATGTGTACACTTTAGCTATGCGTTAGATATGGATTACGTTTGGCCCATGTATCTTTTAGGAAACCAGACATGGATTCAAGAAAGACCTGAGAACCAGAGGAGGGAAGATTGGCAGTGGACAAGACTGTGTGTCTTCTGGGAGCTCTCAAAAGCGAGCAGCTCTCACAGACCCGTGGCTCCCTGCTAGGAAAGAGTAAACCAAGATGAAGAAAATACCTGAACTCCTCCAATGTTCCCCTGCTGATTCTCACTGGAGCCCTCGGGAGGAGGAGGGATTTTTAACCAGCTCTGCTCCCATCTCCCTCTGTCTTGCATCTGAATGCCTCTGTATGCTCTGGTCTGTTTCCCCTGAAGTGGAAGTTAACAAAGTATCAGAAAAATCTCTGGTCTCACAAAGTTCCCATCTGCCCTAGAGAAGGGTGTAGGGAGACTCTGACACTGGTACCTGTTTTTGGAAAATTTGCAGAACAAAGAAAAAGGAGGGAAAAAAAGGCAGAAAGGGTCAGATAAACCCCAATGAAGCAGACAAGCTTTATAAGCTTTATCCAAATTAAATCTCTTAACAATGATGTTTCCCTTCCATTAATTTTGATGGGCTCCCATTAGGCGAAGGGTACTTTCCATCAGTGGCTGCTGCTGCTGGCTTTAGGAAACCAGGGCACCTTTTCCTATAGCAGGTCCGCAGGACCCGAATACTGATGCTTAAATCAGTTCTTCAAAAACCACTGGTCCAACAGAAGTGCAAGGACAGTCCTGCCAAGAATCAAAGACCAAAGACATCTGAAAAAGATCTGTCTGAAAAGCCGGAGAGCCATCAGGATGATGGGACCCAGAGCAAAGGAGAGATAATAAAGGCTAGAAAAGCCTGTGGTGTTTTTTTTTTTTTCCTTTGTCTTCTGATGGGGACATTCTTTTCTAATGCCTGTTGTCTGTGCAAATGGCACTCTTGGCTCGAATATCCAGACCTGCCAGGTGAGTACTACATGCAAATGGTCTCCTCTTGGTCCCATTCGTCCCATGATGCCGTGCTCTGGCCGGGCCAGGGGAAAGCAACCCAAGTATCAGCATGAAAATAAGACAACCTGGCCTCCCACTTCGCTCTAACGATTTCCATATCCGGTATGACAAGTTTTCCTGGGACAGGCCTGCAGCCACAGGCACATGTCTCACCCTGTTAAGACTCAACAGCAGGTAAAGCAACCTGAACTCCCCACGGAAGAGCTGGGCACACAAACCTACACCCACACACAAAAGCAAGGGAAGCCAAAGTGGGCAAAACTTTCCACCCTTTTGCTTCCAAAGCCCGTATCACCAGGAGGGGGTGAGGAGCGTGGCTCAGTGTTCAAAGGCGTGCTCAAACCTTTCCACCCGCTTTCTTTTCTCCAGCTCCATGCATACCAGCAGGAATCGGAACAAGATGGGGGCAACACTGGAAACTTCCCGGAATGAAAATCTACCTTCTCATCTAAAGAAAAAAAAAAAAAAAATCCTACTTGGTTTCCCTTTTGCGGCACTTTCTTTGCTCTCGGCTTTTTCTTAAGTCCACTGTCCTCATATTTGGAGCTAATCCCTGATGCAGGTAATCCCTCCATCTCTTGTTACCCACACTGAAGTTTTCTCTTCTCTTACTGGTTGGTGAAATAGTGATTAGTTCTAGGACATTAGTATTGTCTGGTTCTATATGTCACCTTTTAATTCTCGGCTGAGTCATGCAGCCAGGTTGAGGAGGGGCTCCTGGCTTAACTACACTCTCCGGAAACAGAGAGTGTGGTAATTAACATGGTGTTAGGACAAAGAACAGAAATGGTTTCAAATCCCAGGTTCAGTATTTTACTAGCTCTGGGACCGTGGACAAATGTACGAACATCTCCAAGCCTTCATTTCTGCACAAAATGGGGACAGGATATATTATTGTAAGAATTAAATAAGGTAGTGTAGGCAAAGGAACGTGGAGTCTGGCTTCCGGAGAGCTGAGTGATGGTAGCCCTTACCAGCATCATCACAATCGTGCTTGTCATGAAGCTACACAACTTCCCACGCCAGACGATGGGAAATAACTTGGAGGCCCTCACAGTCGATCCCTGGAGACAGACATGTACCCACATAGTCACGCAGCAATCTCGGTCTGACCACCTGCCCCCATCTTCCTGAATCCCTTATGTTCAAAACGATACAGAGCCACACCTTTGAGTCGAACGATGAATCGAAGCTAAATATTTTTTATTCCACATACTCATCAAATCTCTAGGAACTTCATCTGCAAGTTTTTCTTGATGAGTCTTTGTCACTTTTTTCTACTCTGAAGTCTCCTGAACTGTTAATGTTTTGGTTTTCTCATGGATAGGTACTACCTCCCCAACCCACTCCCCCCCCCAAAAAAAAAAAAAATTGGACAGGGGCACCTGGGTGGCTTGGTTGATTAAGCTTCCGACTTGATTTCAGCTAAGGTCATATCTTGGGGTTGTGGGATCGAGCCCCCTGTCGGACACTGTGCATCTGCTGGGGATTTTTTCTCTCCCTCTCCCCCTGCCCACCTCCACCGCACACGCATGCATTCGTTCTCTCTCTCTCTCTAAAAGAAAAACAAATGGACAGCTATAGAACTCCTGAGAAGCTCATTCCCTTGGTTCAAATAAAAACATTAAAAGTCAGAACATTAAAAAGCAGGTTCAGGACTCTTCTCCCCCCCAGAGGATAAACGATCATGTCCCCAGCACCATTAAACTAGGCAGCTTCTAAAAATCTGACATTAGTGGCCAACCTTGCTGGCTCTCAGAATTGTTAATCATGTTAGCAAATGAATCATTCACTAAAGAGATCAGGGCTGGTATTCCGACATTAATTCCCAAGATGCAGAAGACAACTGAAACATAACTGCCATTTTTAGGTGACTGTGACAATTGATCATTAAGTACCAAGTTTTGACAAAACACCGAAATTCTTTACTCTGTGCCTTGCAGTTTAGCTGGAAACAAAATCTTTTTTCAAAAAAAAAAAAATCTTAAGATATTTTTTTCCCCATCTACATGCTCCAAATTTTTGTAAAGTCTTTATGACTGTTACTTTGATGTCTGTGCCAAACAGGATAAACCCTTGAAAGGCAACACTGCTAATGAACACAAAGATCTTTATGTAATTGTAATAGCCAGTTTGGCTAGTTTTATGGGTGTGTGTACATTTAATTTTGAGTTGAGCAATATCCAATTTGGCAATGAGCTAGAATAATATGAGTCTTTCTGCTTGTTTGTTTTAATTACTAACAACCAGAGAAAAACTATTCACAGCAGCCAAGGGAATTAAAATCAGCAATGCACTCTACTACTTGACTACTCCCCATTTTCATGCCAAAATGGATGTCACTTATTTGGGCGATGCAAGAGCCAAGAGGGACAGATTCAGAGCTGTGAGAAGTGAGGAAAACATATAGATAGATATTTTGTTTGTTTTTCATATAGAGAGAGGTTAAGCTTTTGAGGGATAAAACATCTTTCCTTTGATTCTGTGAAAGAAGCCCCGGTAATAATCTTTCAATTACTTGATACTATTTATTGTGTGCTCATGGGCCAGGTCCTGTTCTAGGTGCCGAGGACACCACAACGAGCAAGTAAACAAAGACTCTCTTCACAGAGCGTACGTTCTAGCGAGTAATAAACATGGTAAACAAATAGACAAACCAAAGTATGATTTCAGGTAGTGCTAGGTGCTATAAAGATAGCTCAAGAGCTAATCAGAGAATGGCTCTCTGAGGAGTCAATATTCAAATAGAGATTTGAATGGCATGAGGTTGGGAAGAGGGGAAGGTATGCAGCCATGCTGGAATCTGGGAGAAGAACATTCCAAGCAGAGTGACCAGCAAGAGTAAAGGTCCGGAGGCAGGAATGATGACTGATCAAGAAACAGCAAGAGACCAGTGAGCATAGAGAACAAGGGAGAAATAGGTAAAAGCTAAGATCACAAGTCTTGGCAGGGGATGTTTACACAAGGATGTATGGCCTATGGAGGGATGTTTGGATTTTAATCTAAGTGTAATGGGAGCCACTGGAGGGTTTTATGAAGGTGAGTGGCAAGAACTGGCTTCTGCTTTCATGAGATGGCCCTGGCTGCCGTGTGTACCTACAGTCTCGAGAAAAAAAAGCTGTGAGACTCTGTTAAGAGGCTATGAATGGAGTTAGGCAAGAGACAATGGCATCTCAAATCTCCGAACTGGACGCCCCACGGAAGCACCATGAAAGGGTCAGATTCAAGACTCTGAAGATTGAGACAATAAGCTATGCAGCAGATTAAGCCTGGGGATGACCATTTTTCCTAAAACAGTGACTGTATTTGCTGAACCTAAAAAGAGGCTCAGAAATACTTGTGAAGTGAACAAACTGATCTGAGAGTCAGAAAATACGAATCTTAGTCCCACTCTTATACCATGCACAGAATGATTCTTTGCCCACACACACGGTGGTGGGCAGGAACTCCTTAATGAGGAGGAAGATAGGCTGCCACAGCCTGCAATCCAGAGTCACAAGTCAGGCAGTGACTGCAAGAGCCCAGGTTGAGTTTGTACAGAGGTATATGTGAAATCCAAGTTGTCCTTTCTCCAGGGCCCAGATTTTTACTGAGATCTTATTTAATAAGTTCTCCATTGCTAGTGAGTAGAATTCATACCCCTTGGCCTGACATTTAAAGTCTTCCATGATCCATCGCCCACTCTTCTTACTTCCAAACATTCCCCTTGGTATGTCCTCTATTCCAGTCCAAAAGAATTAAGCCCCATATATTTTCTTTTTGTGCTTCCATATCCTTGCCCAACCTAGGACTTTCCTGCCCCACCATCTTCATTCATTCTTTACAAGACCCAGCTCAGTCTTTATAACCTTTTCCTCAACAACCTTCCCTCATGTCAAACCTCTCCATCCAGGCTCAGCTCCTAAAAGCTGCCACCCCAGTAGGGCAAACCCCTGCTGTCGGTCATCTCATTGTGGGTACACTTTGAAGCCAAAGAGGAGCCTTGCACAAGTCATTGGCTCACATATGTCAGGAAAAGCCCAGAACATGAGCTCTTCTCTTTTTACTGTTTCTGTCATCGTGCAAAGGGTTTGGATCAATGCTTCATTAACCTCCAGTTCTTTGTGTAGACATCAGAAGAAAACAACCTTTAAGAACCATCACAGAACGGTCTTCCTAGTCATGGGAAATCATGGCTCTTAGCATAAAGCCTGAGTTTGGATGTAACCATATCTCCTTTCCAAACAAGTTTTATTTCTCCAAACTTTCCAAATGCCTTTACAGTCTTTATAGCCACTGGACCTCAGTAAGTATTTTGGTTTTTTAATCTGTAAAAATCAGGGTAATCATTATAACTGCCTCCCAGGGTTGTTTTTGCTTTTGGTTTTGTTTTTGTTTTTTCCACAGGGTTGTTTTGTGGATTAAGTCAGTTAACATAAACAATTGTGTCTAGCATACATGTTTAAAGTTATACATGTCTAGCATACATGTTTAAAGTTATATACATCAGCTCTTTTCTGGAAGGGAAGTAAAGCCATGCAACTGACTAGTCACAGTCAGTGAGACATATAAGCCCCAGAGGAGGGTGGAAACCACCTAAACTTTGGCCTTGCATCTCCACCTCACCCTAGCTCCCAGCCAGTGATGGACTTAAACACATCACACAGGTCTGTAAAGCCAGCTGCTTTCCAAGGAACCCAAATGCCCACCCTACTTATAGCTACTGCTGTGTAAGTGGGCACTGCAAATGAGCATCTCCAGTGGCTCATAAAACACACACACACACACACACATACACACACACAATCATGTGCGCATTCACCCCCCACACAACCAATCAATCTATCAAAGCAGGGCCAGGAGATCAAAAGGGAAACTAATGCTTTATGGCTTCTATAGTGAATGGTTCTTCTAAGCCTGTGGCATTCTTGGCAGAAGTTCCATAACCAAAAGATTCCCATTCCACTCCCCCTCCTTGGGGCTCAACTGCCAGCATTTCTTCCCTCCACCATCCCATTTCTGTACTCTGGAATCCTCTGTAGTATGCCACCTTCTAGAAGATATGTTTAAGCCACAAGATAAGAGTTATACCCCCATCTATGAGTCATTCGTATTATCTTGCAACAGGGAATCCTTTTAATGGAGGCAGCCCGCCCTCACTGCAGAGAATCTGTATTGCCTGATTTGTGCTCTTGCTTTCCCATTTAACCTCCTCTCATACCTCAGGCTCTGAGAGTCCTTCATTCTCTATACCAATTCCTAATGCCAGACTCGACACCCCTCCTGCTTAGATGATGACCTTGATGATGATGATGATGATGACATTAATGACACCGAACACTCACTATGAGCCGCACTACCTCAGGGACTTGGAAACAGCTCCTCACAACAACCTAACACACGAGGTATTATTATTATTCTCATTAAACTCAGGAGGAAACTGAGGCCTGGAGAGGTTATGTAACTTGGTGAAGTCACATAGTTAGGATGTTGACAGAGCCAGAACTTAAACCCCGAATAATCTGGCTTGATTTAACCACTTTAACCACTTTGATGTACTTTCTCTCCTTTGAATGACCTATTTTTATATACATCTTGATCCCAGCCTGCCTACTGACCCTTTAATTTTGCAGGTCCCTGAGTATGAGCATACTTGGCACACCCAGTCAATTCTCTTGAATCTCACCGACAAAGAAGCCTACCTTCTGACTTCTCCATGAGGGCCCATGGACAGACAATGAACTGCAGAATCTGAAGGTGATAGAGGAGAGCATCTGGCTGACTCAGATGCAAGAGCATGGAACTCTTGATCTTGGAGTTGTGAATTCGAGCCCCACGTTGGGTATAGAGATTACTAAAAACAATAAATAAATAAACTTTTAAATTTTTATTTTAAAAATGAAATGATTATAGAATACTACTTACAGTTGTATATATTTATTCCTGGGTTACATTATACTGAAGATACTCAGCAGTTACCCCTAGACCACTCCTCTTACACGCATCGACTACAAACATTAAAAAAAGCTATAGAACTCTTGGGGCACCTGGATGACTCAGTCGGTTAAGCATCTGCCTTTGGCTCAGGGATGGAGCCCTGCACTGGGTTCCCTGCTCAGTGGGGAGGGAGTCTGCTTCTCTTTCTCCCTCTCTCACTCCTCCTGCTCATGCTCTCTCTCTCAATCTCTCTCAAATAAATAAATAAAATCTTTAAAAAAAAAAAAAAAAGCTATATAATTCTTTCCCAGCCCCTTTTCAGATAAGAGTGAACATATGTCATATGTCTGACATAAGAATTAGGCAGTCGATAAGTCAGGAGTGGACAGGCTTCTAAAAAACATTTATTTACTTCAAAAAATGGGGGGAAAAAATCAGCAGTACTGACCCATTCCCCTTATTGCTACCATACAAGTGTAGGTTCTAGAAACAATTCGGCAATGTTAAGACCAAAAGAAAGTGTGCCAATATACTGAGAATGGTGGAGAAGAAAGATTCTTGGACTTTGAAGGCATTGTTGCATCTCTGCTCACCCACTTGGATGTGAGATAATTAGACATCTTTATTGCTTAAGCCAGTCAGTCAGCATACTTGCAGCATAAAGCATTCCTTACCGACACAGTAGTAACAATAAATGGTTTACATCACATATTATGGATTCCATTAGTCAAAGAAATCCTTTGCCAGCTTCTAAATATACTAAGTCAAACCTCTAGGAATGGTCACAGGGGCTCTGGGGTAGGAAGAGCCTAACGTCCTTACTCCAAAGACTCCAGTGCCAGTGGAGGGCAAACCCTAGTAGCCAGCCCGCCCAGAAGGCAGTGGGTTGAACTATCTGGTATGCTGAATGAAGCAAAATACAAGATCAAACAAAAATAGTCACTTCTATGAATTCAAGCCAGACCATATCATCACAGGAGGAAAAAAGTAGCAATAATGTCCAGGACTCAGAGTCAGAAACCTGTTGTTCTGATCCCGGCCTTACTGCCTTGGGGATATCAGCCAGGCTCTCTCGGCCTCAGTGTCCTCATTCGTGAAATGAGAGCAGGGACCAGATAGCTTCTCGACGCAAAGGCAGATCTAAAACATTTTTCAATCTTTGATCCCATTAATTTTCCCACTGAAGGCAAAAATCATGTGACTGAAGGGTCAGTAAACTTTCCTTTTGCCCACAAAAAGCATGGAAATACAACCTTATACCTCTGCTTTCTAGAGACAATGAGTACAAAGGTAAATATTCCTTAGCAAATTATGTGGTAAGAATTACAGTAGAGGGTCTGCTGACAACATACGTCATTATCCAAAGTTCAACCAAATCATAAGATAGAATCAGTGTTTACTTCATTTAATGTTCTTGGTGACACAGGGCAACCAAAGACTCCCGTTGTTCCATATCAAAGGACTTGCAGAGAGGACCCATCGGAGTGAGGGGTTCTGTAAATAAAATAGAATCTACCCAAAGACCAACTTACAGAGGCTTTGCTTTTCCTCTTTTCCATTGCTACTTCTGTCATGTTACCCATCCTTTCTCATTGTAGATATATGCCCCCATTGCTTGCCCCCAATAAAATTAATTGAATCTCCTTTTCCCCCTAGATCATTGCCATCTGCTTTCCAATGTGATATGATTAGATTATCAAATAAACTAGTGCTGTATTATTATATTAAAAGAAGAATTCCAGCCTCAGAGAGAATGGTAAATCAAGGAGAAAGAAAATGATGGGATTTACCTGATTGATAAATCCAGAAAACCTTAAAATCCTGAACTTCTGGGGCACCTGGGTGACTCAGTCGGTTAAGCGACTGCCTTCGGCTCCAGTCCTGATCCCAGGGTCCTTGGATCAAGCCCCACATGGTTCCCTGATGAGCAGAGGGCCTGCTTCTCCCTCTCCCTCTGCATCTCCCCCTGCCTGTCCTCTCCTGCTCTCTCTGTCAAACAAATAAAATCCTGAACCTGGGTGGCTCAGTGGGTTAAGCCTCTAAGCCTCTGCCTTCGGCTCAGGTCATGATCTCAGGGTCCTGGGATGGAGTCCTGCATCGGGCTCTCTGCTCAGCAGGGAGCCTGCTTCCTCCTCTCTCTGCCTGCCTCTCTGTCTACTTGTGATTTCTGTCTGTCAAATAAATAAATAATCTTTAATATAAATAAATAAATAAATAAAACCCTTTTAAAAAAAAATCCTGATATTCTAAAACCTTGTCATTTAATTCTTCCATGTTCTTTCATCACGTAACACAACATGACTGAGCTTACTAAGTAGCTATGGCAGACTTTCTGGTTTGAAAGAGGTATGCTAGACACTATAAAAAAGCTCACAGATGAATAATATGTTCTCTGCTCTCAAGGGACTTACAATTTATCATCGTAGTTATATAAATACCTCAAATATATGGCAGTCCAAAAAGCTATACAGAAATGTTAGGAAGAAGAAATTAATTTCAACTGAAAAAGCTTTAAGGAAGAATTAAAATGGAGACACAATGGCTCATGTCTCTGTTCTATTCTAGTTTCTGAAGTGCCAACCTGTCCAGAACTTAACTTAGATCAAAAAGTTAAATACCATATTGGCATTTTGAATGAGCTGGCTAGGATCTTCAGTGTCATAATAAGATTAACTCTTAAGGAAGTGGATGCTGCCTTCCTTACAGCTGCTTCTTTGCCTTCCCCATTCACACACAACAAAGCTGCATAAGGAGAGAGAATGTAGAACCCAGGGCCAGGAGCCCCAAGGACAGATACAGAGCCAGTGTCCTTCTGCCCATCATGGTGCCATCCCTTCCTCTGCTACCTGTCCCCGCAGCGAGAGAAACCTCCCAGGAGCTCAGCCCTCCCCAAATCTCAACTGCAACGGCGATTCCTTCCATTCGCAGATTTCTTCCTTTCTCAACTGGGGCCTCCTCCCTTCCACCCCCCACTCCCCAGCCCTTTCCTACTCAGTATTCTGGCCTTTGCTTCTGACATGCTTCCTCTCAATGCCTCAGCGTGTCTGTTTTGATGAAAAAGAACGTCATGTCACAAATGGAGCTGTCTGACGTTCAGGCTGTGAGCGGCCAAGGAGCTCGAAAGATCTGTTTAGAATCATGACCACTTAGCAGGCACATGGCCACTAGGCCTTTATGACCACTAATTGGTTTATCCTCCCTGAATCCCTCCAAGGCATCTCTTCGTATCTCCATTTGACAAATAGAGCAAAACTGAAATGCAGAGAAATTGACTAATTGACTGACTTACCATAAGGGGAAGAAGATGGCTGCAGACTATTAAAAGCAAGTCCTGTCATGAAACTTGAAGATTTTGAATACTTGCCTGCCTTTCTGCAACATGTTAGTATCCAAGTTTTTTTTTTTAATTCAGAAGGCGATTCTTGGAAATGCTCTAATTTACCCACCTCTACTTTCCAAACCAGAAAATTAGGGCGCACTGAGATCAAGGACTTGCTCAAGATCATGTTGTGACCAAAAGGAGGAGGTACGACTCCACTCCAGGTATCTGTCCACACTGAGGAAACCCAGATCCAGACACGTGAAGTCACACCACTTGCTGGTAGCCGTGCTACCCCAGAGTCCCGGGAGAGATAAGAGAACAGGTGTACACTTTATGCACTATGCAAAGGCCTATGGCCAAGGACAAAGTGGAGACTAGAATCCAGCCAATACTGTCTCAGCCATGCTCCATGCTTTAGGATGGGAGTAACAACCACCCGGAAGAAAGGTCACCTCTGTCCACAGCCGCTGCCACTCACAGAAGACGCCTTCTTCTAACATGCACTAGGGCACCATTCAGACCACCAGCGGCTCTGAGACCATGTGTCTTGACTGCTCATCTAGTGCTGAATAGGAAGGATAAGCTGACTTTGGGAAATGGAGCAAGGAAACCAAGAATGATATGTGGCTTCTAGTTTCCAGGATATTATTGTATACCAAGAAGTAGGCAATGTAACCAGATTGCCTGGCTAAAAATGTGCCAGGATACTTCATTCTTGTTATAATATAACACACTCTAAATGTAGCGCAGTTGATTCAACTCCATATTAATTAAATATGTTTTGGAGTTTTTAAAAACACTTTTGGGAAAATGTGAGCAGGTGCTCCAAGTTTTGCACAAAGGAGGATGCCAGGATCAGTCTCCTAAAATGATCAGAGAGCAGTCTCCTTTGTACCAAACCTACCCAAACTGCCACTGAGCCTTTACCCAATGAAGACTTGGAGAGGGTAGAGAATAGGGGAGAGGGGACAGAAACTATATTTATTTGTTCTGGAGGTACAACTGCCAGAAGAGAGACTTTTCCATCTTGGCCAGAGGCCTAGCCACTCCCTTTGTTTCTAGAACAGTGTTGTAGCTGCAGCAGTCCTGGAGCTACACCTTCTACTAGAGCTGTATTAGATCTCCTGGCACGCAGGCTCTCCCCTCTCCCGTGAAGCCAGGCTGGGCTGGCAGCCATGCTATGGGGAGTGAGCAGAGCGAGCTGTTCACCATGGGGAGTGAGAGTGAAGAGAGAGTCCCATGCATCCGAGATGTCTAACTTGGCCAGCTGGGTAGAGGGCAATATCAACAACCAAACTGGAGAAAGGAGGAAGAAGGGAGTTTTGATGTCAAAGAAAATGAATTCTGCTTTGAAAATATTGAGTTCCAAAAATGCAAGGTAGAGCGAGAGGTGAAAGGATGTGGGCAGGGGTCGTGAGGCTTTCTTCTCTTTATCTTTGCATTGTCCAAAAAGCCCATTATATTTGCCTGAAGGTTGAAGGGGAGGGGGTGGAAAGCAGGAAGAGCATTTTCAACCCTTTCAACCATCTGTTACTGTATCACAAACTCCCACAAACTTAGTGGCTCAAAACAATTATTTATTACTTTTCGCCATTCTAGGGTCTGGCTGGGCAGTTCTTCTGCCCCGTGCTGTGGTGATTAGGACACTAGGATGACTGCGTCATCCAAATGGTCTCATTTCAAATGGCTGCCAAGGCAGATGGCAATGGGGAGCAGAGCTAGAACTGTCTGTCAGGTGACCTCACTTCCTCACGGACTTTTCTCTGTGGCTGCTTGGGTTTCTTCACAGGTGGCAGCTGGATTCTAAGAAAGAGCCTTCTGAGAGAATAAACCCAAATGTGTAAAAGCTTATTGAGCTTCCTCTTGCATTGTGTCTGCTAATGCCATATGGGCCAAGGCTCATTAAATGGAGAAGCTTAAATCAACATGGAGGGAAGTACACAGAGCATGAATACTAGGGCCACCAAAGCAGTAGTCCACTACACCTTCTGAAAGAACGAAGGGCTCTCTGTTGCTTATAATATCATAATTAGACTTCTTAAAGTAGGATTCCACATCTGCTCTAATCTTATCACTCACATTTCCACATGAGCGCTCACTCTGGATAGACTTGACTTCTTAGACTCTGAGACTCCGTGATGGGAAAGCATCCTAACTTCCAACCATTACACTCACACACACACACACACAAGTGCTCACAAACATAGTCAATCCCCACTGTGAGTCTTTTCTCAGACGCTTCCAATTCTTGCGCTCCTTCTAAACTCCAGTCTTTTAGTTTTGTGTTCCAAGACCAAAACCTTTAACCACACTTCTTCTCAAAAGGGTTTTATTCACTCTTGTCTTTCTGACTTAACACAAAATTCATTTTGTTTTTAGGGAATAAATAAAGGAAATTAGGAGAAACAGAAGGGCAAATTGTGTTGTAGATCTGGCTCTGGAGAGACCTAGTGAGGAATCCTGTCTCTGCCGCTTCCTAGCCTGTGACTCAGCATTAATGTTTTTTTCTGGTCCTTTCTCTGGGCCTCAATGTCCATATGTGTAAAATGAAGACTGTAATAGTAGCTACCTTCAGTGACTCTTGTAAGGCCTCAATATGACAATGAAGGTCTTTAACATGATGCCTGACACAAGGTGGACACTGAAAACATGTTAGGTCCTATCATCCAAAAGACATAATCTGCTGTGAAGTCAACAACATGCAAACAAAAAGGTGACAACAGGGCTCTCTCATCGAGAGACGAAGTTCTCAATGCAAACAAATCTAAAAATAAAGGTGTGTGTGTGTGTGTGTGTGTGTGTATGTATTGGGGGGAGCGGTATAGCTGTAGGATTTCTTGGTTCAACAAACAACAAAGTCTGGATGAAGAACAGGCTGAAGTCAGAGTTTAACCGACCTTGTCAAAACTCCGGTTTTGTTTGTTGTTTATTGTTGTTTTCTGTTGTTTCTGTCTTTTGGTTTCACCCTGCTTTCCTCCTGGGTGTCATTCTGAGGTGATGGCAAGATGGCCTCACCAGTATCTCTTTTGTGGCCTCTCATTTGTAAATCCTTTGAGGAAAAAGTATAAGTCACTCAGAAGTCTCAATCCAAGACTCACCGCATCTAGCTGACTCTGTTTGGATCACAGGTCCATGGCTGAGCCAGTTGCTGTGGCCAAGGGAATCCTTTGATTAGACCTAGGCCTTAGGCTCAACTCCTGAGCAACTCTAGAGTGTATCGCTCAGAGTGCCAGAATGCGGGGCCCAGAGGACATCAGACTACCCCCTCGCAAAAGAACAACTGGTGGAAAGGGGCAGGTAACATGCCTCCACAACACTGGAGACCACAATATTATTTCTAATGATAAAAATCTAGAAATTACCCACAAATGAGTTAAGTGAAAGATGCTGGAACCGAAATATGCATGCACATGGCACACAATACTACAATCCTCAAACATTCACCCCGAGCCGAAAGTATAGCAAAAGTAATCCCTGCCGCAGAAAATATGGCTGGACCAGAGTAGAGAGAAGAGGGTTGCTATGAGGAGGAACACAGGAATTACGTGCCACAACACCATGCTATTAATTAATCACCACAGAAACAAACATTTGGAGAGAAGTTCATTTTGTTTCAAGCATCTTTATCTTTAACATTGTCATAGTCAAAGAAAACATCCAAGACATGCTTTAAACATGTACCTTCCTCTTTTTTTTTTAATCTCATCTTCCAAGAGAAAAATCAAGGAAATATCAAATTCTTATGTCAGAAATAACCTCCAGGTTTTTATTAAAAGCAAAAACTGTACGCCATGTCTATCGGAAAGTTCAACACTGTATGTTGACGAATAAAGCAGCGAAGAGGAGGGTGAGTAAAGAATTGAAGATGGCCCTAGACCTGTGTTTGTCACCTTCCTGCTTCTGAAACCTTCCAAGACTTGTCCTCACACACCCACACAAAAATAGTTCTTTCTTTAAATTATCTATTGATGAGGATATATATATATAACAAGAAGTCATTGTGACTCGGTAATGCTTTTTTTTTTCTCAATTGTGTTTTATTAATACATCTACAGTCTTTATTCTGTCAAATATGTGCTTGGCATACATGGAGGTCCCCACTACAGGGTGAAGCTGGTAAAGCCTATGCAACTTCTGTAGAACAGGAAAAGACTTTTTATAAACCATACAGAGTAAAAGTTCCTAAAATCCCTCTTTAAGCACCTCTCCCCCTCCCTTGATTTCCCACTCCCAACAGCCAGTAGCACTCTTTCCCACTCTCCTCACCAGTCCAGCACTCCTCTGCTTCTGGTTTGACACCTCTTTCATCACAGTGTGCTACTGTCTTTGTTTTCATCATGATCATGAGGGCCAGCTCCTTGAATTCTCATGAGAAAAAGGTCCTCTGAATCATTACACTTGATTTCATTCTGGTTGCCCTCCCATGACCACCTCCTTCCAGTTACAATGTCCTGAGCTTCCCGGCCCTTACAAGGCTTACGCTGGGTCCTGGCAATCCTCAGTTTTGATCAAGCTTTCCCCCAGGATCTATGCCTTCTTGTTTTCCCTGTCCCCTGCCAAGGGGAAAACCAAGCAGTCTTCAAACTTGGTAGTGTTGCTCATTCTCCAAAGAGGAAAGGCTTTCCAGGAATGGGAGGAGAGGTCTCAGTCCTTCTCTAGCCATATTGTTCTTTTATAATGGAATTCTAAAGCCAAGAGTCTGCGTCTTCCCCCACTACTTTAATGTAGAAACCCAGGGAATAACTCTTACAGTGGAAATTTCAAACCAAGAAGGGATGGCAACATCTGGAAAATGAGGGCATTTTAGAATCCTGTCAAAATCTGCCCCCAAGGGCGTCTGGGTGGCTCAGGGGGTTAAGCCTCTGCTTTCAGCTCAGGTCATGATCACGGGGTCCTGGGATCGAGCCCTACATCAGGCTCCCTGCTCAGCGGGGAGCCTGCTTCCTCCCTCTCTCTCTCTGCCTGCCTCTCTGCCTCGTTGTGATCATTCTCTCTGTCAAGTAAATAAATGAATCTTAAAAAAAAAAAAAAAAATCTGCCCCCAAATCTTCCTTCTAGAGATTTCTTGACTCTGTTTGGAATTTGATGTCTGTTTGTTTCTCCTGATAATTTTCCTGAGTGAATTTCTTCATGACATCCCTAAATCCCCCCATGTCTGGCTGTTGACTCTCTGACCCCCATCTAACCCAATATCAAAAACAATCCCCTTTTTTTCTTTGAATTGGAACTATTCATATCCCCCAGGGATAGTGTGATCTGTTAATATGTTGTCCAGATGAGAACACATTAGTGCATAAGAGAGAACTGTTCATTCACCTGGGACAGCAGGTATAAGCCAGGCCTCCCCTGAGCAAGCCCCTGGTGAGCAAAGCCTATATGATTACCCAAAGACCCTAACTCAGAGCCTTGTCCTCAACAGATACTCAGTAAATACCACTTCACTGGATTCTTGGATCCAGTTTGGATCCAGTGTGTTGTGTCATTTTTCTGATGTTCTGTTAATGCCATAATAGATTTTAAAATGCCACTGTTTGTCTTTTTTTTCTTCTGTTTTATAACACCAGTTGTATGCAGCAAGATTGTCTGAACAATCTTAAACAGTCCCTATCAAACCTTTTTCTAAAGATATTTTTAGCTCTCTTTCCTAATGTACTAGAAGGAGGCAATCCTCTTCTCATGCCCAGCACGGCCATGGCTCTTGGTCCCAAGAAGTGTCTGAAGAATGTAGCAGCTCCAAAGCATTGGCTACCAGATAGACTGACCAGTATGTTTGTCTCTTATTCATCTACTGGTCCCCCTAAGCTGAAAGACTGTCCCTCCTCATCATTTTCCTACGGAAAAGACTTAAGGATGGCCTGACAGGAGATGAAGTAAAGACCTGTATGCAATGTTTTATTAAGATTGATGACAAGGTCCTGTCTGCGGCCATACCACCCTGAACGCGCCCGATCTCGTCTGATCTCGGAAGATTGATGACAAGGTCCAAACTGATAGAACTTACCCTACTGATAGATGTCATCGGCATTGGCAAGACTGGGGAGAATTTCTGTCTGATCTCTGACACCAAGTGTTGCTTTGCTGTTCATTGGATTATACCCAAGAGGCCAAGTATTAGTTTTGCAGAACGAGGAAGATCTTTGTGGGGAACAAAAGGAACCCCTTATCTGGTGGCCCACAGTGCTCACACCATCTACTATCCCCTCATCAAGGTGAATGACACCACTCAGATTAATTTGGGGGCTGGAAAGATTACTGATTTCAGCAAGTTTGACCCTGGTAACCTGTGTGTGTGGTGACCAGAGGTGCTAACCAGGGAAGAACTGATCTGTTCACCAATAAAGAGAACACACACTGGTTCTTTTGATGTAGTTCAGATGAAGAATGCCAATGGTAACAGCGTTGCCACTCGGCTCTCTAACATTTTTGTTATTGGCAAAGGCAACAAACCATGGATTGCTCTTCCTTGCAGAAAGGGTATCTGCCTCACCACTGGTATGTAGAGAGACAAGGGACTGGTGAGCAAAAGAACAGCGGGTAAAATGGTCTCCAGGTGACATGTCTAGGAAGACATGATTGAAATTATACTTAGTTAAAGATAATACAGCGTGATTAAAAATAATAATAAAAAATAAGATTTTTTAAACATGCCATAATGTGTGCTCTGCAAGGAAAGGGGCTACAACCACAAGCACAGAGGATCCATGGTGAGTCCTTGCAGGGAAGGTCTACTGCGGGGCCCGTGCAGGGAGCCAGGTGATTACAATGAGGATGAGAAGTGCTGTGATGGGAACTAAAGTGTGCATCTCATACTCTTAGCTCATACTCCTCCTCCCCACTGTACACCTACCACCCTGCTGGTAGTGCCCCTTTACCTACTGCCCCTCCCTCTTCCTTCCCCTGTTCCCACCACAGCATCCAGTACATCCCTAAGTTCATTCAACTCCACTTCCGAAATATCTCTCAAATCTCCTCAATGCTCTTCTTCCCACCATCTCTCTTCCAAGGAAAAGAAAGCTGAACTATTTTTAGCACGCACAAGCTGCTAAAATCTGATTAGAGGAGGTGAGGACAGGATGACATGGAAGGAAAAGGGGGTCAGGCATTAGAAAGAGCCTCACGGAAAACCATCGTTAAAAAGAAATCACAAGGAAGGTTGAGCAGCTGAGCGAGTTAGACAGAAAATCTGCAGAGTACACTATGAGAGAGACCAAAGGAAGTTTCCAGAAGGAGAAAGTGGTCAACAGTGTCAATACTGCCAAGAGATCAAATAATATAAGAACTGAGAAGAGAACACTAAATTTAGCAAAGTTCATCACTAGAGATGATTTTTTCAAAATCAAAGGATTGAACACGTATTAGTTACAGGACCTTCTTTAAAGCACACAGAGATTTAAAGATCTGAGTTGCTTCTTTCCAGAGGCTGATCATGTAGTTTATAAGCAAAGTTGCAAAGGCACCAGAAATATTCCCTCCCTCTTCTGCAGCCAAAAAAACCTGTAAATACTACAGTACATAATGAGCCAAATGAGTGGTACAAATATATCAAGTTCTCTGGAACGAATACTATAAATCAGGAAGTTGTGTTTTTTCTGATACTCTGTATTTTAAGATTATTGTTAATACCCTGGAGTACTTCCAGGTAAAACAGCCAAGATGGAGAATGATTTAAAAACCACTTTAATAGAAAAAAAAAATTTTTTTTTTCTAATAGAAAACCATTTACTACAACCTGGGTTGTATTTGGATTAGTCAAGAGAGCTGGTCATCAAATATTTGAGGGGCTTTGATATAAGAGAATGATATTTCTTTTGTATTTCTCCTGAGGACCAATCAAAAACAAATAAGGCACAGGCAGACAGAAATTACCTCCAAATTAGAGAGACAGAGACAGAGGGAGAGAAAGAAGGAAGAAGGAGGAGGAAAGAGGAGGAGAAAGAAGGAGGAGGAAAAGAAGAAGAAGAAGAAGAAGAAGAAGGAGGAGGAGGAGGAGGAGGAGGAGGAGGAGGAAGAGAGGGGAAGGGGAGAGGGGAAGGGGAGGGGAAGGGGGAGGGAGAGGGGGAGGAAGAGCAGGGAAGGGGGAGGGGAGGGGGAGAGGAAGGGGGAGGGGGAGGGGAAGTGGAGGGAGAGGAGGGACAGAGGAGGATGAAGGGGAAAGGAAGAGGAATAAGGACTAGGAGAGGGAGAGGGAGAAAGAGAGAGGGAGGGAGGGAAGAAGGGAGGACGGGGAAAGGAAGGAGAGAAGGAAAGGGAAGGAGGGGGGAGGCAGGCATGCATTCTTATCAATAATAGCTGCTCAAAAATGCAACGAGCTCCCATGTGTATGTGTTCTCCTTCTTGGACATGTTCCAGCAAAGGTCAAAGGGTGGAAAGGAGTGAGCAAGAAAAGGAAAGGCATTTCATGTAGGACAATAAGTCAACCTGCTGGAGCCGAATTTTCACACGAGGGTCCAATGTCATCAGAACCAAACTCACAAGCGCTTTCAACGCCAGGGTGAAGAATTTGGACAGAACCTTTTAGGCAGCAAGGAGCTATCAAGGAAGGAATTTATTTATTTATTTTTTTTTTTTTTGCAAGGAATTACAATTCAATCAAGGAGAGCTTCAAGGAAGTTTGTTCTGGCATTTACTTAGGGCAGATTAGAAACGGGTGAGACTGAAAAAAAAAAACAACAGGAAATTATTAGGAGGGATAAGAAAATGAGAACCTAAACTCAGGGAATGGGTCTATAATTGAAGGTCGGAATCGGGGAAACTTTTGGGAAAGAAGAATCCACAGGACTTGGTGGCTGGTTATGTTGGGAAAGAGGTAGAAGGAAAAAATCAGAAAACTGAGTGAAAAGGTTTGGGTCCCTGTAAGAGGGATGGTGAGAGAAGCAGTGCCTTTAAAACAACAGGGTCAGGGAGTGTAATCGGAGAGACCAGTCACAGTGCCAAGGTCCCAACGTGGGAAGCCAGTCTAAGAGCTCCCGCCAAGACGACATCTCCAATTCAGGTAGCGTCTCACTCGCATCCAGTGGAATATTACCAGCTGCTGTGTCAGAGGGAACTGGGTTCCTTGATTCTCTAAACGAGCCAGGCTGTTGGGCTGGTGACCAACACACATGACAGGCACTTAGCCAAGCATAAAGCCACAGGTCTAAAACATGTGAGTGTGTAGATAAACCATCTCCAGCCTTTAGCAACCTGCTGAGAAGAACTCACAGAAACAAATGGGAAAGAAATCTCCCCCTACCCCCCGAAACTCCGGAGTCGT
The DNA here is from genome assembly GCF_964662115.1 of Mustela nivalis. Classification (NCBI taxonomy): domain Eukaryota; kingdom Metazoa; phylum Chordata; class Mammalia; order Carnivora; family Mustelidae; genus Mustela; species Mustela nivalis. Next base: position 55,734,548 of record NC_139034.1, on the reverse strand, counting down.
CTTGTCTTTACTCTGCTGTGTTAACGTTAAAAACATGTATAATTCTATTGTGAGATCTCCTTTTTCTCTTCCTGGGACAGAGGGCAGACTGAGATACTCTTAAAGCAAAAGCATTTTTTGCGGTGGTACTTGAGATAATATGGGGGGAAGGAGAAAACCCTTCAACATAACTTAGGCTCCGTCTATGTAGAAAAAGTAAATATAGAAGCAGAGCTGATGAATTTGAACAATGTAGGGAACCAGACTGGATCATTCAAACTCCTAAAGCGGAGGTTTGGGGTTTTTTTTTTCCTTCTCAACAGTGGTTGGTTTTATTTTGTTTTGTTTTGTTTTTGCCTGGATTATCTGGGCAATTACCTCAACTCTCTGTTTCGCTCTGGTTCTACAGACATAGCACTCTAAGTGTTCTATTTTTATCGCGTTCGAATAAGAGCTGAACACAATGGAGCTCATTGAAATCAGCCTCACTGAAGGATTAAGCCAGTTGAAAGGATATGTTTCCTGCACATCCTATATTTTCCATGATGCAGAAAAATGAGCAATTCCCTGCCCTGGTCTGCCCTTACCACTGACAAGACTTTCCTCCTCAGAGGCAAGGGTAAAACAGAGAGCCACATTTGGGAAAATATTCATGTTGATGAGAGAGAAGTGTCTGGAAAGTGCACCTAATTGACCCAAGTCACAGGAGTCCTTATCTCTAGAAGTTCCCTGGAAAGCTGGACAGGGCTTTCCCTGTATCATGGACTTCCCTAAGCAAAGCTGAAATTTGGTGACTCCCTTTGGTTCTTGCGGCCAGCTCCAAGATGGCAGCCAGGAGTTCTGAGTTGAAATCACTTGCACCATAAGCTTTGATACCAATGGGATTCAGTGGCTGGGAACAGCTGGTTGCTTTGGAAGGCACTATTCTTCCTTGGTGACCTTGGCCTGTGGTTTTCCTCTCCATATAAAAACCACCCTTCCTTTTCAGTGAGTTGGAGACAAACACCATAGGTGCTTCTTGAAATGTTATTTTGCAGAAAGGCAGCATTTTCCTATTTACAGGAAGAGAAAGGGTGGTGCAAAGGGACTGAACAACTTCCATCTGCTGTTGAGGAAGGGGGGCAAAGTGCAGACCTGGGACATCCCTTCTTCAGGCCCTACTCCCTTGGCCAGCAGCCTGCCACAGCCAGCTCGGTGAAGCTCAGAAATCCAACTTGAAGAGTATGTGCCATACCCGTCTCATTCCCATAGTATGGACAGAGACAGAGGTGAGACCCACACAAACCCTTTTAGGACACTGAAATCACTATTTCCCAGAGAGGTGAAGACACTGAGGCACACTCTAGACTGACTGGCCTCCTTGTTTAAGGATGTTACATCACTATTTATGTATCCATTGGCCACTCCAGAATGGCTTGAGGATGGCTGTGTGGTTGGAAGGGCTGGCACAGGATTTGTCTTAAAGCTGAGTTTTAATGGCAACTGCCCTGTTTTTATTTAAGATTGAATTTTAAAATCAGTGAAACTAGCAAAGAGTTCTAAAGATGCTTTAATTTAAAATCCAGGTAGAATTGAGATCTCTGTCAATCGTCCACAGTGTTGGGGGGCGCCTGGGTGGCTGAACTGGTTAAGCATCTGCCTTCAGCTCAGCTCATGGTCCCAGGGTCCTGGAATGCAGCCCTGTGTTGGGCTCCCTGCTCAGCAGGGAGCCTACTTTTCCCTCTGCCCCTCCACCCACCCCCCCCCAACTCATGTTCTCTTTCTGTCTCTTTCTCACTTTCTCACAAATAAATAAATAAAATCTTTTTTTTTTAAGATTTTTTTAAAAAGATTTAATTTATTTATTTGACAAAGATTGAGATCACAAGAAGGCAGAGAGGTAGACAGAGAGAGAGGAGGAAGCAGGCTCCCCGCTGAGCAGAGAGCCCGACACGGGGCTCCATCCCAGGACCCTGAGACCATGACGTGAGCCGAAGGCAGAGGCTTAACCCACTGAGCCACCCAGGTGCCCCAATAAAATCTTTTTTTTTAAAAAATAGTCCAGGTTAACTGAGGTCCAGGTTAAAGCCTCCCCAAGCCATAGGTTTTATCCCAAAAGAGAACTTCAAGAAAAATCCTTATGAAATGGTGCCCGGAATCCCTTTAAAGATGTATAAACCTCACAACTGGTCTGGGAAGGAATCAGCGTACTTATGACAGTGACATACTTTACAATAGCTCTCAGAGGGGGCTGACGAGGCAAGCAAAGAAAGAACTTTCTTATGTAAATAACAAATCAATTGAAGGAACAGATCCATGGAAATAAATCATTTACAGAAACAGGTCCTACCTGTGGTTTCCAACACAAAATACACTACACCTCCAGGAACTAAATAAAAATGGATTCCGAAGTGATTTGGTCTCCACGCACTGAGTAAGAGGCAACTTGCTAAAGCAAAGCCTGCAACACAAAGGTTTTCAAGATAGAAAAATTCATAAACCTTTCTTATCAGAAAAGCAGGGAATGAATATCGTGGCATTCTTATAGCATGTTTGCTTTAGCATTTGTCCCGTGGTTACTCTGTGCAGAGGTAAGGTCTGGTATGCAGTGGAATTATTTTCCCCCTCCTTCGGTCACAAGGTCTCCTTAAAGGGCAATTTCTTTCTTTAGTTCTTTAAATGCTTCCAAAAAAGATATCTTAAGGTCAAGAAACTCCAACAGTGTGCAAATATCCTTCAGGAGTAGTCGATTTCCCCCTAGTATCCATTATGGGAAATTTTACTATTGTCCGTCTAAAGCACGTTAATGGAGGGTCATGTTTCTGTTGACTCTGGGATGGTAGTAGTCACTGAAAATAGGAGGAAGCGAGGCATTCTGCACTCCGGGCAGGCCACCATCTTCTAGTCTGGATTCCAGATGATGTTGAAATGACATTTCACATAATTCATCAGCGACATATACCTATACACACACAGGTATACAGGGTCTATAAAAGCCTCCTCTCAAGACTTAACAAACTTTTCACATTGGCAAAGCCTTGCTTGTAAGACTCGGAGAGATGTAACTCTTCTGGGAGATCTTGGTAGCCATGGATTTTTTTTATGTTCTTTGCCAATTAGTCATTATGAGATGGAGTTTGATAACATTTTTCTCCTCAAACATCCTCTTAGTGACTGAAATCCGATAAACAGAGTAATACATCTTTATTCAAACAAGTTAGGTAAATTCCCCCCAGTAATATCCAGCCATGTTCTGGTATACTCAACAAATATTTATTGGATGTCATCATGTTCCTGACATGACACAGGGCATTGGCAGAAAAATCATGAATAAAAGAGTCTAGTCCTCCTACAAGGATAGCAGGAGTGTCTTTGTACTCATAGAATAGCTCGTATCCTGATTGCTGTAAGTTACATGAATTTATATATGGAATAAAATTTCACAGAATTACACACCTGTGCACATCCACAGACATATGCACATGAGTATATGTAACCCAGTGAAACCCCCATGAGATCCGTAAGACTACATAATAGTATCATAGCAATATCAGGTTTCTGGTTCTGATAATGTACTCTAGTTATGGAAGAACATATTCTTTGGGAAAGCTAGATAAAGAGTACATAGAAGTCTGTATTATCTTTACAATTTCTTATGACTCTAAAATTACTTCAAAATAAAATGCCTAATTGAAAAAAAAAAAAAGACTAGCTTTTACATGGAACATCTACTCTAGTGGGACAGAGAAGTAACAAGTAGATTAATTAATAATTACAGATTTCTTATGTTTTTTTAAATTAAAATATAATTAACATACAGGGTTATATTAGTTTCAGGTGTACAATTTAATGATTCAAGAATTCCATACATTACTCAGTGCTCATCATGCTAAGTATACTCTTAACCCCCTTTGTCTATTTCACCCATCCTGCCCCCTCCTCCCCTCTGGCAACCACCAGTTTGTTCTCTGTATCAAGAGTCTGGGTTTTTTGTATTTGTTTTTTTGGAAGGAAGGAGATCTCTTTGTTCTTTGCTCATTTGCTTTGTTTCTTAAATTCCACATATGAGTGAAATCATATGGTACTTGTCTTTCTCTGTTTGACTTATTTCACCTAGCTCTATACCTGGTCCATCCATGTTATTGCAGATGGTAAGGTCTCCTTTTTTATGGCTGAGTAACATTCCAGCATGTGTGTGTGTTCACCACATCTTTCTTATGCACTCTTCTACTGATGGACACTTGGGTTGCTTCCATATCTTTGCTTTGTAGATAATGCTGCAGTAAACACTGTAGGGGTGCATATATCTTTTGGAATCAGTGTTTCATTTTCTTTGGATAAATACTCTGTAGTGAAATTATTGGATCATAGGGTAATTCTATTTTTAATTTTTTCATGAACTTCTATACTGTTTGTAGTGGCTGTACCAATTTACATTCCCAACAGTGCATGAGTGCTCTTTTTTCTCTACATCCTCACCAACACTTTTTTATTTCTTATCTTTTTTATTCTAGACATTTTAATAGGTATGAAGTAATATCCTGTTATGGTTTTGATTTATATTTCCCTAATGATTAGTGATGTTGAGCATCTTTTCATATATCTGTTGACCATCTGTATGCCTTTTTTGGAAAAAATGTCTACTCAGGTCCTTTGCCCATTTTTAATCAGATTATTTGCTTGTTTGGTGTTGAGTTGTATAAATTCCTTATATATTTTGGATAGTAACCCTTTATCAGATATATAATTTGCAAATTTCTTCTCCCATTCAGTAGGATGCCTTTTCATTTTGTTGATGATTTTCCTTGCTGTACAAAAGGGTTTCATTTTGGCATAGGCCCAACTCTTTGTTTCTGCTTTTATTTCCCTTGCCTCAGGAGACTTATCTAGAAAAATGTTTCCATGGCTCATGTCAAAGAAATGACTGCCTATATTTTCTTCTAGGAGTTTTATGGTTTCAGGTGTCACATTTAGGCCTTTAATCCATTTTGAGTTGACTTTTGTGTATAATACTGGAATGTGGTCCACGTTCATTCTTTTGCATGTACCTGTCCAGTTTTCCCAGCACCATTTGAAGAGACTGTCTTTTCCCCCCATTGCATCTTCTTGCCTCCTTCGTTGTAGATTAATTGACCATATAAGCATGGCTTTATTTCTGGGCTCTCTCATCTGCTCCATTAATCTATGTGTCTGTTTTTGTGTCAGTACCATACTGTTTTGGTGACTACAATTTTGTAGCATATCTTGAAATCTGGAATTGTGATATCTCCCGCTCTGTTCCTCTTCCTCAAGATTTTTTAATGTGGTGTGAAGAACATTTTTTAGTAAGTACTGGTATATGAAATAATAAAGGAGCCCTCTCTTGGAAAGGGCAACCCAAGGAAAACTCTTGAGGGGGTTACATTCAAACTGAAACCATAAAAATGAGACTGAGCCAGCCAGGTTAGAGAGATGATAAGCAAACACAGTAAAAGATCCTGATGGGTGTAAGTCAGGATGACCTTCAAAATTGTGACTTTACTATGGCAAAGCCTTGAAGGATAGCCAGATTTCAGTGGGATGACCTTTTTTTATGGGAGTGTTGTGGCCCTAACAAAAAAGCAAGGTATAAAAAGAATGCAAAAAATTCACAAGTACAATAGTCATTAGATCTGCCAGATGGCAACTCATTTAAATATCTTAAGAGTCAAAGAAATGCAAAATTCAATCAGGTGATGAAAGCAGACCAGGTCCCTTGCAAAGGTGAATGAATAGATGGAATAATTAGGAAATATACCTCTTGTATCCACCCTTTAGGAACCTGAAGCCACCCCAACTACAGATGAATGCAGGGTGTCCCAAAGTCTCCAAGAATGTAACTGCATTGAGGGGGGGAAAAATGGATACATAATCTTGTCCACCTACATTAATCAACTCCCAGCCTTGGAGTAGATTTTAATTAAATAGAGAAATGGTTAAGAAAATCAACCCCCGGGACGCCTGGGTGGCTCAGTTGGTTAAGCAGCTGCCTTCGGCTCGGGTCATGACCCCAGCATCCTGGGATCGAATACCACATCGGGCTCCTTGCTTGTCAGGGAGCCTGCTTCTCCCTCTGCCTCCGTCTGCCAGTGCTAGCTCTCTCTCTCTCTCTCTAACAAATAAATAAATTAAATATTTAAAAAAAAAAAAAAAAGAAAGAAAGAAAGAAAGAAAGGAAGAAAAGAAAATCAACCCCCGCTTGGGCGCCTGAGTGGCTCAGTGGGTTGGGCTGCTGCCTTCGGCTCAGGTCATGATCTCAGGGTCCTGGGATCGAGTCCCCGCATCGGGCTCTCTGCTCAGCAGGAGCCTGCTTCCTCCTCTCTCTCTCTCTGCCTGCCTCTCTGCCTACTCGTGATCTCTCTCTGTCAAATAAATAAATAAAATCTTTAAAAAAAAAAAAAAAAGAAAATCAACCCCCCCAAATAAATAAAAAATAACAAATTAAAAAATAATAAATAAAAAAAAAAAGAAAATCAAATCCCAATAAATAATATTTCTACATTTGAATCTAACTGGATGTGACATGTACCTGTAGTCCCAGCTACCTGGGACGCTGAGGCCGAAGGATCACTTAAGCACAGAAATTCTAGGTGGTAGTAACTTGCTGTGCCCTTCCTTTTGTCTGCACCAAGTTCAGCATCAGTAGTGATCTCCCCAGAGCAGGAAACCGCCCAGGTTGGAAACAAAGCAAGGTCAAAACAACCATGCTTTTGGTTGTGGGACAGGGTCTCTGAACTGTCACTGTACTCTGGCCTGAGCAACATAGCTGGACCCTGTCTCTTTTGCCCCCACCTGATTTAGAGAATCCTGTGTTTCCTAAATTAAGTAAACAACACAAGTTTAAAAAAAATAAAAAATCTGAGCATGCTTGGTTATTTTAAGTCTTCATGATGTGAAAGTTTGACCTATAAGAATAAAGGGTCAACCTAAAAATTTTAAAATGTATGTAATTAATAGATTTAGACTTGCTGAACTCTAACTTTATGAATAACATTAGAATATTTAAGGTTATGCCCACTTGTGTTCAAATAGATTTAGAAGAATCATTTTAAAAGTTAAGAAGAATTTTCTTTAGTAAATCATGCAACTGTAGCAGTAACTAGGAAAATCACATATATTAAACTTATAAATGCAATATTAAATACTTAAGGGTTTTTATTTTATAAACATTATTTAAATTCCTATAAAGTGATGTTAAAATTTGCTAGACTTTTAAATAGAATAAGATTTACAAGCTAAACTTAAAAGTAATTTAAAGGTATAGTTGATAAACGTACTCTATTGAATATTAATTTTTATACATCTAAAGTAAATTCTGAATCTTTTCTCTGCATAGAAACCATCCTAAAAAAAAAAGAAACAAAAAAACTCTTATATTTATAGCTTGAGTACCAAGCTACTGAAAAGATTTCCATGGAATGACCGTGTCTACGAGCCCTGGAAAAAAATGATGACATATAGATACGGTGGGACCAAACTTTTGCCTATGTATTGAAGGAAATGATTTATCCTGGGAAAATTTATGGAGTTAAATGCTACATTTAGTATTAAAAGTGTTATCTTTTTTAAAAAATCAATTAGCATAAATCCCCTCAAGTTCATCACAATTTCTAAGCACATGCATTAGCTCCTTCTTCAAGATTCCTTAATGCTGCATACATATTTTTTACTATCTCACTTCTTACATTAAAGTTAAGTTTTTGTTACATATCCACTTTCCCACTTAATTGTGTTTCTACTGGGTTAGGAATCACTTCCTTTTTATCATTGTATTCCAATGACTATGACACTGAGCATCTTGAGGTGGATAAAAAGTTGTCACAGGTGCCTCTCATGGACCTGGGATTAATTCTAAGATTTTCTTGCCATCAGCCTCTGCAAAAACTCAGACACCAACCCAACTGGCTTCATGCCTTAGCTTCCTAGATCCATCTAGCCATTTTTGGATCTGTGACCTAGTTTCAGATTGTTTACACTGGCCCTGACCTGGTACTCACTGCCTTAGGACACAGCTTCTGGCATTTTCCCACTGACTCCACCCACCCCAACCACAGAGCAGGACCAAGTCTGTCAATGAAGAGCATCAGACATTCATAGCTTGGGAGAGAATCTGAAAATAATAGTGGCCTAATAAGTGTTTAATGATTAAACTCATTTAATAATTGTCTAATGTTTTCTGAACACCTACAGTGTTCAAGAAGCTCTGCTGAGAACAGGGATATTAAAAACAAATAAGATGTGGTGCCCACAGTCAAGAAGTTAGTGAACAATATTAGTGCTTTTATAGTTATATACGAAATGCCGTAAGATCACATACAAGAACACAACCCAAAGAAAGCGTAATATAGGAAGGATATCTCATAGCCTGCGGCTCTATTTCATTTTGATAGCTAGATCAATAAGGCTTTGGGCCTGCTTCAGTGTCAGGAAGTAAAAGGGGTCTACCATGACTTAGGGAATAGTGTTTGATGAGGCTCTTGATTAAGACTGGGAATACAGAAGGATGTGCTGGTCTTGGACCACGATGATTAACTCAGTTTGGGACACATTGAACTTGAAATGCATATGGGATAGTCAAGTGGAGCTGTACAATATACAACTGGATAAAAGACTCTACCATTTATAGGAACTCCATGATCAGGAGTTGTAGATTTAGAAGTCATCAGCATACACAGACTTGAAAGTGAAGGAACTGTCCCAGGGATAACATGAACAGTGAGAAGAGAAGAAAGCACGAGAGATACTCTGGGGACCACCACATTGATGTGCAGAAGAGGAAATCATTAGGGAACCAAGAAGAGAAATCTGAGATTAAAGCAAAACAAAAAAACTAAAACCAAAACCAAGAAACAGAAGTTGTGGTGGACATTGTTGGTTTCCTAACAAGTATCAATTTCCTGCTCTCCTTCACATAATTCCCCCCAACTCCCTGTAAAGTGCATGGGCCTCTAATCAGGCTAAAGGTCTCAATTCCCAGGACTGAGCTAACTAGTCTAAAGATAATCTTACCCCCTTTGCTGGAGACTACGAGGAATAAGAACCCCAATGGGACTCAAGAAATGTTGATGAAACGGGAGAAGTTGGTCAAAAGATAAAAACTTCCAGTTACAGGGTGCCTGGGTGGCTCAGTGGGTTAAAGCCTCTGCCTTCGGCTCAGGTCATGATCCCAGGGTTCTGGGATTGATTGGGTCTCTCATCAGGCTCTCTGCTCAACAAGGAGCCTGCTTTCCCCACCCCTGCCTGCCTCTCTGCCTACTTGTGATCTCTGTCTGTCAAATAAAGAAATAAAATCTTAAAAGGGGGAAAAAAAAAAAGAACTTCCAGTTATAAGATAAGTAGGTATAGAGGATGTAGTGTGAATGGTGACTGTAGTTAACAATGCTGTACTGTGTATTTGAAAGCTGCTAAGAGAGTAGATGCTCTCAATGACTCTCAATGACTCTTTTTTTTTTCATTAAAGATTTTTTTTATTTATTTGTCAGAGACAGAGAGAGAGAGCGAGCGAGCGCACAGACAGAGTGGAAGAGGGAGAAGCAGGCTCCCTGCAGAACAAGGAGCCTGATGTGGGACTCGATCCCAGGATGCTGGGATCATGACCTGAGCTGAAGGCAGCTGCTTAACCAACTGAGCCACCCAGGCGTCCCGACTCTCAATGACTCTTATCCCTAGAGAAGAAACTGATGGTTACCAGAGGGGAGGTGGATGGGAAGATGGGTGAAATAGGTGATGGGGACTAAGGAGGGCACCGGGTAATGTACCGAAGTGTCAAATCACTATACTGTACACCTGAAACTAATCTAACACTGGAAGTTAACTATACTGGAATTTAAATAAAAATTTAAAAATAAATTAAAAAGTAAAAGCCCTCATCACCAGAAAAAAACTATAACTGAGTGATGGACATTAACTAGACTTACTGTGGTCACCATCTCACCATATACACATCTATAGAGTCATGTTGTACACAGTTAAACTTATACAATATTATACGTCAATTATTTTAACAAAACTGGGGAGAATGTATTTTATTTTTTTAAATATTTTATTTATTTATTTGACAGAGAGAGACACAGTGAGAGAGGGAACACAAACAGGGGGAGAGGGAGAAGCGGGCTTCCTGCAGAGCAGAGAGCCTGATGCGGGGCTCAATCCCAGGGCTCTGGGATCATGACCTGAGCTGAAGGCAGAGGCTTAACCCACTGAGCCACCCAGGCGCCCCAGAAAAATATATTTTTTAAAAAGGAAAAAAAGAGGCATAATGGGACTCCAGCAAAATTCTTCATTATTCTCTTAGCACAGCTTCAAGAAGCAATGCTTTTCCTTCCTCCAGATGGCATCCTCAGGAACTGTGAAACCCAGACTGGCCACAGCCTTCTCAGTCTGAGAAGGAAACCAACCGAAAGAAGAGAATCACAAAGATCTGGAGCTGGAGCCAAGCCTGATACCTGCCCAACCTCTAGCCTTCCACTAGTGTGAACTTCCTGCGAATTTCCTGATTGCTTAAAGCAATTGGGTTGAGTTTTCTGCTACTTTCTTCTGAAGTAGCGCTAATAGACAGGTACCGTCGTGTCATCCAAACCAAAAGAGGTAGGACCTTCATCAAGAAGTGATTAAGAGGGCGCCTGGATGGCTCAGTGGGTTAAGCCGCTGCCTTCGGCTCAGGTCATGATCCCAGGGTCCTGGGATCGAGTCCCGAATCGGGTTCTCTGCTCAGCAGGGAGCCTGCTTCCTCCTCTCTCTCTGCCTGCCTTTCTGTCTACTTGTAATCTCTGTCTGTCAAATAAACAAATAAAATCTTAAAAAAAAAAAAAAAGAAGTGATTAAGAGCCTTGACGGGTGCCCAGAGGCCAGGTGAAGGAGGGCCCCGATGTGCCTGCAAGAGGCTCGTACCCAAAAGGTCATGGTGGGAGCCATTTCCGTGGTGGCTGCTGCAGTGGGCCAGAGCCCAGACTGCAGTGTGGGGAGAGCACTCAGAGCAAGCAGATTCCTCCGTAGTGAGGTCTGACTGCGATGTGAAGAGAAGCCACGACTATAGAGATACGTCGCATTAAGGAAGATTTTGGATTATTTCGAAGATAAGAGCTAATTGGTGGCTGAATCAACAGGTGGATGTCCGAGTTTTCTGCCATTGCCATGTCCTCCCCTCCCCAGAGTTTGTGGGGGAATCTCAGCGGAAAGAGGAATTCAATAGCTCAATAACTCGAATAGCTCCTCATGCTGGATGAAGCCCTTAACACTTCAGAAAAGACCAAAGTAGTACCTCGGCATTTCACAGTCCAGCTTTTGCATTCGGTAGATGGGCCCAAAAATGCAGAGGGAATTTACCAAAGCAATTCATTAGAAGTTACCAAAAAAAGGAAGCACTTGAGAAAATGTGTACAAGGAAAGTTCACCGCGGCTTTTTTTTAATAACTGAAATACGGGGGGAGGGCATGAATGATTTATTACTAGAGAAATGGTAAAACCCCCCAAAATGGTGCACAGAGTAGTATTCTATTGACTACTGACTCCGCAGCATTAAAAAATCATGAGCTGGATCTTTGTGTGCTGATATGAAAAAATGCAGGTGAAAATATTAAATTATGGAACAATCTGTGTGATACGATTCGATATATGAAATTCAAAACAGATAGAATTGTTTATACTGATGCAGAGAATAAAGGTCAAGGGGAATATACAACAAAATCTTATCAGTGGTTACTTTGGGGAAGGAAGTAAGATACGGTGTTCAGGGTAGGGAAGGGCATTTTAGGACAAGGGAATTTCATATATATTGTATACTTTTTGTAAGTTGAATTTTTACAAGGGTAATTTTTTTCTTGCATGATAAATGATAAGATAAGCGCTTGAAGAAAAGTGTGGCATCTGAAAGGCAGGAACTGATTTTGTACCAAGAAGCATATCGCATTTCTCCCTTAAACAGGGAAAACGAAAGACCACAACACTGATCATTTTTAATGTCTTCATCTCATGTTATTAATGCCAAATGGATAAGGTTTTGTATGCTTTCTGGGGTAAAGCGTTTTTAAATTAATTAGTTGTTGGATGTATGTAAAGCCATTGGCATCAAGTTAAGTTTATCTATAAGTAACTCCATACTTACCATCTGGTTAGATTTGGCATTGCTTATCTTCAAACTGTAAGACTGCTCAAATAAAACTAGCGGCTGTTTCGTGAAGGACTCCTGTGTGAGCACATTTGCAAGTGTGAAATGTATATGGGGAGGCTGACTGGGGAGGCTGGGGGCAGGGGCGCTAGGCGGGGCCGGGGGAGGCCAAGAGGCTCCACTTGGTCCTTAAACAAACCTCATCAGTAGACCAAGCAACTCAGCTCAAATCTCTGACTTGGTGCCTCACCCAGGGAGTAAGAGAAGGGTAAGCCACATGAATGGGCACATCACTCTCTGTCATTTCTTATTCAAAAGTCATCTGAAGAGATGGTTTCAATATGCAGAAAACCATCAAATGCCTAGAGAAGTGAGACATTGAGAAGTCAATGCTCAGATAAAGAATTTGCGTATGTTCTAAATATACAACCATTTTACAAATATATTGTCAAAAACTTCATATTTATTGTCAAATAAATTGTATTACAAATATACTGTCAAAAACTTCAAATATATTGTCAAAAACTTACATATTTCTATGTAACTATAGCTATTACTTCAAATCATATATATAATTAAATATGTATATAACTAAATTAACTCAACAATACCCTTTACTCAAGCTGTTAGCGGTTTGCCAACCAACCAATCCTTGTTCATTGATTAGTTACCAGCTCCTAATCACAAAGGTAACATACTCTTTCTACGTAGTTACTTTAACGCCAAGTCAGATGTTCCTTCCTCAGTCTCTCAGAGAGAAAACTCTCTGAGTGCCTGAGACAGACCATTCAGGAAATGCCCCAACATGAATATATGTCCAAATCACTTCGAGTCTGGAACTGAGCAACAGATTTGGAAACATTTTTTAATCACTGAGAGAAAGTGGGGGAAAATGGCCAAAAGAGTAAAAAAAAAAAAAAAAAAAACTGAGGCAAGTTAGTTCTATAAATGATAGCTTAGTCAAAATAAGATAAATCCAGGGTGCCTGCGTGACTCCGTTGGCTTAAGCATCTGCCTTTGGCTCAGGTCATGATCCCAGGGTCCTCGGTTCAAGCCCCACATCAGGCTCCCTGTTCAGTGGGGAGCCTGTGTCTCCCTCTCCCTATGCACCAGCTCCCTCTGTGTTCTTTTGCACTTTCTCTCAAATAAATAAATAAAATCTTTTTTTTTTTTAAAAGCATAAAGTCCAGAATATAGGAATCAAATAATTTTTGTGTATAATGGTCCACAATCATGGTACAAAAGAATATAAAGGAAGATTTTCAGTGGAATCATATATACCCAGTCAACAATTAGACATGTATTAAGCATATATCACTGGTCATACAGCAATAAACAAAACAGATAAAACCTCTGTCCTCCAGGAGCTCCCAAATTTTGAAAATTGACAACTATTATCCAAGAGAATCAAGTCTCCTGTCTTAATACCAAACAGCTTTTATTTTCTATTTTTAGAGTTACTTCTACAAAGAAATAAGTCAAAATTTTGTTTTATTTTTATTAGAAACTAAATAGAAGAGTATACACTGGTTACATTTTAAACATATCCCCTAAATAAATTCTTTATATACATATCCAAAGTTCTGTAAGATATAAGCAAACAGTTCTGATAACCTTACAATGTCAATTTGAAGGAAAATATAGAATACACTTATTCCATAAGACCAGACAGAACCAAACTTATTTATTTATTCACTTCTTTCTTACTTACTTATTTTAAGTAAGCTCTACGCCCAATGTGGAGCTTGAACTCACAACCCTGAGATCAGGAGTCACCCCCAAAATCAATTTTTTTAATATAAAATTCACATGACAATCTTGTTTGATCTATAAAAGTTCTTTATAAAATGGTTCTGTGAATTTTGCACTGCTGCTATTACAAACTGCATGACGTTCATATCAATTTCTTTATTAATCTGGGAATATATTTCTTTTTTTTTAAGATTTTATTTATTTATTTGACAGACAGAGATCACACGTAGGCAGAGAGGCAGACAAGAGGGGGTGGGGGGAAGCAGGCTCCCTGCTGAGCTGAGAGCCTGATGCAGGGCTCGATGCAGGGCTCGATCCCAGGATCCTGGGATCATGACCAGAGTCGAAGGCAGAGGCTTTAACCCACTGAGCCACCCAGGCGCCCCAAGCTGGGAGTATATTTCTTATATTTAGTCACTTATCATTGAAATTTAAATTCTTCTCAGTTTTTAATACTAGAGAATTCTTTTTTCTTACAACAGTGACTACAGCACAAAAACGCCATCACTGATTATAAACAGTTTAAATTTTAGCCCCATAAACCAGATTTTTTTTAAAGGACTACAGGGAGAAAGGCAATGCCATATTCTCTCCACAAATCTGTATCTGGTAGATTTTGCTTTAAAATATTCTAATAATACTGAATATTAACTATAGGTTGTAACTTGATATTCACAACGTTGTAACAGTTGGCATAACAGTCAGAAACTGTCTCCAAAGAAACCAACCAAAGGTCCAAGAACAGGAACAAAAAAACATGGACTGAAATGAATGCTAAGATACTTTCTTTGAAATACTTCCAAAGATTAGCATGAAAAGGTGACCCAAGAAGAGACAGATGAACAGGGAATCTAGTCCTTACTTAAGGGATGAAAAATCTGATGGCTACAGGGGCCCAGTAGTCTGCTGACCAGAGATACATTACTTGCTGGGTCCATGAATAGGACAAGAGCTCAATTCTCCATATTTCTAGCACCTGCCACACCAAGATGTGGGGGAAAGGTAAAAAATAGAGAAAAGCTCGACCCCCCCACACACACTCACTCTACTTCCTTCTCTCTCTCTTTCTCTCTCTCTTTCCCTCCAAAGCTTTCATGATTCTTCTTCGTTGTCCAGAATGTATGCCTTTCACACTACTGGTACCTGAAAAGACTATTTTTTGTGGATTCTCTTTCCAATACCAATGAGTTTAGCCAGGATATATTTACCTAAATCTCTGATGTTTTTTCTTAAATTACGAACCTAAGAACTGCTTTTTAATGTAAAGGTACAAAGGAACATTAATTCTTAAATGTACCCTAGTAGTTTAGGTTGAGCTGATTGAATTCCATATAAATTCTATACTTTTAAAAAAAGGTACAACTAAGTAATGCTATTCAAACAATAAAATGACTTTACATAAAGCAGGGACCATAATAATCGTAATTTTTAAACCTTTTCTAAGCATTTTCCGATACAATAGTTAGCTAATTTCTTCTCAGCACTTTTTCCCATTTGTTAAAATTCAGGCATGGGTTGGGCTCTAAGAAAAACAGAAAAAGAAACATGGTCCTTATCAAGTAGAATCACAATTTCAATTTGAAACAGAATGTCCTGTGAGTGTGATTTTGCCCCTTCAAAACAGGGCTCCTTTTGATGTCATGGGAGAGTTCAGTGAGGAGGGATGGAAAAGTGAGGAAAAAAAGCAGAAAAGATGGACAGTGACTAGAAAGTCGCATCAAATTTCAAAACTGGGATGCTGAATTGTTCTTACAGCCCTCAAATTAAATTCTGAATTATAAGAGCCTGGTGATTCCAAGCATACTTGAAAGGAAAGAGGCTAGGTCCCTAGACCCCTGAAGGCTTTCACTGATCATCAGGAGAAAGGTTTTAAGGAGATCAAACCAAGAAATCTTGAAATGTTGAATCATGTGATTAAAAAAAAAAAAAAAAAAAAAGGCAAGAAACCACTTTCTACCTAAACAATACTCCAGGAAAACAATAAAAACTGGACAGAACATTGTGAGGGTCCAATTTTGGAAAAAGTGAAAAGTGGCTTTTTTTCTTAATACATGTTGGGGCTTCAAAGCAGTTTTATTTTCAGCTGTAAATACATATAATACTAAACACTAGTGTATTCTCCGCTGTCAATAAAAAAGAAAAAAGAAAAACTTAGGTTCTTGGCCTTTTTCTTCTAATTGTTAAGCTTTTAGGAACTCATACAATCCATTCCAGATCGATCCAAAAGCTGATGTCCTGGGGCAAATGTGAGAGAGGAGTTCCAAGACCAAAGACAGGCCCAGGCCCAAGCCTATGGGTCTTTCCTTCCTGGTTCCTCTTGGCGCCAGGAGAGCCTAGTAGGGTAGAAGGGAATGTTGCTTTCGAACGATGCCTTCCAGGCAGAGCCATTGAAGAGTTGCTTCAATCTTCATTGCACCTCCTACCCTTCCCAGATGGCTGGATCTACTGAAGCTAAAGATTCATACAACCCAGGGCACCTGGGTGGCTCAGGGGGTTAAGCCTCTGCCTTCGGCTCAGGTCATGATCTCAGGGTCCTGAGATGGAGCCACGCGTCAGGCTCTCTGCTCAGCAGGGAGCCTGCTTCCCCCACTCTCTCTCTGCTTGCTGCTCTGCCTACTTACTCTGTCAAATAAATAAATAAAATCTTTAAAAAAAAAAAAAAGATTCATACAACCCAAGGACTCCTGGTGGAAACATCATTTGCAGGTTGGAGTCAGGCTAGACATTGAGGAAGCACTGGCTATCGGAAATGTGGAAAAAGTACGTGGGTAGTGCATTCAATCCATAGGCAACTAGACCCAATGCTAAGAGTTTCCAAAACAATAAGAATTCAGAAGCATTAATTGGCATCTCATATTGATAAGAAACCATGATAATGACGGCATAGTAAGTGCCTGAGAAGGAGAATGAGTGATTAAATCACACTAAACCATTTGAGGGTGTCTTAAATGACAGGTTAAGTAACAGGACAGGTATTTCTAGGCCCTAGCTGTACAGTGTAGTCATACAGGAAAGTTACAGCCAACCAGGCCAGCAGAGTATTTCAATCTTGTCTAATTTAGCTAGTATAGCCTTCCATCTTGTCTCCAACTTCAAGGAAGGAAGGAAGGAAAGGAGGAAGGAAGGGGAGAAGGACGAAAAGGGGGAAGGCAGCAGGGAAGGCGGAGGAAGGAAAAGAAAAGAAAAAGAAAAGCCAAGAAAAGAAAAAGAGGGATTGCAAGGAAAAACAAAGTAACAGAATTTACCCCCTTTCTATCTTGAAGAAGAAGGGAAAAGCCAGGTTATGTGCATAGATCTGTTCAAGCACCTGTTCAATGTTTTCTCATGTAATATTTCATAAAAACAAATACATCAAATAACTTGAATACTAAAGGGGACCTGAGGTAGTCTGGAGGGTTTAACCCTACACCCTTCAGAACTGATCTAGCACTCTGCATTGATTTTTTTTTGTTTTAAAAAAATACCTAATTCTATGTCTTTGTCTAAATGGGTTTCATAGAGTCAAAGCAGCAAGATACTTTTAACTATTTAATTTTTTTTTTTTTAAATCAGGGGATTCTGAATCTTTGGGGAGTTTTTTAAAAAGTCTATTATAAATTAACTTTTTAAGGACTGCCAAATATGTCATTACAGGCATGACTCAAAGGTGTTCTGTTGTCTAATGGAAATAGAAGATACTTGAACTCTAAAAATTGCAGATGATGTTAGAGTCTCTATTTTGAAATAGAGGAAAAGGCACTGGTAATACCCCAGAATAACCACAAATAGTAAGTACATCCTAAGGGCCAGTCACTGTCCTACATGCTTTACACATATTATCACATTTAATCTTTACAATAACCTGTAGGGCAGGCACCTACTCTACAGGTGAGGAAACAGAAGCTTATAAAGATTAAGTATCTTGTGCAAGTCATTCCCATTAGCAAGTGGACTGAACTCAAGTCTATGCGACTGCAAAGGCTAGATTTATGTTCTTAGCCACTATTTTCCACTTCCTCATACCATCGGGTTCCACAGCAACAACAACAAAAAACGCACTCACTGGGGGTACACCTTCAGAAATTCATGTTCTCATAGAATCATGGAATCTCAGAGTGGCCACCGCCCTCCCCCACCATATTTTAAGTTCCTCAACATCCCAAATATTATTTGTGTTAACTATCTAGGCTCAGCTCCCTGTGGGGTCGTTTAGTAAAAGAGGAAAAGGAAAAGGAAAAAAAGAGTTTGGGATTATCACTGAAGTCTCTCTGAGAGATTCCCTTCATCTGCATTCTTATTTGGAAAGTGGGGGAGGGGAACAAGGATTAACTAAGTCAGAGTTTCAGTTAGTAATGTAAAACTAGCTCTCTCTTCAGCTATAAATAAATCAGCTTTAAGACAAGTAGGAGCCTCATTTTAATTGAATTATGCCCTTATAGTTGTTCCCAGACATGGAGAAAGAATAATGGTGCTTATGAGCCTCAGATCAGAGGAAATATTGGAAATTGGTCAATAAAATAGTGATGTTTGTCTCATTTGCATACAGAAACTTTGAGACTATACATCAGAATTTATGAGCCCAGATTACTCAACCTTGCAAAGGCAAGAGAGTCAACCTCAAGTGGGAAATAAAAGCCCATAAATTGTGTATTGTGAACTATACACAAACTACATTGTGCATTGTGAACTAAATTGTGTATTGTGAACTATACTCCCAAACTACAGTAAAGAGACTTTCATTAAGAGCACCATTCCCAACGGCACTGGGAGAAGAGACACACGGTCAAACACTTTTTAAAATTACAAATAGAGACCGGAAAGTAGAAGGACAAATTCTGCTAAAATAAAGTAAGGAGTCAAGAAAGCCAAATCCTAAAATCAACAGCTGCAGCAGCAACCGTACTTGCTTTCCATAGAGTTTCTTTCAATCCTTAAAAATTGACAGAACCGGGTATCTCTGGAAGCAGGGGCAAAAATAAGACCAAAACAGAATGGTAGAAAAGTCTGTTTGAAAGAAATCAGACCTCCACCCCTAGCCTGGTTCAACCTTTGACCAAACAAGGGCTCCTCTTGCTCCTCCCCCTCCCCCGCAAAACCCGTGGACAGGGGAGGCACGGGCTGCGTGGATGGGGCATAACCAGCGGTTGAGAGCAAGGGCATCATACTAAAAACGAGGGGAGTAAGGAGGCAAACATCACATGCTGGATGTTGAGACTTCACAGTCCTTTACTCCAAAATGACTCCCAGAAGTGGCAGCCAGGATCATAGTCCCTCTTCCCTGTTATCCACGATACAGTCTGTAGGATGGTAGCAACAGTTAGAAACTGGGGTCTCAGCCCCACCCCAGACCTACTGAATCAGAATCTGCATTTCAACCATAACTCAGGTGACTAGCATATACACTGAAGTTTGAGCAGCATGGCTCTCACAGGAGATTGGACTTTTTGCTGTAAAAAGCCTTCAAAGAAAAACCAGAAGATTCAGATGTCAGGATTATTATCTCCCAAAATGACCCAGTCAGACCACCCTATCATGACACAAGCCTTTGGTCAAAAAGCCCGCCCGTATGCTTAGCATTTCCAATCAGCTTTTTAGTGCCCAATGATAAATATGATAACCAAGGATGTGAGGAAAATCTCTACTGTGAGAGAGGAGAAACAAAGAATCAAGCAACTTGAAAAAAACAGAGACCCTACTAAAAAAAATAGAATTAAAAAAAAATAAATAAACGTCCTCGGTATCCTCAAAGAGATAGGAAAATATACCATAACCATAAAGCAAGAGTAGGATAACTTTTTAAAAAAACAGAGAACAAAAAGGAAGTTTATAGAAATCAAGATTATAAAAGCAAACATGAAAAACTCAAGAAGGTCAGAAAATAAAGTCGAAAAAAATCCCCCAGGAAGTAAGGCAAAAGACAAAGAGATGAAAAGTGGAAAATGTTTTAAAATTAGAAAAGTAGAACGTCAATACAGTTTGTACCATATCCAAATAATAGGCATTCCAGAAAGAGAGAAAAAAATAAATGGAGAGGAAGAAATCAAACAATAATTCAATAAAATTCCCAAAGAAATGAGTTTCCAGATGGGAAAGTCCAACTGAGTGCCTAACACAATAGATAAAAATAGAGCTATACCAAGACATGTCCTCATAAAATTTCAGAAAACTGGTATAAAGAGAAGATTCTAAAAGCTTCAACAGAAAAAATATATACAGTGAGTCAAAAGACAAAACACTTCCAGATTTGTCAACCTCCAAGATTAGAATTAGCAAACAATTGAAGAACAATGCCTACAAAGTCTGAGGGAAATTATTTCCAACTTGGAATTATTCACTTAGCAAAAATATAAATTGTGCAGGCACACTTAAAGACATGCTTATAAAGTTTACTTCCTATGCCCTCTTACTTAGGAAGCTACTGGAAGAGGAGCTTCACGATAACAAGAGAGAAAACCAAGGAAGAGGAAGACAGGAGATCCAAAAATTAGTGGAACCGATTCAAGTCAGAGGTAAAGAGGGTCCCAGAATGATAGCAAAAGAGAAGTTCAAGATGGCAGGTGCGTACCAGGGATAAAAGGTTCAGTTAAGATTCGAGGTCAAGAAGATTTTAAGAGGGGTGTGTCCAAGATGAACCTGATAGAACACCTGAGGGGCTTGAATATATGAAGAGGGGAGTTTAGAAATGATTAAAGGGGGAAAAAAATAAAAGTAAAGGACAGGACAATTATGTGCTTCACTGAAATTTTCAAAATGTTTCAAGAACCATCATAAAATACCACATAGCCCATGTGTAATAGGCTTGTGGATCCAGTCATAATCTTACAAATAGTTATAAATCTTCTAAATGCTGAAGATTCATCTAAACAAAATTATGATATATCTCTACAAGGCAGATGCAGGGGATGGTGTGTGCATTTGAGAATGGGGGCTAAACAAGAACTAAATTCTCACTTTCCACAGCAGGAAATTAAGTAAATAGGCAATATCTTAACTGAAAAATTGAGATATGACACTACAAACAGTTGCTTAGGGATATAGTTAAAGTGTCAAATATAATCTTTGCTGGAGGACGCTTCTAGAGAGCTGGAAAATGGAGGATGAAGGGCGTGACAAGCAGATGACAGCTGATTCTCACAAATGAGACTTACAGGACTACCAGAGTCTTTATATGCATTAATGACTGGTTAAAAATTAAATTTCAAACTTTAGACAATATTAGGGTAGATTCTCATCTTCAGTACAAGGAAAAGTAAACAACAGCTTTAGGGCCTAAGAAGGGAGAAAAAAAAAAATCTTATAAAGTGTCAGAAAGTTAGCAAATAAAGGAAAGAAAAAATTAACTTAAAGAATGCGATCTTCAAAGATGGCGGAGTAATCCTCTCCTCAGATATCATCCACAACCAACAAAAAGGACAAGAGGCAATAAAAACTTCCCTCATCAGTGAAACTAGGACATATCTGTAGACCCAAACAGTAAAACGTGAAGACAAAGTGGAGAGAGAGGCAGGAACCAGTTGGGCGCTGTGGGGGAAGGAAGAGCTTCACAACCGGCAGAAGGGAGAGCACTAGAAGGCAGCTGTCTTGACCCTCAGGCTCCAGTGTTGGAAGCATCAGTCACTAAGGATGGTGAGAGAGGGGAGGTGCTGAGAATAGAGGGCTTGACTGAAAGTCTGCACAAAGAGCCTTGGGACCCCACACCCTATGCTACCTTCTGCGCGCTCTATCCTTCCCCAGGCTCAAAAGAACCAAGAGCTTCATTCTCTGGAGCCACTGAACCAGTCTGGGGATGTCTGATCTTTAGGCAGTAGGCGTGGTGTAGGGCAAGGATGAGGGATTGAATGGAAAATTGGGGCATTAAGAAAAATCTCACACAGAGCTGTGTGATCTCAGCCCAGCTCCCAGGAAATTTGCAAACCCCCATGAAAACCTCTGTTTTTGTGGGAGAGGAACACCCAGGAACAGTAGCCACCATGAGCACATTCATGTGGACTCCAGGAATTCAAACAACAAGCATCCCTTGGCAATCATGATGCCCTAAGACCAGAGAACCATGGCCCCCCCCACACTTTTTTTTTAAAGATTTATTTATTTGTTTGTTTGTTTGTTTATTTATTTATTTGACACAGAGAGATCACAAGTAGGCAGAGAGGCAGGCAGAGAGAGAGGGGGAAGCAGGCTCCCCACTGAGCAGAGAGCCAATATGGGGCTCAATCCCAGGACCCTGATGACCTGAGCCAAACGCAGAGGCTTAGCCCACTGAGCCACCCAGGCGCCCCTTAAATTTATATACTGTATACAGTGTTCCCATCCCCCAAAATGACACATTGTACTTCCTCACAAGTGGGTGGGAATTCTGAATCAAATTTCATATTATTTAGAAAAAAATAAAAAGGTGTATTATTTCTTGCATCTAAACATTGTGGTAGTCACACGTGCCTTTTTCAAGCTATTTCTTCTGCCACAAACGCCCTCCAGCCTTGCCTTCTTGATGCAATCCTCATTCCAACAGCAGCCAGAAGGTCACCCTCTTTCTCTGGTTGTCCCTTACTGTTTTTCACATGGCAGAATCCACATGGCACTCTTGCATTTTCATTCCCATAGTTCATGAGAGTTACCTCCAAGACATTACTTAGTTCCGTGGTGCCCTTGTCATTGCCTTAGATGTACAGATCTCTTCTAGGCGCTCTTCTAGATTTTAAACTCTTTGATGGAAATCTCAATGTCTTATTTGTCCTTGAGACACCAATATCTCCAGTCTTTTGGATCCAGTCTATGATAACAATCAGCTGTCCCTATCAAAGGACTACTTACCGTCACCTTCCCAGAACTCCATAAATGTCTAAGGAGGTGCTCATGTGTTGGGGGATAAAAAGCATAGTAAACTCTGTGTGTGAAGATAACACTAAACATACTTATTACTTCTATGCAATAAAAACTGGAAAGCTTTCTTTAAGCTATTAAATAAATAAGGCCCTAGAGAAAAAAATGCAGAGAAAATTAGAGGAGTGGGTGGCAATGGCCTAGGGAGAAGCTGAAAAACTGTGTAAGTACAGTAGCCACACCTTCTGAATTAAATACTGATTTTATAAGTATGAGAGTGAAAGTGGACTCTTCTGGCATATTTGAGATATATGTTTTTGTAATTCTATGAAATCCTAAAGGGAATTTAGAGAGAGAGAGAAAGAGAGAGAGATCACAACCCATGAAGAAAAAAGCCTAGTAGCTCTGCTTGGGAAATCTTAGCAAGTTGAAAAGTAGACTGATGAGCTGAGAAATCTAAGAGAACTGGAATTTGAAGAGAGTTACTTAAAATTATTCTTAGTTAAAAATATTTATTATAGATATTTTGGAAAATATAAAAACGCACAAAGAAAATAAACTAACCATATTCACCAAAAAATGAAATAAAATAATAAAATAAGAGAAATACATGCGCCCATGATCTCCACTCCTGTGCTTTTCACTTGAGGGTGAAAAAAATCACTATCCAATTTAGTAAACTAAGAAAACTCAGTACTGAATAATAATCAGAATGGTTCCTAACAACTAATCCTGTCTGAATCATCTAGTTTCCACATGAGAGTGACAGTTCTGGAAGCATAAGAAGGGGGGACTCTTACAATGCCCTTATCAATATCTTAGAAAGGTACATGATTATAACCATATGCTGGTTGTCAAAATAGACTAGGAAGGCACAGGAGAAGTGATCTGTAGCTCTGTCTCTTGGGTCTGCACTCTAGGCCTTATTATAAGTAATAGAAACTACACTGTGTCTGTTTTCTCTTGAGGATCACAACAGAGACAAATGGAAACCCATCCCACTGGATACTGCCACAATTCCGCACCACCTCCTTTTTGCCATACTTGCCTGCATTTGTGCAAAATGCTCTCTGAGCAGAGAGGGAAGGGGAATGGTCTGGCCCCATCAAAGTCTCCATCGTCCCCTTAATTTGATCTCTTTGCTGCCCATTCCATAATTGGACCATATCCACTCAAAGTATAGTGTTTTGGCTGAGAAGTCAATGAATCACAAGACACGGTTCCTAATTGTAAGGAGCCTCTATTTCAGATAGAATGGGGGGGGGCACTAAATAATGTATAAATATTATAAAATACGCAAATAATGTATATGTGTATTATATTAAAAGTGATAGCTAAAAAGAAG